>NC_136147.1:8083465-8688617 GCF_965212315.1 Lampetra planeri
TCAGGGGGGCTGGAACGCTTTCGAGAAATTGAACTCTGTCACGAGGAGCGGGAGGTGCCTTTTGTGTTGTTGTTGTTGTTCAAGGCTCGGCATTCAATCGGATTTCGCACTGCCAAACGCGAGCCGTGCATCGGAAACGCGGCCGAAGAAAGTGTGGCACAAAAAGCTGAACAAAAACACGAGAGGCGTTTGCCGCTCTGTGAATGAAGCAGAAGAGGAGGAGGAGGAATTGGTGAGTTTGATGGCAAACAGCAATCAGTGCTCAGGTTTTTATTTTATTTTCGGGACACACAAAGACAAAGATCCCCCCGTATAGCCTTAACAGACTGTAGGGGCAAGTGCTGTTAGCGAGCACCTATGAAAGGCCGGAACGGCACACGAGGGGGCGGGTGGCCAACACCAAGCCCGATCGCCTTTGTCTCCCCAGTGGTGATGTTTACACACCACACCAGGTACTAATTTAGGCTGAGTCGACCTAGGGGAGGCCCAGGATCGGTTCTGATAAACGTCACTGCTGTTGGCAGTGAGCGGGAATCGAACTCGTGTCGCCGGGTTGATAGCGCTCTCCACACGCACACAAACACACACACAGGTACACTCACACACACACAGTACACACACACAGATACACGCACACACACAGGTACACGCACACACACGTACTCATACACACAAGTGTGCCAAGGCAGGCAGGCAGGGAGAACAGACTAACTTAGACTAAGATTATGATGGATTGACAGTTTCTAACAATATCGTTATTATATATTGTTGTATTTACCAAGGAAAGCCTCACTGAGTCTCAAGACTTTTCTTTCAGGAGGCTGCCTATGTTGCTACGAGCATTCCCAATCGAGTAATTTTCAGTGTCAAATTAAGTTTATTTTAACTCGGCAAATTGGGACCATGAGCCCAGCACGCATGGCCTCTGCTCTTTTCCGAATTACGTCACGGGATCCTGAACGTCCGTTGTGAAGCGGGCGGCGCATATTTTCAATCGATGCACCCGCAGGATTAACCGGGGCTGCCGCTGGGTTCGACCAGCAAAAAAACACTCTGCAAATGCACAACCGCTAGGCAATGCCATTGTCCGGTTGACAACCATCAAGAGTAGAAGAGAGAAGAGTGAGACTTTATCTCTCTGTGGCTACAAAATGGTTTATAATTGAGACCCAGCGTGGTTAGTAGATTACAGCATGGTAAGTAGGTTGCTGACTAATCACACAGATTTGTTATTTCAGTTTCTCCCTCCGTGTTGCTATATTGAAACGAAAAATGGGGTCGTATATCCCACGGCAGCACCCTCTTGAAAGGTAACATTCTTGAGACTCAGTGAGGCCTACCTAGATAAATTGATGATGATGATGATGATATTCATGGAAATGTACAGGCCTAGAATCCAGGGTGGCCCAAAAGTTAGGACACATCTGGTTATTTATTTCATTTCAACAAACGTTCAAACTGACTTCCACCACTATGAGATCTCTTTTACCAGTGGCAAAATATGATAGTAGGTTTTTACCCTTTTAACTGGTACAAAACTGACACCTTTATAAATGCACGCACGAATTCTCGTTTGAAATGATTTGATGGCTGTTAAAAACAAAAAGCTAACAGGTGTAATCCTTGAACATTCACCAATTATGTTTCGTGTCAATTAATTAAGGGGGTTTTGCTCGAGTTTTGTAAACGACAGATTTGAGATGAGGCAGAATAAAAATAGATATTAATAATAGTAACAGACAATAAACTGAACTTTAAAAAATAACAATCAAAATGTTGTAATGCCAGTGTTAAAATAAATAAAATAACCCCCCGCGTCCTGACTTCTGGGCCCACCCTGTATGAAGTCCAAATCACCCGATAGGTTGTGCGTGCGATCTCGTGAGGTCTCGGAACGCTAAGCAGGGATGAGCCTGGCCATCGCTCACATTGCTCTCAGCTTCAGCGCCACGTGGTTGGAGAGCGGAGGGGCAGTGCAGTCGTCGCCATTGTTGTATTGCATTGACCAGTGAGGTCAAGCGAGGTCAAATGACACCCTCGAGCCGCAGCGACGCGGGGAGGCCCTCATCCAGCAGTGGATGAACAGAAGGGCATCGTAACAGCGATGCTGCACTGCGTCTGTCTGGCGCACTGAGTCTCAAGACACAGTTTGGGCAGTGCCATGCTGACTCTATGTAGTTGTGGCTTAGCCCTTCAACACATTGGTTTGCTGTACCAGTAACGAATTGGCACGTTCTGTTTACGTGACAAACTTTATTAGTTGGCTGTGTCGGGTGGTGGCGGGTTTAACGACGCATTTATATATTTATGCGATCTAACCCCAAAAAAGCTGTATTATGGATATGTTTTTTTTGTGTTGCGGGGGGGAATCGGAAATATCTGGGTTAAACAATACCCAGGAATACTCGGTTACGCAGATTAACTTTCAAAATCCCAAACCTACTTCCTGTACTTCTTAATACAAAACAGTTGGGCCAAGTGCTGTTGGCGAGTAGCACCTTTGAAGAAGGTCGTAGTCTCCCCATTGCTGCTGTGTACAGGTACTCGTTTATGGCTGAGTCGACCTAGGGTAGGCTCAGGACCGATTCAGATATTCGACACCTGTGTATTGGTCGTAAACGGTGGAATGGAACTCGGGCCGCCGGGTTCGTAGCGCAGTGCCCTACCCAGCAACACTTCCACTCCCTGTCCAATTTTGCTTCTTTGACCTCTGACGAATCTGTCCCATCCCCTCCTCTACGCTCCCAGCCTCTCCACCGCCTCTCTCTGTGCCTCTCTCGCTCCTTCTCCCTTCTCGCTTCCCTTCGCTGGAACCAATCCCCACTGCAGCACACAGAGCAACCATCTTCGCCATCACAACAACCTGAAGCTTCCGTTCATCCCTTTAACACAATCCCCGTCTCTTCTCCCCTAGCCCATCCTACTACTGCTACTCCCTCCCCCCCGTGCATCCCACCTATGGCCAGGCCTATCCCAACCCGTGTCCCTACCACTACCCCTACCACTACCCCTACCACTATCACTAATTCTACCCCTACCACTACCCCTATCACTATCGCTAACCCTATCACTATCCCTATCGCTGACCCTACCCCTATCACCACCACAACCCCTATCACTTCCCGAACCCCTACGATTAGTCTCCGATTAGCACGGTTGTTCACGTACGGTGCGAAAGAAGTTCAGCATAAGTACAACCCCTGTCACTACCCCTACCCCCACCCGGCCTTAACCACTCCCACCTGTGCTCCTGTCACCAAAACTACACCACCGCTTTCTAAAAAATAATAATAACCCCCCCACTCTTATGTACAATTGTATAATTGTTGTAAAGCGCCTCGGATGAAGGCGCTGCTTTGTAAGTCTCCATAAGATAAGTCTCGCGGGCACCGACCACTCCGTCCACCTCGTCGCATGCAGGTGGCCGTCTCGCACGTCACATCTGGGGTGCGTGTGACGAGGATCGCGCCGCGGTGAGTGAGAGATGCGGTTCAGGAAACGTGGCCGGTATCATCAACACGTTGCAACGAGGGAGATTCGTGCTTGGGAATTACCCCGCCTTGAGAGAGGGAGGAACACGTGGCAATAGAGAACGTATACGCTGCTGGTGATCATCGTTGCTACCGTTAATATGTAAAAACTAATTTATAAAAAATAATAATCCCTATTTTTTGGTGGCCCTGCTGCATTGCAAGTTGTTCGCAAGCACAACTTTAATAAACAATCTCAAAGCATTCGTCAATAACACCGTGGCCTTCAAAGAAAGACACGCACACATGTATAATAGGCGACGTTTCGAGCAGTGGACCCTTTTCAGACTAAGCTACGTTATTCATAGCACGTACATCATTATCCATGCGATATTTCCTTGTTGTCGTTGTAAATATAAACAAGTCGTCATTGGCAGAACACGCCGGGGGCTACAACGGACGATTGTCGAGACTAACGACGGAGTGGCAGCCAAGGAAGGGAACGCGTCCTGGACAGAGGAGACGGAGCGGCGAAATCGCCTCGTGTGCAGGTGCTCGATGGAGAATTATTCTTCCCGTTATTGCATCGCGGAGTCGTGTGAAGGGGCGGGTGGATTGGAGCGGCCTTTTTTTGGCTATAGCCATCGAACAAAGACGGTGACGGTCACCCCATCGCGCAGTTTCAGATGCGCGTCCGCGGCCGTCTGGAACGCTCTCCCTTGGATGGAAAACTAATTTCTTTACAACTGCTTTTGGTGTTGGGTTTGTTCTCCTTCGCCGCACCTCCGATAAGCACGCTTGGCCACGTACGGTGTGAAAGAAGTTCAACGTGTACACGTCCAGCAGTGAATGGAGTATGGCCGGCGACGACGACGATGATGATGATGCGATGTTACAGCACTGTGCTGTCCAGGGGATCTGCATTGGAGATCTGGAAGGCTGACACAATGGGGGGGTGGGTGGGTGGGTTGCGGGCAGGTTTTCTTGGGGCTTTCATTCTTTTCTCCTCTCCCGCCCCTTGTGCGTGGTTTATGTGTGTCTTTGTGTGTGTGTCTTTGTGTGTGTGTCTGTGTGTGTCTGTGTGTTTGTCTGTGTGTGTGTGTCTATGTGTGTTGTGGGGGGCGGTAGTGTAGCGGTTAGCGCGCTGCGCTACGAACCTGGCGACCCGGGTTCGATTCCCGCTCACGGCCAACGCCGGTGACGATTATCTGAACTGGTCCTGGTGCGATGTGTAAACATCGCCACTGGGGAGACAAAGGCGGCCGGGCGTGGTGTTGGCCACCCACCCCCTCGTGTGCCGTGCCGGCCTTCAAAGGTGCTCGCTAATAGCACTTGCAAAGAAAAGTCTCTTCAGGCTACACGGGGGATCTTTGCCTTTGTCTATCTAGATGTGTGTACACATATGCCAGATGTTAACTACCTCGCCTGGTATACAGGAGGTCGTGGGTTCGATCCCGACCCTGACGCCTGCTGCTGCTGCTGTATATTTGGAGTTCGCGTGTCTCTCTCCCCGTGGAGTTTTCTCCGGGTCCTCCGGGTTTTCTCTCCACATTTATAAATCAATGTCGTTTAGCGTATTTTATTTCAACACAATACGCCACTTCTATCATTTGTGGCCAGGTCTCTTCTGAAAACAAGTTATAGCTCAGTGGTCCTTACCTGGTAAAATTAAAAAAAATAGTAAACAAATTTTTTTAAAATATCTGCAGCTGTCTGTGCGCATATGTCTGTGTTTGCCCGTACGGAGGCATATAGAGTCTATGTATGTGTATGTATCGAATGGTCTGGGTCCAGGGTCTGGCTGCTTGCCTGTGTTAAGTAAGAGATGGACTGATTCTGTACAGAAGAATGCAAGAGCTGATGACTGGTGCCAGCGGTGTGAAGGAGGCAGTCGCCCTCACAACAACGAGCGGAGGGCCGGGGCGGTTAAACCCGCAGCGAGTTTGCCCCGTGGGGAGCACAGGCGAGATTCATCCGCCAGTCATCTCAGCCAACCCATGGCACCTAGGTGTTTCCCGTGACATCCTGCCAGCGAGCCTTCGATACTTCACGTGGTCTCAAGGTGCACCCAGCCTGGCACAAACGCCGCGGTGACGCCACCGCCACTTGGATGCGATCGGCGGTCGAAGTGTCGAAAGTGTGTTGGCGCGATCCTGTAGTTGTGCCGTGTGTGCATGTCTGTCTGTCTGTATGTCTGGACGTGTGTGTGTGTATCTGTCTGTATGTCTACACGTGTGTGTGTGTCCGTACGTGTGTGTGTGTGTGTATCTGTCTGTATGTCTGGACGTGTGTGTGTGTGTATCTGTCTGTATGTCTACACGTGTGTGTGTCCGTACGCGTGTGTGTGCGTACGTGTGTGTGTGTGTGTGTTGAATGGGCAGGGTACCGCAGGCATCCCCCTGTGTGTGTCTGTCCGTATGTGTGTCTATGTGTGTGTGTGTCTGTCAGTGTGTGTGTCGTATGTGTGTGTTGAATGGGCAGGGTCCCGCAGGCGTACCTCTGTGTGTGTGTGTGTCTGTCCGTATGTACGTGTATGTGTGTGCGTGTGTCTGTGTGTATGTGTGTAGTACGTGTGTGTGTGTGTAGTACGTGTGTAATGTGTGTGTGTAATGTGTGTGTGTGTGTAATGTGTGTGTGTGTGTAATGTGTGTGTGTGTGTAATGTGTGTGTGTGTGCTGAATGGACAGGGTCCCCCAGGCGTGCCCCGCGCCACGCCGCTAATGAAGCGTGCGCGCGCCGCCGTTGCTTTGGCTCCAGCGCTCCCATTGGCTCCGCGCCGCGCTCCATTAATTAGACGCACGCGCGCCCGTGAAAGCCACCCGCAGTGCGCACGCGACAATAGTTGTGGGGGTGGGTGGGGGTGGGTGGGGGTGGGGGGATGAGTGGGGCACACCCGGGTGGTGTGGGGTGGGGGGAAGGGTGGGGGGACCCGAGGGGAGGGGTCGTGGGTGGCAGGGAGAGAGGGAGGGAGGTGGAGGGATGGGAGGGAGATGGAGCCACATGGGATGGAGATGGGCGAGAGGGGGGGAGGGGGAGATTGGAGGGAGGGAGATGGAGCCACCAGGGAGGGAGATGGAGGGAGGGAGATGGAGCCAGAGCGATCTAAATAGTGAGGATGTGGAGCGAGAGGGAGCGAGAGAGTGGGGAGGGAATTATTGATGGAATAGGCAATAGCAAACTTGTGTTTGTTATCGTAGTTGTGCTGTACAGCCGTCGATGTTGTTTTAGGGTTGCACCGCGTGTTGCTCGGCACGATGTCCGACGTTTCGAGTCCACGCGCGGGGAACTCATTAAGATAATTGAAGCTACATCAGGGACGGAAGCTCGCTAACAGCACTTGCCCCGAGTGGATTCACGGCTGTGCTAGGGGAGGATCCTTTGCCTTTGTCACACACAGCACCAAGCGATGATTTTATGCTGAGTCGACCTCGTGTAGCCCCCAGCTGACTTCAATTCCTGGCCGCGATTGGACGACACCGGTGTCAAACCGGCGCTCCCCTTTGTCGACTCAGCCTAAAATTTGTGTCATCAACAGAGTTGCAACGATTCAATTGGACCAACCTGGCGATTCGATCAATTTATGTCGCGCTTAATTTCAATTACGATCAACGTAGCGGCCACGAGTGGCTCTGGGTATCACACGAACCCGTGACATATACAACATTGAAAATAAAACATCGGTTAAATAGAACTCGATTCGATCAATGGATCACGAGCTAATTCATCGATATTGATCGATTATTCTGTGCATCGTGACAAACCGAATTATCAATGCTGCGTCTCGTTCCATGCAGGAGACAAAGGCGGTCGGGCGTGGTGTGTTTGCGGCCACAACCACTGTTTGGTAGCCGTCCCGATATTAATAGGTGCTCGCTAACAGCGCTGCGGTTACAAATGATGAATGTACTATCTCGATTTTCCCACTTCAGTAGTTTTTTGTTGCTGTGGTTGTCCCACCTGATGACGATTGCTTGTGTTGCGATCGAAACGTCGTGATCTATTCTTTTTCTACCCACGTGACTTTACCGACAGAACCAAAGAGGATAAATGTTACTGTTACCTTTGCGACTGCGCTACGATCTCGACCACCTGAGTTCGATCCCAGGCCACGGCCAACATCAGTGGCGCGTTTTATCCGAACAGCTTCAAAACCTCTCTCCTCCACCCCACTCTACCAACCCTCACTGACCACAGTGGTGAAGTATAGACAAGCAGTCTTCAGTGGATACAAGTTTATTATTATTTTGACACATACGTATTTATTTTAACGCGACAAAGACAACATATAGGGTTTTATTAACCTTACTTTTGGGGTCAGGTTTTTGTGTGGTTATGTATATAAGAATAAATTAAGTGGTTTAAAGTTAAGGGTGTATGCAATTGCCGCTGCCGGCGAAAGAGTTTGCGCTGGAGGAAGATCGTCTCCTCGTCTGGAGGGGACTCCGGGCGTCTTTCCCACTCCGACCAGACGACTTGATAAAGGTGTGTGGGGTGGGGGGTTAATGTCCCCACAACTGTATTCCACCGCTTATCGACCGTGGCGCATACCAGAGTCCATCGTAATATTTATTTACACTGGAGGAATCCGAGTAGCTATAATAGGGTCGGAGTGCAGAGTGTATGAAAGGTAGAAAAATCACTTTTAAACGAAACGATTCATATAAAAACTACAATTTTTTTGTATCTTGCCAGGTAAAACCCAATGAGCTATTAACTTATTTTTTTCAGAAGCGACCTGCCCACAAACGATAAGCTGCAGTCGAGATCGACGAAAATCGTGAGACGGATGGATAGGATGGATCGTAGTTTATTCCGGCAAAGACGTAAAGTAAACAACAGATGTCCGCTGCAGTTGTGAAAGCCACAGGTGCAGCCCTGCAATTTCTTGTGAACGTCACTGCAGGCGGAAGGACATTAGCCAAAGTAAAGCTCCTCTACGAAGGGTCATTTCTGGCCGACTTTTCCACGCTGATCAACAATCCGTGGCCGTGCCCATATACTCTTTGGGTCTTTCGGTAAAGTCACGTAGGTGAAAAAAAAATTATCACGACGTTTCCATTGCAACACAAGCAATCATCATCAGGTGACTATACTTTACCGAAAGAACCAAAGAGTATGGATCCTTGCAGTCACGAAAACTTCTAATCTAGAACGTACCCATATACTTTACCCCATCGACCTAACTGCTGATCGACTGCTGCCACGGTGGCGAAATGTTAACTACGTCGCCTGGTATGCAAGAGACCGTGGGTTAGATCACGACCCTGACGCCTGCTGTATATTTGGAGTTTGAATGTCTCTCGCTCTCCGTGGTCGCGTGGATTTTTTCTCCGGGTCCTCCGGGTTTCCCCTCCACATTTCGGATCAACATCACCACGCGTTCAGAGTCATTCGTCCGCTGTGCATTTCAACGTGTTCGATAAGCCACTCCGTTGTGGCCAGGTCGCTTCTGAAAAAAGAGCCGTATAGCTCAATGGGTCTTACCTGGTAAAATAAATAAAAACAATACTTTCTATTATACTTTACAGACTGTGTGTGCCTATACAGCAATGTATAGATGCCCGCGTGTGTGTGTGCGCGCGCGCGCGTGTGTGTCGCGTGCACGCGCGCGTCTGCCCTAAGACCGTGTCTGCGCACGTGCGCACTCATCGGCAGCCCGCGGGGCGGTGAGTGTGGATGGAAGGAGGGGTGTGTGTGTGTGTGTGGTGGCGGGGGTGGGGTGGTGGTTGGTGGTGGTGGCAGTGGTGGTGGTGCAACTTTGGTGCCAAAACACCGGGCATTCACAGATTAAAGGCTGGACACGAGGCGGACAAGAGCGGCCGAGGGCGGGAGGGATGGCGGGCGCGTGGATGCCGGGCTCATGGGTGCAGGGATTTGTGTGCGCGCGCGCGTGCGTGCGCGCGTGTGTGTGAGGGTCGAGATGGTTGGAGATGGGAGGGGGTGGGTGGGTGCTACTAGTGGTGGGGCAGGGATAGATGATATTCTTTACAGAGTTTTTTTCCACCCCCCCCCCCTTCTTTTTCTGCTTCTTCGATTCTGCTCCCTCCTCCATTCACCCTCCTCCTCCTCTCTAAACGTGCTTGGGGGGGGTTGGGGTGGGGTCGTGGTGCTAGTTATTTATTTATTATGTACCCTCCTCGAGGGGCTCTCCCCCCCCCCACTACCCTCCCGCCTTTGTTGCCCATTGTGTGCCCGGGGAGGCGCTTATATAGCGTGGGGCGTGCGGCAGTCGCGTGCACCACTGCGCCAAGAGAGACGGAAGAGCCGGCGACGCGCGAAACCATCGCACTCCCAGTCTCGTGCCACCGGCTTCATCCCCAGCACGCGCCGCGCACGTGACGCCCTCGACTCACGCGACGCGCACGAGCCCAGCACGCGGGCCAAGCAGCAGCAGCAGGCAGCAGCAGCAGCAGGCAGCAGCAGCAGGCAGCAGCAGCATTAGCACCAGCGAGGTGGGCATGCAAGCAGAGCAAAGCGCGTGCACACTCACACACTGCATCAGCTAGCGTACCTCGCTGCACGACATACACCCACACACACAGTGCACAAGCTAACTTCCTGGTTGTATGTCATACGCACACTGCATTCGCTAACTTACTGGCTGTGTGTATGCATGGCATACACACAGCATAAGTTAACTTACTGACTGCAATACTGTACATACAAACACACTGCAAAAGATACTGACTACCGACTTTGTGTTATTTGCAACTGACTGCATGTCATACCTGATTGAAATGCAAGACGACGGTGTCTCTCTGTTTGTCCTCTGTACGTGTCCCTGTGTGCATTTGCAGCAATGTCCACGAGCACACACTGTCAATGTAATATCACTGCCGAAGCCACTGCGAGTAGCATGTGCATGCGTGTCTAGATAGGTGGGCAGACAGCGTCACAAAACACACAGCAAACACTACTAACTTAGTGACATGCATGAATGAACCCGTGTATATTCATTCTGTACCTGTCTGGATGTGTCCTTGCATCAGTGTACGTGAGCATGCCATCTTTACGGTTGTCATGCCACGATGTCACATACTTTACGATGGCTCGGTTGTAAATGCAGGACACAAGACGAGCAATACATGAACCTTCTGTCACCATGACTCTAATGTCAATAGTACATGACATCGGTGTGCATACATGCGTATACTCTTACAGCCTCATGGTCTACCAGCCTCCCAGACTCATGCTTACCAACAGCATCTATTTGAACAGTAATATAAATACATACTCACCATTCACCTATCATCATTGACTATCCCAACATGGCCATGCTGTAGCTGCAGTGTGCGAATGCCTGACTTGACAATCACGAGGACTATGCTGTCACTTCGTAACTTAGTGATACCACTCTTAATATAAATGTATAACTATATTAATCCATACCACTAGATTAACTAGAACAATATAGCACTACAGCTTATGATAACTCTACGATTCTGCTATCACCACCAATAAATACCAAAACCACGACATATATTATCAGCTTATGAATACAGAATATACCATCACAATACTATCACTTTATCACGATGCATTTCGTTTTTGTCTACACACATACAACATTTTTTATAACTTAGGCTTGGGGTATAACTGATATTTTATCAGAAGTTGTTTTGCTCCATCTCTTGAAACAAGTGTTGCTCTTCGAGGCCGTTCTGCTAGGAGTGGCGTGAGCAAGGAAGTTGCAGGGCTCACCCTTTACCGTTGCCAATTAAAAGTAACAATACTTAGCACGGTTGGCGATGTACGGTGCGAAAGAAGTCCAACATACACACATGCATATTTATCCAACAATGCTAATACGAGGTGTGAATGATTGACTTTTTGGTTCAGAAGCATGATACAGCATGCATTTTGTAAAAAAATCCCTCGTCCCCCCCAAAAAAAGTCACTTGCATCCACGAAACATTTGGTCTAACATAGCAAATCCTCGATGGTTACCGAAAATAAATGTTTTATTGTTCGTTTTCCAACAGAATGATGTCTCCATTTCCTGGCGACGGACCCACTCATCCGGAGAGCAGCAGCAGCAGCGGCACCAGCAGCGGCATCGCCATCCCATCGCCGATGGAAGAAGACACTCCGGCACTGTCTCCTCGCTTTCCTTGCAGCTCCTCCTCCCCATCTTCATCGCCGCCGACATTATCGTCATCCGCATCACCGTCGTCGTCGCCGTCATCATCATCCTGCGAAGAAGAGAAACCTCAGATGCCCGAGCAGCAGCAGCAGCGACGGCGGAAGGCGAGATCCAGAGGCTCCGGCCGCGCCGGCGGCGAGCCGCTGGTGCGCGTCAAGCAGAACAGGCGGATGAAAGCAAACGACCGCGAGCGCAACCGCATGCACAACCTGAACGACGCGCTCGACGCCCTGCGCGGGGTGCTGCCCACCCTGCCGGACGACGCTCGGCTCACCAAGATCGAGACGCTGCGCTTCGCCTACAACTACATCTGGGTGCTCACCGAGACGCTGCAGATCGCCGACCAGAGCATGCTCAGCGGCGCCGGAGTGTGCCGCCCGACGCAGCAGCAGATCATGCGAGCCGCCTGGGCCGCCAGCGGCGGCGGGGACAGCTTGTCTCCCGCATCCTCCTCCTCGTCGTCGTTGTCATCCATCGCTTCCTCGGGCTCCCCCGCCTCGAGACCCTGCAGCTCCCCAGACTCTGACTTCGAGTCGCTGTGCAGTCCGCTGCCGGCTGACGTCAAGTGCGAGAATCTGCTGCTGAGGTCGTCCTTCCCCAACGGGACGGAGTTCCTGCACAACGCTTCGTTTGTCGATTTCATCTGACCGCGCGGAATTGTTTGCGTCGCATCGTTTAGTTTCAATTCGTTTGTTGCCGTTGTTGGGTAAAGGTGATCCTCCGAGTGGTTTGTGAGCATCCATGATAGAGGTTTTTTTGCTGGGTTAGATCGCGTAAATCTATAAATGTGTCGTTAAATCCGCCACCACCCGACACAGCCAACGAGTAAGGGTTGTCACGTAAACGGAACGTGGCCAATTCGTTAACAGTACAGCACTAACCGGTGTGTTGGAGAGCAAAGCCACAACATTTACAATCTGAGTACGACGTTTCGCCAGTAATTACAACTAGCTTGTGTTTTTATAAAATTACGCGATCTAACCACCCCCCAAAAAAAACCGTGTATTGTGAATGATATTGGTCGCGAAAGCCTGCGACGTGTTAAACTAGGTGAGCATTGTTCAAACGGCGCTTTTAACGTCTGCGCACCTGTGGGTTTGATGAATCGATGACCGACCCTGCCAAAAGTGGCGGTGGCATCGACGGCTTAGTGGATGGCACTTGGATTGCTGTGATGGCCACTCTTGGGGCGACAAGATGGGAGCATGTGCCCTCAATTGTGAAGCCTTAGACGGCATGGCATTCCACATCACAGCATTAGACGACTTACCCCGTGATGTTAATATTTTGATTGTAATTGTTATTTTTATAAAACACAATATATAAATATATATTTTTATTTTATTGTATTTTTAGAACGTGGTCTTCGGCTGGCATGCAGCGAACAACTCGCCTTAATAATAATAATTTATCAAATGCGTGACTTAACTTATGTAAAATCATCTCAGGTTATTATTTTTTTGAAAATGCGTACCTTTGCAACGAAATATGTTTCCATTGTCAAAGAAACTTGTCGGCATATTTCGGGAAATATGTCAAATGTGGGGGAGGGTCTCTTTTCTACATAAAAACACTGAAATATCCTCGCTCTGAGTGTGTCTGTGTCTTTAAGAACGAGGGGTGTATCACTTGATGCAAGTGATGTTTAAAAAAATCACTATTATTTGCAGCTGCTGCTGCTGCATTGGCACACAAGCGCAACCAACAACAACAACATTGACAATTCAACACCTTTGTCGATAACAACACTGTGGCCTTAAAAGTAAAAAATACATACACACACAATAGGGGACATTTTGGGCCATTGATCCCTTATTCACAGTGCATCAGTTTGATAATGGATTTGCTTGAACACTTGTTAGTTCCCCGAGCAAAGAGTGAGAGAGATGTCACGTGACTTAACAACAAAAAAAAGCACGGTTCTGAAAATTGTTATTTTTTATGAAAACAACAAACAAACAACGCTGTTGTCAGCGATGCAAACCACTGGACGCTATTTTGTGTTGGTAAAAAAAATAAAACCACCCAAAGAGCCCGATGCAGCTACATTCAAACTTATTTTCAACTCAGCTGCACACTCTCAATAATGTCATGTTCTTTTAAACACTCTTCAACAATTATTGTATTCACAACCTGACGATGGCATACGGAACATTGTCCATCCACCCTTTCCCGCCTCTCACTCCCCCCCCCCCACCTCGTCCAGCATATCACGACTCCCGGGGACGTTTGAGATGGAATCGCTCCCACCGGCGACGTTTTTTTTCGATATGCAAATGTCGAGGAGTTGTGGCCCTTTGAGTCTGGGCGAGCTGGCTGGTGGAGGCTCATTGAGACCGCATTCCGTTGCTTTGTTATTGGCCTCTCTTTTTGGTTCAACACTACATGATCCCACTTGAGTCAGCCCTTAAGTCCACTATTAGAAATCTAGGGTGGTGGGTTTTGTTGACGTCTGTGTGTGTGCGTGCGCGCGCGTGGGAATGTGCGCGTGTGCGTGGTGGCGCACGTGTTGAGCCCTCTTTCTTAATTTCGCGAGTCCCACCGTACCAGAAGCACCACCACCACCACCGTAGTTTTAGATCCTTAACCCAATTACACTCCTTTTGTCCTTCCCCCGTACCTACAATTATTATCACGCTTGGCTGAGTACGGTGAGAAAGAAGTTCAACGTACAGACATACCCTACCGAGCAGCGACGCGGCCACTGCAATGTGAAACACTCTTCTCGGCCACTCGGTCCTTCCCTCGGCCGCTCTCGGTCTCCTCTCTCTCTGGTGTCGTCTTTCAGAGAGACACGGCGTGTGTGCGTGCGAGTGTGCTCGCGGTACATTGAGTGTATGTCAAAACTTGGGGAGCGGTAGCGTCGTGGTGGTTAGCGCACTGCGATACGAACCCGGCGACCGACCAGAGTTCGATTATCCAGCCGTGGCTGAAATCAGTTGACGAATGTCTGGATCAGTCCTTGGGCCTCCCATAGATCGACTCAGCCTTAAAACGAGTAGAGGAACTGGTGCGCTGTGTAAACATCACCACTGGGAGAGACAAAGGCAGCCGGGCGTGTTGTGGCTCTAGCCATACCGACCCCCTCGTTCCAGCCGTCAAAGGTGCTCAGGAACAGCTTGTGTAGGCTATACAGGGGATATACTCTTTGGTTCTTTCGGTAAAGTCACGTAGGTTTAAAATAAAACAATATAAATGAAATTAAATCACGACGTTTCGAACGCAACACAAGCGTCCGTCAGTAGGTGGGCACAACCACAGCAAGAAATTACTGCTGAAGTAGGCAAAGTTCAGATCTAGATTATACAGGGGATCTTTGTCTTTGCGTCTGCGTGTGTTCAATGTGTGTGCCTACGTGTGGATGTGTGTGTATTTGTGTGTCGCATATGTGTGAATGCATCTGAGTGTGTATTTGAAAGTGCGAATGTGCCTGTGCGTGTGTGTGAATTAAAGTGTGTGTATGTTGGACTTGATTCGCACCGTGCTCATCGGAGGTGTAGCATACGTGTGAACGCGTGTCTGCATCTGCGTGTGTATTGAAGATGCGCGCGTGTGTGTCTGTGTGTGGCGGGGGGGGTGGGAGGGGTCGTGTAGTGTTTAGCGCTACGCTGGTAGTCGCGAATGAGTACCCTGGTGAGCTTTGTAAACATCGCCACCGGGGAGACAAAGGCGGCCGGGCGTTGTCCTGGCCTTCTTACCCCCTCGTGTGCCGTGCCGGCCTTCATGGGTGCTCGCTAACAGCACTTGCACCCCAACAGTCTGTTGAGGCTATACGGGGGATCTTTGTCTTTGCCGTGTATGCACGCGCGTGTGTGTGTGTATGTGTGTGTATGTGTGTGTATGTGTGTGTGTGTATGTGTGTGTATGTGTGTGTGTGTATGTGTGAGTATGTGTGTGTATGTGTGTGTGTATGTGTGTATGTGTGTGTATGTGTGTGTGTGTATGTGTGTGTGTGTATGTGTGAGTATGTGTGTGTATGTGTATGTGTGTATGTGTGTGTATGTGTGTGTGTGTATGTGTGTACGCGTTGAATAGCATCAATAGACACACAAAGAACAATCCTCCGCTTGTGCTGCGCGCGTGCGTGTGTAGCTCAAGTTTGCTCTTTGGGGGCTCCTGGACAAAATCAATGTTAAAAGCGTTTTAAGGCGCGCCGCCCATCGAGAGGATGCGCGGGGAGCCTTTGTGCGGTGGCTGGGCGTGCAAAATCAGAACGAGATTCACATTTTCTGCAGGAGACGGGGCGCTCTGAATGGGTTACACACACGCGCTTGTTGTCCGCTACATTAGAAAATATGCAAAAGGTTTCTCCCCTTTGCCCGATTATGCATGCTTAGCCCCACTCGTCTTTGTTCCCCTTATGCAGCCGCCGCATGCGGTGACACTTCTCTCGCTATTTATTCGAACAAAAAAAACGAGAAGATAATGTTGTTACGACGAGAACGCGCGCGTGTGTCTGCGCGTGTGCGCGTGCGTGTGTGTGGGGAGCGGTGGCGCAATGGTTAGCGCACCGCGCTGCGAAACCGGCGACCCGAGTTCGATTCCCGCAGTAGGTGGATATTTGAACCGGCCATGGGCCCTCCCCTAGGTCGACTCAGCCTCAAATGGGTACCTGGTGCGATGTGTAAATGTCTGGCCACCCGATCCCTCGTGTGCCGTGCCAGCTTTCATAGGTGCTCGCTAACAGCACTTGCTCAAGCATTACGTGAAGGCTACCGGGAGATCTTTATCTTTGTGGTTTTTAACGTACTCTTAGCACGTGTATTTGTACACGCGGTAATATATAAACGAGACAGAAACAGACGTGGCTTGTTAATTGTTGGCATGCTTTAAATGTTAATATTTTGTTCTAAAAAAGCATGCAAACGAAAGCCCTTCCACGCGTGTATTTATTTTGTTAATAAAGCATTTCATACTGAGTGCGTTGTGTGAGGATTGTGTTCGGTAGGCACACACCCACACACATACAAAGGGAATAATAAACTACAACGGCAAAAACCGCAGTTGACGTCATCGCGGCGCCTGTGCCAGGCTGGGTGCACTTTGAGTCCACGCAAAATTGTCGCTGCTGCTTACAGGAGGTGACGGAACAGACCCAGGTGCCATGGCTGAGATGACTGGCAAATGTTCCTCCTGTGCCCACTACTCGCTGTGTTTTAAACCGCCCGGCGCTCCGCTCGTTGTTGTGAGCGTCGCTCATCTGCCCTCCGCTGTTGTTGGAGGGCGACTGCCTCCAACTGCCCAGTAGCGTCCTTCACGAGCCTCCTCCTCTTCCACAGAGGCCGATCTTGACACCGCAAGTCCACTCAACTCCACATCCTCCCGTACCGCATCAGTCCATCTCTCCTCCAGCCCGTGCCGCGCCCGTTTAGCACCCTCTATCCGACCAAGCTAATATGATAGAGGCAATGAAACTTATGAGATAATGTTGAGGAATTTGTGGTTTTGCATGTTTCCACAGTGAATGGGTGAGCCATGTGTTATGCGCTGAAATTCCTTGCACAATAATTGATTGGACTTTTATACATTTCAATACTAAAAACATATCCTGTGTAATTATATACAGGACAAACAATACGTACATAATACACACAATACTAATTTAGAGCCCTTTATTAATCCACTAATGAATTAAAGGTTTACCACGCTGGTCAAACCAGAAACTTCCATGAACAAGATTTCCAAATGCTTTGGGTTGTGCTGTTAGCGAGCACCTATGAAGGCCAGAACAGCACGCGAGGAGATTGGTGACCAACACCACACCCGGCCGCCTTTGTCTCCCCAGTGGTGATGTTTACGCACCACACCAGGTACTCATTTGAGGCTGAGTCGACCTAGGGGAGGCCCAGGATCGGTTCAGATAAGTGTCACCGGCGTTGGCCGCAAGCGGGAATCGAACTCGGGCGGCCTGGTTTGTAGCGCAGTGCGCTCACCGCTACGCTTCTGACACACACACGCGCACCTTAATACACACACAGATGCAGACACCTCCGATTAGCACGGTTTGCTACGTACGGTGCGATAGAAGTTCAACATACATACAACACACCCACAAAGGGCACACACACACACACTTTAATCCACGCGTAGTCATTCGGCGCGCTAACCGCACCACCACCGCTCCCCCACCGTGCGTTCGTTTTAACGCAGGTGGCTGAGCAAAGGCTCAAAGAGCGTCGCGCGGCCAGCGACAAACATCATCATCATCGAAGCAGTCATTTAATTTGAATCGAGCAAAGGTTATTTATTATGAGAACCCGGGGAAAAAAATAGAGGTGAGTGGGAGGTGTTGGGACCTGCGGTATGATGAGTGGGTGAGAGAGCATTTGAGTGAGTGTGTCGCTGTGACCTGCAATGTGGTGAGTGAGCATTTGAGTCAGTGTGTCGTTTTGACCTGCGGTGTGGTGAGTGGGTGAGTGAGTGGGTTTTTGAGACCTGCAGTGTGGTGAGCGAGTGAGTATTTGAGCGAGTGTATCGCTGTGACCTGCAGTGTGGCGAGTGGATGAGTGAGTGGCCGAGTGAGCGGGTTAATGAGTGAGTGAGTGTGTCGTTGTTGGAACGTGCGGTGTGCACGACGAGACGACCAACACCGAGGGTGGCTATTGCCACAAGTAAGTACATCGCGCGCGTGTGTGTGTGCACCTTTTACGCACGTGCCCCCCCCATCCCCACTTAGCCAGCTCCGCGTTCCTCGCCTCCTCGGCTGGGCTGGGCTCGCACCGGCGTGCGAACCCCGCGTGCTCGCGGCCTCCTGATTGACACCATGCTCGCCCCTCGCATTTTTGGGAGCTGTGGAGGCGTCTCCATAGCGTGCGCGCGACCCACCCAGCGAGGCCGCCGCGGACACAACGAGCAATTAACATTCAGGCCGTGCGGAGGGCATTGATCACTCGGGGGGTGGGGGGGGGGGCTCGGACAAGCGGGGGTGGGTGGGGTGGAGTGGATAGGAGGCTCACGCAGATCCTTCCTTGTTTTTTTCCACCCCTTCCTAAAGTCACTCCCGGTGCCAGCGCATGAGATCGCCCTCCCTGCGATTTGCTCTTCCACCGGGGCTGCAACGGTCCACCCTACAAATCGCATCACGCAAAACAGCTACGCCATGGCAACAGCAGCAGCAGATGCGGATAAACTGATTGCACAAATGGAAACGAACAGAAAACAACAACTTTCTAGTGGTAATAGTGGTGGTGGTGGTGGTGCGACTGTGGGTCATCCCGAAGAGACCCTGACAACAACGATGTAACGACGACGACGCAATGCCCCGATTCACAAACATTCGGAGAGGAGACACATCACAGCGACGATACACTCCCGACGCTGTCTTGGCCACCTCAATGTGAACTTGTCGTGGTTGTTCCGCCGTCTCCATCATCGGCCGTACGACAGAAAAAGAAGACTCTCCGAGCTGAAACACTCCACCTCCCTTGGGCGTTTTGTCCAGAGGGGGAATAAGTATAACCCGTAAAAACAAAGTTTTTCACTATACATCTTTTATATGCGTGGCAGCGAACTTAATATAAAGGATTTAAAAATATATTCGCCTGTGGAGGACGCGGGGATCGATCCCGCGACCTTTGGCATGGGAAGCGAGGGCGCTACCAACTGCGCTACTCCGCCACGGCCTGTGGAGAGGTTACGCTCTGGACTCTTACACTGTGACGTTCAGCCAAAGCGATGAATGAGTTCTATTTGAATATATGTAAAATAAAAATGTTTTGCCTAAAAAGTGTAAAATTTTGGGAATTTTTTTTCACGAACATTAATTGTCTCGCACAACGAGTCTGTGTGGAAAATGTCAGCTCGATTGGATCACGGGAAGTGGGTTAAAAAACGACCGAAAGATTTGCACGGTCCTAAGCAAGCAAGCACGCAAGCAAGCAAGCACGCGAACTTAATATAAAGGATTTAATAAAGGATTTAAAAAAGAATTGCACCGCAATGCGACGTTGCTATGATCGTTTGGAGATGGGTTATGGTTGTAGGAATCGTGTCGCTACGTCTGTGAAGGGAGCGGTCGCGTAGCTCACGGCCACCACCGGTGACGATTATCTGGACCGGTCATGGGCCTCCCCCTAGGTCGACTCAGCCTCAAATGAGTAGCTGGTGCGGTGTGTAGTAAACATCGCCGCTGGGGAGACGAAGAGGCGTGATGCCACCCACCCGCCCCATCGTGTCGCGTGGCGGCCTTCTTGCCCAAAAGCGTGTTCAGACTACATGGGGGACCTTTGTCTTGTTCATCACTATATTTGACCATACTCCACCCACGCTGGGTCTGAGTTAACACCTGAGCCTGTATTTTAGGTGGGGTTATGGATTCGTTATGAAGGCGACTTCATAACCAATTGGTAACCTCACAGCAAATGAGACCACTATGACACACCTTGGAATTCAAAGTGGAAACTTTTATTGAAATCATCATCATCATAACAAAACAATAAATCACATGCAGACTCTTAGAAATCCACGGCTGGGATGAAGCCCCCCCCCCCACACACACGCAATGTTGGTCACGTGGCTTGTTCGACCATACTTCACCACGCCGGTCAAACAGAGCGCAAAAAAACTCCGTGAACATAAACCGATATAACACGCCGCATTGCAAAGAGCCGCCGTGACCCAACAGCAATCGCTGATGTAGATAAATCCCCCACACCCCCGTTAAGAAATACGAACCGGACTTGCAAATAATGCCCCGCAGCAAGCAAGTGCATCGTGCATTGCGTGTAACCGTTTGACGCCAAGGATTTGCCCGAGACGAAACACCGACTTGTAAACGAAACCGATGCCCACAGTGAAAGGCACCAATCCCATGCCCCTCCACCCTCCCCCCCCGCGATGACTTGTTTCTCAAGCCCAAACCTTTAAGTCTTGATGACCAGCCCACCGCAGAAATGCTTCTCGTAACAACGCCCCCCACCCCGTAACGATTCCCAACAACGTTTAGTGTCAATGGCGCGTGCATTTGTCCACATCGACTGCAGCACAACTCGAACGCGGCTTCGTCGTGTCCCCCCCGCCCCCTCACAACTCCACCCTGCACAATATGGATACGCCGGGTTCTCCAATGAAGTTGCCCACATTAACACGATGGAGTTGAAATTAAAAACGACCTGCACGTCACAGGTTACGGAAACGCGTGTCCATCATCTTTGCGGCGAAAGAAGAGGTCGATTTAGAAATGTTGACACACTCGGGAGAGACAAACAAGAGGCATTGCAAGGACTTCTCGTGTTGTCTTATATTGGACTTTGTTTTGATAACATTTTAGTCGTTTGAGCTTTTTGTTTTGGTGGCATTTCTTGTTTATTGATTTTGCTTAGTAGTAGGGTTTTCATTTGCTTGGTTATGTACGTGTGCGTGTGTGGGGAGCAGTGGTGTAGCGGTTAGCGCGCTGCACTACGAACCTGGCGACCCGGGTTTGATTCCCGCTCACGGCCAACACCAGTGACGAGGTCGACTCAGCCTCAAATGAGTACCTGGTGCGGTGTGTAAACATCGCTACTAGGGAGACAAAGGTGGTCCGGCGTGGTGCTGGCCACACCCACCTCCTCGTCTACCGGTCCGGTCTTCATAGGTGCTCGTTAATAGCACTTGCCCCAACAGTCTGTTAAAGGCTATATGGGGGATCTTTGTCTTTTTGTGCTGGGCTTCTTTCGCGCCGTGCAAATTCTACCGCGTATATGGGATTTGGGCCTTAAAAATAATTAATGTATAGCGTTCTGGGATGCTGTTGGCATGAATGACGCTATGTAAAATGAAGGCATTATAAATAATATTGCGCCTTAGTCCAAGGGACTTGCACACGCTCACCTCATGGAACTCGTTACCCCGTCTGTGCAGTCCAATACGTCACATATCCGACCCGCTGGGAACTGAGGTATGGGTTTTGAGGTTGCACAAACAAAAGAACCACAACACCTCGCTGATCTCGTCAAGGATAATAAACCATCATCACGCGAACTCCAGGTCATCCTTGGCTCGCCATCGAACAAAGATGGCCACTGGCATCGCGCGCTTTCAGGTGCGCTTCTGCGGCCGTCTGGAACGCCCTTGATAGTCGGAAGCCGCTGGAGCTATGCACTTTTAAATCTAGATCGAAAACTAATTTCTTCAGAAACTGCTTTTTCGTGTATTTGTTGTCTTTCTCCCAGACCTCCAATTAGCACGTTTGGCTCCGTACGGTGCGAATGAAGTTAAACATATATACATGCAGACAAGCATGTGAAATGTCGGACATGTCAACATCTTTACGAAATGACAGTTACACGCCACGTGTAACCAGGTGACTGGACAAATTGCAAAACCGCTCCTAACGTGGGAAGATGCTTCACCGTGCATTATAGCCAAGTGGATATACATGTGGTTGAGGATGTTACATTAACAGCGTGTGACACGGCCGGATATATGAAGATCTAGAAGAAATGACGGTTACACCAAAGTGCACAGATACAGCACTGGGCGCGGGAGGTGAATTGGTTCACGGCGGATACGCGATGTTATATTTTACATAGCTGGTTTACGTAAACTGGTCTAAAGTAAACCCTGCAGCCACTAGGGTCTCTGCATTCACCGCCAGAGCAAAGACAAAAAATAAACAAAACCCAGATCGATGCTTGAATCAAATCTCCACGAAAATTCGCGAAAATTCTCGACACATCGTTGCAATATTTCCGGTGAATTTCGTTCATGAATTCATGGTGTATTGCCCTGGCGGTGGTCTCTTTAAGTCCAGGTCGTGACAGATGTGGTTGCACTCTGCGTGCTGCTTGTCCCAGAATTTGTGGAACCCTCTCTGGCCATAGTCCACCGAATCATTCAGATCTTTGAACCAAGAGTGGACGAGAGGATCGGTCAGATACATGAGACCCGTGCCATCCATCGTGGTCCAGCCTGCAACACACACACACACACAATATTAAGTAGCATTTTATGTCTGGGCCCATCTGCTATTGAACCGATCCTATCAGTTTATATTTAAATGATGGGAAAGCCATCAGAGGGAAAGGTGCGTACTGGATGGAAACACGAGCGGTAACAATAACACACGGAACTCAGCTGATTCCTAGATGGCAGAAGGCTCCATTGCGACCATTGTATTGGTATTTCTATCATGCCTCAGAGTTAATGTGACATCACCACACAATGACAAAGATCACCTGTATAGCCTCAACAGACTTTTGGGGCAAGTACTGTAAGCAGCGAGCATGCAGTGCAGGACATCACCACGCCGCATGTCATAACCCACACAGCCTCAAATTAGACCACAAACTGAAGAGAGTCATATTTGCGCCCATATAACATCTCTAAAATAGCATGGCCATCAGCATCGGCAGTCATGATCAATCCGCCGCTGGATGAAGGTCTCCCCAAACTGCCGCCCACCTCTCACGTCCTCCAATGCAGTTATCCGCTTAGCACCTGCACATGAAACTGATTTCAGCGTTCCATCTCCTCAGTGCACGTCAACTCCGGAATGCGTTCAATTCCAATTCCATTTCTAAAATGCTCTTCCTTCCGATATTGGGCAGCCACTGGAGCCGTGCACAAATGAACACGTGTTTAGACGCGGGAGGAAACTGGAACATCCGCAGAGAAGCCACGTGTGCGAGGGGGAAACACTCTACCCCATACAGACGCAACAGGTCGATTCCATGTTTCGTCTGCGCCGCCTTCTCCTGCCCAGTCAGGGAATGCGGCGGTTCGACACCCACGGTTAGGGAGTCTCACAACATCTGTGCGATCCGCCAACCCTCACCTCCGCAGCGATGGATTACAGGCGGCGTGCATAGCCACCAATGTCACCCGGGCAAAATTTAGATGACGATGGTAAAAAAAAAAAATCGAGGCGGGATTTGATGAGCGTTCGCTCCGCTTACCCTGCAGGTCAACGATAATCTCCGATCCCTTGGACAGGTCGTAGGTGAAGTGGCTGAAGGCGATGGCGTACGGCGCCGCAGGGACGTTCCTCTTGTACACCTCCGAGTTGTTTGTTATTTTGGCGAAAGAACCCTCCATGTAGGGCTCCGCGTTCATGCAGGCTCGCACACGTCCACTGTCATCCAACATCTGCCGCGGGTTTGGCGAGAGGCAGGGGAGGGACGCGGAGGGAGCAAAGCCGTTAGGTTTTGGCAACACTTTGTTGCGCTGATTGGGAAAATCGGACTGGGTTTTCGCACAATCATTTTGATATCAGCAGCAGCAGAAGGTGGCAGCAGAAGAACCCTAAAACTAATTATGAGTTTTAGTTTATTCATTTTTTTGTTTGTTTTTATTTTATTATTTTCCATCTACGTGACTTTGCCGAAAGAGGGTCGGGCGTGTCTAAAAAGTAACAAGGGGTGCTGCGGTGGCGAGATGTTAATTGCCTCGCCTCGTATACAGGGGTCGTGGGTTCCATCCCCAGCCTGACACCTGTACATTTGGAGTTTGCGTGTGTCTCTCTCCGCGTGGCCGCGTGGATTTTTCTCCGGGTCCTCGGGTTTTTCCTTCCACATTTAAAATCAACATGCGTTTAGAGTATTTGGCTGCTATAAATCTCCACGTGATAAGCCCACTTCGTTAAGCTATCATTTGTGACGGCCAGGTCGCTTCTGAAAAACCGCTGTATAGCTCAGTGGGCCTTACCTGGTAAAACAAAACATTGTTTAGTTTTATAGCAATTAAAATATTTTCGTATCAACGGCTCGGCGGATCGGCGCGGTGCCTAGCTGCGATCAGCGTGCGTGCGCGTGCATGCGTGCGTGCGTGTGTGCGTGCGTGCCCACGCAAACCAGCAGCAGGGTGGCGGGCATGTAGTAGATCTGGGTGGGGTGTTTCTTCTTGAAGAGCCGCTGATTGAACTCGGTGACGTAGTGCTGCGCCGTTGCCTGCCGCACCACGTTGTCCACGTAGTAGCGCGCCTCCCGCTCGCGCTTGTAGCACTTCCCCACGTAGCTGTCGCACGGTGGCGCGGGGGGGGGGGGGTGGAGGACGGGGGGGGGGGCAGGGTAGCGGGAGTGTCGCACCCCATCGTCACAACGCCGCGACGCGCCATCTCGGTCTAAACTATTCATGTAAACTATTTTGTATTTTACTAGGTAAGGCCCACTGAGCTGTATAGCTCTTTTTCAGGGAGCGTCCTGGCCAACAAATGACAGCTTAACTAAGTGGGCTTATCACGTGGGGGATTTATAGCAGCCAAATACTCTAAACCAATGTTGATTCTAAATGTGGAAGGAAAAACCGGAGGACCCGGAGAAAAATCCACACGACCACGGGGAGAAAGACGCGCCAACTCCAAATATACAGCAGGCGTCAGTCGGGATTGGACCCACGACCTGCTGTACACCAGGTGAAGTAGTTAACATCTCGCCACCGTGGCGTCCCGGTTAACGTCAACACGTCTCCCCGCTCAGGGGACAGCGGTAACACAATGTGACGGGGTAAAGGGGCAGCACTGCAATTGCTTGCTCACGCCACTGCTGGCAGAAAGGGGCCTCCACCAGAGCGGGCTCCAGAGAGGCACCTCTTCAGGGTACCTTGGCCTCCTCTCCCACGGTGGTCACACGTTCTTGGAAGAGGTGGGAGTACCCACATTTTACCCCACGGAGCGCGAGAGATTTAACAAAAACCCGCACCACCCTTTCGTGAATCAAATGAAACCAGTGACCTCTGGTGGAGGCCTTTCCACCCGCAGTGGCGTGTCAAAAGACGTACGTACATGTCTGTCACACCGTACGTAGCCAACCGTGCCAATCGAAGGTGCTAATCGTGTCGAGGCCCCACTTTTTTCTTTAATAATTATATTATTTTACTAATATCATCATCATCACTTGAGGAGCAGCTGCTTGGGGCTTGGCAGAGAGAAAATTAAAGGGGGGGGTTGGTTTAGCGTGGGGAAAGGACACGGGCGAGAAAGTGGAGACCCTCACCGGGCCAAGGCCTGCTCCTGGTGGAGGTACTGCACCCAGAATGCATCACGCTGCTGCCCTCGCACGTTGGCAGGCAGCTGCAGCCGGGCCCCGATGTGGAGCAGGGTGCGGTGGCCAGCCCAGCGGTCCGCCGACCGGTTGTACGTCAGCACCATCGCCACTGCACCCCACGCAGCGATGGCAGAGCAAACACCACAGTGAACGTGCAGGATGCGTGTGTATACACATATATATACACACCGTATGTACGAGTGGCGCATTTCTACAAACGTACTTGATATCAGAGTTGGCCTCGCAACTTTCCAAGAAAACACCCCTTCAAAAACTGGAATATTTTAATACACGCTTAGCCCGTTTAGCGCAATCCAGTACAGCGCTGATTCGTTCTGGAGCGGTTTGTTTTCGGGCACATTTTTATTTAAAATAAGCCGTACTTGAGTTAACGCGTTGTTCGCTCTCATCCAAATACTTACAGTATTAGCGCCCTTTTACGCTGTCCGCCCTCAGCCAATGAGCGAGCGTTATCATACTCAAGTTGGCGCGGCGTTCACTCTCCGCCATTGAGCGCTTTCCCCTAAAACCGGGGGGTGCCTAGTCACAGATTGGACTGCACCACCAGGCACAAGCTGTAACCCCCATCAGGCACAAGCTGTAACCCCCATCTTGTCTCCCAGCGCTGCCAAGTTCGCATTGGTGAGAACACTGTTTGAATTTTTTTCAAAATTTCGTACCATTAACAGTATTTATAAATCATGTTTATCATCTGTACTATTGTTCCAAAAACCCAATGAATCCCTAATGTGTTGGTCGTAGGTGATAAATTACGATGTCGGGAACACATCTCCATAAGGCCTATGCTATAATTCACCTAGCGCTCTCGTTTGCAGGCACACATCCCCCGCACTAAACGGGGTATGCCTGTATTTGGATTCAGCACCCTTCGAAGCCTCCAGATATGTCAACAAAAAAACTAAACATTTTGGAGCCCCTATATATATTATAAAGTCTGATTTCATGTTTGGATCCGGCATCCCTCTACACATATAAACTTTACAAGACAAACTTTCATCTTACTGGGCTCCAAAACTTTGGAGGAGCCAATTGATAAAAAGAAAATTGTCCCATCCACTAAACTACACTTGTCCCGATATAAACGTAGACGAAAAAATGTTTTTTGTCAAAATAAATAGCAATACAAATCTCACAATGAACCGTGTTCTCCTCGACCAGAGGCATCGGGCCTTTCCCTTCCAACATCTTCTTCAGCTCGGCCGTGGTCATGTCCATGGGCGACAGCTCGCCCTCCGCCCCGGCCGCCTCCTCGGGCAGCATCGACCGGCCTTGACCGTCGTCGACAAAGGAGTAGTCGACCGTCTCGAACGAGCTCGAGCTCCCGGAGCTCCCGTAGCTCCCGGAGCTCCCGGAGCGCCCCGGCTTGTCGCCGAACGCCCTCGACGCTCTGAACGCGGCCCTCCTCGCGGTGGAGCCGACCGCGCTCGGAGCGTCCCCCGGGGGCAACCCTTCGAAGGAGCCGCCCGATGGCTCGGCAGAGCCGTCGCCGCGGCCCCCGGGCCCCTCCGTCGGCGGGTCAGTGCTCGCGTCGCTCTTCACCACCTCGAACGACGAGCTCCTGTCGGAAGACGCGGCCGGCGACGCGCGGCGCCGGGCTTCCGCTCCCCTCGGCGCGACCGCTTCGTCTTCTGCCGTCGGGAGGTCCACGTCGACGTCCGTGGCAGCGCCCGGGAGCGGCTCGTCGTCCGGCGCGGACGCCCCGCCGGCGGGGGCCGCCGGGCGGCCGCGAGACAACGGCGGCGGCGGGAGGTTCGAACCGTCGCCTTCGTTCGTCTCTGCGTCCAGATCCAGCAGGTCGAACGAGCCGCTCCTCTCCGACGAGGCGGGAGACGGCGGAGGGGGCGGGAGACGGCGATTGCCGTCCGCGATGCTCGGCACGTCCCCCGTCGGCGGGTCGACGTCCGTCGTGCTCGACCCCCGGCCCCCCAGCTCACCGGGCGCGGAGCCTCGCTGGAGTCGCGGCACGGCGACCGGATCTCCGTCGTCCGCCGTGGGGGCTTCGGCGTCGACGGTGGCGGTGGCGGCCGCGGCCGCTGCGGACTTCGGTGGAGCCTGTCGCCCCGCTCCGTCGCGAGCCGACACGTCGACAGCGAAGGCGTCTTCCGTGGCCAGGTCGGGGTCCACGGTGCCGTCCGGGTCCGCCGCGGCCATCTCGCGGCGGTCACGCCCCGCGGCTTCTCCCGCCGCACCTCCGCCGGGGGCGACCGACGCTTGTTCCGGTTCCTCCGAGCCAGCCGTGGCAAGCGCAGCGTCGACGACCTCAGAGGAGGACGCCCAGCCTTCCGGAGACACGCGAAGGCCCTCCACCATCTCCGTCGCTTCCTTCACCGCCGCCGCCGACGCCCCCGACGCCGACGATGGCTTCCCGGCACCGGCATCACCGCCGGCGTCTCCGCCGCCCGTCTCGACAAACACAAACGAGCCGCTGCTGTCGCTGGCAGCGAGTGAGGGTGCCGCCGGCCGGTGCTCGGGAAGGGACTCGAGGCTCCACTGCTTCCCGGACTTTTGCACCACTCCCCAGGATCCGGCGGAGCTCTGGCTCCGTGACTTGCTGGCGCCGGAAACGCCGGAGATGCCCTCACCGCGCGACGACCGTCCGCTGCTCCCGCCGTCGCTGCCGGACCGGGCGTCGCGCGCCGCGTACCCCACGAGCGACGCGATGGGCTTTTTCGCGCAGCCCCGCTCGTCCGCGTCGCCCGTCCCGCACGCCTCCGTCGTCGCCGTCGTGATGCACAGAGCCGCCGCGCCGCCGTCTCCCGCGTCGCTCGGCCTGCGGAATTCCTCGCCCTGCTCCGGCGCCCGGAACAGGGAGGAGGCCTTCGCTCGCAAGGCCGCGGCGAACTCCTCCGTCCTCCCGAGGGCCTCGTAAGCCTCCGCGTTCTTGTAGCGATCGGGCACGAAGGAATCGGGATCCTCTGTGCGGTTCTCGCTCCCGGCGTCCGCCTCTTCCAGCAGCTCCAGAACCGCCCGGTCGATCTCTCCCTCCGCCTCTCCCGTGCTGGAGGCGGCGGCGGACGTGTCCGCGGCGGCCGGGCCCCGTCTCCCCGGGCGCGCGGCGGCCTCGGCCGTGCCCAGCAAGCGCAGGAGCCGCGCGCACGCGTGGGCGCTTAACCCCACGCTGACCCGGCCCCCCGCGGGGAGGCCGGGCGGGCGGGCGAGGCGGCGCGCCACGGAGAGGTTAAACGCGGCGTAAATAAAGGCGTGCAGCGGCGTTCGGCCCGTGACCGCCCCCCTGCCGCGTCGCGTCAGGAGGCACACTTCAAAGGCGGCGGCGGCGTCGGCGGCGCGGGCTCGCCGAGCGTCGTCGGGCACGCGCGGGAGCTGGCTGTAGGAGAGCAGGCAGGTGCCGCAGCGGTTCTGCAGGTTCACAGGCAGACAGACGGGCAGCCGCAGAGATTAGCGAAACGCGGAAGAGCCACGACTTTGTGTAGGATGCTGGGGCGCGGGACTGGACTGGTTCATTCATTCGTCACTGGCGTTGGTGACCGTGAGCGGGAATTGAACTCATAGCACAGCGACGCTAACTGCTGCACTACCGCTCCCCACGGTTGGCTCTGTACGGTGCGAAAGAAGTCTAACGTGCATACATACGTACGTATGCACACATTTGTTGATCTATGCAAGTCGGGAATTCTGATTTTAGCTGGGAAGCAGTGCTGTGTCACTGCAGGCATTGAAGCCAGCTGAAGAGAAGCAGTTTTAGGTTTATTTTGTATAAATCAAAACTGAAAGCGAAGTGATCATCAAGCATCAGTAAACATAAGCAGTAAGCATCCTCCTCTTTCAGATGAAGTGTTGCCGTTTGCTTTTCTCTTGACCATTACCAATCAGGTGTAAGGATTGACTTGCCTTGTAGCAGAGGGAGTTAAGGTTTTGTACTTTGGTAAAAGCTTTGCCTTTTTTTTGTCTAGTTAAGACCAACTAGCAACCAGTGGACGGCTGCATAGATTATGAAGACAAGGGACTCGTTTACACACAACACGCACGCAACACGCACGCAACACGCACACCATACACACACAATAAAACACATACAACACACACACACAACACACACGCAACACGCACACAACACGCACACCATACACACACAATAAAACACATACAACACACAGACACAACACGCACGCAACACGCACACCATACACACACAATAAAACACATACAACACACACACACAACACACACGCAACACGCACACAACACGCACACCATACACACACAATAAAACACATACAACACACAGACAACATGCACACAACACGCACACAAGACGCACACCATACACGCACAATAAAACACATACAACACACACACACAACACGCACACAACACGCACACAACATGCACACCATACACACACAATAAAACACATACAACACACACACACAACACGCACACAACACGCACACAACATGCACACCATACACACACAATAAAACACATACAACACACACACAACACGCACGCAACACACACACACAACATGCACACCATACACACACAATAAAACACATACAACACACACACACAACACGCACGCAACACACACACACAACACGCACACCATACACACACAATAAAACACATACCCCAAATTAGACACACAACGGGTTTCTGCTAAGAAATCAAACATATTGTTTCTGTAAAGGCCAGTATTGGTACTGAGCTCTTTGATCAATGCATTGATTTGATAGTGTGCTCATGACTACGTATAACCGTCTGCAATTGGATAGAACCCATCACGTGCATATTTTCTGCATCCTAATCACACTTTATTTACGTGATTATTTTTTTTTTGTATTCTCTTTGATTTACGAACAAATTGGAGTCAAGTAAACATCGCTCATTCAAACAAAAAAATAATCAAATTTGCAAAAACCGGGTAACTTTTGTGCTCTTGTAGAAGGTACCGAAAGCAAAGCGTGAGGAAAGCCAGCACAGTGCACGAGGAGGTTGCTGGGCCAGAACAATGCAGGTCGGACCACCTTTGTCTTCCCAATGTTGATGTTGACCACACTGTACCAGGTACTTATTTTAGGCTGAGTTGACCTAGTGGAATTCCTGACAAAGGTTCAGATTCCAACTGCCCGCTCGTGTTGTGCATCATGGCCAAGGAGCTGAATGCGAGTAACTGGGACAGAGGCACTGTGTGTTCACGGGAGTCACTGCACCACCACTCGCCGTGCCGCTATACCAAAGTCTACACAGGCTGCACCACCACTTGCCAGGCCAAAGGCCGGCATGGCGCACGAGGAGGTGGCGTGGCCGGCACCCCACCTGGCCACCATCGTCTCCGCAGCGGTGATGTTCAAGTGCTGATTTAAGGCTGAGTGGACCTCGGGGGAAGCCTACGACCAGTTCAGAAACTCGCCACTGACGTCAGCAGCCGTGAGCGGGAATCGAACTCGGGAGGCGTTTGTTCTTGAAGCACAGCGCGCTGACCGCGACGCTGCCGCTCCCCACACAACACGCAGGCTGGTGGGGCAAGTGCTGTTAGCGAGTAGCACCTGTGAAGGCCGGCACGGCACACGAGGGGGTGGGTGGCCAGCTCCACGCCTGACCGCCTTTGTCTATTTACTCATTTGAGGCTGAGTCGACCTAGGGGAGGCCCTGGACCGGTTCGATAATCGTCACTGGTGTCGGTGGCCCGTGAGCGGGAATCGGACTCGGGCCGCCGGGTTCGTAGAGCAGCGTGGCGCTAACCGCCGCGCCGCCGCTCCCCAAAGACGACGCACAGACACACAGACACCACACGCACTGGGAGTCTTCGCATAACCCGTGGGCGCGGTAAATCAACAGCATTCACCGCGTTCCAGCCTAGCAGGGAGCGGGGCGATCGCACAACGGCACAGCGCATGCCCAATCAGTTCCTTCATCAGCTTATCATGAAAAATCTATTCAGCGCAAAGTTGCATTTTACGTGCAAAATTTATGTACCTGTGTCGTGCATATAATGAGTTGTCCCGCGGCGAGCTCGGCTTTATTGTTTCGTCTTTTCTTGTTGCTTAGGTCCCTCTCTCTCTCTCGTTCTTCTCTTTGCTGACTGCCTCTTCCCCACACCCACCCACCCACCCCCGTACAAAAAAAATGGGGATAGCACCCCTGCAGATGTCCTTGTCCCCGAGTCCTTTATTTTGCTGCCTGTTCCCTCTACCAACTTTTTGCTTGGATAGAGCGCTCGGCACGCTGAATGGAGGTTTTATTGCACGTGCATTGGACACGGAGTTTCAACATGTAATAAAACCTCAATTCATTTTTCATGCCAAGTTCCGCGCACAATGTGGAGCATACTGCCCGCGTCAACCGCCGCCTCCCTTTTGAAGCGACGCGACAAAAAGATAAAAAATTTACGGAGCTTCGGCTTTCGATGGGGGGGGGGGGGGGAAGAGGGGGCGGCGGGGGGCGGCGGTGGGGAGGGGAGGGGGGGAGGCTTGAGGGTTCGGGGGTTTGAGTTGAGCTCGGCTTGGGCCGCGCGTCGGACCACGGCGGCGGTCGCGGGGGCAGCGTGGGGCAGCGTCCGTCCGTGGGGTCGCGAGCAATACGCCCGGCCGCCTTTGTCTCCCTGGTGGCAGTTATTTGCACACCGCAACCAGGTGCTCGTTTCGAGGCCGAGTGACCTGTGTGGGTGATGAAGGCTTTGCCATTGCAGCACCGACCTTTATAGAACAACCTTGTTTTCTCCTTTAACAACGTTGTCGACAACGTTGTTGACAACGTTGGTGTCCTTCCCCCGCACCTCCGACTAGCACGGTTGGCTACGTACGGTGCAAAAGAAGTTCCACACACGTACGTACGTAAATATTCCTTCACAAAATATCTGCCGGAGAAAAACGCATTTACCAATGTGATTTGTAACTTTCATCGTTACCCATGTATCAATAGTTACATTTTAATGTGCAATTTTATTGAGGGACTGTGTGGTCTGGGACTGTTGTTGCTGTTGTTTTGCTGCCTTGCCGAAGCTTGGGAGTTGGAGTACTTATGCAATTTGAACTTATATGCTTTATCTATTTTACGTATTTATTTTTAGTAATTTACTTTCCGAAACTTTCCACTCCGATCGTCTTTTGTGTTGTTTGTCGTAACCATTCTGACCCCGTGCCCTCTACTAGACACCTGTAGCTAATCGGATTTCTCCAGGATAAATAAAGCTTCCGATTGGAAGATATATTCACGCACGCGCGCGCGCAACGGGAAAACACAGCACGCGAACGCACGTGGCTACTCGTACGGCATAGCAAGGAGCGATGCTGTCCTTGAGGACCGCAACGTTGAACAGCGAAATTATTGAGCCCCAACTTCTTTCGCACCGTGCGTAGCCAACAGCGCTCAACGGAGCTGCCAGCCTGGCAGCATTAACCCTCCCACTGCTGCCCTTGACGACGCGGCCCCAAGGATTTAGAACGGACTTCCCCACGGCCAACAGGCAGCAACGTAATCCGCTTTAAGGGTTAAACTACCAGTCACATGACACTCGTGCGGCAAAGCTCCTGTTAATATGGCATAATATAAAAAAATATATATGCCGTTTGCGGGGAAAAAATGAGCGTGTGATTTAAAAAAAGCAATTTGTTACATGTGTGGGAAATCGTTGAAGGTCCATCCGTTATTTTTGCCTTAATTTTGATCGAGAGAGAGCCATGGGGAAATGTTGTCGTGAAGAGAGAGGCTTAAGTCTAATGCTCTTAAGTTGTAGTCTGTAATGGAACTCAAGTGCTTCTGTGTGTGCGTTCTGTATGGTCGGTCGACTCAGCCTTAAATGAGCACCTTGTACTGTGCGTAAACGTCTGAACTGGGGAAACAAAGGTGTCCGGGTGTGGTTGTTGGCGACCCACTCCCGCGTGCTTGCTAAATGCACGTGCCCCAACAGTCTGTTAAGGCTATAGGGGGGATCTTTGTAAATGTATATATATTTGTGGGGAGTGGTAGTGTAGTGGTTAGCACACTGCACTATGAACCCAGCAACATGAGTTTGATTCTCACTCACGGCCCACGCCAAAGACAATTATCTGAACCGGTCCTGGGCGTCCCCTAGGTCGACTCAGCCTGTGGTGTGTAAACATTGCCACAAGGGAGACAAAGGTGGCTGGGCGTTGTGCTGACCACCTACCCCCTTCTGTGCCATGCCGGCCTTAATAGGTGGTCAATCACAGCACTTGCCTCAAGAGTATATGAAGGCTATACGGGGGATCTTTAAATTTGTGTATATATAAATGTTTGCTCGTGTGCGATTGTAAATATGCGATGTTATGTGGCCTAAGAATGTATCAAACATTCGTTTGTGGAATTGCTCAAACGTGCCTGGGCATGCGCTGTATTGATTGATTTATTTAGCGAATGCTTTTACACCGTCTTGATGAAGAGTGTTTATGAAGAGTCCAGGGTTTTTTTCCGGTAAACAATAATCGGTCATTCGCATCGAAGTGTTATTTTTCTTAGCGCCGTCTCAAAAAAAAAGGTTTAAAAAAAAAAACACTGAACAAAAACCAACGAAACGAAAGCAAAATCAGAAACGATCCATTCCGTGACGCAAAGCGGCACGAATGGGAATCGGGTTATGCCCTCCCCCCTTTCTCCACCTTCCTCCCCCTCCCTCCCTCCCTCGCTCACGCAACGTCCCCTCTCGAATCGATTTCCCCTCCCCGCTCGCTCCGTCCCTGACGTGACCAACGGCTCGGAGCGCGATGATGAACCGGCGGGGGTCACGAACCTGACTCGCATTGTCCACCCCGCCCCGTCCGCTAACGCGCGCACCACTCATAATGAGCCGCTCTGCCGCCGTTGACAACGCTGAGCGATGGCGGCCGAGACATTCGCCTTTTCTTTCTTCTGCCGCCCGTCCGTTGCTTATTGTCGCTCATTGTCGCTCCGGAACGAGAGGCCAACATCCGGCGCTCACTCCCCCCCTCCCCACTCGATCCGGCCGGGGGGAATGATCGGTCCGGCCAGATTGAGCACAAGGGGAGGAAAAAAGAAAACGAACCCCATAGAAACGAGGATCGGACACGGTGCACGGCAACGTTCGACATCGATCCTTTTGAGATGCGCCTCGACGCAATCTATTTGCCGTCCGCTGTCAGACTGTCACGTGTTTGTTTAGCGGCGGAGTGGATGCGTTTCGCCGCTCGTTTACGTGCGGCCCGGGAAGCCATCGCGGGCCGTGACGGTCCGGGTGCGTAAGATCGGTGCGGCAGTTGAAATGACCATGTGAGTTTCTCAAATCTCGACCCATCACCTCCACCACCATCCACTCTGTCCACCAAGCAGTAGAAATGGGTAATCGTAGTAAACAAAACGGTGCAAAAAAACTCTTTTTTATTTTACCAGGTAAGGCCCACTGAGCTACATAGCTCTATTTCAGAAACGACCTGGCCATCACGAATGATATCTCAACGACGTGGCTTATCGCGTGGGAATTCACCACCAGCCAAATACTCCACACACACGCTGATTCGACATGTGGAGGGAAAACCTGGAGGACCTGGAGATAAATCCAATTCGACCACGGGGAGAACATGCAAACTCCAAGAATACAGGCGTCAGGGTCTGGATCGGACGCACGACCTCCTGTATGACATGCGACGGAATCGACATCTCGCCTCACCGTGACTGATCGGGCAGGTCACGTGTGGTGGGGTAAAGTGAGGGTACGTATACCTATTCCAAGACGTCTGGCCAGAGTGGAAGAGTAGGCCAAGCTACCCTCTGAAGCCCCCTGCGGTGGAAGCCCTTCCACCAGCAGTGAAGTGAACAAGTTAATCATTAAAAAAATGACTCATTAAAAGACTGCATTGCGAGCTGAGAGTCTGATTGAATGAGTGAATGAAGAGCAGATCAAGTGAATGCAGAGGCTGCCTGGCTCGATTAGGGATTTCAATAAACAGGCGGATCTCTGGACGCATGAGTGAATGAACGAATGAGTGAAGGAGAGACGCGCTTACCATGTTGAGCAGTACCAGGCCGGCCACGTATTCCACAAACACGGCCGACAGCTTCGCCGCTTCGGCCGCCGCCAGTAACCGATGCGGTTGCTTCCACACGGAAGCCTGAAAACACACGCACACACAAACAAAAACACACGTCACACACACAAACAAAAACAAACGTCACACACAATCAAAAACACACGCACACACACAAACAAAAACACACGTCACACACACAAAAAAACACACACACACACAAACAAAAACACACGTCACACACACAAACAAAAACAAACGTCACACACAAACAAAAACACACGTCACACAAACAAAAACACACACACAAACAAAACACACGTCACACACACAAACAAAAACACACGTCACACAAACAAACAAAAACACACACACAAACAAAAACACACGTCACACACACAAAAAAAACACACACACACAAACAAAAACACACGTCACACGCACAAACAAAAACACACGTCATACACACAAACAAAACACACACATACAAAAACACACGTCACACACACAAACAAAAACACACACACAAACAAAAACACACGTCACACACACAAAAAAAACACACACACAGAAACAAAAACACACGTCACACACACAAACCAAAACACACGTCATACACACAAACAAAAACACACACATAAACAAAAACACACGCACACACACAAACAAAAACACACGTCACACACACAAAAAAAAACACACACACACAAACAAAAACACACGTCACACACACAAACCAAAACACACGTCATACACACAAACAAAAACACACACATAAACAAAAACACACGCACACACACAAACAAAAACACACGTCACACACACAAACAAAAACACACGTCACACACAAACAAAAATTACAACAAAGATCCCCCGTGTGGCCTTTCCGACAGTCGGGGCAAGTGCTGTTAGCGAGTAGCACCAATGCACACGAGGCGGTGGATGGCCAACACCACGCCCGGCCGCCTTTGTCTCTCCCCAGTGGTGATGTTTACACAATGCACCAATGTACTCATTTGAGGCTGAGTCGACCTAGGAGAGACCCAGGACCGGTTCAAATACTCGCCACTGGTGCTGGTGGTGAGTGGCCACTGAACTCGGGTCACGAGGTTTGTAGTGCAGTGTGCTAACCGCTGTGCCACGGCTCCCCATATCACGTGCACACGCACGCATACACAAAAGACAAAGATCACCCGTACAGCCTCAACGGACTGTTGTGACAAGTGCTGTTGGCGAGCACCTATTAAGGTTGGCACGGCACACGAGGGGGGTTTGGTGCGGTGAGCACCTTCCCTGGCCGCCTTTGTCTCCCCCGGTGCAGCATCATGCCAGGTACTAATTCAACGTTGCATCAACCTACACGAGGCCTCGCACAAGTGTGGAGGGCCTCACTTGCCACTGATGCTGCTGCGCATGGCTGGAACATTGAGCCATCGTCCGTCAATGGGCCTGTTGAGAGGCTCTCGCCAACAAGGCTGACTGAACGGCCGTCTATTGGTTTGTTCTTGAACGTAAATCACTGGAGTTTGCTACGCCCGCGCGTGTGTGTGTGACACAGCTCAAATGAGTACCTGGTGCGGTGTGTAAACATCGCCACGAGGGAGACAAAGGCGGCCGGGTGTGGTGCTGGCCACCCACCCCCTCGTGTGCCGTGCCAGCCCACATAGTTGCTAGCTAACAGTACTTTCCCCAAACGTGTGTTAAGACTATACGAGGGGTCTTTGTCTTTGTCGTTAAAGTTAAAATGAGTGATCTTTGCCGATGTGATACACACTGGGGGAGTAGAAGTGAAGCAGTTAGCACCCTACACTAAAAACCCAGCGACACGAGTTTGATTCCCACTCACGGACAACACCAGTGACAATTATCTGAGCCGGTCGTGGGCCTCCCCTAGGTCGACTCAGCCTCAAATGAGTACCTGGTGCGGTGTGCAAACAACGTCACTCGAGAGACAAAGGTGGTTGGGCGTGGTTCTGGCCAAACATACCCTCGTGTGCATGCCGGGCTTCACAGGTGCTCGCTAACAGCCCTCGTCTCAACAGTCTGTTAAAGGCTACGCAGGGGATCTTTGTCTTTGTGATACTCACCGGAACATTTCTGGTGTTTGCCTTCAACTTCTCGTAGTCGGAGTCGCTCATGGAAACCAAAACTTCGGCCAACAGCCCCAGCGATGAGGATATCCCCTGGAATACAAACGCACGGAAACATTTCGGATTAAACGTCACTCTGCGGCTGAGATCACTCACCTTTGCATCAAGCCGGTGCGGTGGCAGCTATGCACGTGGCCTGTAGTCCAGCACTACGGAGGCAACCAGGGTAGGCGGATCGCACAAATGTCGTGAAACTCCCTTCACGTGGGCGTCGTGGTGCCATACTCTGGCTCGAAGTGGACAAATCGCCACCTGTTTACATCTGTACTGGGATAGAGCGTTTCCCCCTTGCACACGCGTGTGTGTTTTCTTTGAGTGGACTCGCAATGCAGAGGTCGCCGGTTCGATCTCCCGGCGTGGCAGTGCATGCGTTTCTCACATCCCCCATTCTGCCGTCTGTCCACCCAGTGGCATCAGCGTGCACACCACAGTCAGTCGATTGGTGAGGTGAAGGGTGGGTACCCCCACATCCTCCAAGATGTCTAGCCAGTGTGGAAGAGTAGGCCAAAACACCCTCGAGAGGGGCCCTCTAGCGGAGGACATTCCCGCCAGCATTGGCGCAATCAGGGACTTGCAGGGCTGCACCTTTACCTTGATAATTCATTTAATGTGCGAATTGTAAAGTCATTCATTGTTCAGAGTAATCGATGGACATACAGTCGTACCTCGGTGTTCACGAGGGATGCATTCCGGAGATGCTCGCGAATAGCAAATTTCATGGATAACGATTTTGGCATACGAGATGAATTACTTGAAATAAATAAGTAAATAAGCTATTATCTCATCACTTTATCTCACCACTCAATCTCGCATCACTTTCTTTCTCTCTCTCACGATGCAGTCGTGTTAGAGATCCAGATGAGATTCGCGGATGGCAAGTTCGTGAGCAACGGGGGAATACTTGTAGCGATGCTTTAGTACGTGGATGTCGAGCAATGCCGACTCACCTTTTTGTCAGCGATGTCTAAGTTCTGAAATCCCACAATGGACAGGAGGAACAGATCTGCTGCCTCCAACCACATTCCTTAAAGAAAAACAACAATAACAACATTTAATTGCGCGATCACAACTAGGGACACTGCGTACACCGTTTCAGCGCTTTTCCTGCAATTGTTGAGTTAAAACTTTAAATAAGAATAAATAAATAAATACCCTCTTAGAGGTTAAACAGCCATGTGAGCAAGCTCGACTTAGGAAAGGTTTTTCTACCATCAACCAAATGCATACTCTCAACCAGGTAAGGCCCACTAAGCTTAATTCTAGATTTGAAGTTTTCGTGACAACAAGGGTCCATACTCTTTGTTTTTTCGGTAAAGTCACGAAGGTAAAAAATAAAATAAAAATAAATTACATCACGACGTTTCGGAGGCAACACATGCTTCCGTCTTCAGGTGGCACCGTCACAGCAAAATTGCTGTATCAAGTGATACAACGACGTGATTTAATTTATTTTTCTAAAAATTTTTACCTACATGACTTTACCGAAAAAAACAAAGAGTAAGGCCCACTAAGCTATATCGCTTTTTTTTAAAGCGACCTGGCTATCACAAATGATAGCTCAACGAAGTGGCTTATCACGTAGGAATTTGTCGCAGACAAATACTCCAAACGCATGTTGACAAATGTGGAGGGAAAGAAAGAGACATGCAAACTCCAAATATACAGCTGGTGTCGGGATCGGGATCGGGATCGAACCCACGACCTCCTGTATACCAGGCGAGGTAGTTAACATCTTGCCACCGCAGCGCCATTATAGATTCCCTCCCATGGCTATTCGCTGTGTCGAGCAGCAACCAAGCTGTGACACGCTGGCGTCACAACGCCTCTGAATCCGGCTAATCGGAGGCACGATGGCCGTTGCGTTCAGCGGTGGGTGAACGCGTCGCGGCTAACTCCGCGCCCTATGGCTTACCGAGCTTCTGGAAGATCTGTCCCCGGATCTGAATGCACACCGACTGCACCAAAATCCTGTCCTGGTCGCTGTGGTAAACCCAGGTCCCTGGCCACACAGACGCGGTGCTGGGTTAAAATGGGGTGAAGAAACAAGCCGTGGACAATACCACCGCATCAAGACGGAGAGACTCTGTGTCTCGAGACACTTAGTTTCAGGGAAACCAGGTGATCGGCAACAGCAATAGAGCACGAAGGCAGCTGTGTGGTCACAACACAGCGTATCAACAAATTAACAAGAATAATTATATTCTTGCGTAAGATGATGATATGCTCAGAAGCTAGATAGCAATGACGGGGACTGCTCGCCAATAGAGGGCTTCAGGAGAGAGTTTTGCAACTGTATGGGCCACAGTTTGGGTTGCATGGCCACGGTCGTACTGTGGCTTGTGTCTGTATGTGCATCGGCCTGTTGATGTTCTGATGCAGTTGATGATTCCACCGGTGCCTTCGAGCAGGAGGAACGCCAAAGCCAGGAGGGCGTGCGATGTTTGGATCCCGAACGAGGAGTTTATTCTGGTCGTCCACGATAACAATACAAAGAATCATCATTCACAGCCCCTTGCCGATCCACTGCTGGCCAGGCACCTCGGAAGAGGTGGGAATCAACTCACTTTACTCTACCGCGTACCGGTTGCCGATCAACTAACTGTGGTGTACACATTCATACCGCTGAGTGGTCAGAGATGGTGGGAGGGAGTGGAGGGAGGGAGGGGGTGGGGGTTTGATTTCAGAAACTTGCACCATCGATTCAACTGGCGACCTCTGGATCACAAAGACCGGTGCACGACGACTCAACACACCGTGGCAGCGTTCAACATCACTTGAGCATTTCAGCAAACAGAGTTAATTGAAAGGCGTAGCGAAACACACACACGCACGCGTACGCACACACGCGCACGCACCTGTTTGCCCGTTGTTGTCAATGAGGCTGTTTAAAATGTATTCGGCTTTTCGAAGCTGACCTGGAAGAAAAATAACAAACTCGCGAGAGTGACCCCCCCCGTCGCGTCGCCGTGTCCAATATGCAGCATGAGCACACAGAGTTCACATGTTTCTTTTGTTAATTTGAAATTATAAACCTTAAATGTAAAACAAAAATATTTATGTTGTATATTGCCATAGTGGGCATCATTATCATCATCATCATCGTCGTCGTCATCCAATGCTGCTTCTCTTTCTGACAATGAACATGAGGCCGCTGCTGCTGCTGCAACAGCTGATGATGATTTTAATACTGCTGGCAATGGTGCTGATGACGATGATGTTGATATTGAAAGTGACGAAGGCAGTCAGCACTGTAGAATATTAATGCCATCCCGTCTGGCCTCTCTGCTTGCGTGCTATGCAGAAGGGCCATCGCCTGAAACGTCGCCGATTTTATTCGCGTGTTTTTGTTGTCTTCAGGCAACGATAGCAGCCGCATCACGAAATAATGAGCTTAATGATGATCGTGCTGCTGCTGCTGATGACGATGAGACGTCGACAATGATAACGACGGTAACTACGATGACGACAACGGTGGCAACGAAGACGACGCCGGCCGTGCCGATGACAAAGGCATCGCTGGGTGATTATTAAACTGATGACGACGGCGGCGCTGGTGACGGTGCCGCGGGAGGGGGAGGTGGGCCGCACCGTCGTTGACGTAGACGCGCGCCTGGCGGATGACAATCTGCGGGGCGAGCGGCGTGCCGGGTGACCGTCGGTGCAGGGCTCGCACCACCCGCAGGAGGGGCCCCGACGCGTCCGCCCAGTACGCGGAGCGGTCGAGCAGCAGGCAGGCGCACGCGGCGCCCAGCGCATCGCCCTCGGCCACGGCGCGCCGCAACGCTCCCTGCGAAGACGGAGAGGCAAACGTGCCCCGCGTAGCTTACGGACGGGTCAGTGATGAGCGTTTATTATGCACGTGGGAGGAAAAGCGGAGCACCCGGTCAAAAACCCATGCAGAACAGGGGCGGAGAAACATGTACGCGCGTGAGTTGAACTTCTTTCGCTCGGTACGTAGCCAACCGTGCCCATCGGAGGCGCGGGGGGAAGGACAACAAAACTTAAACAACCTCCGCCCCCAACAGCACGGCACACGTTGGGAGGCGGTGGGAGGCCGGCACGCACGCACGAGCCCGGCCGATGTTTACGCATCGCACCAGGTACTCATATGAGGCTGAGTCGACCTAGGGGAGGCCCAGGACCGGTTTAGATGATCGTCACTGGTGTTGGCCGTGAGCGGGAATCGAATTTCCTACATAAACACACACATAGAATACCTTTGGGCTTTTTGGCATCCTCTGGTCTAACACCGTTTGAGACGAGGCTCAAAAGAAAGCTGTCTCTGGTGTGGACCAATCAGTTTCAAGGACAATGCATATATTATCAGAGTATGTTTTTTGTTTGCATTCTGCCCACAAGTATTGTGGTTAATGCAGACATGATTCCTTGCAAAAGGTTTCAGTTTGGTGTTTTAACATCTTAACATCTGTTTTGTTGCCAGAAAAAAGGGGAAAACCTATTATCATATTTTGGTGCTGGCAAAGGAGGACCCATGAATTTCGACATACATCCAAAAACAACAACCGCCATTCACCACAAAGTGGCTGTGACGTCACCACGGCGCTCGTGCCACACGAGGTGCACTTTGAGGCCACGTGGAGTGTTGAAGGCCCGCTGGCAGGAGGGTCACTTAACAGATCCAGGTGCCAATAAAGACAAAGATCCCCCTATAGCCTTAACAGACTGTTGGGGCAAGTGCTGTTAGCGAGCACCTATGAAGACCGGCACAGCTCACGAAGGGGTGGGTGGCCAACACCACACCCGACCGCCTTTGTCTCCCCAGTGGAAATGTTTTACACACCACACCAGGTACTCATTTGAGGCTGAGTCCACCTAGGGGAGGCCCAGGACCGGTTTAGATAATCCCCACCGTTGTTTGCCGTCAGCGGGAATCGAACTCGGGTGGCCGGGTTCGTAGCGCAGCGTAGCGCTGACCACTACACTACCGCTCCCCACTGTGCCAAACACACAAGCGCACACACGCAAAGAATTGACATCGCAAAGTGCCGGCACACGTGAGAGTGCACCGAGGCACAATCTTTACACACTTAGGCTCAATTTCCAGCCACGCGCGGCTCTGGACCTCCCTTAGGTCAACTCAGGCGAAACACAAAAAAGCGAGCATCTAACGCCGTGGCGTGATCAGCATCGGCGCTGGGGAGACAAAGGAGGCCTGGCAGTGCGCGCGACACTGACCGCACCACTCCCGAGCACCCCCCCCCAAACCCACGCCCCCCCCCCCGCCGCCTCCCACCCCCCCAAGGCGTACGTCACGCCAACCTTAATAGGCGATCGCTAACAGCACTTGCCCCCCCCACTGCATTCTGCGCGGCTAAGACGGGGGGGTGGGGTGGAGGGGGGGTGACCTATGGGGCATTGTCCTTTTTGTATTGGAATTGAACGTTAATAACAGCGTTATGAGCCGAGAGACAATGGGCAAGCCCCCCCCCAAACTCCCCCCCCACCCCCAGGGCCAGCGAATTTCACATTCAGGGATCGTGCGCTGAGAGGGTGGCGGGGAGAGAGGCGGAGGAGGAGGAGGAGGCGGGAGGAGGGAATGGCAAAAACGAGACAGATGTGAGGTCACACAATGGAGCAATTTGCCTCTCGCCCTCCAAAGGGGCAAGGCCCCCCTCATGGTGGGCAGCATCAAGTGCAGCTCTCGCTCTGCGTTCGGAGCAAGCGCGCGGGGCCCAAGCGGGAGACGTAAGGTCGGAAATCTTGAGATTTGCTATCTCACGCAAGCTGGGCGCAAGAGAACTCCAGGCTAGCCGGACGTGGGATTCGGGTCGTGGGTAAGCAGGGGAGAGTCCAAGTCAGAATTTGAGATGGACGGATTCCTTTTAACACATATATAAGGCAGGCAGGCCTTGGCGCACAAAGATTGCAAAGATACAACAAAATATCTCAGTGCAGAAGTAGAGCATGACCAAAATTCTCATCGTCAAAATCAAAATAAATACTACTGTATGTGCTAAAATAAATAATACGTATATCAGAATCAGAATTTGTGTTCATCCTGGAGAAATCCGATGAGCTATGAAGCTCTTTTTCCACACATGCATGTCCTGTAGGGGCACGGGGTCAGAAAGTTCCAACAAGAAGCGGCACAAAAAAACGATTAGAGTGCAAAGTATAGGAACTGTGAGCAAATCACTACAAAGAAATAGACGTAAGTAAACAGTTTAGATTGCATAAGTGCACCAACTCCGAAGCTTGGGCAACGCAGCAAACAACAGCAAGAGCAGTCCCTGACCACAGCGACACAAATACACGGTCTAAGAGTACGTGGCTGCGATACATTTCCACGCGATAAGCCACTTTGTTGAGCTATCATTTGTGCGCCAGGTCGCTTCTGAAGAAGAGCTACATAGCTCAGTTGGGGCTTACCTGGTAAAAGAAAAATAGTTTAGTTTTTAGTTTTATCGTTTTAAGTACAGCGCTACATTCATTTTCACGACATTTATTCAACTCACTACGCCTCTCCGTTAAACTCAACAAGTCTCCGGCGTGTGGTCGAAGCTACGAACTCCGAAGGAACCATAGCAAAGTAGAAACTTTGCACTGCCCCAAATATGCACGTGATTGGGTGGGTGAGTGTACCTGGAATTCACCAACTCTTGAGACAAAGCACCCGAATGGCTGAATCACTAATGATTCTCTACACAAGCCAAACGAAAGCAGGTGATTTTAAGAAAGTGTCGTTGGCATGCTCAAATGAGCATTGGTTCCTGCTCAACTCTGGCGGAGGTCCCAAACTAATGGTCTAAATTCCACGTTCCTATGGCACGGTCTAGTATATCCATACAAAGTCAACAGTAGTCATCAATTGGACAAGTATTTCATGTAATGGCCACTGTTGACTTGGATAATAAATTTATTCGTTTTTGTGACGTAAAAAAAAGTTTAAACTACGTAGGCTTTCGCGACCACTATTATCCATTAGAGTTTTTTGGGCTAGATCGTGACAACCCTTAGTAATTGTCTGTGTCGGGTGGTGGCGGGTTTAACGACACATTTATATTCACCTCAATTATGGATAAAAAATAATACCAATAATTAAATGCGCAACGATGAGTACCACGTATAAATCGCACGCCGCACAAACGCGCCGACTGCCACAGCGAGTGCGCTGTTTCGCATTCGCTGCTCGAGGAGCGTCATTAATCTGCGCAATTAATCTAATCACCGGAACCGCACAACAAGAGAGGGACGCTGTGAAGTGCCGAGGGATATCTGGGGACGCCGCCGCGAGCCTTGGAGAGCGGCTTAAGCGTGTGCATCACAAAACACTCTCTAGACACCCCCCCACCACCTCGCCACCCCCTTTAAAAAAAAGGGCCCCCTCTTTACTTTGCAGATTTGTTTATTTTTTGTTTAGAAAGTTGGCCCTTATTTTGTCTTCTTGTTGTTGTTGTTGTGGTTGTCGCACGCACGTGTGCGCGTGTGTGTTTTTTTTAAAAGCTGCCAAGAAAAGTTAGCACCGCGGTGCCACGGTCGGTGGGGGACGGTGGACACGAGCAGCAACAACAAACAACAACAACAACAACAAAAAGACCCCCCACCCCTCCCCCTCCCAAACAAAATAAAGTGCTTGCATAAACTTCCCAGTCGAGTGCAAGCGAGCCAGGCCCTTAATTGCATTTTGACAATTTTTTAATGCACCACCGGTTGAAAACGCGGACAAGAAAGCCGTGCTTTTAGAAAGGGGAGAGAGAATAAAAGGGGCCGTGGCTCTTTTATTTGGCTCTCTCGCTCTCCCGCACGCCCGCCCGCTCTCTCTGCCAGATTACGAATTTGTGCGAGACCCCGCTGCCCCCCTACCCCCACCGGCTTCTCGGCTCCAGATCTCCTGCGCTCTTTCTCTCGCCTCTCGCCACCTCGACGGGTCTGTTGAAACTCGCGTGGCAAAAGAGATCCCATGTCAGCGTCCGGGGAGAGCGTCTTCCCCCTCTCCCTACCTCTCCCATGTCTCTCTCTCTCCCAGCCTCTCTCCTATCCCCGCGTGCCTCGCTCGCCTGGACGCGCTCTCACCATGGCTGGCTGCCTGTCGCCCTAAACCCTCTTCTTCGCAGGACCACTTGTTGGCTGAATCTAGCCAACCTTCTTCCCCTGGTCACCCTCTCAAGATCGATTGAGCAGTCTCTCCACTGTGTGAGCGTGGTTTTTTTTTCTTTTTCTCTTGTGCTTTTCTCTGCGGCTCTAGCGTGTGTTTTTTTCCTTGCCTAAAACCTCAAATCCCTCTGTTACCCCCAAAACGCTGCTTATTATTCAAGTACAACAAAGCGTCAAAAAAAGGTCTGACCTTCTTTGCCGACAGAAAAAAAACTCACGCGGGATGCACCAACCCACCCACCCACCAACCCACCCACCAATGCACCAAACCGCTCACCCACCACCAAACCCACCAAGTTACCCATCCCCGAAAAATAAATATCATAAAAAAAACTAGAGATGGGCCAAAAAGGGAACCACAGGCAGGGAAAAAAAAGCCACCCTTAAAATGAACGGGGAGAAACAAGCCTGGCTATTATATCCCTTACAATAATTGAGCACTTGAATAGCGCTTGTCTTGAATGCACCGTCGCAGTGAAAATAGCAAACTGCTTTTGTATGCAAGGAAGCCCTGCATATTTACATGTGTTTGCACAGCGCTGTGGGGAGTCTGCGAGCAGCCTCTGGAAAGAGAGGCTGCCGTTAAGAGTGCTTGCGGGCGGGCGTGTGTGTGTGTGCGTGCACGCGTGCGTATGTGTTTGTGTGTCGTCTGTGTGGCCGGGGTGGTTTGCATGGCCAAGTCAAGAACAAAAAATCAAGAAGGGTGCTTGATTTTTTTTCATTCGACAGCCTTCGACCCCCCCCCTCACTCTCCTCCACCGCCCCCCACCCCAAAAAAAACGAGTTGATATTCTGACCTTTGTGAGTGAAGTTTCATTGTCGGTGGAGTGGACATCACTGTGTGTGGTGTGTAGAGCTAAGGGGTGGCCAGTGGGTGACAGTACAGCAAGTAGGTTGACAACCTATCCGTGTGGCTTTTCTTTCCCTCAAAACATTTGTCAATAGCACGGCACGACAAAGGAAAACAATCTCCACTGGGTGATTCTACGAGTAACGGCCTTTCTGTAAAACACCATTAGCTAAAATGGCACCTCGTATATATGTTTAGGGTGGTGTTACTGATGGAACGTGTTGAGTTATTGTTCTTTGTGATCATGCACCACTGTTAACGCAGTGTAACAAAACAGGTGTATGTTTTTTTGACTTGTTATCCCTTGGTTTTCTCCAGGTACAACTTTCACATGGAAATATTTTTATGACACGAAAATGGCCAAATATCCCAATGCAGGAGCCTCACTGTGTCTTGGACCCTCACTGAGTCTTGTCACCAATAAACCCACTATCACAAACTCATATTGACCAGTGCGGTGAAGTATGGTTTAACAAAGGGCTTTAAATGTGTGTTTAAATATCAGGAAAAACCCCGATACTCTGCAAGGGAAAATAACAATTTCATACTCTTCTCAAAATCCTGTACTCGGAGCACTAAAACATGCTTTTGTAAGTAAAAAAATGTCAACATAACATGTATTTAGATTTTTGAAAATGTCTCTAAGATTTAAAGAATATTTTGGCGAAAGAATGATATTAATAGGTGCCCAATTTTAGAAGATAAAGACATTTTAAATTAACCGTGGTCAGTGTTCTGTATATTATAACCCCCACCTCATCTTCCGAACTTTTTTCTTCCACCGTTTCAATTTCATTCAATGTTTGTTTGTTGCACGGAAAATCCCATTTAGCCAGTTACCCAGCTAGTTTCGGGAGACCCACTATATATGTGAAGTATTGGAAAATGACGGCAGGAAACTCCTTGACGGGAACACACTTCTTTTATTAAATCTTGACTTGTAACAATACAACGCGTGGCCTCTCTTCTTTACAATGCGGTCACCATACAACGGTACAACTCGTGACCTCTTCTTCTTCACCCTACGCTTCTCTTGACTCTCTTAGATTCTGTGCTGCTGGCTCTCTGTGCCTCGTGTAGACTCCGCGCCTCGGCTACACTCTTCTCTCGCCTCGTGTAGACTCTGCGCCTCTGCTACACTCTCCACTCGCCTCGTGTAGACTCCGCGCCTCGGCTACACTCTTCTCTCGCCTCGTGTAGACTCTGCGCCTCTGCTACACTCTCCACTCGCCTCGTGTAGACTCCGCGCCTCGGCTACACTCTTCTCTCGCCTCGTGTAGACTCTGCGCCTCTGCTACACTCTCCACTCGCCTCGTGTAGACTTTGCATCTCTCTCTCTGGCTACACCGTATGCATACTCGGCTCGTGTAGACCTTCCTCTCTCTCTGGCTACACCGTATGCATACTCGGCTCGTGTAGACCTTTCTCTCTCTCTCTGGCTACACACTATACATCACTCAGCTCGTGTAGACCGTTCTCTCTCTCTGGCTACACACTATACATTACTCAGCTCGTGTAGACCGTTCTCTCTCTCTGGCTACACACTATACATTACTCAGCTCGTGTAGACCGTTCTCTCTCTCTGGCTACACACTTATACCTTACTCTCCTCTACTCTCCATTACTCTCCTCTCCAGGCTCTATCTCTGCACCTTCGTCTTCATTCTTAGATGGTTCCACTTCTCCCCCGTGTTCCTCTGTGCATCACCTTATATACCTCTTCTTCCCGGGAGACGGAGCGGATGCGGACCTCAACGTCGGCACCGCTCCTCAGTTACCCAATCCCCACGCGCTATCTCTATGATCCGGTTCCGCTCAGCGCGTGTTTCCACTCCCCGACCAATCACACCGCGCTGCTACCCGATCACTCCCTCTGGGCGCGTCACCGGCACACAGCCAATCAGCAGCACTACCCCCACCCGCGCACTGACGCCTGCTCCTCCCCGTCAGCGCGCGTCACCACACACACACCCGTACATACGCGCTGGCACACGACGTATACACCCAGCGCGTATCACCACTACATCACCCCCTCCCACATAGCTCGCAGCCGGCCCGGCTGCTAACAACAACCAACCGCGACGATAAAACGACAACCAACAAAAAAAACCCGTAACCCCCCGAGTGTGCCCCGTAACATAACAACAACAACAACAAGAATAACTATGTACAGATTGACAATGAACACGAAAAGTCAACAATAAGACGATACGAGCAAATTCCAAAAAACGAACGCGCCCCACGTCCCTGCGACTACACGCAGTGACGAGGCGCTCCAACTGCCCCGACTCCTCACGAGGCAGGTCATGCAAAGTAGCACGACCTGGCGCGAGTCCGTCTGGCTGGTCCGTCGTATGGGGCGGGACACTGACGACCGTCCGGCGGTTCCGGCTGCTCCAGACGGCGCGGAACGGGCCTGAAAGGGCCGGCCCCGCCGCGGAGATCCGGCCGCCGGTGATCGGCAGCTGTCAGTTCCGAGACACCTGGGAGCAGATCAGGCGAAAATACGTGCGGATCAGGCAGAGACATTTCCCCCTCTGGGTCGCCGGTCACGTCACACGCCCGGCCATCACGACACAAGGGGAGGCCATATGGAGGCGAGAACGGTTTCAGTCGGGAGGGGTGAACGTACCAACGGCGCTTTCCCCACTTTATCTGAACGCACTGGGGCCGTGCAACGCGCACGACCTCCACGGGTCCCCTCCACGGTCTCAACAATTTAGGCGACGTAGCCAAGGGTGCCTGAGGGCAATGCAGCCAGGCCCTGTCACCTGGTTTCCATTCGTGCATGGACACCTTCCGTGCCCGCAACCGTTCATTAGCAATTTGGCGAGCCCGCGAATTAAGCCGTGCGGCCTCCCTCGCCTCTGTCAGCTTGTGAATATTAAACTTAATATGTTCTGCCAAATTAGAATTAGTTCGTGGAGCGGACAGGCCAAGTTGCGTTTCCATTGGCGGGTCAGCTTCCCGACCGTACATCAAATAGAATGGGGAAAACCCCGTAGCTGCATGGGGGGCCATTCTATACGCGGCAAGGACTCCCGGGACCTGCAGGTCCCAATCTACATGTGCCTCGCACACCTGCTGGCACAGCATGGAAGTCAAAGTTTTGTGGAGTCTCTCCACCATCCCGTCTGTCTGCGGGTGGTACGGGGAGGTACGCACCTTCTTGGTACCCAACAGATCGCACACCTCTTGCAACAATTTACTCGAAAATTTTTTACCTTGGTCGGTCAGCAGGCGTTCGGGAGCCCCCTTGTCCAGGACATAGCCCTGGACGAAGGCATCCGTCACAGCCGCTGCCGACTGGTTAGCGAGAGGCCACGCCATAGGCCATCGGGTAAAGTATTCGACCCCCACTAACAAATATTTATTCCCTCTCGGCGTGACTGGGAAGGGCCCCAAAATATCGAGTGCAACGAGCTCGTTGGTACGCGAGACCTGAATAGATTGCAGCGGTGGATTAGCTGCCACGGGCGGTGGTTTACGCCTGGCGCACTCAACGCACCCCTTCAGAATATGTACCACATCACTTCCCATTCCCGGCCAGTAATAGTCACGCTGAAGCAGGGCAAGCGTCTTGTTAACTCCCAAGTGCAAGAGGCGTTCGTGTGCCGCCAAGACAACCCTCCCCCTCACAGCGGAAGGCACCACGAGTGCGTTCCGCCGGGACAAACTGTCCCATCTCAATAACACGCCCTGCTCAAGTACATAGGAGCCGGTACGCTCCTGGTCCCCCTCGGGACCCCCAACCTTGCGGCGCAATGCTAGCAGCGAGCTGTCCGCCATCTGGAGGCGGCCCCATTCGCTGAGCGACAGCGAGAGCAGCGAGTCCCGACCCTGAGAGGCAGTGGAATCATCCACGATCGGTGCGCCCGCTGTCGCAGCCAGTGCCCCCATCTCCCCCGCAAGCGTCGGTTTACAGCGCGCCGATCCCGACAAACACGCGCATTCATCACAAGGCAACAACCGCGACAAGCAATCGGCATTTGTGTGTCGCAACCCCTTACGGTACGTAGTCGTAAACTGATAGTCCTGGAGGACTTCCAACCAACGCGACAACTGGCCCGAGGGCTGGGCGACCCTCAATGAATACTGTAGCGCCGCGTGGTCCGTTCGGACCGTAAAGTGACGACCATAGAGATATGGCCTAAACTGCTGCACAAAAAAAACAATGGCAAGCAGCTCGCGACGGGTGACACAGTAGCGCTGCTCCGCCGGAGACAACACCCTACTACCGTAGGCGACAACTCTTTCGACACCCCCAACGACTTGGGATAGCACCCCCCCAATGCCCGTGTTGCTAGCATCCGTGTCCAGCAAAAAGGGACTGGCAAAATCGGGATAACACAAGGGTGGGGCACCCACCAAGGCGTCCCGGAGGGAGCGAAACGCGGCCTCCTCCTCCGGTCCCCATTTGAACTTCACTCCCTTCGCCGTTAGAGCGTGCAAGGGTTTTGCAATAGTGGCGAAGTGCTCAACGAACCGCCGATAATAAGAAGCAAACCCGATGAAACTACGCACGTCGGAAACGGACGTAGGTGTCGGCCACGAACCGACACAATCCGTCTTCGCGGGATCGGTGGAGATCCCCGAAGAATCGACAATGTGACCCAAGTATCTAACCGACCTACGAAGGAGGTGACATTTGGCCGGTTTAAATTTCAACTTAGCCGATCGCATTCGCAAGAACACCCCTCTCAATCGCCGGAGGTGTTCTTCAAAGTTTTACTGAAAACAATGACATCGTCCATATAGATCAAGCATGTATCCCACTGCAAGCCCGACAAAACCAGCTCCATAAGTCGCTGAAACGTCGCTGGAGAGGAGTGAAGTCCCATGGGTAACCGGTTAAACTGGAACAGCCCCCCTGGAGTCCGAAATGCTGTCTTAGGTTTCGACTCTTCGTCGAGCGGCAACTGCCAAAACCCCGATAACAAATCAAGAGTCGAAAAATATCGCGCACCAGACAATGCATCGAGGGACTCATCCATCCTGGGGAGCGGATACGCGTCAGCCACAGAGATCTTATTCAGGCGACGGAAATCAACGCAGAATCGCAGGGACCCGTCCTGCTTCTTAACCAGCACAATAGGCGCTCCCCACGGGCTAGAGGAGGGCGAAATAATATCGGCTTCTAGCATATCGTTAACAGCCGACTGAACATGTTCCTTCTCCACGGGACTCAGTCGGAAGGGATTTAGCCTGACCGGCGCCGCATCGCCCGTTTCAATGTGATGGTGCAACAAATCCGTGCACCCAATGTCATACTTATGTTTACTGAATACATCAGAGAATTCAATGAGCAACTCGCGCAGCGCACCCAACTGCGCCGCCGACAAATCGTCCGAGGCGGCACATAGCGAATGGACCCACTCAAGGTCTTCCCTTGGCTCAACGTTCCGCGCGGGGCTCGAGCCCACCTGCGCAACCAACCCATCATCCACAGGGACCTGCGCCGCGTGAGCCAGCACGGTGCCCTGCGGAATGACAGCTGGTCGCGACCCCGCGTTCAAAACCATCACAAACGGATCCCTGTCAGCCCGCACCAAAGTGTGAGCCACCGATACATCAAGACCCCCGACAGCCTTGTTAGAAGGACCCAAAAGCATACTTTGTCCCGAAGCCTCCCTCACCCATGGTTTCCGCAACCGGAGGGGAATCAACATCTGTGAACCCGGGGGCACTTGCACTGTCTGCGTCGCCACCGCTTGTATCGTAGCGCACGCCGTCCGAATGTCAGTAGGGCCCGTCAAAAATGAAATCCGGCGACCCGATGGCAGTTCAATGCATCGTTGATCGATAAGAATTTTAATAGGCATTTTAGCCAAAAAATCAGTGCCCAAAAGACACGGAACTGCCAAAGAAGACGAAACGAAAACGGGTCCCGACAATTTGATATCTCCAATGCAAATGGACGCCCTAACCTGACCGATAATGCCCAACGATCCCCCATTAGCGGCGTAAAATGGCACATCCACTGGAAGCAGCGGACGACATTGGACTGGAAGAATATTATAAATGAGGTCCGATATAATAGTTGCCGATGCCCCCGTGTCCACTAACACCCTAATCTCAACCCCATCAATAGATCCCGTAACAACGGACGAACCCGCCGAAGCAGCCACAATTCTATGCCCCAATTCCGCCCATTCAATGTCTCCCTGGTCCCGGCCGAACCCCCCTCGCCGAACCGAATCCCCGAACCTTAACCGGCCCTCCTCCGCCGCAACGCGGCGTCCCATGTGTGCCGAATAAACAGGCCGAGCGTGTGAGGTGCCGCGACTTGCCGGGGATTGTAGAGATGACTTGGGCTCTCGGTCGTCGTCCAGCCGAGCTCCCATGGCGCGCTGCCGCGGAGCGCGGCACCCGGACGCCACGTGGCCCCGGAGGCCGCAGTTATAGCACGTGACGAGGGTCGGAGTAGATCTTGGTTGCTCCGACTTTCGGCCCGATCGCAGAGGCGACCGGGCCCCCGGCCTCCAGTCCCCTGGTCGTCCCGTGGCGAACGCCTCCTCTCGTGGGCTGACGACTTGGGGTTCGGCGACCACCAAACCCGGGGCTGCGACGACAGCAGCGTTGCAACCAACGCCTTGCTTCCGTTGTAGGGCCTCGTGCGCTTGAATACTCGTGGCGACTCTCAAAGAAGAAATATCAATCTCGTCAGCTGTGTTGATAGGGACCCCCAGGTCCTGCGCCAACTTGAGCAGCTGCTCCAAAACCATCGCGTCTTGGCCCTCCTCGTCCATCCGAGGGAACGCAGCATCAGCAAGAGCCAGCAACGCCGTGCGATAGGCCAGCGCGGTCTCCGTGGCCGCTTTCCGTCTTGCGTAGAACTGATGGCGGCACGTAGAGGGAGGTCCGTAGACCCTGGCCAACAAACCCAGCGCATCCTTCAGAGTGGAGCGGTCCGACTTCCGTGCAGCCCTGAAGGCCGCGAGCGCATCGTCGTCCAGCATGGCGGGCAATGCCCGCAGCGCCGTAGCATCGGACCACGCTGACATCTCTTGATGCGCCAAAAACCTTCGCTGAAATTGGCCCCAGTCTCCGCCTTCCGCCTTGAAGGCTGACAACGTGGGCAGGCGCTGCTGAAAAATGAAGTCATCCGCCTCGTGGTTCCTCTCCGCCTCTCCGTCGGTGTGTAAGATGGCGGCTCCAGCAGCAGACGTAAAATGGCGGACCCCCTCGCGCGCTGATGACGTCGATGCGCGCGCTTGGGAACCCACCACCACGTGGCGCTCGCCGTTCCCGCCAAAAGTAGGCCCAGGCGCAATGGCGGGAATCCCCCATTCGTTTTGGCGGGAATCTGCGGGGCGACCTTGTAAAATGTCCCCCACCGTCCCCGCTCCTCCCGACGAGCTGATCTCCGCCAAGATGGACGCGGCGGCGAGCAGCAGCTCCGCCAGTCGGGAGTGCGCCTCACGAAGCCCGGCGTCGGTCCCCGGTCGCTCGGCCGGCGCCGTCGACGGATCCTGTAGCGTGGGCAAGTCCTCCTCCTCACCCCCCGCCACCAGCGGCCCCGAGTCGTCCAGGTTTTCCTCGCGGTCAATCCCGTGGGTCCTACGGGTCTTCCTTGTCTCCATGCTTGGAAGCCCGTTTCACTTCTGACGCCAGATGAAGTATTGGAAAATGACGGCAGGAAACTCCTTGACGGGAACACACTTCTTTTATTAAATCTTGACTTGTAACAATACAACGCGTGGCCTCTCTTCTTCACAATGCGGTCACCATACAACGGTACAACTCGTGACCTCTTCTTCTTCACCCTACGCTTCTCTTGACTCTCTTAGATTCTGTGCTGCTGGCTCTCTGTGCCTCGTGTAGACTCCGCGCCTCGGCTACACTCTTCTCTCGCCTCGTGTAGACTCTGCGCCTCTGCTACACTCTCCACTCGCCTCGTGTAGACTCCGCGCCTCGGCTACACTCTTCTCTCGCCTCGTGTAGACTCTGCGCCTCTGCTACACTCTCCACTCGCCTCGTGTAGACTCCGCGCCTCGGCTACACTCTTCTCTCGCCTCGTGTAGACTCTGCGCCTCTGCTACACTCTCCACTCGCCTCGTGTAGACTTTGCATCTCTCTCTCTGGCTACACCGTATGCATACTCGGCTCGTGTAGACCTTCCTCTCTCTCTGGCTACACCGTATGCATACTCGGCTCGTGTAGACCTTTCTCTCTCTCTCTGGCTACACACTATACATCACTCAGCTCGTGTAGACCGTTCTCTCTCTCTGGCTACACACTATACATTACTCAGCTCGTGTAGACCGTTCTCTCTCTCTGGCTACACACTATACATTACTCAGCTCGTGTAGACCGTTCTCTCTCTCTGGCTACACACTTATACCTTACTCTCCTCTACTCTCCATTACTCTCCTCTCCGGGCTCTATCTCTGCACCTTCGTCTTCATTCTTAGATGGTTCCACTTCTCCCCCGTGTTCCTCTGTGCATCACCTTATATACCTCTTCTTCCCGGGAGACGGAGCGGATGCGGACCTCAACGTCGGCACCGCTCCTCAGTTACCCAATCCCCACGCGCTATCTCTACGATCCGGTTCCGCTCAGCGCGTGTTTCCACTCCCCGACCAATCACACCGCGCTGCTACCCGATCACTCCCTCTGGGCGCGTCACCGGCACACAGCCAATCAGCAGCACTACCCCCACCCGCGCACTGACGCCTGCTCCTCCCCGTCAGCGCGCGTCACCACACACACACCCGTACATACGCGCTGGCACACGACGTATACACCCAGCGCGTATCACCACTACATATGTAAAAAATTAACCCGTAAAAACAAAGTTTTTCACTATAAATCCTTTATATGCGTGGCGGCTAGAGTCCTCTCGTCCTCTGGCTTGAGATGGCTGCCACCTATGGGTCAGATGATTGCCTGCCACCATTAAGCAATTGGAAATTAAGTATAAACATTTTTTCCTAAAAAGTGTAAAATCTTTGAAAAAAAATTTCACGAAAATTAATTGTCACGCACAACGAGTCTGTGTGGAAAATGTCAGCTCGATTGGATCACGGGAAGTGGGTTAAAAAACGACCGAAAGATTTGCACGGTCGTAAGCGCGCAAGCAAGCAAGCAAGTGAACTTAATATAAAGGATTTAAAAAAAAGTTTTTTTACGCAGGTTTTGATTGATCATGTACAGCATTTGCAATTACCGCACACGCAGCAATCACGGAGAGCCAGCCAAAATTTAACTCCACAAAGTATAGACAGCAGCAGCGAGACGTCACGGAGTTTTGGAGGTCACGGCTGCAGGGCAGGAAGAGCTAAGCTAAAGGAACGAATGGAAGAAAATAGGGCAAAGGTTCTTTGTCAAGCATTGCCAAGTTACAGGCTGACAACATTAACTACCACAACAACAACAACCCAGCCAACATGTAGAGAAATATTGGCGGAGTCCGGGCACCTCCTAACACCCGCAGTAGCGGTATCTCTGGAGGCGGCAGCCCCCCCCCCCCCCCCCGCATTAACCACGGCGACATGCACGCCGTTAGATGGTAGATGGCCTCGAGTTTCGACCAAAGGCCCCTCCAGCTATGGTGCGGGGGGGGGGGCTAAGCACAGCCATCGCTAAATCAAGCCTTCACGGGGCGATGATAAAAATCAGCCGGGTCACACTTTGACGGCCGCGCATCTGCCAAGAGTTTCGCTTGCACGGGGAAGACCGGCGGGCGGGCGGGCGGGCGGATGGATGGTGGGCTATGCGGCGTGGCGTGGCGGCGTGGCTTTGCAGCGTCTGATGTTATCTGAATCCTCGACCGCGAGACACACACACACACACGGACGCACGCGGGCGCACAAGCGCACGCACGCAGGCACGCATGCCCTTTACCCGAGGTTCACCCCTCTATTCTCTCCGTGAGCGTCCAGCCATTAGCAGAGATGCACTATCTCTTCCTCTGGGACCAGGGCAGATGCTGTGTGTATGCGTGTGTGCGTGCGTGTGTGCGTGCGTGCGTGTGTGCGTGTGTGCGTGCGTGTGTGTGTGCGTAAATGTGGAGCGGTAGTGTAGGGGTCAGTGCGCCGCGCTACAAAGCCGGCGACCCGAGTTCGATTCCCGCTCACGGCCATCACCGATGACGATTATCTGAACCGGTCCTGGGCCTCCCCTAGGTCGACTCAGCCTCAAATGAGTATCTGGCGCGGTGAGTAAACATTGCCACCGGGGAAACAAAGGCGGTCGGGCGTGGTGCTGGCCACCCACCCCCTCGTGTACCGTTCCGGCCTTCATAGGTGCTCGCTAACAGCACTTGCTCCTACAGTCTGTTAAGGCTACACAGGGGATCTTTGTCTGTGTGTGCACACACTGGGGCACACACAATAAAAAAAGGCTTGATGGGTCCCCAAGCCATTCCTATGCTAGTGCTTTGTGAACTCTGAGGTTCTGAGTGATGCTTTGTGAACTCTTTCGAGGTTCTGAGTGATGCTTTGTGAAATCTTTGGAGGTTCTGAGAGATGCTTTGTTGGGCCAGGCACAGCGGCAAAGTGAGCTGCCACGCACTGGGAGCATGGATATTGATAATTATCATACATTGCAGACGTTTGTCAATCGACTTTGTGGTTGACGGGCCACCTCCCCATGCAATGTGGGTCGTGAAGAGTTGTTTGACCATACTTCACCACGCTGGTCGGCGTTGGGGCGGGGGCCAGGCTGGCCCAAGTCAGACGTTGCTCGTCACGGATGTGATCCACAGCCAGGAATCAAACTCGGCTCTCCACATACTCTTACTCTTAGTTTTTTTGGTAAAGTCACGTAGGTAAAAAATTAAATTAAAATTAAAAAAAAAATAATAATAATAAATCACGACGTTTCGGAGGCAACACAAGTCTCCGTCATCAGGTGGGACCGTCACAGCCAGATTTGCTGTATCGGCTCTCCACGATCATAGTGCAGTGTGATAGCCATTATACGACCAGGTATAACGATGATACAGTGATAAAATATTAATTGTTATTATATTAAGGTGCTGCTTCCGTGATGGATTATGATGATTATAATTCTGCTGACGATGATGGCGATATATTGATAATCATGATGGTGTTGGTGATGACAATGCTACTGATTATCACAATTATAAAAATGCTACTGTTAACGATGACGATGTTTCCGCCGGTAATGATGATAATGATGACGATGATGATGACGATGACAAGGATGGCGCTGACGTCTTTGCTGGTAAGTGATGATGGTGACGAGCAGTCTGCTGTTCATGATGATGACGATATTAATGGTGGTATTGATCTCCTTGTGAGTAATAATTGTTATGACTGTATGTCTACGTTGATGGCAATGCTCCTGATAAATACGACGACTTAATACGATGCCGATAATGATCATGATTATGCTGATGATGATCATTATAGTTTTGTTTCCTGCCGATGCTGCTTGGTGATGCACATAAATGCTCCATTTTGTCATCCCTCGAGTGTCCATAGCATGGAGACTCCGATCACATCTGCTGGGGCTAGACACCCGATCTGGGGCGAATGGGCTGCTCGCTCAAGCGTGTGAGAGCACGCGCGCGCGTGCGTGTGTGCGCGTGTGTGTCCGTGTGTGTGTGTGTGTCCGTGTGTGTGTGTAGTGGTGAACGCGCTGCGCTACGAACCCAGCGACCCCAGTTCGATTCCCGCTCACGGTCAACAGAAGTAACGATGATCTGAATCGGTCCTGGGCCTCCCCTAGGTCGACTCAGCCTCAAATGAGTACCTGGTGCAGTGTGTAAACATCAGCACCGGGGAGACAAAGGCGGTTGGGAGTGGTGTGGTCACCCATCCCGTTGGTTGCTCGCTAACAGCATCTGCCCAAACAGTGAGTTAAAAGGCTATACAGGGGATCTTTGTCCATGATAAAGGTTTTTCTTTGGGTGAGAGCACGTACAAATAAATGTGTCGTCAACTCGCCACCACCCGACACAGCCAATTAATAAAGTTTGTTAATTTGTGGCTAAGTCAACCTAGAGGAGTCCCAGGACAGATTCAGATAATCGTCACCGATATTGGTCGCGAGCTAACCACTCCAGCCACGCTCCCAACACGTGTGTGTGAGAGCACAACAACAATACAAAGATCCTCCAATAGCCTTTATAGAGCGTTGGGGCAAGTGCTGTTAGCGAGCACCGATGAAGGCCGGCACGGCACGCGAGGAAGTGGGTGGGCAGCACTACGCCCGGCCGCCTTTGTCTCCCCAGTGCTGATGTTGTTCACACAACGCACCACGTACTCATTTGAGACTGAGTCTACCTAGGGGAGGCCCAGGACCGGTTCAGATAATCGTCACCGGTGTTGGTCGTGAGCGGGGAATGGAACTCGGGTCGCCGGGTTCGTAGCGCAGCGCAGCGCTAACCACTTCACCACCGCTCCCCGCACACACACAGACACACGTACACAAACACACACACACTCACACACGCGCACACACACACAGACACACGCGCGCGCGTATGTATGCAACAGGTGTGCTCTGACCAACCTTGCCTCCACCTCCCCTGCCCTCTGCCGTCACCCTTTTTATATAATCCCACTGATCTAACGACCTTAAAGGTACCCCCTCGAGCGAGCGCGTTTAAGACCCCGACTCACGCGCGCGCGCGCGCACAAGAGTGCGCCTGTTCACCGCCCGGTGCGCCGCCACTCTCCCGCGCATGACAGCGCAATCTGCATCTCCATCTGCAATTACATCGCGTTTCGTACGCAGCGGCACGGATGGGCGAATCCAGAGCTCGCAGTTGCCCAGACGCAGGTCTCGTCAACAACTTCGACTTATTCGTCTTCATCTTTTCTACTCGTCGTAGAGGAGGATGAGGAGAAGAGTTGCTGCGGATTTTTTAAAGTTTTATTCGAGTCTGGCCTCGTGCTGTTTCCTCCTTCCGTTTGCTTTTCTCAAAATGTGATGACGACCGTGCCCACGTGTCGACTGCTGCTCGTGTTCGCGGACGTGCTGTCGGCATCGCGCCCCGAGATGAAGCTTCCGTTCGGAAATCTCAACTGTGTGAACCACCGCGTGTTAGAGGATGCCCCGTAGAAGCAGCTATCATAGAACTAATTGTCATCTTTTTCACTTAACTTATTTTTGTATCCACAAACTACGGGCTTGGTGGAGTAGGAGGAGGGGAGGTGTACTTTCCTGCATTCCGATTGCACGGGAAGCAAACCAATAAAAAATTATATTCATCGATGCTATTTAGCCAGAGTAAGAATTCAAATGTGGTTTTTGTGTGTGTGTGTGTGCGCAGTCATTGGTGACCAGCCTGAAATCCTCAACACTCGAGAACCTGGTTGAATCACAGGTGGCTGAAACGCAGATTTCAATAGAGGACATTAGCCGTGCCAGCTCAGTGCCCTGACTACTGAGCCACCATGTGAATGAGGCAGTAAGCCACTCATATCCTTTATACAGCCCGGCCGGCTTTGTGTTAGGGCGCTTGACTCACAATTGGGAGGTTTGTGAGTTTAAATTCCGGTTTGCAGGTCGACTTAAGCCCAACACCTCTATGGGGAAGGGCGGGGGGTGGGGGAGGTTCGTAAATGAATCAAATAGGTACCACTTCGAGTTAAGTCAAAGGTGCACATACGTAGCAAATGTACACTGCCAGAGGAATGTGGAATTTCCATCACCGGCTCAGGCACTGCCGTAAACTCAGCGTGAGCAGGGGTACGCTTTGAACGTTGATACCTTTTTTTCAGAAGTGTAACTTTTAACAATGATTTATTGCACTGATCAAAATTATCTTTTACTCAATACTGTGTTCACTTTCGTAGAGACATACCGACTTAACCTGACAATTTGACGCAACTGACTGGAGATTTAATAAAACCAAGAGTAAAAGCATCCCTCTGCTCAAATGACTTTGGAGCGGCGGCCATATCAATTTGCAGCCCTTCAGCCAGCGGTGACAATTCCACATTACTATGACAGGGCACATCTCTCTGACTAAAAAAATAGAAATGCTGGTTTGCAGTGTTCTATGAACAACTCATAATCTATAAATATATATACATTTTACACGCATGATAGAATGCAAACATCGCGAGCATTGTAAATTATATTAATTAAAGAATCGTCGAATTAATAATAATATGGTTCCAACCGCAAAACTAAGGGCATGCTTAAGATTCTTAGGGTTCAATTGACGTGCTGAAAGGAAAGGTCCCAAACTGCTAAACTGAGCAGTATATTGGATCTTCAGCGTGCCCTAGACATGCTAACAACTCACTCAGCCACATCAAGGCCCCCCCTCCCTCCCACCCCACATAGAGAATTCGAAGCAGCGCATCGAGAAAAATCGTCCGGGGGTAAAACCAGCACGGCCGCCCTGTGCTAATTTCCAAGCTGACCTCCCCCATAATCACTATCATCATTTCCTCTCCCATCATCCTCCTCCTCCTCCCTCCTCCACCCCACCGCCGTGCGCGCTCTCTCCCGAGAGGCGCAGACTCCAACGAGCGTCTGTGGTTAAAAAAAAAAACTCCACGACACCCGAGCCAAACGCGGGGGCCCAAAACCCCCCACCCCCCCCCACGGGCGGAACAAGAGCAACAATGATGAAGCATAAGAGGCAGTGAACCGCCCTCTCGTCTCTCTCCCGTGTGGGCCCAGGCTGAGGTGGGGGGGGGGGTCCCCCACCACCACCACCATCAGCAACGCCCATCGTCCTTGCAGGCGTTGTAATTACGAAAGGTGGGTGGTGGGGAGAAGGGCGGGAATAAAACCTTTTCACTCCGACAAGCGGCAATCTTGCACACCTTGCGTGAGTGCGCGTGGGGTAACCTCTGTGTGTGTGTGTGGCAAATCGTTGCGTCCCACGCCTTAATTGCGTCGCTTGTTAAGTTGGGCTCTGCCCACTCTTATCCCCCCGTGTGCGCCTCTCTGGGTGTTTTTATTCTCTTAAAGAGCGGCGCACCTGGGACGCTTTAATGAGGGTGCGTGGGGCACAGGTAGAATTAATACGCGAGTGGGGAAGACATTTATAATGCAGGGAGAAGGGGGGGGGGATGGAACGGTCGGAGGAAACGAGAGACAGGAAAATAAACTCGGCGTGGTTCTGCAGAAAGGCGCTTCCCATTCACTGCCTTCGTCAATTAAGAACACAGCAGCGACAACGACGACAGCCGCCACTCGCCACTAAGTGGCGGTGAGGTCACCACGGCGCCCGTGCCAGGCAAGGTGCACTTTGAGGCCATGCGAGGTGTCCAAGGATCTCTCCGCTGGCAGCAAGAGGTCACGGGTCAGACCCAGGTGCCATGGGGTCGACTGACTGAGATGACTGGCAGATGCACCAGCTGTGCACGCTACTGTGCCAAAATTATGAAAGTGCACAAAGACAAAGATCCCCCGTGTAGCCTTAACAGACTGTTGGGGAAAGTGCAGTCCGCGAGGACCTATAAAGGACGGCACGGCACACAAGAGGTGGAGTGGCCAGAACCGCACCCGACCACCTTTGTCTCCCCAGTGGTGATGTTTAGACATCGCACCAGGTACTCATTGGAGGCTGAGTCGACCTAGGGGAGGCCCAGGACCGGTTCAGATATTCGTCACTGGGTGTTGGCCGTGGCATTGGAATGGAACTCCGATCTCCGGGTTCGTAGCGCGACGCGCTAACCGCTGCCGCGCACACGCACACACACACGCGCGCATACGCGTACATCCGCACACACGCGTACATCCGCACACACGCGGCGATGTGTGGACACCATGATTGTCTGCAGCACTCTACGTGGGCCGGTTCGTGGTGGGTGGGTGTCTCCCCTGTTGATGACGACGGTAATAGGAAAGGTGCAGCGGCGGGACGTGCTGCGTGGGAGCCCGCGGTTTTGATTACAATGACGAATCCTTCTGATGACATATTCACCCGGCAAAGCCACACGTGGGGTGCCAAGAGTCTCTTGCAGGAGGGCCCTGCTACATTCGGATGATCGGTCAACATCAAAGGCATCGTGTGTGTGTGTGTGTTTTAGCCATGGGAGAAAAACCGGATATCTTAATCTGAAAAAAAATCAAACGATTCATTTTACTTTACGTCCTTCGCGCAGAAGGCATCTCTCAATCGCCGGGGAGGATCCCACCGACAAACTGGAAGGCTGCCAGGCGGTGAGCCGGTGGCACCAAGCTTCTCTGCAGTTCTCTATATATGAAGATGTTTCTCAGCCGATTAGTGATGAGTGTTTATTATGCGTGTGGGAGGACAGCGGAGCACTCGGTTTGAACTCATGCAGAACAGGGGCAAGGAACACGTGTGTATGTATGTTGAACTTCTTTCGCACCGTACGCAGCCACCCGTGCTAATCGGAGGCACGGGGGAAGGACGACAAAATAAATATAAAATGCACGCTATAAAGAAACGAGTTTTCAATCGAGATCATTTAAAAGTGCATTGCTCCAGTGGCTTCCTAATATCGAAAGGAAGAGCGTTCCAGACGGCCGCAGAAGCGCATTTGCAAACTCCAGAGAGGTGCCCAAGCCAACGATTCAAACCGGCCACGGTAGTTAAATTCTACTATAAACGAAACAATAATTTTTATTTTACCAAATAAGGCGCACTGAGCTATAAAGTTATTTTTCAGAAGCGACCTGGCCACACAAATCATAGCTCAACGAAGTGGCTTATCACGTGGAAATGTATAGCAGCCAAATACTCTAAATGCATGTTTATAAATGTGGAGGGAAAAACCAGAGGACCCGGAGACAAATCCACACGACCACGGGGAGAACACGCACACTCCAAATATACAGCAGGCGTCAGGGTTGGGATCGAACCCACGACCTGCTGTACACCAGGCGAGGTAGTTAACATCTCGCCACCGTGGCGCCCCGGTCAACGTCAACGCGTCTCCCCGCTCAGGGGACAGCGGTAACACAATGTGAGGAGGTAAAGGGGAGGCACTGCAATTGCTTGCTCACGCCACTGCTGGCAGAAAGGGGCCTCCACCAGAGCGGGCTCCAGAGAGGCACCTCTCCAGGGTACTTTGGCCTCCTCTTCCATCTCGTCACCCTGCCATCCCGACGTTTACCGCGTCGGACCAATGCAATGGGCGTGCAGGCCGGACTGCGACATAGACCTGAGTAGTGGACTCACCAGCAGTTGCGGCAGCTGCCCGGCCAGGATGTCCTTGAGGTCTCGCGTGTCCTCGTGCCGAGCCGGGTTCACGTACTGCCAGCGCTCGGGCACGAAGGGCCACTTCATGTCCCGAGCGTCTTGAAGCAGGGCCACCAGCTCCTCGGACAAGGGCTCGTCGCTGCCTACGTCCCCCCCCCCCCCCCCCCCCACAGACACACACACACACGCAGACACACACAGACACACAGAGACACACACACACACACGCAGACACACACAGACACACACACACGCAGACACACACAGACACACACAGACACACACAGACGCACACACAGATACACACAGACACACACAGACACACACAGACACACAGACACACACAGACAGACACACACACACAGACACAAAGATGAAGATTCCCCCGCATAGACTGTTGGGACGGGTGCTGTTAGCGAGTTGCACATACGACGGCTGGCAAGGCACGCGACACACACACACAGACACACACAGACACACACAGACACACACACAGACACACACACAGACACAAAGATGAAGATTCCCCCGCATAGACTGTTGGGACGGGTGCTGTTAGCGAGTTGCACATACGACGGCTGGCAAGGCACGCGACACACACACACAGACACACACAGACACACACAGACACACACACACAGACACACAGACACAAAGATGAAGATTCCCCCGCATAGACTGTTGGGACAGGTGCTGTTAGCGAGTTGCACATACGACGGCTGGCAAGGCACGTGAACGAGGGGGTGGTGGGTGGCCAGCAGCACGCCCGGCCGCTTTTGTCTCCCACGCGGCGACGTTTACACACATCGCACCAGATACTCATTTGAGGCTGAGTCGACCAAGGGGAGGCCCAGGACCGGTTCGGATAATTGTCAGCGGTGTTGGCCGTGAGCGGGAATCGAACTCTGGTCGCCGGATTCGTAGCGCAGTGCAATAACCACCACATGTCCGCTCCCATCAAACATACATACACACGGACACACATACACACATACACACACGGACACACATACACGTGCATTTATAATTAAATTATACATGCACTCGTAGATACTTGCACATACTTACGACATGAATGCCCCCCAAATACTCAAATACGTATAGACATATATACGCGGAGATTATACAACACTCATTTATACTTCTGATATAAACACACTTCGGTTATAAGGACACATCAGCTAGAAACACTTAACTTATTATACAAGTACACCCCTGATACAGATACACATCTGTTACAAGTACACATCTGATACGAGCACTCTTTGGATATATGCTTGCGTATGGCATTATGTTCAGGAGGTGAATGCCAATGTTAAGATCTGCTCGTCATGAGAGGGCTTCAGGAGAGAGTTTGTGGCGTTTTGCTCATGCTTCTCTGCTGTAGGAGTGAGTTTGTTATCCTCCACCCCACACCTCCAATTAGCACGGTTGGCTACGTACGGTGCGAAAGAAGTTCAACATACATACACAGACAACAGTGGTTTTACGATGTTGGTCCACATATTATTGCGTGGGAAACGGTCACCCCACGTTTTCACGTCACCTTTAGCTGCGTCGACAATTGGTAGCGTCATCTCGGCGAAACGGATGGGCGATAAAATTCGAATCCAGATATGACCGGCACACTTATGATCCGAGCAAATGGATCGTGCTTGGGATGGGCGACCGCCACCGCACACAGAAGACAGGTTTGTGTGTGTGTAGGCGTCGTGTGTGTGTGTGTGGGTAGGTGTCGTGTGTGTGCGTGTGTGTGTAGGCGTCGTGGCCAGGTGATTGTCAGTGCGGCAAAATCCATTTGTTGTTCTGAACTCCCCCTCCCTCCCTCTCCCCCACCTTCACCAACCCGTGCCGGTGTGGTCAGCGCCACGCCCTTCCAATGGTTTTGATCACAACGCTGCGCCAGGTATTCACTTTAGGCCGAGTCAACCTCCGGGAGGCCCAGGCCAGGCGGAGACAGCCAAGGGGCAAGAAGTGCTGAGAATTATAACCCGGGAATTGGAACTTTGGATCGACCGAATCGTCGTGCGGTGCGCTAACCACAGCGCCGTTGCCCACACACACGTGCGTAGGCACACTAAAGACACAGGTAATATGGTTAGACTATTGGGGGAAGTGCTTGTTCGCAAGAACCTATTAGCGCAGCGTAGATCGCAAACGAGCGGTTTGGCCAGTGCTACGCCCGGCCACTTTGTCTCCGCAGTGCTAATGTTTATACAGCACACCAAGGTGCTCATTTCAGGCCGAGTCAATCTAGTTGATGCGCAAGACTTGTTCACATGTCATTTGCCACTAATGTTAACTGTGTGTATAGTGCAGTGTGCTGACCATTATGCCATCACTCCTCACATACACAGTAACACAACAACTGCCGTTAGCCACTAAGTGCCGGTAACATCACCACGGCGCTTGTGCCAGGCTATGTACACTTTAAGGCCACGTGAAGTGTCGAACGCTCGCTGGCAGGTCACGGAACAGACCCAGGTGCCATGGGTTGTCTGACGGAAATGACCAGCAGATGCACCATCTGTACTCCCTACTGTGCCAACTTGCTATGTTTTAACCGCCTGGCACTCCGCTCGTTGTTGTGAGCTTCGCTCCTCTGCCCTCCGTTGTTGATGGAGGGCAAGTGCTTCCAACTGCCCAGTAGCGTCCTTCACGAGCCTCCTCCACAGTGGTCGATCTTGATATTGCTGGTACCAGTCGTTGGCAAGTCCACTCAGCTCCACGTCAACCTGTACTAGATCAGTCTCTCTAGCAGGTGCCATGCCCATTTAGCCCTCTCTATCCGGCCAAACAGAAGATCATTGGACATGTGATGGCTGGGCATGCGGGCTACATGACGCAGCCAACACAGCCTCGCCTGCCAGAGGAGCTCACCGATGGGACAGTGTCGAGATCTTTCACGAACACATACACACATACACAAATGCAGATACACACCGGCGTTCAAACACACACAAATACAAACAATAACAACAACCGTTGTTCGCCGGCAAGTTTTTTTGGTGGCCACTTGTGTTGCTGATTGTTGCTAGCCACCTGACAAGTCGGACCTTTGTACCTGTGCTCAGCAACTGTGTTCAAGAAAAAAAGAAAGTGCCGTTGACGTCACAACAGCGCCTGTGCCAGCCTAGGTGCACTTGGAGGCGGCGTGCAGTGTGGAGGAGCTCGACACGGGCAGGAGAAAGGTCACGGGAACCGGCCCGGGTGTTATGGGTCATTTGATTGACACGCGTGTGTCTCTCACACATACGCGCGCGTGCACACATACGCGCACAGCAACTGTAAACACGCGGGAGCCGCACGGTTGGACGGTCCGAGGCATTTCCGTCGGTTGTTGCCCTTCCTGTCCGCGCTGTTTATAGAAGATCGCATCAACACCGCTCCGAGTGCATGCACTGGCGTACGCGCGCCACGGCCGGGCTATCATTACCGGCAATCTTGCTTAATCAAGCCCTACACAGCAGGCGCCCATTCATCACCGGGCAAAATCCCTTCCAGCGCATTCTGCTGACATGTCACAATTTCCTCCGGTGAGTTCGCGCGCGCGCGCGGCCACGTGCCCGCACGTGTGTACGTACGTACGTGCGCACACGTGCGCGGACGCGTGCTGTACCGACGTTCAACGTGCACTGTCCTCGGACGTACGCAGCCACGTGCCGATGCTCCGGATCAAGATAATTGATTGAACAAAGGTGATCAAATGCGGCAGAGACTGCGTAACAGTCGTTTAGATAATTGTGCTATCACGTCGATGGGCAGCGGTACACACATGCACGACGCTTTGTCACGTGTGATTATAATGATTCGGGATGAGGGCCTCCACACGCCGTGCGGGTCGTGGGGGTTAATTGACCCAGACACCAATTCGTCTCCTAGTTTTAATTGATTATTGGGGGTTGATCATCTACCGTGGCCGTCCTAAGCCACTGGTGGAAATTCCACATTCCGTGGCAAGGGGGAGGGGTGGGGGTGTGGGGGCATGTCACCTACAGGACAACCACTATTAACATCCAACAAAGTGAAATGCACTCATTTTTATAAAACACGGGAGAGATCACGTGAGTGGTTTACCTCTCGATTGGGATTTGAACTCAGCACCTTTTCTGACTGCAAGCCGAGCCTGCTGCCGCAGTGCCCACTCCTCCGAAGCGAGGTTCATCATTTATTCATTCCCATCCAGATGGTGAAGAACTCACGCGACGCGCGACTCGTACTGAAGAGGGTTACGAGTTCAGATTTTGATCGGGGGTGCTTTCAACTCGGTCCATCATTTCTGCCCGGGTCAACAAAACGCCTGCCACTTTTTTTTTGTGGGAAGTCACCAGCGGGCTTTCCGTTTTGTAAGACTGGCCCCTGCCATAGGAAAGTGGAATTGGAACCAATCGTTCAGGGGTCGCTCTCGCTCTCGGAGGGCTTTGACAGAGAAGACGCCTTGACGCGCTTGCGCTATTCGGTCGGCCGTGGCCGCGTCCGTTCACACGCTCGTAAATTGTCTATCAGAGTGCTCCTTGTTTTCCCTGTTTTGAACGCAAACATCACTTTAAAGTGCAACCAAATCTCAAATTGATTCCGTGTTTAAATTAAAACCGTATCTACCACAAATTGCCTTTCACATCGCCTTGATTTAAAAATTAATTGCCTGTTTTTGTTGTTGTGACCATTTGCCTTCATTTCATACGATCTGTCCACATTCTAAAGCTGTTCTTTAAACATCTGTTATTTACCGGACATTAATTTGTGTTTTATTATTTCACATTTGTTTTGAATTTCATTCCACTTTGTTTTCAGCTGTGTGCTGTAATTATCCTTCACCCATGTGCTCCTTGGGAAAGCGAGACATCTGTGTCTCTGTGGGCTCTCACCCGGTTTTAAATAAAGGATGTATCTTTCTCTCTCTCTTTCGCTTAGCGAATACCAAAGAATGGACTGGACAGCAGGTGCTTCGGAAAATTACAGCGATATCCCAGGGGGAGAGGCAAATAAAAGCTTCCTGGTCACCAACCATCCAAACGGCAGACAACACTAACGAAGGAACACATTCATCTATTGGTTCACCGGCATAGGTTATCGCGAGCCCGACTCTGCTGGTTGAGACATTGAATGTCAAAGGCGGCGCTGGGTTTACTTGACTTCATCCAACGCTGCTGGAAATATTCACTCTCCCATGGGATGTGAAAAAAAAAATTATACGCAGAGTGAAAATATGAGGGAGGCGTTACATCTGCGTATTTACCGAGTTACTTATATTCTCTGCGATGATAATAATAACAATTTACATATGTAAGGGGGATTTCATCCGTAGATCCCAATGGATCCTCAGCGGTTAAATTACGCGCTGCGATCTAACAACAACAACAAAAATGATGAAAGTCGCGGCGACGAATCACAGCGATCGGGAAGGGCCGCTGCGCATTTCAAAGGCGCTTTTGCACGTGTCTCACCGTGAGGTAGCGCTGCCCCCGCGGGGGCAGTGGCATCTCCGTCTCGCAATGCCCCCAACTCCTGCAGACATGCCCTTAGGGCAGCCACCATCACCTCCTGGGTGCTCATAGAGAGAGCGAGAGAGAGAGAGAGAGGGAGGCTCTCCGATACGCGTCCGGGGACAGGATGATTGATGGCCAAACTTCTCGCCTCCGAGCCCAGATGTGACTCCTTGAGTTGCGGGGGGTGGGGGGAGGGGGGAAAAATGAAAAAACAAAACAAGGGGGTGAGCGAGCCGCGAGGGAGTGGTGGCGAGGGGAGGGGGGGGGTGGAGAGGGTTCAGGGGAAGGCGATGGGGGTGTTGGGGGTTTGGAAGAGTTATTCTTTCAATAAATAGAGGGGTCATGAATCGGTTGTTTTCTTTTCCTGACAGCTCAGCGGTACCCCAGCTTCTGAGTCCAAGGTTACGCCGTCGGTCGCAGGCCACGCTCGCAAAGTTTCGCGTTTCGGCGTCGCTTCGTGATGGAAAATGGTTGCGTTTGGTGCCCATTAACTTAATCACCTCCGATGAGTGCGGTTGCCTACGTACGGTGCGAAAAGAAGTTCAACATACATACATAATCGTAGTTTTTCTCTCTCCCCCAATTACATTCCAATTTTATGATTATATTCTCCTGGACATCTGTGACAAAAAGAGCTGTACAGTTCATTGAATTCCTCCAGTATAAACAAATATTCTGATTCTGATATTCCAATCACATTCCAAGACTGATTATATCAATCAAGGGGTGGCCACTGCCAAGGTGGTGCCACTGAACTTGCGATGCAGAGGCCTCCGCTTCAACTCTATCTCCCGGCGTGGCAGCTGAAACGACGGGGGTGGGGGTCAAGTTTATTCAATCAAACATTTCCGCGGACCACCCACCCCCCCCACATCCCTGGTGACAGAACGCCTTCGATTCCCTCTCTAAATACCAGCAATACAAAAATTATTTAATATTACCGAAACATAAAAAAAATTAACGCAGCTTCAATTATTTTTGTTAAGTGGTGGCATTTAGATCCTAGGGTGAGGGTAGTTTAATCAGGGTAGTGTACCGAAATTCATATTTTTTACAATTATTATTTTTCAATATGATAAGTAAAATATGAAATAACGTCCACCGCACACCACCTGGGGGAGCTGTCGCGGACCCCTGGGTGGTGCTACCGGGGACCGCTCTCTGAGAACGACCGCTGTCATTACCAACAGAGTCCATATGACAGCGCTCCCGGCCAAACGCAACAATAAGGCACCTCGCACGCATCCCCAGTGACACGTCCACGTAGCAGGGATGTGATGCGGTTCCCTGGCTGTGGTTGGGCAGAGGCAATCGATCCACTACACGATTTGCAAAGTCCTCACAGCAGGTGCCCACAACGACGTAGATTCACACACAGAGTGACGTAATCCATTCTCCCCCTAAAATTCAGCTCTCACTGGACACACCTGACAAGCAACGGTTCGCACATTCTGGCCCCGGACCACAATTCTGGCTGTCGCCTGATGAGGCTGGTTGTAATCGCGGGCGAGAAACGTCGCATTAGAAATTGTAAATGTTGTGGGTTTACTCTCCAACACACCGGTGTATGCTAAATTTGTAATTAATTAATGTTTTGTTTACGTGGCAAACCTTACGAATTGGCTTTGTAGGTAGGGTGGTGGCGGGTTTAATTACACATTTATATTTATGCAATCTAACCCAAAAAAATCGCTGTTATGGACCACTTTATTATTCATATGTTTTTTTACTTTGTTATACTGGCATAAAGTTTCAGTAGTTTTCCATTACACATAATGTAGCGTTGTCGCAAACTCCATTCCTCACAACCCAACATGGTACGTTTTTTTCTAATCATCTGCGATTGCTTGCCCAATGCTACTGCTCGTAGGAGGGCCTTCCACTAGAGGGGGCCTTAGATCGTCCATCTCCGGGGAATTTTGGCCTACTCTTCCAGGCTGGTCAAACGTCTTGAAAACAGTGGGAGCACCCATACTTCACCCCCCCACACGTGAACCTGCCCATCGACTGTGGTGCACCCATTTGCGCCACCAGCTGGACAGGGGTTGGTGGAGTTTAAGAAGCTTGGCCCAGATTTAACCGGCGGCCTCTGGATTACAACCACCCAGGGCGGTGTTCTTCAACAATTCTCAGAGGGGGCCCACTTTCGCCGACAAGACATCGTCGGTGTGAGGGCCGCCACACATTTGTAAGCATTGGGTTTGACAGCACGATAATGGGGGGGGGGGGGAGGGGGGGTATTTTCACTATCTGTGCGTTGTGTCTGGGGCCGCACTAAAGGCCACCAGGGGCCGCTAGTGGCCCACGGGCCTTGCACTGAAGAACACCGATCCAGGGTGTTAACCATTGCGTCACCTCCATTACAGTGGCATCGCAATTCCCTCATCTGTGGTCTACGCTTGATTACCCTGCTCTTGTTTTTAAAAAAGATCTCAACATGGGCACGCCCCCCCCCCCCTGTTTGTATGCATGTACGCAGCGCGCTAACCGCTACACGTACATTCATACACTACCGCTCCCCACGCACGCGTACGCACACACACACACGCGCACGTTGGGAGCGCGACTGGAGTGGTTAGCTCATGGCCAACATTGGTAACTATTATCTGAACCGGTCCTGGGCCTCCCCTAGGTCGACTCAAACACAAATGAGTAACTGGTGTGGTGTGTAAGCATCGCCAGGAGCAAACCAATGTTGGCTATGAGACCGCTCCAGCAATTACGATACAGCCCTGATACCACTTGGTGCTGGTGGCGACATGCATGGATGGCGGAGTGGCTTACAACAAAGACAATTATCCCCCCAATATAGCCGTTAACAAACCGTTGGGGAAATGTGTGTATGTTGGACTTCTTTCGCGCCTTACGGAGCCAACCATGCTAATCGGAGGTGCGGGTGAACAAATTCAACGCAGAAAGCAGTTCCATTTGTACGGTGTTGTGAGATGTGATCACAACGCGACGATTAATTTTAGATTTGAAGTTTTCGTGACTGCAAGGATCCATTCTCTTTGGTTCTTTCGGTAAAGTTACGTACATGAAAAAAAAAGATACATTTTTTTTATTATTTTAATAATAATAAAATGAAAATAACTAACTAAATTATTTTAATAATAATAATAGTTAATTAATTTTTTTGGTTATTTTAATTGTATTATTATTAAAATAATAAAATGAAAATAACTAACTAAATTTAGTTAGTTATTTTCATTTCACTAAATTTAGTTAGTTATTTTTATTTTATTATTATTATTTTTCCATCTACGTGACTTTACCGAAAGAACCAACTTGACGATTAAAGAAAAAAAATCCAAAATGCAACGCATCCGTTCGAATAGAGGGTGTAGTCTTTACGCACTCCGTGTGCCTGATGCTTGCGAAGTAGAAGCGGGCCGTTAAAGGACGGCGACAGCACGGGGAGCATTTCATCCAGCAGCGGACAGAGAATGGAAGACGATTATATTCACATTGCACTGCAATATGTACAAACATTCGGCAGCGTGTGGGACTGAATGCCTGCGATACTGTGCTTTGGATGCTGGGATTGGTGGATCACACATAGATGCAGCCAAAACAAATTCAAGCGGAAACCACAAACGGTTATAAGGTGGGGGAGTACAGAAAGTAGGCTGCCCTACCTATGCAGAGTTGTTTAGAGTTATCCTCTCAAACGCTATGGCTTTTCTCCTTGTCCTGCAGTTTCCATTCACATGCAAAGAAACAACTCAAAAGGTTGTTCAAATACCCAAACCAGTGTGTTCTCTCGAAAATATGATAACCGAAGAATGCATCGGCGCAGGCTTGGTCGACATCTGCCGATGGATAAAGCGGTGCGCGAGATGTACACCTCCACACGCACGGACATAACACATTGTGGTCCAGAGCGGCGCTCCATCCGCCCACCCAAACAACGGGCGAACACAAAGGACCCAAATAAAACCTCAAATTTTCTTTGAGAAAGGCGTCGAACGGCAAAGGCCACCTGTTTGAGATTTTTTTTTATATCTTCAAAAGACCCACGGTCAAAAAATACTCGGGAGATGTAAAAGTCACGTATCGCTCCGTCGCTTAAAAACCCAATATATAACAACGCTATTCCTTTGTTTATGTTGTAAATTGTTATATTCCTAATTTTTTTCCTTTCACCCCGCCCCTTTCATTCTGTGAGCAGCGCGCGAGGGGCCTGCCGTCACAAATGCCAGAAAGGGGCACTTGGACCGGCGCGAGGTTTTGCCTGAATTGCCGGGATTCATAAATTAAGGTCTCGCCAATGGCACAGTATGCGGCATCATATAGAACCCATACACATGTCGTTAGCGCCTGGGTGCATGTTTTCTTGTCTTTATTTCATGGGGTGGGTTGGAGGAGGTGGGTGGGTGGTGGGGGGTGTTTCTGCTCCTTTCAGCGACCCATTGGTGTCTCGCCTGTGCGTGTGTGCGCATGCAAGCGCACGCACACACCCCCACCCCACCCCGTCTCGCGCGCACACAATTGCACGCGCACGCGCACAGACACACGCGCGGGGGCACGCGCGCACGCACACACACACACACGCGCGCACACACAAAGACAAAGGTCCCCCCCCCGTGAAGCCTTAACAGACTACTGGGGCAAGTGCTGTTAGCGGACACCTATGAAGACCGGCACGGCACACGAGGGGGTGGGTGACCAGCACCACGCCCGGCCGCCTTTGTCTCCCTAGTAGCGATGTTTACACACCGCACCATATACTCATTTTAGGCTGAGTCGACCTAGGGAAGGCGCAGGACCGTTTCTGATCGTCACCGGTGTTGGCCGTGAGCGGGAATCGAACTCGGATCGCCGGGTTTGTAGCGCAGTGCGCTGACCGCTACACTACGGCTCACCCCACTTACACACACACACGCGCGCACACACACGCGCACACATACACTCGCACGCACACACACATACACATACACGCGCACACACATACACACACACGCGCACACACACACGCGCATACACACACGCGCACACACACTCGCACGCACACACACACACGCGCGCACACACGCACACACAGACACACGGACTGTGACACTACCAGGCTTGTCTCGCTCTCTCCCTTTTTAACGCACAACAAAGCACACGTGCACACACTTAATTTAATTTCCTTTTTTAACTAGGCAAGAACCCCGTGAAGATCGGCGATCTTTTTTTCGCTCAGAAGATATAAGAATATCAATGTAATTACAGTACCGTACCCGAAAAAAAGTTCAAATGTGTTACGCATCTTTGTTTTAAATTTGGAGTCGCAATTATTTTGACAATTACAATGTGGGGGCTATGGTGCCTGGGACGCAATAGCCTCCTCTTGAAAATCGCGTCACGCAACTCTTTGATGTCAATGTTTACAGAGGGGCCTCGACGCTTTCGTAATTCCTAATGTAATGATTTTTTTTTTAAAGGCACAAATATCATGATGCGCAAAAACACCGCACATGCAAATACAAAGACCCCCTCCATCAAGTAAGTTGTACTGGCGTGCCCGTGCTCCATTTGTGCTTCGATGATTTTAACTTCCGAAACAACCTGGCCACGGAGTGCCTTGCACCCTAGGTCGAGATGAAGAGGAGAAACCCTCTTGGTCGAGTCTATAGGTATCCAGGGGTCGACAACTCGCGACTCCAACGCCACACGCGGCTGTGGCTCTTGAAGGGACCTGCCTCGTGACCTTCTTCATCACTGAATGGACCAACCATCTCGTATTCGCCCACAGTGCATTGCGGCTCTTGAAATGTTGAGTTTTGTTGACAAGATTCTGACAACAAAAAATGTCTCTTGTTGTTGTTGTTGTTGTTTTGGTTTCCGACTCCTGGGCGAGACTGTTTGAAGAAACATGATGTTCGTGAACACCTATTAACAGCTGGTACGACACACGAGGTTGTGATGTGGTTAGAACCTTGCTTGGCCATTCTTGTCTCCCCAGAGCTGATATGTACACAATGCACCAAATACTAATTTAAGGCCGAGTAGACCTAAGGGAGGCCCAGGTCCGGATCAGATATCACTCTCCACTGATGTCGGCTATTGCCGGGAATCGAACTCGGGTTGGTGTGTTCGGAGCGCAGTGCACCAACTACTACGCTACTGATCCCTATACATGGAAATACACAGATACACATAGACCATAGGAGCCCCGTGTTGTTAGCGAGCACCTATTAAGAGAAGCATGGCACAGGATGGGACTGTGTGGCTATCACCACACACGTGCCCAGCTGCGACTTTGTCTCCTCGACACCGATGTTTTACACACACCACACTAGGTTCCGATTTATGGCCGAGTCTACTTAGAAGAATCCCAGAACAAGTTCAGATATGAATAAAGTTTCCATCTGTCCCGGCTTTCCCAGCAATACCTTCATGTTGCAGTGGCTCTCCTGGGAGATCTGCGAGTCCACGAGGGACATTAAAAGTCGTGGATTTTGTTCGTTGCGTAAAAATAACAAACCACTCAAGACAATGCATTCACGTGACATTCTGCCCTTTTCTGGAATTGTGAGACGTTGCCTTCTTCCCCACGATATGGTGGCAACCCAAGATCTCAAATTGCCACTGGAATCGACCGACAGTGATCGGCAACACCGCCCCGACACTGCGGCGAAACACAAACCTCACGGAACATCTATTCATCTCGTCCGGGCCATGTCATGAGCTATGGACTATCCACTGCTAGACGGGCATATCATGTGCCTGACAATCAGGGGGGGGGGGGGGGGCACAATCTACGAGTGCGGGGTGGCAGGACGAAGTAGACGATCACTCTGCCACCGTGCCCCACAAAGGCAAAGATCCCCCGTGTAGACTTAACAGACTGCTAGGGCAAGTGCTGTTAGCGAGCACCTACGAAGTCTGGAACCGTACACGAGGGGGTGGGTAGATAGCACCACGCCAGGCCGCCTTTGTCTCCCCAGTGGCGATGTTTACACACCGCACTAGGCTCTCATTTGAGGCCGGGTCGACCTAGGGGAGGCCCAGGACCGGTTCAGATAATAATCTTCACTGCTGGTGATCGCGAGCAGGAATCGAACCCGGGTCGTACCGCAGCGTAGCGCTGACCGCTGCACTACCGTGCCCCACACCCACACACACGCGCACACACGCGCACACAAGAGGCATTTATTGTATAGGGTCGGCAAACCCCTATAGCCAGCCCAAACAAGCGTGCAACACACGCACGAACTCCAGCGCCGGCTCCGTATAAAGTAATGTAACAGATGGGGCTGCAGCGTGCAGCCTTTGGCGAATTAAACTGACATCTGCGCTGGGCAAGAAGCGGGGGCCTGGGGTGGGGTTGACGGGGGTGCGGGGAGATTTGGGGGAAGAGAATAGGCGGAGTGAGTGAGGTTGGGGTTTGTGGTTGCGGCGGGGCAGGAGACGAGCGAGATCTAGGGGTAGGGTCAGTCAGTCCAATTACCGCTTCCCCCCCCCCCCACCTTCAAATCCTTCCCCTCCCCACAATTGCCAACCCAAGCTTAATGGTTTTAATTCGCACCACCGACTTAGATCGAGGGTGGTGTGGAGAAAAAGTTTCTATGAGCCTCGCACTTGCTAGTGGTGGGGGGGTGGGGTGCTTTATTTGGGCGCCACGGTGGCTAGGAGATGTAAACTACCTCGCTTGGTATACAGGAGGTCGTGGGTTGGAGTCCGACTCTGACGCCTGTATATCTGGAGTTTGCGTGTCCCTCTCCCCATGGTCGCATGGATTTTTCCCCGGGTCCTCCGGTTTTTCCCTCCACATTTAGAATGAACATCACGCGTTTAGGGTATTTGGCTGCTACTGTAAATTTCCACACGATGAGAAGCCACTTCGTTGAGCTATCATTTGAGGCCAGGTAGCTTATGGAAAATAGCTATATAGCTCAGTGTGCCTTATCTGGTAGTAGAATAAAAGCATTGTTTTAGTTTATTCGGCACTTCCTAAGATAAAATATCAAACAAGTGCTTATACGCAAAAATGTATCTTCAAAGTAGCCTCAGGATTTTCCAAACATTTTGACCGCACGCGCAAATTGTGTGCCGGTTGTCATAGGTGCTCGCTAACAGCACTTTCCCCAACATCCCACGCAGGCTATTAAGGGGATCTTTGTCTTTGTTTACGTGTATTTGTACGGATATCCTCTGAACTACAAACGGCGCTCACTTGAGTTCGATTTCTGGCCAAGGCTATAATGCAGCATTGCGTAACAAGTGGTTATGTACAGCATCTCATTGAACTTGGTCTGGCTGTCACCTGGATCAGCTCAGCCATAAATAAAAAACAGGACCACAGTCTACACATCAGCACTGGGGAGACTAAGGCGGCCAGGAGTGGTGCTGGCCAATCCACTATTGTGCCTCATGCTGGCCTTAATAGGTGCTCGCAAACATACATTCTCCCCATGGTCTGTGCTAAAGGAAGGGTCTTTGTGTGTCAGTAGGGAGCACATGTGATGCATCTCCCAGTCATCTGTCAGTCAACCAATGGTACCTGGCTCTGTCCCCATGACCTGCCAACGAACAGTTCACGCAGACTTAAGGTGCACCTAGCCTGGCACAAGCGCCGTGGTAACGGCAGTTGTTGTTGTCGTTGGTGAATCACACTGCCCTACAATCACATTGCCCTAGGTTTAATACGAGGGTGTGGACACACCCAAATCACCGCACAGATTGATACAATAATCCACTGCTGCATTGCCATCTCATGGCCATCTCGCAACCCAAGCAGGTCCCCCCTCCTCCTCCCCACCTAAGTCTCAAACGAGCCTTGACCCCCACGTGGTCCCCAAGATGAGACAGACCGAGCACTGTGCGATTTCGTTGTATGCGATCTGTACTGCGTATAGGGCCGTCTATAGATTGGTGTGGGACCCGGGGCAAATCACACCTCCCTGCCCCCCAAAGCGTGGGGCCCGGGGCCATCGCCCCGATTCGCCATAGCGTAGGGACGGGCTCTGACTGCGTCTACAGACGCACAGACACACGGGCGATGGTCGAGACGACTGACGGAGTGGCAGCCCAAAGGAGGGAGCGATCACCTCGGAGATGGAGCCACGAAATGAGCTCGCGTGCTGATAGGTGCTCGATGCGAATGTGGCATCGTGTGATCGTGAAATTTTGCGACGGCTTGTATTGGTCACCATCCAGCAGTGGATTGACCATGTTTGACTATGATATACCACAGTGCTTCGTGCCAGCCTTCAAAAGTGCTCGCTCGCATCACTTGTCCCAGCTGTTCGTTTGGGCTCCGCGGGGGATCTTTGTATTTGTGCTGTTGTACGAAGTATCACGAACGGAGCACGAAGGGCGCATTCACACAGCCATTGGCTGTACACGCGCCGTCCACAACACATTTATCACCAACGCAGTGGAAACACACAAAAATAAAGTTTTATGCAGAGCTCGCGTGTGCAAACATTGCACAAAGGACACTTGAATAATTGGGAAAACATCATGAAGTTCTTTCCTGCCTTCCAATTTATTTACCCGTAATTTATTTCCTTAAACAAAAAAAAAGAAGCGAACGGAGTTGAAGATAACCATCGCGTGCGCGAAATCTGCATGCGGTCGGTCGCGTTGGATTAATAGGGCTTTTTTTCCGCTCGTGTCTACCACCGTGTGCTTGCTTGCCGTCTCCACAGCCACAAGGCATTAAGCTAAGGAGGCTTTTCTCTCTGCGCATAATAATAAGCGTCTGCAGATTGAGGCCGATCGACGTCGCCCGCCTCGGCGAAAGCAAACTTCTACGGGGCCAATTCTTGTTGGTGGGTGCGTTCTGGAAGGACAGCTGCGTTGTGGACCAATTTAAAAAAATCGCGTTATAATAATAATGAATATATAAATATAGGGGGGGGGGGGAGAAGCACAGCCCCCCACCCCCCACCAATAACACGCGAGATGCGTTCGCAGGCTGAACAAAAAATTGCGAGCCGCGTGCGTCTTAGAAACATCCAGCAGCATCCCGCGCCGAGGCAGCCGCACACAGCCGCGGATCCCTTCTCGCGCTGCGACGTTCACTCAATCGCGTCATATCCAATTCAAATCCGCGTTATATCCAATTCAAATCCGCGTTATATCCAATTCAAATCCGCGTTATATCCAATTCAAATCCGCGTTATATCCAATTCAAATCCGCGTTATATCCAATTCAAATCCACGTTATATCCAATTCAAATCCGCGTTATATCCAATTCAAATCCGCGTTATATATAAAATAAGATGTGTTACCTGATACAATCTCTAGCGTTATTAAAACACTATTTATTTTCACAGACTGTCTATATACTGTAGGGCGCGATCGATTCATAGATACCCGACTTAAATAACACCACTGCGTTGTGTTTAGTGTACAGGTTTCCCTCGCTTTGTGCGGGTTCCGTTTGTGCGATTTCGCTCGATGCGGTTTGAATTCACTCAGATGCGGCGATGCGGTCGGACGTGGAACACTGTTTGTGTACTGTGTGTACCGTGTGTGTACTCTGTGTACCGTGTGTAGTGTGTACTGTGTGTGTAGTGTGTGTACTGTGTGTAGTGTGTGTGTACTCTGTGTACCGTGTGTAGTGTGTACTGTGTGTGTAGTGTGTGTACTGTGTGTAGTGTGTGTACTGTGTGTACTGTGTGTAGTGTGTGTGTAGTGTGTGTACTGTGTGTACTGTGTGTAGTGTGTGTGTAGTGTGTGTACTGTGTGTGTACTGTGTGTACCGTGTGTGTAGTGTGTGTGCAGTGTGTGTGTTCTGTGTGCACCGCGTGTAGCTGTGTGGTAGCGTCCCCCATTGTAACGTTCTTACCCGGCCCTACTGGTCATCAGTGAAAAAGAGCTTGTATAGCTCATCGAATCCTTCCTGCAGGATAAAACAAATATTCGGATTCTGTCTTCATTTCAAGCTTTCGTGACTGCAGCAATCCATACTCTTTGGTTCTTTCGGTAAAGTCCCGTAGGTAGAAAAAAAAATAGATCAGGACGTTTCGATCGCCAATGCAAGCAATCGTCACGTACGTGACTTTACCGAAAGAACGAAAGAGTATATTCTGATTCTGATGCGGTAAAGTGAGAGGCAGCTATACAACAGAAGAAGCAAACATTATTCCCCAACATCTCTACAACACCGTCTCCCGCCCGCCCGCCCGCCAAGCTCAATAAAAACCCATCGAATCTTTTGAGCACGCTCCTACTCACTGCCCCCGTAGGGCATAGTGGCAGGAGCCGTCGCTTACCCAATATTCAATCACCCGCTGAGCGGAAAGTTAAGTGGGTCAATGGACATCGGTGGGTGCATCTGTAAATGGCTCACACTCGCCAACCAGACAGAATCACAATGCTTATTTTATTCTGGAGAAATCCTGTGAGCTGTAAAGCTCTCTTTTCACAGATGTCCAGTAGAGACCAGTCAACCTATCACGAACACTGCCCTTCCTGCTGACACTCCAATCCAACCCCTATCCCCCGTCTCCCAACACTTCACCCAGACTAATTTTTATTTGATTTTTATCAATTCCTCACCAACGTAACTCCACTGGTGACTATGAAACGATAACGGCCACAAATGCGGATCGTCATCGAAGGCAGCGACATTTATCGATCGCAACGATCGATATAACTACGGACGCGTTTTCCCCGGGTGACACGTTGGCTTCAACATTCACATTCACTCCCAACATTTGTGCCACCAGGCAAATCACCAAGGATGGATGGTGGTGGTAACAGACCTGGCAGCGAGACGCCGTGATCTCGTCCGAATCTTGCAAGGTCAGTAGTACAGGTACCTCCTGCTATTCGGTGATACCCTATTCATTGGCAGTGACTGCAGAAATCCCTACTCTTTGGTTCTTTCGGTAAAGTCAACATACAATTCCTTATAAGGGAAACAAGCACTAACTGATGATTAATGTAGCATAATCACAATAGAACACATTCCAAATGATTACTAATCTACAACTCGCATCGTAACAATAGCCTTATGACTGATCAAGTATATAATTACAATAACCCCCCCCCCCCCTCAAATCTTTGCACATGATGAGTTAATGAGTTAATGATGACGTCACCCTGCTGCTGCTCTATATAAGAACGGGAGACACAGCAGAGCCTCACCATTCTGGCGAATTGCCCGATGATGCTGGATGCAATTACCAGCGAAACGTCGTGCTCAAATTGTAAATGTTGTGGTTTCACGCTTCAACACACCGGTGGGCTAAAGCAGTGAACTATTTGTCTTTTGTCAACGTGACGCTTTTTTACTGATTGGCCGTGTCGGGTGGTGGAGGGTTATGACACATTTATAAATAACGCGATCTAAACCCAAAAATCGTTGATTATGAAAGTCAACATAGGTAGAACAAATAATAATAGATCACGACGTTTCGATCGCAACGCTAGCAATCGTCATCAGGTAGAACTGCTGTATCTTGCTACCTGATGACGATTGCTTGTGTTGAGATCGAAACGCCGTGATTTATTATTTATTTTTCTTTCTACCTCAGTGACTTTACCGAAAGAAACAAAGAGAATATTCTGATTCTGATGCGGTATAAAGTGACAGGCAGCAATACAACAGAGGAAGCAAACATTATGCCCCAAAATCTCTACAAACACCGAAAACGTTCGTCAACGACACGTCGGCTTCAAAAGTAAAACAATACATTGACTTTGAGATCTCTTTTACCAGTGGCAAAATATAGTAGTAGGTTTTTCAGTTTTGTACCAGTTTAAAAGGGTAAAAACCTACTACTACAATACATTGACTTAAAACTTTCGTGACTGCAGGAATTCATAGTATTTGGTTATTTCGGTAAAGTCACGTTTTTTATGTGCGAGTACTTGGATTGGAGACTGCCAGTTAGTGTAGGCTCGGGCTGTGGTGGCTAAAAGGCAGGAGTACAATGGATTGTTGAATCTATCTGTTCAGAGCTGTTGAGTGTTACCCCGATGTCCGTGTGGGGTTCATTGGGTTAGGTACTCCGATGTCTTCCCACGTGGAGCCAAACTCTCATTAATGTGAGCAGACATCTCTACGATTACGAGGATGTAAACCCGGACAACAACATCTACGTCTAAAACGCAGGTAACTTTTCACCGCAGTTTAAAATAAGTTTCCGTGTCAAAACAGCAAACAAAACTAACGCAGGAAAAATTTAAAATTGCGTTAACGCGAGCGAACAACGCGCTTTGAATGTAATTGGATGACACGCTCCCAGGACTGGAGATGATACAGCGCCGTTTTGTTGCAAACGTGAATTTGTACGCTTCCTCGCCACATGTTTGTTTGTATATGTATATGAGAGAGAGAGAGGGTGGGCGCGTGTGTGTGTGAGTGAGTGCGAGAAAGCGAGCGGATGGATGAGCGGGCGGGTGAGTTGGCGAGACAGCGCGCGTGTGTCTGTGTGCACGCACGCGCGCGCGTTCACATTCACACACGTGAATGTGAGTGGCAGATGTGCTCGTTTGTGTGTGGTGGTGGTGGTGTTGTGTGTGTGGTGGTGGTGGTGGGTGTTGTGTGTGGGGTGGGTATGGGGGGTAGGGGAGGGTAGGAGAAGGGGGAGGACAGACAGAGGCAGAAAGAGCGTGCGCGTGCACAAGTGTGTGTGTGTGTTCGTGTGTGTGTGTAAGCGTGTGTGTGTGTAAGCGTGTGTGGTTGGGTTTGATGAGCAATTTCACGGAGTGGCCTCAGCTCATGACCGCCCAGAACTTTAAGCTGTGCGCGAATTCTTTGTTAAATGTTCGTCATTCATTCAACCGCTGAAAGTTGTGTTTCGGGAGAGGCACACGGCAGATTTGAGATTCGCTTCCGAAAATAAGGATAACATAAACGAAAATTGTTGCTCAAGCGAAATCTACCCAATGTATAATAATAATAATAATGCGTGAATTCTAGCTTCTGAACCTCATCCTTCTTCTCGGAATAAGATCCTCATGGAGTGAAGATGTGTCATGTGCGTCTTTGCCATGTACCGGAGATTCACAGACTTTCTCGTGTGATCTTTACAAACGGACCTGAGCGGTGGTAGAGCAGTGGTTAGCACACTGCGCTATGAAGCCATAAGTCGGAGTTAGTTATATTTACGCGATCTAACTTCAACAACAAAACTATATTATGGACGATATTGGTCGCGAAACCCTATATGTGTTAAACTTATCGGAGTTAGATTCCCACCCACAAGCGACATCAGTGCCGAGTGATGTCAGAACCGTTTTTACCCCCCCAACACTTCACCAACCCTCATTGACCAGGGCGGTAAAGTATGGTTAAACAACCCCCTTACCAACACTGCGTACAGAATGCCTTCATCCAGCAGTGGATTGATAATGCGTTGTAAAATGACTATTTTAATATCTGTACACAATGGTCAACATAATCCGCAAACATGTGGAATATTCACCAATGGCTCAGTGCTACCCACTGATCATTTTCACGTGAAGACACTCACTGCTTTTGACAGGGCTGCAGTTGTAACAAAACCTCACGCTCTTATTGCGCCTGACAGTGCCCAGACCAGAGGTGGTAAACAATTTCTTTCACTGCTGCTGGCGGAAGATCCTCCACTCGACAGAGCTCAAGAGAGCCCCCTTTTCAGGATATTTGGTCTACTCTTCCGCAGTACATACAGATAATGAACACGGTACTGCTGGCTGCTTAAACTTGATTGAATGGCTGTAAACTTGCATTTTTTGTGTTTCGCTTGTTGTCCTTAACCTCACAACTCCGATTAGCACGGTTGGCTACGTACGGTGCGAAAGAAGTTCTACGTACGTACTTACATTCATGTCTCACTAACTTAACCAGTGCCATTTTCAAAACGATTTCAAAGAAATGAATTTGCTTTAGGTATTCATGTAGTCGTGACAATATATATGTTTTCCTCTACCAAAATTATTCATGCTAAAGTATGATACTTAAATTTCCATATGTTGTAAACAATAGAATTGTCATCGAGTACATGCCACTGTTTTTTTCAGGGTTATTGTGAGCTTAAATTTAATACGGTAAAATCCATCTGTATTTACAATATATACATGGGGCAGTTACATTGTTTGGAAAAGGGAAATTATACCAACCTTGATTTTCGATCGAAACGTCGTGATCTATTAATTTTCTATCTACGTGACTTTCCCGAAAGAACCAAAGAGTATGGAAATGATACCAATTTAACACGTAGGCTTTCGTGACCAATATTATTCATAATAAAGGTTTTTGGGTTATATCGCGTAAATATAAATGTAAGGATGCATTTATATTCGCCTGATGAAGCTGGTTGTAATCACCAGCGAAGCGTTGTACCCTAATTGTAAATGTTGTGGGTTTACTCTCCAACAGCCGGTGTGCTGAAGAAGTAATTGGCATGTTTTGTTTACGTGACAACCTTAACAATTGGCCGTGTCGGGTGGTGGTGGGTTAACGACACATTTATATTTACACAATCTAACCCAAAAAACGTTATTATGGATAATACCAACAGCAATTTTTAATTCAGGAAGGCTTTCCTGAGTCCCAAGATACTTTTTTCAAATTTGAATGATTTGCCACTGACAATTAATGAGAATTCTTACATGGTAGGAAACCAGACCACTCGGATACATCCCCAGCATTTATATACGAGGGCATAACACTCAGCACTGCCACCTCCTCCTACCCACACCTCACAGCCCCACGCTGACAACACCCAGCTTGAGTGAACGCTGGAAGAGAATTGAACTCGGGTAGTTCGTGAGTGGGAGATGCGCTGTTTGCAATGAAGACTACAAAAATAAGACCAGATTGTAATAATGACAGCAGGCGATCGTTGAAGTTTTACGCTACAGCCACGGTAGAAGTCTAACAATATCTTGCTTTCATCTGCCTCTCAAGTCTTGCCACTTGCTGAATTGTGAGGAAACTAATTTCACACCCTCAGTTACAACTGGTTTTAGTTTGCCCCCTAGTGTCCGCCTTTGTGTACACCCAAAATAATATAATCGCACATGGGGCCTGATCATGTGTTCGCGGACAGAGAGACAAGTTGTGTAAAATACTTGGTAGAAAATGTACAAAAAGTACCAGACAATTTTCGCGACCTCTCTCAGGATACACCTTGAGGTGACGTGCATTGGTGAAGGCTCGCTGGCAAGGAGGCAATGGGACCAGGTGGTGGTGTGTGGCGTGGTTGGCATGGATCTCGATGCCACACTCCGATGGCCAGTGGGCCCTGGCGCAATTGCACGGCCTACACGCTCGATGGCTGCGTCACAGTGACAAACCCATCTGTTATTTGTAACCCGCTGGGAGAGCCCTCCGATGTGTTTTCGGGTTGCACCACGTGTTGTTCGGGACCAAGTCAGACGTTTCGCTGCACGTGCTGAGAGCCTCTTCAGGGAAGTGAAAATCTATTCCTTGAAGAAGCTCCAACCTGAAAAAAAAACCCATCAGAGAGCTCGAAAGCACGACAGAGAAAAACCTGCACACTGCTATGATTGTCAGACAGACACACGCACATATCTAGAAAAGGGGGCCAAGAACACATCCACACACCCATCGCGAAAGCCTCGCTGGTACATGAAGTGAAGTCACAAATAAAATATTCCAAAGGGATTCAGTGGTGGGGGCAGGGGCGCAGGGGGGGAACGGGCAGCGTCGGCGTGGGGGGGGAAGAGATTTTTCTAACACCCCTGTTTTTATTCCAGCTCTCTGAGCCCTTTCTTTGCACCCGTGCATCCTTTCTCGCTAAAGAGGTCTGGATAGCGGGCGAATTGCAAATAGGCACGGGGTTCATGCGTGCGTGTGTGCAAGGCACGGGGGCCGCCGCATTAACTGCCCTAGACCCCCCTCCCCTTTTTTTCTCTCTCTCTCTCTATGGAACCCCTTAATCGCCTATTTTGAACAGGGCCCGCTCGCCCCATTGTACCGATAAATGGTTTGTACGGGACAACTCACACGTGGGCCCAAATCTCCGGGTCGCACGGGGCGTCATGCAATCACTATTATTAGTACGAGACTGGCGGGCGACTGGCATGCGCGCTCCCGTTGTATGAACCCGCGTGCGCACACGCGCACAAACGCGCACGCTGTTAGAGTGCGTGCACACACGCGCGCGCGCGCGCACGTCAAGTGAGTTGTATTGAAAGTGGAGGTTCACTTTTTACAACTGCCTTGGACTATTTCACAGTGGTCTATGATCTTTACGACAGACATAATAGACTTTTTATTTCAGCTGAAAGAACGCCGATGAGCTGGATGTGCCTGGTGCGAGCTGATCGCCAACGGAGTGGATGGTGTTACGGTCAGCGCGGCGGACTTGCAATTCAGAAGTCGCCGGTTCGATTCGATCTCCCGGCGCAGCAGTTGAAACAAGGTGCAAATAATTGCAAGGGTTGTAATTTTACCTCTACGTGTATGTATTGTAATTTTTTTAAACAAAAAATGCCAGTCTCCGGCTATCTGGTACTGTATGTATGTTGAACTTCTTTCTCACCATACGTAGCCAACATGCACACTACATACAACCGTGTTAATCGGACGTGCGGGGGAAAGACAGCAAACTAAACACAAAACGCTGTTCTAAAGAAGCTAGATTTTAAAGTGCAGAGCTCTAATGGCTTCCTAATATTGGAAGGAAGAGCGTTCCAGACGGTCGCAGAAGCGCATCTGGTGCTAATAAAAGCAACGTGCCCTACATTGCATACAATACGATAATTTTGGCAGCAAACATTTCTGGACAGAACGGTGGCCGATGGATGAGACCGGTGACGGAATCGAAGTTCTCTCCTGAAAAGAACGCTCCCAAGAGGACGACCGCGGCGGGGATGCAGCGATGAGATCAGATCGTGTGCGGCAGCGAGACGGGTTGGTAGGATTGGTAGCAGCACTGGACTGCGCGAGGGATGCTGACGATGCGGGGATGCCTTCAGATAGCAGTGGATAGACAATGGCCAATGATATGTTGCAAAAACTTATGAAATTTGAACTTAAATACTTTATCTATTTTACGTATTTACTTTTGGTTATTTGATTACCTCTCATATACTTTGTACTGCTATCGTTGTTGTAACTTTCTGACCCGTCCCGACTGTACACCTGTGAAAAAGAGCTTCATAGCTCATCGGATTTCTCTTGGATGAATACAGACTCTGATTCTGAAATAGGTATAATTTATTTGGCATGTACAGTTGTATTTATTTAGATTTTAATTATGAGAATTGGTCATTTTGGTCATACTGTACTTCTGCACCCAGATATTTTTGCATTGTACGATCTTTGTGCCACAAGGCCTGCCTTATAAAATATTCTCCGTCTCAAATTAAAACTTGGATTCTTCCCCTGCTTACACAGGATGAACCCCACTCCAGTCGCCTGGAGTTATCTTGCACCCTGCGTGTGTGAGATTGCAACGTGCGTTTGGCGTGTCCTGATTATGGATGAGTACGTAACAGTGTAAAATGTAGAGTCATACCTTGATTCGTCAATTAAAAAGTCGATCAATTAGAATATTTAGCCTGCAGGGTATATATTCTTGGTTCTTTCAGTAAAGTCACGTAGAAGGGAAATAATAAAATAATCAAAATAAAACAATTAAATTCTCACGACGTTTCGAATTGTATTGGTTTATTATTTTATTATTATTTTATTTCCTTTCTACGTGACTTTACCGAAAGAACCAATAATATGAATTCCTGCAGTCACGAAAGCTTTAAACCTGCAGGGTATGTTTAAACAAACTATATAGTTTGTGGTTTCACCCATTAGGGCCTCATCAGCAGAGTCTGGATTGAAACGCCCATTGGCTAATGCACTGAAAATAATATTTGTTTGATTGTGGATAGTAGAACATAATTCGATTGTATTTACATATACAACTTCTGACCTCCCCCACATCCACACCACCACCCCTTCCTTTACCAACCTAAACCACCCAGAGTGATGAAGTATGGTCAAACAACCCCCATGGTTGATACAAAGTTTGAAGGCCTCCTCAATCCAGCAGTTGTACTGAACAATGGCTGTGAATTACTTACAATGTAATATTAGTTTCTTGTACAGAGATTATTGTTGAATTCATTACTACCTTACTAAGCACAGTATCTTACCAACATGCTGGTCCATTATGAGGGCACGATGTTCATTGTGGGCTGCTGTGTAGATTGGCCATTCACAATTAGTGAGCGTTGCTTCTATTACACATTAACCACCATGTTAATCCTTCACTCTCTGTTTTACGCCAAGTGAAATGATCAAACTCACACATGTTGAATATTAACAGTGTCCCAGGGGTGACATATGGAAAGGGAAAGCCAGCCAAATAGAAGTCAAACATTTAAAAAGAGGAAGACACATTTCCTATAGGGGGCACGTGTGTGTTGTGTGCCAATGCAGATGGTGCCGTCTTTGGCACACGGTGCTATGAACCCGGCAACCGGAGTTCGATTCCAGGCCATGGATAATAGTACCCGTGGCAAGCGGGCCTCCCCTAGATTTGACTCAATCTTTAACAGGCACATAATGAACATCAAAATTGGGAGATTGGAAGACAAAGGCGGCCGGGCATGGTTGTTGCTGGCCATACCATCCCATCTTGTGCTATTTCTGGTGTCAATAGGCACTTCTTAACAGCACTTGGTCCAGCAGTCCATAAGCTATACAGAAAATGCATGTATCGTATTTATACTCTTAGGTTGTTTCGGTAAAGTCACTTTACCGAAAAAACCTAAGAGTATGAATCCTTGCAGTCACGAAAGCTTCAAATATATCGTATTTATATTTAGCCATTGTGTATTTCAAATATAGAGGTACGCAAAAAATACACAGTTCATAAAGTAATGTATCCCATTGTAAAGAAGTCTAACAGTCGTCATCCTATGGAGAGTCTGACCCTCACCATGGGAATGTGGAATTCACACCAGTGGCTTAGGACCGCCAATGGAGATGAGCTCCACCCCACTGCTTGTTTGAGCAAGGAGACATTTTGACCTTTAACTGCAATGCGCATGGCATTGTCCCCAAGTGGCGAAACGTGCTGGATATTCCACACGTAAAAGCTGCACACGGACTCGCACTTTATTACTCTACGTTCGAATCTATGAGATGCTTACCTCCTCTCTAGCATTCGCGCATATATTCCTACGCCGTTACGTACGAGTCAAATAACCTCGCCATCTGGTATTCCACATCCCTCACAAGCTCCTTCCCTCCCTCCCACAAGTCGGGCGAACAAAACCGCCACCTCTCCCTCCTCTCGCCACGGCAACCCACGCATCCCCACCACTCCCCCACCAACTCCTCGCACGACTGAAAATGTCTTCAAAGTAGCACTAATTCCCACAAATCCTGATCTGGGGCAGCCCCATTGTGGCGACGCTAAAACCAGCGTCTCCCAGAACCCAATCCTGGCGGAAAGAAGAAGAAAAAAAAACGAAAGGCACCCCCACCACCACCACACACCCTCAACCCCCCCACACCCCCGACACAAACGCGCACGCAGAATAGAGGGGCGGCTGTAGCTAGCCGGGCACGGCCACAAGACAGCTTAACACCCGCTCGGCCCGGCCGCCCGACCGCTATAATCTCCTGCATGCGAGACAAGGCCACGTTCGTATACTCTCGTCCATTGAGACGCCCGGCGCTGGAGAAAATTGCAGCCGTGGAGCAAATAAAGCGATGGAATTGGTGGCGGAGTGGGGTGGTGGTGGGGGGTTGAAAATGATTGTGGCGACGAGGAGTAGAAGCAAGGGGCCATAAGAGAAGCGGTGTCGCTAGAGGTTTTTTTAATATAGAATTCCCTCCCCCTATCCCCCACCACCGCCTAAAAAAGAAAATGAGCGTTGAATGAGACCTGGGTCTGGCACAACAATGCCAGCGCAGAATTTGTCGGTGTTCTCAATATGAACAGTTGACCGAGAGAATGGGCTGGCTTTTGTTGGTTGCCTGCGTACGGCAGATTTTGACAAACATTGCACATTCGGTCAATGGGTGGAGGTGGCAATGATGGGGGAAAGGGTGGTAAAGGGAAAAAAGGAATTAAAAGAAAAAGCCAATGGCTGACTTCCATGTCTCTAATAACCTCGGCCGGCTGTCTTCTGAATGTTAAGTCCACAACCAAACATTATCCTTGATTTGTATTTTTATAATGCCATATTCTTAGCATTATATATACCATATTCTCTGGATTATGTCAGAATTTTGTTTTCTCTTCCTGTATTTGAAAGTAAAGCGGTTGAAGTACGTCTTACAATCCTCTCGGTGTGTGAATGTGTGACCGTGTTTGTCAACTTTTGTTATTGGCTTTGTGTGGGAAAAATAAAAAGGTTGTGGGATGCATCTTACTTTTCGGAGCGTCCTATAATCCAGAAAATATGGCAATTTTTGTTTGAACTTAAAGGCAGAAGTGCAAATGCCTTGGTTGATGTGGCAAAAAAAAAAAACCAGCAGAGCATCCAATCCCTGAGGGTTTTTTTTTACAAATTATTTGCCGCTGCATTTGTGCCATTGTCGGTTACAGTAGAGCAGCCCTTTTTGTCTTCTAAATCCCTTTCATGGGCACCATTGTTTTTATCGTTTTTCATGATGGCCTCTGTCAAATGTTGTTGGGGGTCACTGCATGAATTCTATGGGCGTATTGTTTCCGTAGGAATCGTCATCATTTATCATCATTAGTCGCCATAATGGCCGCAGGCTGTGCGTTGCTGGCCGCATGGCGTTTGGGGGCCTTGGTGGCCATGCGCAGCGACCGTGATATCGTGACACTGCGCAATGTCAACACCGCACAGTGATTCTAAGTATTGCAGTGGGACGTATATTGAATGTGCCCGAGAAATATCAACGGCAAATGTTGCACAAGGCCGCATTGTTATTGCATTACACTGGTCAACAAAAAAAGCATATTTTTTGGCCTGGACTTTTACAGCTTTTTTAGACTAATTTCAGGGTGCTGATACCTAATCTGATCTCAGATTTTCTCTATCACATCATTTTTATGCTATCGACATACCCCATTTTCATTGATTTTACCCGAAATTAACTCTATCACTTATGATTGCAAGTTGTTGCGAGTCAGTGACTGCTTTAGTGTTCAAATATGGTGCTGTATTTTTAGGATAGTGTGTTTATAATATCATTTTATGTAGATATCCACATTTATTTAATATTTTTCTTCTGCAGTTTTAATTGAAAATGCAATATTTAATATATCAAAAACCTGATGTGATAGACAAAAACTGATGCCAGATTTGGAATCAGCACCCCAAAATTACATTAAAACCGTTGGAATACCTTATGCCAGAAAAAGTGTGTTGACCAGTGCTATAGTTTATGATTCGTCGGAAGTTGTTTATGATTTAGGGTTAGTAAAAGCCTTAAAGTTATTCATCTTTAGGCTGATGTTCACAAAAATTAAAAGTGCCTTACTACTCAAATCAGCTTAATAATTATTGTAATTTGCAGCCATTTCTCAATCCACTGCTAGATGAAAAAACTCCTAATTCGAAGTTGGTAGTGAGGGGTTGTTTGCCTATACTTCACTACCCTGGTCAGTGTTGGTTGGTGAAGGGGAAGCTCAGGATGAGTTCGGATATCACTTGCCACTGATGTAAGTCATGAGCGGGAATCAAACTCAGGTTGCGAGACTCACAGCACAATGTGCTAACCACTGTGCCATCACTCCACCAGATAATATAGGCAATGCAGCTTCTGGAAGTTTTTTTGTGAGCCCTGAGGTCCCAAAATGAGCTTGGGGAAGCACAAATCTCGATTGGAAAGCAGTGAGCCAGTGGTGTAACTTCCACATACTCATGGCAGGCTCCTAATCTTGCCAAAGAATGCCCCCTGTTGACCTCTTTCAAATGTTATAGTGTGTATATCTAAGTGATAAGGTATAATGGGGGGTTGTTCTGACATCCAACCAAGGATTGCACTTGCAACCTTTTGATTGCGAGTCAAGCACTGTGCCAAATAGGCATCCATAATAAATACAACACGGTAGACTTTCTTTGTACATCGATGCAGTGGTCACACTAGGCATAAGCAAGCCAAGCCAAAGCTTAGGGACCAAAGTAACCCAATGGGGGCCCAGATTCATTAAAACAATTGGGGCGCATCAGCTCAAATACTAATCCTAATAAACACAATAATCCAATAAGACAATACTAAATATATCTCATCAATATCTTGTATCATCTCGTTTCTGTCATCTCACGATATCTCTTAGTTTGGCTCCATATCTCTTATTTCACTATCTCTTGCCCATATATTTTCCGTAATCTCATTAGGAGGATTTTATACGTTGAAAAGTGGCCTCCCAAGATAATGTCTGCTTCGGGCCCCCAATGGGCATCGAGAAACAGAGACTCAAAGAGCCTTTCTGGAGTAAATAGAGGACCACAGAATTATTACTGAAAAAATAAAAATAGGTTTTACCCTTTCTTGCAATAAAGCAGGTGTCAAGAAGTTAAAACACCAAATAGAAACCTTTTGCAAGGAATCGAGTTCGCATTAACCACACGTACTTGTGGTGAACATGCAAATAAACATGATTTGAGAATATAAGCATCGTCTTTGAAACTGATTGGTCTACACCAGACAGCCTTTTTTAGGGCCCGGTGTCACCACCAGTGTCAGACCAGAGAACGCCAAAAGGCGAACAGGACAAGGACATAATAGGTTTTTTACCCTTTTTTTCTGGCAACAAAACTGACACCTTTTTACAAGCAGTCATGTTTGCATTAACCACAATTCCTGCGGTCAGAATGCAAACAAAAAACAACTCTGGTAATGTATGCATTGTCCTTGAAATTGATTGGTCCACACCAGAAACAGCTTTTCTTAGAGCCCAGTCTCACATGGTGGTGGACCAGATGACGCCAAAAGGCGCACAACTCAAAGACAACGCACTATCAGAGTAATGAGGGCTTGGGGTAAGCATCAACATCATGAGGCCTCCTATGCCAGTAGCAAAATATAATAGGTTTTTTACCGTTTTTTCTGGCAAAAAACTGACACCTTTTTTCTATGATTCCTTGAAAAAAGGTATCAGTTTTGTTCCCAGAAAAAAGGGTAAAAACCCTCTTATTATATTTTGCTACTGGCTTAGGAGGCCTCATGAAGTACAAGGACAATGCACTATCAGGGCATATATAGCTCGGTTCAGCAGCTACAATATGGGACATTTCTTGCCAGTATCAAAGTATGAAAAAATATTGCCATAAAGGGTAAAACCTATTCTTATTTTTGTATACTGTGATACTGGCAAAAACGGTCACAGAATTATTGGCCACATGCTGTAATCAGCATGAGTTGGGTAAAACAATTACCACCACCAAATAAAGCCACACCACTTGTTGCAATTTCATTCAAAGGGGTTTAAAAAATATATATTTTTTTGTAATCAATGCCACTATCCTGGATCCCACTGCATAGCAACGTGGATTTTTTCCAGTGTCTCAGGACATCTGTGCCACTGTGTGCTTTGGAGACATCCGTGGTACTTTTTAAATCTATAGTCGGCGTCCGCCACCTACAGACAAGAATATGCTATTGACATTTAACTAAAAAAAGGTCTTCCGAGACGATACAGTACAACGCATCGTATGTGTTGGGGCTAGGCCACGTACAGTATTAGTTGTATGCCAACATTGCTGTCAACCCTCCACCACCCGACAAAGACTGTCACGTTTACAAAGATAAGAAGATCATCATTAATCGTAGCAATTCATTTCAGATAACAAATTCTGACCCGAACCAGTAGTTTTTTATTTGTAAGACTTGCCACGAGTGAATTTAACATCGACTGTATAGCGTAACTCAATCTCCGAGTTCGCTACCTGGCTAATATTCCCATAGCAGATTGGGTAAACATGTCGTAGTAATCTAGATTTTAAGTAATGATTGTGTGTTAGTGTGTGTGTTGGTGTTGGTGGTGGGAGGTGGGTATTATAATGCGGCCGATGAGTAAGCGTTGAGACCCAAACCTTATTGACATCCGTCACAAGTTCCAGACAAGGAGGGCTGTGTTACGTCTTATAAACGGTGAGAACGGTAGAAATCATAGCACAGCATAGCACACACGTGTGTAATGAACCAATGTGTGTGTATACTGTATGTATATAAACAAAGAGACACGTACACTACCTCTTTAAAACGCCGGAAAGGAATCAGCAACTTACCCAACAAACACTGCAGCCAAAGTCGACTTGCTTATGTTCGCTAATTGCTATTCAACAAAACTAAACTCTGCATATCTCCCTTACTACCACCTAAGCTGCCACGACGAAGCAACAGAGGGCAATGCAAAAGCTACGAAACCCTTGCGAAGTTTGTGTACGTGTAGCACTTTTTGAAGAGTTTATAAAGAATAAAGCTGCCAAAGTGAAGATTCTGGGCCCCCACGTGGGTGGTGATGGGTGGAGTGGCTTTCCGGGTTTAAAAAACATTACACAGACAAAGTTCCCCCGTGTAGCCTGCCACTGACTCATGGGGCAAGTGCCTATGAAGTCCGGCAGGGCACACGAGGTGTGGTCAACACCACGCCCGACCGCCTTTGTCTCCCCCGGTGGACGACGTTTACACAACTTATTTGAGGCTGAGTCGACCTAGGGGAGGAGATCCCGGGACCGGTGTCAGCTAAATCGTGGCCGGTGCTGTTGGCCGTGAGCTAAAATCGAACTCGGGTGGCCGGGTTCGTGGCGCTAACCACAACACCCACCGCTCCCCACATCAACGCCACGTGTTGATCGGGGCAGTTTCGATTTGTTGTCGAATTCAGATGGAAATACTCTTAAAGTTTTTTCGGTAAAGTCACGTAGGAAAAAATGTGTAAATAATAAAATAATATACATAATAATAGAAATAAAATAATAAATCACGACGTTTCTGAGGCAACACAAACGTCGTGCTTTATTATTTTATTTCGATTATTATTTCTATTATTTACTTATTTTTACCTACGTGACTTTACCAAAAAACCGAAGAGTATGGATCCTTGCAGTCACGAAAGCTTCAAATCTAGAATCGATGGAAATTCCATCGATTACGCCGGGGGAAATCCCTCTGAACAATGAACACCTCCCACTACCACATCACGTCAGAACGTGTAGCAGTGGATAACAATCCGGTCCCGTAAGTTGTAGCTTGCTGGGTTGTTTTTGTTGAAACTTTAACGTTGAGTCTCTTCCCGCCAAGCCCACAGCGTTGACAAATCGTTGGTTATCGATTAGAGGAGCGGTGGCGCAGTTATCAGCGCGCTCTCCGGCTACCAACGAACCGGACCCCGAGTTCGATTCCCAACCACGGCTATCGTCGTCGTAAGTTGATTTAACAAGAACAAATAACGACATCAACACGTGGGAGAGAGACAGAGAGAGACAAAGGCGGCCGTGCATCGACAACAGCCACTCGCGAACAGCTCTCGACCCAAAGTAGTTGTAGGCTCCACCCCGACGTGGGAGGATTTTTATAATTATTATTATTGTGTCGCCGTCGTTTAATTTAAAAGACACGTGTTTATTATAGTGTAGGCGGCTTCTTCTGCCAGCAGCAACAACAACAGCAACAACAAGCGACGATTCATTCGAGGAGGAGAGGGGGAGGTGTTCGCTTGCAGACCGTGTAAGTCGCAGGCAACGTTCGCGTACAACCCACACGACGGTATTCTCTACACTGCTACCGCTGTTGTTGTTGCTGCTGCTGTTGTTGTTGCTGCTGTTGTTGTTGTTGCTGCTGTTGTTGTTGCTGCTGCTGTTGTTGTTGTTACGACGACTTTGCGGTGCTGCTATCTCGTGTTGAAGGTGAGTAGCGGGTAAACATTGTGGGGGGGGAGACGCGTTCGTTGATGTGCGCCTACGACGCAGGCCCGAAGCCTCCCCCTGCCTTCATCCATGCGCAGGATTGGTGAAGTATGGTTAAGACCCCCCCCCCCATAGCTCCATCTGTCTGCCCCCCCTACTCCCTCTGTTGGCTTGCACCCCCAGCCTTGACTGGCACGGCAAGAAGGGGGGGCCCTCACTTCATCCAGCAGTGGATTGACGAAAGGGTGGTCCAGATGTCTTGTGACCCCACGTCGCCACCCCTCCACTCCCCACTTAATTGACCCCTATATGTATATTTTTTTGTTAAGTTGCATGTTCATGTATGTTTTAAATCAACCTAATTATTACGTTTAAATGTTTTTAAGTTTTATTTAATTTTGGGGGGGACGGGTCACAAAACATCTGGACCACCCTGTACATTGTAATGTATGTAAGTTGCGTTATGGTGTAATATTATACCACATTGCTGCTTATATGTAAAATATATATTGCGGTAGTGTTTGTTATAAGATGCGTTAGTAGATATATAACGGTAACGTAAGCCTAGTACTGTATACGGTATAATCTACAAGCTATGAAGAAGGGTCATTGACCGAAACGTCACCGGTTATGTTCGTTTAAAGCCACGGTGCTGCCGAGTATCATCCAGCAGTGGAGTGACCATGGTTGCTGACGATAACGATGAATATACACCGTGGATATGTTTGTTGTATTGTGCGTTCAACTCTCGCAATATGAGGTCCTGTTAGTTTCGACTCGGCCCATCATCATCATCGTCCTGCGGGTCAGATAAAATAGGTACCACTTTGCTGGAAGTCTGATGAGTGCCGACAGTGAAGTGTCTAGCTAGAGCAGTGGATCTTCATACTCTTAGGTTTTTTTCGGTAAAGTCACGTAGGTAAAATAAACTAGTAATAAAGTAAAATAATAATAAATGAAAATTTATAGATTGTTATTTTATTATTATTTTTTACCTACGTGACTTTACCGAAAAAACCTAAGAGTATGAATCCTTGCAGTCACGAAAGCTTCAAATCCAGTGGATCTTCACCTTTCATGCAGCCTTACGCCGCTTTGCTTCTCAATCGTAAAACAAATATATGTTAATAAACACGTAGGTTTGATGAAACAAAGTTATACTTATATTCTTGGTTCTTTCTGTAAAGTCACGTAGAAGGAAAATAATAAAATAATACACATTATTTTGATGACATCAACACCAAATTATTTTTTTATTATTTCCCTTCTACGTGACTTTACCGAAAGAACCAAGAATATGAATCCCTGCAGTCACGAAAGCTTTAAATCAAAATTTAAAAGTTGTACTTTCTTGCCGTGCTTAATTTGTATTTGAGATGATTTACCTTCTAAACTAAAATCTGGCCATATCTCGTTCCCACAGAAAGGGCATCTCACACCCCCGGGGGATGCTTCCACCCCAGGTTAAGAACCACTGAGTTATAAAGTTAACTTGTTCAGACTACAATGATGCAGTTGCCGTGATGCATACGTATTGGGATTGTGCAGTGATGATGATGCAGGTTGATTTCCTACACCATGGGCATTGGAGCTGTTAGTTTTGTAGAGTCTCTGGGGCTGGACACGGTGAGATGTCCACACACAAAACAAAGATGATGGCAGTGTTTAAGGATAATGTTTATGAATATTGAGCCTTTGTCACGGGTTGTCAGTACTGTAGCATGCTGTTATAATGTCGAGGGGGTGTGGTTCTAACGTGGTTGTGTTTGTAATGCAGTCGTGGCCACGTGGTCGTGGTTGCGTTGGTTGTGGTTTTATTGTGGCTTTCAGTTCTGTTTGGAAAATAGTTGTAGGCTGGCCTAATATTTATACACGCTGTGGTGCTATTGGTGTTGATGTGTAATTTTTGTTGATGTTCGTGTCATATTTTTTTGATGTGTAATTGTTGATCACCAATCATCATCATCACGATCTACAGGCAGATTGGCCGTAGGATGGCCACTGCACATTTCGTCATTTATTTCCGATTTCCTCCGTCTTGTGCCGATATGCTCATGTTAGTGCCACATCTTTCTGGCACCAATCTCCAATGTCTTAAGTCAAGCCATTCTTCAGTTTTCAGTTTCATTTATTAGGATTTGCCCTGTGAGCCATTCGGCTCTTGATTTGGGTGCAACCGCAACAAACAATACAATTACAAGATACACCTAAAATTCATTGTACACAAATCTAAACATCACATACGTCAACAATACAATCCTACAGAAAAAGCGTACAAAAAGTGCAAAAAATTCCATTTCGATGTTTGATCCCAATAACAATCATAATGCAATACAGATCAACATTTTAAGTAGAAATCTATACTAAATCAAAAAATCGGGCCAAACCAAGCCCCTCTAAAACTTACGAAAGCAATGCTGTATAAACAACAAATTAACAGTTTTTCCAACAAATGTGATTAAAAGTTTACAATAGCGACACACACAACCCACATCACTAAACCTTAAATGTTTCCGAATGACACACTTTCAATATCCCTGTTTTCCCATCGTACATTTTTGTTCAAATAGTGCCAGTTTTCTTCTCATCACTGCCTGCATCATCAGGTCTGCTTCTGTGTGCAACCCTTTTCTCACATCTGCTTTTGTCCGAGTCCAATCACATGCCAAAGTTTACTCATCGCTGGTGCGTTTACTTGGTTATAGAAAGGACTGCACAAACTTATTTTTGATGGATAGCTCAATCGTGTTAAGAGCAGAGAGTCAGGCAAGGTAATATAACAGTATGGAGTACAGTTTGAACGCTTCACTTATGGTTATGTGAAACTCGTGCTGAATTTTTATATTTCCTGCTTTTGCAAACGTAGCATTGGACAGATAACAGACAGTTGTTACTATCTTAACCTTGTTCAACACACAAAAGATGACCTCTGCTCGTCTGAAAACCCTTGCTTGAACCCACCCACACACGTGTGACTCAGCCATACTCCCTCATGTGGTTCAGTCTCAAAAAATGTTTTTCTTGGTCTCAGTCTCATAATACTCTTTTGTAGGCACTGATTAACTCGGCGTGTAAAAGATGTAGCCGTGCCTTCGATTTAATGTCAATTCTTCTAGCTCACAGTACACATGTATGGAATCAACGTGTGATATGCCTATGCATGTAATGACATTACACTAGACTGTTACTGCAGTATCTTCACACACTCACTTCCTCCTGACTGGTTTCAAATACAGAAGTGGTATACTGTTAGAGGAAATGTAGGCTTTGGACAATACTGAAACATGCTCAAGCAAACACTTAAAAATGCTTGCTCATGGTGCATCTGATACATTTGGTATATTCTGTAGTGTTGGGTGTGCGTACAGCGCAAGTAGGACGTAGAAACCACAACATGAACCACGTGCCTTGCCTGTCCACGTGTCTACAGCACTGTAATGGTCACTCGTTACGCGAGTTTTAGTTGTGGGTTATGATCCACATACCCAGAGCTTTGGTTGTGAGTAAATAATCATACGTTGTAAACGTGCAGCCCCAAAATTAACTTGCTCATGCCACTGCTGGCGGCAAGGGCCTCCACTTTTGGGACTTTATTCGAGGGTATCTGTGTCTACTCTTCCTCATTAATACTGCATGTAGATGTAAATCAAGAAAGCCTCACTAGTATAGCCAGTTGCTTTTCCAGCATGGTTTTAAAGAGATACATCAGTTCGTAGTTATATTTATAGTTGGCCCAAGAGAAGCCCCTCTGTGGAATTCATCCGAACGTTCCAAGTGGTGAAGGATACTTATACCACCCACATGGTAGGGATCTGCCGATCAACCGACTGAAAGAACGTGACTTTTGAGTGGGGATTTTTATCACATCATCATGCTTCGATGTAATGCATTTGTGTTGTCTGAACGTGGCATTCGTTGACAGGATAGGTGCACAGCAGCGAGTGGTGATACGTGGAATGAAGTTTTACGAGTTGTTAAGCGGCATACACGCGCAAAACGAAATCCGTGTCTCTTGGACATGTGCGTATGCTCGGACACTTTGTGGAATTGTCTTCAAACAGAACAAAAAATGCCCCCGCTGTGTTTTTGTTTGAAAAGGCACGGTTATTGTATTGCAGGTAGGTTTGTTGAATTTGCTCGAAGATTACGATTTGTTTTGTTACAAATGGAAAGAAACGCACCAGAGCTGTTTTTGTAACGACAACAAAAATGGGTTTTAATGCAATAAAAGTCTTTCAGTGTGCTTAGGTGAAGCAAAGCGAAGCACCCGGGTCCGGTTTAGATGTCACTCGCCATCCGTGGCCAGGAATATAACTCGGGAGGGCCAGGTTCAGTGTCGTGCGGTAACCGCTCTGAGCCAATGCTCAACCACAGCTTGCATGGAATTTTCTTGAATCGCAAATACAATAATGAAATCGCCCGCTATGCTCCTGGTAACATCAAATTTATCGCTCATTGTTCAAGACTTAAGACTAATTTTTTCACGTGATTATGGCTAAAATGCGTGTTTTTATGGTTTATGATTCCTGTGAAGTGCCTGGAGATGGGGTTGCATTTAAGAGGCTAAATTAATTTTGATTTAAAGCTTTCGTGACTGCAGGGATTCATATTCTTGGTTCTTCGGTAAAGTCACGTAGAAGGGAAATAATAAAATAATATGAATATAAAACAATAAAAATTCTCACGACGTTTCGACTGCAACACAAGCCATCACCATCAGGTGTGATTGCAGTCGAAACGTCGTGAGAATTTTTATTGTTTTATATTATTTTACTGTTTCCCTTCTACGTGACTTTACCGAAAGAACCAAGAATAGGCTAAATTAATGTTAATTGTTCTATATCAAGATACGATGCATGTATCATGAGCCCATATTAATCGATGCGTTCATTGATGCATTGTTACACTTCTAATGAACAGTCACGGGTGCTGTCATAAGGGGACTGCTAACTGATAATACATTAATTGTTGAGTTTTATAAGAGTGCTTGTCTCAGTAGATTGTATGTTAAGCTGTCAAGTAAACTTTGCTTTTTACAATGCACGCCTGATAGGGCTTATTGATTGATCTAGTGTACAATGCTTACCGCATTGTTTGCTGTTCAAATATGCTTCAAAAAATGATCAGGTTCTTTAGATTTTTAAACGGGTTGTTACTCGCTAACTACTCATAGAAAACTATTAATATGCCAATTAACAACAAATAAACGCTCGTAAAACATTTGTTCAACATTTATAATCAAGGCCCACCATCGTGTCAAAAGTGCAGCCTCAAATTCATATCCGCTCCGTGACTCTCTCAGGCCCTGTACGTGCTATGAAGCATTAAATGTGAAATTAGGAAGGAAATGCATGAAATCTGGCTTTATTTTTAAGGACGCAATTCTATTGATTTTCAGTCCCCTAACCCACACCACCCAACCACTTCACCAACTCCATGAAGCGAATAGTGTTGGAAGGCTTACAGTGGATTGACAGGACTTTCTACAATTATTATTAAGAATAATTGATATGCGTATTTTATGTTTATTCTTCCCTTTTAGTTTTTGGTTCTTTCGGTAGTCACCTACGTGACTTTACCGAAAAAACCAAAGAGTATGGATCCTTGCAGTCAAGAAAACTTCAAATCTAGAATTAACATGGCTGTATTGAGGCAAATCGTAAAAGAGAAGGAAGCTTTGATAAATATTGAAAGAATGATTCAGTAATATCCACAGATATGGTTGACTTGATTCTGTCCAAAGTGACTTGACAAAACAGATACGGTAAAGTGCCCTGAACAGGGTCCTTTGTTCGACTTTGAAGACGAAAAATGTAAGACCTGTGTGCAGCAAATTACATAAATGATCTAAGCCAGTGGCAAACACTAAGGCTAGGGCTGCAATAGCCTGCTGCCCTGTTTGTGTCGGCCAGCCTGTAGTCTTTTACTTAGAATCTGCATGCACATTTTTGTGGTTGTTGTCGTTTTACCACATTTTTATTCGTATAATCAGCTCAGAGCCAATTTAGTTGTTTTTATTTTATTTTCACCTACGTGACTTTACCGAAAAAAACAAAGATTTAGTATAGGGATAAAGTGTCCAAAAAAATTCCCAAGTGCTTAGACTAGCCTGTGGACACACATTTTGAAGCAAGTAAGATCTTACCATTGTATTAATGTTCACAGGTTTTGTTTACATGAACATTTCTAAAGTAGCTTTGACATAAAAATCAAGGTACATAGTAAACATCCTGAATATTCAAAGGATTCTGTAATGCTGTCCAACGTTCTTTTGTCTTTTGAAGTGGTATCTATCAGGGAAAAACATCTTTGTCTATTTACAAGGTGAACTCTTGTGCGTGTTGTTGTCTCCAGGGTTTGGGCAACACTTTGATGAATTTGTCCAGTTTTAAACAGGGCATGTCCCTAATAGCAACACAACTTTATAATACACTTTGGTAAATATTGGATCATCTTTGAGAGTTATCATACCCCCTTGTTATGTTCAGACACAGAGAGCCAGTACATACACACTTACAACTTTATTCGGAAGCCATTCTTCTTCTTTCGTATGGCTGATGTAGATGCTGAGTAACAACCACAATTTCACATTCAGGTGGTGGAGCCAAGGCACCATTCATGAGCATTTCAATAAAATGTCTCCATACCCAAACAAGCCTGGGTGTGGGATCAATTCCACCTACCCATGGCAGAGGCCAGTCTCACTGTAGGATGACCACTGATCGCCTCCCTGCTTCCACCCTCCACAAACTTCAACTCAGCTGGCCGATCCCTCGTTACCAACCCAACCTGCCAGCCCCAGTCACATCCAGCTTCACTGGCTCCCATCAATACCTAAAGTGGTTGACTACAAGATCCTTGTCCTAGTTTACAAACTCAACTTTTTGTTTATATATATACCAGGTGAGGCCCACTGAGCTGTATAGCTCTTTTTCAGAAGCGACCTGGCCGCAAATGATTGCTCAGTGACGTGGCTTATGTGGACATTTCTACCAGCCAATTAACTCTGAACACACGTTTCTAAGTGTGGAGAGAAAACCCGGAGGTTTCGGGGGAAAAATCCATGCGAGCACAGAGAGAGAGAGAGAGAACACGCACACTTCAAATATACAGGCGTCAGGGTCGGGATCAAACCCACGACCCTCCTGCATACCAGGCGAGGTCGTTAACATCTCTCACCACCGCAGGCTTGCCCTCCCCCTCTCCCTTACCCGAGTGATTTACTCCAACCGTACAAACCCGCTCGTCCTCCTCACTGGCCGACTGGCAACCTCCGCTGCGCCTCTTGTCCGCTCCGGGCGACTTTTGGTGGCCGCTCGTTCAGTCACTCCACCCCTCATAGCCAGGAATCAACTCTCTCCCCCCCCCTGCCGCCACTCATCTTCACTTCTAAATTCCCACCTTTGTGGAGGCTGTATTGGACAAGCCCTTGCCCCCCCCTCCTTCTGCTCGCCCGTTTCCCCCCTCGTTTTGTCTTTTTTCAGTGTTGCCCTGATGCACCTTGCCGTGAAGGATTGGGAATTCTCATCTGACACTCGAACGAATTTAGTTGTCGGTGGTTGCTGTCGTTCATTGCGGGGAGGTTTCTCGCAGCCGTATTTCATCCCGGGGTGAGCGTCGGAAAAAGGCCGTGTGAGGTGGGCATGGCGGAATGGAAGAGAGGGGACCTACACCTCCCTAGTAAGCTACAAAGTCACTCATTGAAACATTGACTTGACCGCACTTTTCCACCTTCCCCAGTCATCCCTTTCCTCCTGCTCGGCGGTGAATTCGTTCTACTTCCAATTGTGTCATGCTTTCGAGACGTTTGCTCACGGCAAAAGCTGATTGTCAGAGTTAACACTCAACCTTGTGACCTTCATGATTGCGGTTTTAAGGGCGGCGACCTCGTGTTCCAGCCGGCGGTTTTGAGGAACTATAGCGTAGTTTATAGTTATGCATTGAGCTGGAGCGGTGGCACAGTGGTTAGCGCGTTGCGCTATGAACCCGGTGATCTGAGTTTGATTTTCCAGCCACGACTAACGTCGGTATCTGATCTTGGCCTGGTTCACCCCCCCCCCGCAGGCAGTTTACCAACCCACATTGATAAGCGTGGTGAAGCATGGTCTAACAATCCCCATGACACATGGCATTGGGAGGTCTTAATCCGGCAATGGATTGTATTGTGTGTATGTTGAACTTCTTTCCGATTGACAAAAGGGCTGAAAATGCAAAAAAAAAGAAACAACTCTGATAATGATATGCACTGTCCTTGAGGTTGATAGGTCCACACCCGAGGCTCTAAGAAAAGCTGTCTCGGGTGTGTGTCAGAGTTGTTTCTTTTTGTTTGCATTTTGACTGCTTGTGTTGTGGTTATTGCAAACATGATGCCTTGTATAAAGGTGTCAGTTTTTGTACCAGTTGAAAGGGTAAAAACCTATCACTATATTTTGCCACTGGTAAAGGAGGTCTCATAGGGCTGAAAATTGTTACTATTTTTTTGCAGGACTGTAACTTACAATACTGCATTGGCGTTCTGTTCCTGCAACTTTCAGGGATCCCTGTGGCTTGAGTGTTGTGTCCATAACCATTAGCCTCGTGATATACACAGTGCGTATCTGCACATGGCTCACTGATGAGTCCTAAGGCCTCCATGTCTGCCCATGGCTGCAGGCGACACGGCACCATTCTCTTAGGCATACCAGCCAGTAAGAAGGCAGGATTTGCGATCAAGTGTGACACACTCTTTGTTTTTTGTTTAATAATTACAGCAATCTTGTTTTACCAAGTATAGGTGCTTAAGCTTCCCTTAAACCACGCCCAACACCTTTGTCCACTCATCTTGATATTTGCATAAGTTCTAACCGTCTGGGAACTTTTACCATACCTTGCCCAATAACAAACAACTATAAACTTTATTGTAATCGTCTTATTTCTATGAGCACAGTAGTTTCGCTTACCTGTCCTGCGTTAAAGAAAGTCCTCGTAAACGCCCCCGGTCGGGCGTGTTGTTGTTTTAAAGCCACATTGCGTCACCCGACCTCGGGTGCGAATGAGTCAAACGGGCGATGTATCATCATGTCTGGCAAAAAACACAAAACACTTTTGTAGTTTTTTCCACCCACCCACCACCATAAAACCCAGTGTCATCTATTGTATTATTTATTTGACATGTTTGCTATTGCCCTACAGCAGCGAGCGGTACCCAACCTGTGATTCGTGAGGCTGTAGGATATATATGGTCCTCTTGCAGATACTATGATTTAGAGTAGTTTTCATTTGGAAAGTACAGTGTGTCCTTTGGTGCTTGGTGAAAATTCAAATGGAGGGTTGACTTTTGGTCCACGGGTCCAGAAAATGTAACACGTTACACCCGCCACCACCCGACACAGCCAATTAGTAAGGTTTGTCACGTAAACAAAACGTGCCAATTCGTTACTAGTTTAGCACACGCGTGCGATGTTATAGTCCATTTATTTGTAAATGTTGTGGGTTTACTCTCCAACACACCGGTGTGCTGTACAAGTAACGAATTGGCATGTTCAATTTACGTGACAAACCTTACTAATTGGCTGTGTAGGGTGGTGGCGGGTTTAACGACACATTTACGGGATCTAAAAAAAAAATACTCCTGTGTCCAGAAAAGTTGGTGACCGCTGCCATGTAGTGTTGTTATTGTCAGCATTCGTATTAACGACACATTTACGGGATCTAAAAAAAAATACTCCTGTGTCCAGAAAAGTTGGTGACCCCTGCCATATAGTGTTGTTATTGTCAGCATTCGTATTAACGACACATTTACGTCGTTAATTCAGATGCTGATAATGCCAAATATCCGCAGAGACGTGCAAAACTGCAAGGGAGTTCACACGTTTTCTTGCCAACATCAAGCATGACATTAACAATGTACCTCGCCACTGATTCAAGTCCTTATCCACCTTCTGGAATTGCGCATTCACCATCCTAGAATCCCACCTAGATCCGGAAGGACGCTGGCCACCAGAGTGGCACAATCTAGATTTGAAGTTTTCGTGACTGCAGGGATCCATACTCCTTGGTTATTTCGGTAAAGTCACATAGGTGTAATAAACCTTCTCCAGACGGCTTCTGGAATCAGTCCTTTATTTTTCCACTTCCACAGTTACACACACACTCCCCGTTGCTGATAGGCAACGGGAAGCGGGCAGACAACCAGCTAAGTCCCCCCCACGCACGTGGCACCCAGAGCCCCGTACGCGCTTGACTCCTGCTCTCTTCGTTCCCAGGTCTGCTCCCGACTCCTCCGTCTCTCCTCTTAATCCCTGGGTCACGTGGTACTCCTAAGCCAATCCTCCGTAGTCAGCGTTGACCGTTCCAGATGATTCCCCGTCAATCCCGGGACCACGCCTCTGATCCGGCTTCCCATTAGCTGAGGCCCCAATTGGCCAGGCCAATCACCCCTGCTAACATGCCGTGATCACGCCGAGGCCATGCTCCCTGGTTCTCCCCTCATTGGCTACAAAGCGGGACCGGCAAGCCGATCACCACGTGATCCATACATGGCTCTCATTACATAGGTATAAAAATAAAATTAATTTAACCACGACGTTTCGGGCGCAACACAAGCGTCCGTCATCAGGTGGCACAGCGTGGACTGCCAGAATAAACACCTCATTTGAGACCCACGGCACACCTCCTGGCTTTGACATTCCTTGAAGACACCTGTGTAACCATCAACCGCATCAGAACATCAACGGACCCCCGTCATGAATGAAAAATTAAAGACAAGCCTCAGTGCGCCTGTGTGGCCATGCAACCGAAACTATGGGCCACATAGTAAACCGATAGAGACACAAAGAGATACATAGGCACTCGTGGAGATACGTAGATATACGTTAAAGACAAGCTACAGTGCGACTGTGGCCATGGAACCCAAACTGTGGGCCATATGGTGAACTCGTAGAGATACATTGAGATGCAATGCAGCACAAATAATGGACCATATAGTACACCACTGCAGTCTGCGCTCCTTCAATGGAGGAACAGCAAAACCACACAGATTCTCTCCTGAAACCCGCTTGTGGCGAGCAGACTTCAACATTGGCATTTAACTCCTAAACATATTGCCACATGCAAGAATAGAATAATATAATTATCAGCATACTGTATAAGGTTTCGTATTTGTCATTTTTGGTCATGATCAGTCCACTGCTGGATGAAGGCCTCTCCTTGCCATTCCCCTCACTCGTGATCCTGCGATGTTGTAGCTTAGTCTATTTATTCGTAAATTTTGTGTGAAGTGTGTGCGTCGGTACACTAATCGCTTAAGAACCCAAACTAGTGCAAGAATAAACAATACGTAACACACCTGCAGCAAAAACAATTTCTCCCCTTCACAACATTTAACAATTGAGTACTGTACCCAATTGTTAACCGTTGTGGATTGCCCTCCAACATACCGGTGTGCTGAAGCGGCAATAAAGTGGCACTTTTGATCACGCTACAGCTTAGTTTTTTAAACGGCCGCGTCGGGTGGAGCAGGGTGTACGACACCCAAAAATCAATTCTTTAATGCCAACCGTTGGTCGCGATAAGCCTACACGCGGCATCACATAACGACGATCGCTAACACCGCTCTATTCCCGCCACGCAGGTCATGGCTGTCAACACCACAGCCCCCACCGACCAGGTGTCTCCGTGCCTGCACCTCTCCGTGTACCACCCGGACAACGCGGTCGGCAACATCTTCCGCCACCTGCCCCAGCAGGAGCGCAGGGACTACCCTTCCCACACGGTGCTCACGGTGGGACGCCTCGACACGTGCCTGCTGCGTCTGCACTACCAGCGGGCGTCGCGCATGCAGCTCCAATTCGAGGCGGTGCGGCGGCGGCGGCAGCAGCCCACGTGGCAGCAGCAGGAGCAGCAGCAGCAGCAGCAGGCGGGCTCGGAGCTCGACGTGGAGCTGTCCTTCGAGGTGAAGAACCTGAGCAAGACCATGGAGCTGCGGGTCAACGAGCAGCGCCTGGGCCACCTTGAGCGCGTCGCTCTGCCGCCCAGAAGCCTGCTCATCTTCGGGAACTTCCAGCTGGGGTGCACGGTGGAGTCCGGCGAGTCCGTGGACTCGTTCGAGGTGCTGTGCGAGGTGGCCACCGTGCCCCTGCGGCAGGAGACCGGCGCGGACGATTCGCATGTCTGCGCTCCGATGATGGAGACCGGCGGTGGCGGTGGTGGTAATGGTGGTGGCGACGGCGGCAACGGTGGTGGTGGCGGCGATGGTGTTGCACTTGCTAGCCCTCGTGGCTTGAGCAGTGGCATCAGTGTGAGTGTTGCCAGCAGTGATGATAGTGGTAGTTATAGTCGTGGTGCTTGTGGTGGTGGTGGTGGTGGTGATAGCGGTGGTGCTTGCGGCAGAGAAGAGGAGCGCGTTGGCCAGAAAGTAGAAGATTGTCGTGCGTCGGTGGCTTCAATCGCCGTCAATCGCTGCAGGATGCCGACTGAGAATTAAGAAAATTATTTTGCCAGGTGCCAAGTGATGATTTGGTGGTGATTATGCACATTACAACGGTTACATCAAGTGGACACTTTGCCAATACGTGTATGTGTGTGAGCGCACTGCAGTGGCTTGCACGTTTGGCTACAAACACCCACAACCTCGATTCAGTTCCTGACAATGAGAGCACGGCACTGGTGTAAATGGATAGCGGAACCACGTCTGGCCCGCCCCTAGGCTCCGATTAGCACGGTTGGCTACGTACGGTGCGAAAGAACTTCAACATACACACGTACAAAACACCTTGTTGATGTTAGTCGTAGTAAGTGCTGACGAACTGTAACCTATGATGGGCTCAGCTCAGTCACCAATGACTGCACCAAAACAAACCATCACGTTGACTTTGCCTTGTCACTTCATTCTGGCTTTTTTTTCAGTATTGAGACTTGAAATAAATTATTGTTTTTTTTATTGATATGGAGTAGACACTTTGCCAGGGATGTGCCCGCTATGTAGATCAATAATTCAACCTTTTGAAGTATTCTCAAAAGTAGTTCGATCTACCAGGAACTCTATTCTGATTTTTTTTTTTAACCCATTCATCGAAAAGGCTGGGGTTTGAAGGAAAAAAGATATATATATAATAGGCGACGTTTCGAGAGATAGCCCTTGTTCATGGCACGTACAACTGTGCAGTGACAAAGGTCCATCGCCCGAAACGTTCCCTTAAGGCAGTGCTATTGACAAACGTGTTGAGTTTTTTAATGTTAATTGTGCTCTTGCACTACTGCCAATGCAGAAACAGCATTGCCAAGTCACAAAGCGCCACGGTGGCGAGATGTTAACTACCTCGCCTGGTATACAGGAGGTTGTGGGATCGATACCTACCCTGACGCATGCTGTATATTTGGAGTTTGCATGTCTCTCCCCCCGTGGTCACGTGGATTTTTCTCCAGGTCCTACGATTTTTCCCTCCACATTAATAATCAACGGTCGTTTGGAGTATTTGGCTGATATAAATTTCCACACGGTGATAAGCCACTTCGTTGGGCTATCATTTGTGGCCAGGTCGCTTCTGAAAAAGAGCTGTATAGCTCGGTGAACCTTACCTTGTAAAATAAAACATTGTTTAGTTTACATGTTTGCTGTTGACACGGTCATGCGCTTTCGCTGCACATTCCAAATAGAAATTTGTGTTGGTGACACGATATTGACGGCACACTTTGCATACTTGGGCCAACACGTTTGCCCTCTACACAATCGCACGACTTGATAATATTGCTTCGTAAAAAAAAAATTAAGCAACAAAGGTTTTCACCCGACTTGCGCTGTGAACGTCCCATTGGAAATGTTTTTTAAGTCGGCAGGCTTCTGCCAAATTCGGTGGACTTGGCAAATAATGAAATTTTAATATAATTAGGGAAAAATCGTAAAAATGTGTGCCTTTGTCCGTAATATTTACGGTTTATTTCTTACGCACAAATGCGTGACTGGTGCAGCGTCTTGACGTACAGTTTTATTTTGTCCTGTGAAAATGGTTTTCAACCAGAGCTTTGAAGCGACAGAATTTAATCTCAAATTGTGATGGCGCTCTTCTTATGTTAAATGTCGAATTCTGTATATTATTGTAAAAAAAAAAGTTGTTTTGATGAAGTGGTTTGTCTCAATGCTTGGAAAAGGCAGGGAAGTATTTTTTTTGAGGAAATGATTTGTGCTAAGACCGTAGCAGTGTGTGGTTGGTTCTTTGAAATACTCCAGACGTTTTATCGTAAACATCTTTATTAAGTTATGGAAGCGCACAATGTTTGTATGTGTGTGTGTGTGCGCTGCTTAAATGTATGGTCATCCACAAATCAAATTTATATTATACACGGAAGGCACAAGGCCTACAAAGGATTGTGATGTAAAATGCATGTGCTTCCATCCATTAAGCAACGCCGCGTTTTATCTTTCAGACCATACAAGACCACTTGGGAATCCCACGATATACCGTGCCAGTTTTATAACTTATATTGCTATGAATTTCAAAGACGTGCTGTGACTCAATGGTCCGGAGGCCAGTGTGCTCAGCCGGCAAGTGCTGAGATCTTGGCTTCGATTCCAGGGTTTGACCGCGTGCGATTGAACCAGGTGCTCTCAAGTGTAACGAGTTGATGGTCTCAGCCTGGTCAATAATGACTGCACGCAAATGAAAAAACCATGTAACATTCATTTGTACGTGAAATTTGGCAAAATGTCCAGGCTCTGGGAATTAAGAATGTCAGTTTTGTGGTATGAACATTAATCTCGTTTAGAAGAGTGGGTGGGAAAAGTGCTGCACCCTATTGTGTGGACTCGAGTCACTTGAAAGGAATTTAGTTGCAAGCCCTATGATGTCTCTACTTCCACAGTTGGGATGAACACCAGTATATAATGTGAAGTAATAATATGGTGGTATTAGTTAACCTGTGCTGCAAAGTCGGTACTGAACCCAACTAAAAAAATCATTATCTCCGAGGTCAAACGAGCATTTGGGTGTAGGCACGCTGCTGCTGAGAACTCTGCGCGAGTGATGGGAATTCCACATTCTCATGACGTGCATAAATCGCTTCGCAGGGACAACTAATGTTGACATCCCACAAAGCGGCACACATTTAATAACCTCGATGACGTGGCCGAGCTGAAGCTCGTCCGCAGCTTCTTTTAGAAGTTCGCGGTTCGAGTCCAGTGGCCGTCCTGGTTAATACTGCGGGTGTATTAAACTTCGCAGTGAATGATAAAGACACTTTGATGTTGTTGATAAGGATACTCGCAAATTACTTAATTCGGACAACAATTTTAACCTTTTTTTTAGGCAAGTGGCACATTCACCTTGTGCTACACAGAGGCAGCTGCCAATGGGGGGGGGGGTCCCCTTGGCTCGACTGCAACAGGGAATGCTCTGAAATGCGAAGGCCTTTAAGCGAGCACCCTTCGAGTGTAAATCCTTATGCCCAACCCTCGACTGGGATGGAAAGCTGCAACATTTTTTTATTGAGTTGAGCCACTCCAGCGACAGAGCCACCTGGCCAGATTTAGACTTGGCTGCTCGGGGAATAATTATACACTTAATTGGAAACTACTTTACTATAGGAAGCTGTAGCTAATTACGCAAATTAGTGATTTCAATTCGCTTGCCAGGAGAGCTAATTATGCAAACCAGGCAACGGGGATCATTGCAGCATTGTTCATTAAACTAACAACGGTTTGCCCTGGAGCTCATTGGCAGAATTTCTCAACAGTTTTTTCCAGAAGTGAAAAACATTTAGATGAATATACTTTTTTTATGCATTCCCCCCCCCCCCCACACATTCGAATTGTGCTATTGGTGACTTGTCCATTCTGAGCTCGCACATTACGGAGTGTTAGAAAGGGGGGGGGGGCCTTTGGAAGGAAATTATTTAGCTACTTCTGAAATCTATTTATCGAGTGCCACCTCTACAGAAAATTGCGCATCCTATACTATCAGCAATGCTCTACACCAGTGGTTCTTAACCTGGGGTGCGATACATAGCCACATTTTTTAAAATCCTTTATATTCAGTTCGCTTGCTTGCTTAGGACCGTGCAAATCTTTCGATCGTTTTTTAACCCACTTTCCGTGATCCAATCGAGCTGACATTTTGCACACAGACTCGTTGTGCGTGACAATGAATTTTCGTGAACATTTTTTTTCCAAAATTTTACACTGTTTAGGGAATTTTTTTTAAATATTTATTTACCAATTGGTTAATGCTGGCACACAATCTGACCCATAGGTGGCAGCCATCTCAAGCCAGAGGACGAGAGGACTCTAGCCGCCCTGATGCCACGCATATAAAGGATTTATAGTGAAAAACTTTTTTTTACGGGTTATTTTTTTAGAAGGTAAATAATGGTAAACAGATTAAGCACGGGCACGTAATGCAGGTAGGAACAACAGGTTCCACACTGCCCACCAGGGATTATTTGTCTGTCGTGCATATTTGTCTGTCGTGCACGAATGCGCTGTCCAACCAAGTTCCTACCTGCCCACTCCGAAGGAACGTGTTTTACAACTACGTTGTTTCACCAAACCTTTGTGTTTATTAACATTATACATGTTTTTTTTACGATTGAGGCCCAAAGCGGTGCAAGGCTGCCGTAAAGGTTAAGTCAGAACCACTGCTCTGCACAAACTCATTGCGTTGCTTGATTTTGTAAAGCGGAGCATCGACGGTGTGGATTTTTCAGTTTGTGATTTCAGGACATTACCACCGAGTTGCCCAAGCCATCCGGAATGTGGCAGCGTTGCGTAAAGGCAACTTTCCAAAGGGCACGTCGGGAAAGTTCCCGTTTTAAGAAGTTCGCACAAATGCAACAACATCGTAATTCGCAATGCTAATGTGTTCGTGTGAAGCGTTTCTCGGCAGGACCACTTTAAACAGATCAACTCAATATGGTGAATGTATTTTCACACGTTTGTACTGGAGTCGTATTAAGAGTATTGTTTATGTTTTCTTTGTGTTGTATCATTGTTGTTGAATAGATGACTTTGATTTACTTCGACTCGGCTGTATACTCTTGTACTCAATATGGGAGAGCCCTGTTCTGCTTTGATGGCTTCTACATTTACTGAAAACCTCTGTAGAAAATAAAAAACCTGCGTATTTGTATATGGATTAGAAACTAAAATAACGTAACTTGTCATGCAGTGTAACGTATTGTCGTGTAGGCCATCGGTCGTTTCTCAAAGTCGGACCCCCCCACTCGCCCCCCCCTCGCTGTTCCCCCCATCGCCTCCCCCTCCATCCCCCCTCGCCCTCCCCTCCATCCCCCTTTGCCCTCCGCTCGATCGCCCACAACCCCTCCCCTCATCCTACACAGCTGACATTTAAAGCAATGTGTGGGCTTAGGTGTGGCTGGCCTTGGTTTAACTCTATTGTTTGAAGTCATGTTATTTGTGTGTGCATGTTATTTATGCTTTGCTATGCCATAACATTGCCGAAATGTTCCTTAGGTTTTAACAGCATTAATTTTTAAAAATACCTTTTCAAGAGGGTCCTGCATTGGGGATGTCTGACCCACAATGCCTTTTAATAGTTGGAATTGTAAATGTTCATGTTGTGACGGATGTACATGTTGTGACGACGCAACAATGCAAATGAGCGGTTCTGATCTCTAATCGTTGTCCACAAGCGACGACAATTCGTCATATCACAAGGGAAGCATACTGTCGCATGCCTCGTGATAGTCACGCGAGTGTTACTGGTTAACATCATGGCTTTTTGCCTTAGGAATGTGGAATTTCCACCATTGGCTTGGCCACCAATGATTTGAGTGCAGCCAATCAATGGCAATGAGCGTGGACATAGTAGTATTATTGGTTGCGACTACTAATTGCCTTTAACGCTATAGATGTAGCATCACGGTGGAGTGCGTTGCTTTATTAGAGCCGCCATTAAAGTGCCTCCTTAAATTGTGTCGTTGCTCGTAACACAAGTGCATTATCCACACAGCGCACGTGTTTCAGAACACCCGGTCGGCAATGTACCCTGCTATAAAACGTGATTTGAGATGTTACTGTGCGTGTATATTACGCACGTTGTGCCTATGTGTATCAAACTGTGTTACTGCGAACTAAATGGGATTGCATTTGACGCAAAGTGAGCGCTGTCAACCGGCTGTTCGTGGGCAAAACCCCAGTGTTGTGTTACTGAATCGGCCGATGCTTTCGCATAAATAAATAAATACATATGTAAATGCCTTGTGTATTCAACATTGTGTATTTAAAAGTAACTTATTTTCAACCCATTGTTGTCAAGGCCGAAAACACCAAGCAGCCAGCAACAATCCGCCCTCTCCGCTCGTAGCAGCGCTATGTGAATCTACTGCCGGATGAATGCCTCCCCGCGTCGTGTCGGTAACGGAGGGCGTTATTTCGCCATACTTTACCAATGGTGCTGCAGGACCGGTTCAGATGTCACTCGCCACTGATATTAACCGTGGCCCCCGAAATCAAACTCTGTTCACCGGGTTCATAGGAAGTTTTGTTAAACACTGAAAACTACTCCCCTCCCCGCTACCATAATACATATCAGCAATGGGGTTAAGAATTCAATGTGGGTGATGGCATTTGTGGTGGAATTTTGACGAGGGGAAAAAAATAACAAGGAACTTGCAACATCACAGCTGAGTGGGTGTGTGTCCGGGCGCCTTGTGTGTGTTGATTTTTGTTTCTGTTCAACTTCGTCGTCTCGGTCGGTCCAAGCCCGTACGTCTGTGCCGTTGACCTGCCATCAGCGAGCCTTCAACTTCACGCGGCCTCAGAAGTGCACCGAGCCTGGCACGAGAGCGGTTGTGACATCGCCACCCTCACTCGGTAGGGAATGGCGACTGTTGTAGAACTCGTCGCGATATGTATTACGTGGCGCAGTGGTTATCACGTTGCATTGCGATCTGAATTGCTGGTCACGGATAACGTCCGCCGGCACGTGCTGGTCTAAACCTGCCCTGTTGGGCATCTTTCTGGCTTGAGTCACCCCTCAACGAGATCGTGGTGCAGCGGTGTGGGTGCATCAGCGCTGGTGGGGGGGGGGGCAAAGGTGGCTCAGAATGTGGTACTGACCCCACCAACCATTCACAAACTATTTCTGTCCTCGTCGGAACTTCCCAACAACACCTGTCCCCCAGGGGTATCTAAGGCTTAGTGGGGAATTTCTGTGTACGCTCGTCTCATTGTAGCGGCGTCAACATGCAGCACGATCCTCGTAACCAGGGTTTGACAATGCCAAGCTGTGATGCAATAATTCACCTTTTGTCAGCCACGCCGAAAGTGACTACCTGGTGTGGTGTGCTTATGGTTATCAACTGCGTGTCTGTGTAATAGGGGTGCAACAATGCATTGACTAATATCGCTGCTTAAGGCTTCTGACATGTAAATTTAATCCGGTGGTAATAACAACTAATTTAATGTTACATTTTAGGCTAACGGAGCAATCAAAAATTATGCAATCAAGACAAAACTTTTATAGAATATTTTCAATAGCGTCTCACGACTAATGGAAAAAATTGAGACAGATGCCATCCAAACATCCACCCTACGTCCTTGCTTGTGGAAGAGATACGTAGATGACACGTTTGTCATCTGGCCACATGGCCTGCCAGCACTGAACCAATTTCCCAACCACATAAATTCCATACACCCGTCTATCAAATTCACCATGGAAGTGGAAAAGGATGGCAAGCTTCCATTTCTGGATGTTTTGATCGAGAAGAGACCTGATGGCTCATTGGGACATTCGGTCAACAGGAAAGCCACCCACATGGATGCCTATCTAAAGCCTGACTCCCACCACCATCCAGCCCAGAAGAATTCCCTCATCAAAACACTACACCATAGGGCCTGTTGCATCTCCGACCAGCAGCACCTAGCCAGTGAGTTCGGAGCACGTACACCAAGCCCTCAGGATGAACGGACACTCGGACCGTACAATCCGCAAAGCTGTCTCCCCAGCCATGCGGAGACAACCTTCTGAGGATCCGACCAAAACCATCATTTTACCGTACATAGCAGGCGTTACCAAAAAGATTTCCAAAATCTTAAACAAACACAAGATCCAGGTTCGTTTCAATACAGAACACAAAATCCGTGATTTAATCCCATCTGTAAAATATGTGATTCCTGACATGCAATTCCCTGGTGTCTACAAACTGAGTTGTGGTTGCGGCAGCAGTTTCATTGGGGAAACGAAACAACATGTCTCGGGCCGCGTTCGCGAACACAAGGCTGAAACACGGTAGGACCAATACTTCTGCCTTTGCCAATCATTGTTTTAACGCTGTGGGCTCACACGAAATAGATTTTTCCAAGACGGAGGTACTCTGCAAACCTACCGGCTACCTTCAGAGATTTGTTCATGAAGCCATCCAGATATATAAACACAGACACAACTTCAACCGAGAGGATGGGTATAAACTGAGCAATCATTGGAAGGACGTTATTAAGCAGATAAAGTCTTAACTGACTGTGATGTTTCCATCCAACCTGCATATGTCAGCTGTTATTTCGACTCTCTGTCTCTCTATGCTTCTCTCTTAGATCTCTCATGCTCACATGTCCGTTGCATTGCACTCTCTTGGCTTCGGATTGCACTTTCAAGCTCACATCTTTTGTATTGCACTCTCATACTCACAGGCCCTTCGTATTACACCCGTTGGGTTGCATTCCCTCGTCAAGGAGGCCCACCTCTTCTTCTTTTCTACAGTTACATGCTTATTTCTCACTTTAACATCATGCTAATCCCTCACATTAACATAGCCACTTCCGTGCCCTCTAATTTCTCACTTTAACATCATGCTAATCCCTCACATTAACATAGCCACTTCCGTGCCCTCTAATTTCTCACTTTAACATCATGCTAATCCCTCACATTAACATAGCCACTTCCGTGCCCTCTAATTTCTCACTTTAACATCATGCTAATCCCTCACATTAACATAGCCACTTCCGTGCCCTCTAATTTCTCACTTTAACATCATGCTAATCCCTCACATTAACATAGCCACTTCCGTGCCCTCTAATTTCTCACTTTAACATCATGCTAATCCCTCACATTAACATAGCCACTTCCGTGCCCTCTAATTTCTCACTTTAACATCATGCTAATCCCTCACATTAACATAGCCACTTCCGTGCCCTCTAATTTCTCACTTTAACATCATGCTAATCCCTCACATTAACATCATGCTAATCCCTCACATTAACATCATGCTAATCCCTCACATTAACATAGCCACTTCTGTTACCCTCCTTTAGGAGGCCGCTCTTCTATCTTATAGTTGCATGCTAATTTCTCGCATTAACATCACTAGCCCCGGCCACTTCTTTATAACCCTTGAGCTACACCCATTTCAAACCTTTTAAAACAGTCTGCCTCAGCAGCGGACTATGCTTTCCCACCTGATGACGGACGCTTGTGTTGCGCCCGAAACGTCGTGATTTATTTTATTTTATACCTACATGACTTTCCCGAAAGAACCAAAGAGTATGTCTCCAGACAATAGACTGAAAGACCGGTCTCTGATGGGGTCCAGACAATAGACTGACAGACTGGTCTCTGATGAGGTCTCTAGACAATAGACTGTCAGACCGGTCCCTGCTTGGGTCTCGAGACAATAGACTGAAAGACCGGTCTCTGATGGGGTCCAGACAATAGACTGTCAGACTGGTCTCTGATGGGGTCTCTAGACAATAGACTGTCAAACCGGTCTCTGATGGGGTCTTTAGACAATAGACTGACAGACTGATCTCTGATTGGGTCTCTAGACAATAGACTGTCAGACTGGTCTCTGATGAGGTCTCTAGACAATAGACTGTCAGACCGGTCTCTGATGAGGTCTCTAGACAATAGACTGTCAGACTGGTCTCTGATGAGGTCTCTAGACAATAGACTGTCAGACCGGTCTCTGATGAGGTCTCTAGACAATAGACTGTCAAACCGGTCTCTGATGAGGTCTCTAGACAATAGACTGTCAGACCGGTCTCTGATGAGGTCTCTAGACAATAGACTGTCAGACCGGTCTCTGATGAGGTCTCTAGACAATAGACTGTCAGACTGGTCTCTGATGAGGTCTCTAGACAATAGACTGTCAGACCGGTCTCTGATGGGGTCTCTAGACAATAGACTGTCAGACTGGTCTCTGATGAGGTCTCTAGACAATAGACTGTCAGACCGGTCTCTGATGAGGTCTCTAGACAATAGACTGTCAGACCGGTCTCTGATGGGGTCTCTAGACAATAGACTGTCAGACTGGTCTCTGATGAGGTCTCTAGACAATAGACTGTCAGACTGGTCTTTGATGAGGTCTCTAGACAATAGACTGTCAAACCGGCCTCTGATGGGGTCTCTAGACAATAGACTGTCAGACTGGTCTCTGATGAGGTCTCTAGACAATAGACTGTCAGACCGGTCTCTGATGGGGTCTCTAGACAATAGACTGGCAGACCAGTCTCTGATTGTCTCTCTAGACAATAGACTGTCAGACTGGTCCCTGATTGGGTCTCTAGACAATAGACTGACAGACCAGTCTCTGATGAGTCTCTAGACAATAGACTGTCAGACCAGTTTCTGATGGGGTTTCTAGACAATAGACTGTCAGACCGGTCTCTGATGAGTCTCTAGACAATAGACTGTCAGACCGGTCCCTGATGGGGTCTCTAGACAATAGACTGACAGACCAGTCTCTGATGGGGTCTCTAGACAATAGACTGTCAGACTGGTTTCTGATGGGGTCTCTAGACAATAGACTGTCAGACTGGTCTCTGATGAGGTCTCTAGACAATAGACTGTCAGACCGGTCTCTGATGGGGTCTCTAGACAATAGACTGACAGACCGGTCTCTGATTGTCTCTCTAGACAATAGACTGTCAGACTGGTCCCTTATGGGGTCTCTAGACAATAGACTGACAGACCAGTCTCTGATGAGTCTCTAGACAATAGACTGTCAGACCAGTCTCTGATGGGGTCTCTAGACAATAGACTGTCAGACCGGTCTCTGATGGGTCTCTCGACAATAGACTGTCAGACCCGTCTCTGATGGGTCTCTCGACAATAGACTGTTAGACCGGTCTCCGATTGGGGCTTTTATATCAAGGACTGGCTTGGTCTCGGCTCGGCAACATTGAGTCCTTTATATCAATAAATACCACTGGCTCGTCAGCAGGGGGAGACAAGGTCCTTCTCAGCAGCGTTGCTTCTCAGCGCCTTTGCTGCTTTGCTTGGCAAGGTATTCCCAACGTGGTTGTCTTCGCTCGCTGCGGAGTGGTGAGCTGCCTGCTTCGTCTTGGCATGAGAAACACAATCACCACATTTGCCATTGGCACCGTTATCCTCGTAAGAGAGTGGCCTGTCGAGTCGGCGGGCATGAGGCTTGCGCTTTAGGGGCCGTCCATAAATGACGTCACGCGATTTTGGACGATTTTTGACCCCCACCCCCTCGTCACACGGTGTCACAAAGTCAGATCCCCCCCCCCCCTCAAATATTACGTCACAAAGCTCTGCCCCTCCCCCCCAAAATAAAATATGCTTCAAATCGCTTTAAACTATTGTCATTGTAGTGCGTATTTAATGTGCCGCTGCACTCTGATGTTGTAGGAGAAAATATGTATTAAAAATATATTTAATTAAGTAGAACGTGTTGTCTATATTTATTTAAAGTTGCGCATTTTGATGTGACGTCACATTTCTCACCCCCCCCCCCCCCTCTCGTCACACATCGTCACAAATGTCTGACCCCCCCCCCCCTGCCAGGTGCGTGACGTCATTTATGAACGGCCCCTTAATGGTTAGCGAGCTGAGATTGCAAGATATCGGCAGGTCGCGTGTAGTGGGGTAAGGTGTGGGTTACTCAAAGTGAGGGTTACTCAAAGTGTGGCTTACTCAAAGTGAGGGTTACTCAAAGTGAGGGTTACTCAAAGTGAGGGTTACTCAAAGTGTGGCTTACTCAAAGTGTGGCTTACTCAAAGTGAGGGTTACTCAAAGTGTGGCTTACTCAAAGTGTGGGTTACTCAAAGTGAGGCTTACTCAAAGTGAGGGTTACTCAAAGTGTGGGTTACTCAAAGTGTGGGTTACTCAAAGTGAGGGTTACTCAAAGTGTGGGTTACTCAAAGTGTGGGTTACTCAAAGTGAGGGTTACTCAAAGTGTGGGTTACTCAAAGTGTGGGTTACTCAAAGTGTGGCTTACTCAAAGTGAGGGTTACTCAAAGTGTGGGTTACTCAAAGTGAGGGTTACTCAAAGTGAGGGTTACTCAAAGTGAGGGTTACTCAAAATGAGGGTTACTCAAAGTGAGGGTTACTCAAAGTGTGGGTTACTCAAAGTGAGGGTTACTCAAAGTGAGGGTTACTCAAAGTGAGGGTTACTCAAAGTGAGGGTTACTCAAAATGAGGGTTACTCAAAGTGAGGGTTACTCAAAGTGAGGGTTACTCAAAGTGAGGGTTACTCAAAGTGAGGGTTACTCAAAGTGAGGGTTACTCAAAGTGAGGGTTACTCAAAGTGTGGGTTACTCAAAGTGAGGGTTACTCAAAGTGAGGGTTACTCAAAGTGAGGGTTACTCAAAGTGTGGGTTACTCAAAGTGAGGGTTACTCAAAGTGAGGGTTACTCAAAGTGAGGGTTACTCAAAGTGTGGGTTACTCAAAGTGTGGGTTACTCAAAGTGAGGGTTACTCAAAATGAGGGTTACTCAAAATGAGGGTTACTCAAAGTGAGGGTTACTCAAAGTGTGGGTTACTCAAAATGAGGGTTACTCAAAGTGAGGGTTACTCAAAATGAGGGTTACTCAAAATGAGGGTTACTCAAAGTGAGGGTTACTCAAAATGAGGGTTACTCAAAGTGTGGGTTACTCAAAGTGTGGGTTACTCAAAGTGAGGGTTACTCAAAGTGAGGGTTACTCAAAATGAGGGTTACTCAAAGTGAGGGTTACTCAAAGTGAGGGTTACTCAAAGTGAGGGTTACTCAAAGTGAGGGTTACTCAAAGTGTGGGTTACTCAAAGTGAGGGTTACTCAAAGTGAGGGTTACTCAAAGTGAGGGTTACTCAAAGTGTGGGTTACTCAAAGTGAGGGTTACTCAAAGTGAGGGTTACTCAAAGTGAGGGTTACTCAAAGTGTGGGTTACTCAAAGTGTGGGTTACTCAAAGTGAGGGTTACTCAAAATGAGGGTTACTCAAAATGAGGGTTACTCAAAGTGAGGGTTACTCAAAGTGTGGGTTACTCAAAATGAGGGTTACTCAAAGTGAGGGTTACTCAAAATGAGGGTTACTCAAAATGAGGGTTACTCAAAGTGAGGGTTACTCAAAATGAGGGTTACTCAAAGTGTGGGTTACTCAAAGTGTGGGTTACTCAAAGTGAGGGTTACTCAAAGTGAGGGTTACTCAAAATGAGGGTTACTCAAAGTGAGGGTTACTCAAAGTGAGGGTTACTCAAAATGAGGGTTACTCAAAGTGTGGGTTACTCAAAGTGTGGGTTACTCAAAGTGAGGGTTACTCAAAATGAGGGTTACTCAAAATGAGGGTTACTCAAAGTGAGGGTTACTCAAAGTGTGGGTTACTCAAAATGAGGGTTACTCAAAGTGTGGGTTACTCAAAGTGAGGGTTACTCAAAATGAGGGTTACTCAAAGTGAGGGTTACTCAAAATGAGGGTTACTCAAAATGAGGGTTACTCAAAGTGTGGGTTACTCAAAGTGAGGGTTACTCAAAATGAGGGTTACTCAAAGTGTGGGTTACTCAAAATGAGGGTTACTCAAAATGAGGGTTACTCAAAGTGTGGGTTACTCAAAATGAGGGTTACTCAAAGTGTGGGTTACTCAAAGTGTGGGTTACTCAAAGTGAGGGTTACTCAAAATGAGGGTTACTCAAAATGAGGGTTACTCAAAGTGTGGGTTACTCAAAATGAGGGTTACTCAAAGTGAGGGGTTACTCAAAATGAGGGTTACTCAAAATGAGGGTTACTCAAAGTGAGGGTTACTCAAAGTGAGGGTTACTCAAAGTGAGGGTTACTCAAAGTGAGGGTTACTCAAAGTGAGGGTTACTCAAAGTGAGGGTTACTCAAAGTGTGGGTTACTCAAAGTGAGGGTTACTCAAAGTGAGGGTTACTCAAAGTGAGGGTTACTCAAAATGAGGGTTACTCAAAGTGTGGGTTACTCAAAGTGAGGGTTACTCAAAGTGAGGGTTACTCAAAATGAGGGTTACTCAAAGTGAGGGTTACTCAAAGTGTGGGTTACTCAAAGTGAGGGTTACTCAAAGTGAGGGTTACTCAAAGTGAGGGTTACTCAAAGTGAGGGTTACTCAAAGTGTGGGTTACTCAAAGTGAGGGTTACTCAAAGTGAGGGTTACTCAAAGTGAGGGTTACTCAAAGTGTGGGTTACTCAAAGTGAGGGTTACTCAAAGTGAGGGTTACTCAAAATGAGGGTTACTCAAAGTGTGGGTTACTCAAAGTGAGGGTTACTCAAAGTGAGGGTTACTCAAAATGAGGGTTACTCAAAGTGAGGGTTACTCAAAGTGAGGGTTACTCAAAGTGAGGGTTACTCAAAGTGAGGGTTACTCAAAGTGAGGGTTACTCAAAATGAGGGTTACTCAAAGTGTGGGTTACTCAAAGTGAGGGTTACTCAAAGTGAGGGTTACTCAAAGTGTGGGTTACTCAAAGTGAGGGTTACTCGAAGTGAGGGTTACTCAAAGTGAGGGTTACTCAAAGTGAGGGTTACTCAAAGTGAGGGTTACTCAAAGTGAGGGTTACTCAAAGTGAGGGTTACTCAAAATGAGGGTTACTCAAAGTGTGGGTTACTCAAAGTGAGGGTTACTCAAAGTGAGGGTTACTCAAAATGAGGGTTACTCAAAGTGAGGGTTACTCAAAGTGAGGGTTACTCAAAGTGAGGGTTACTCAAAGTGAGGGTTACTCAAAGTGAGGGTTACTCAAAGTGTGGGTTACTCAAAGTGAGGGTTACTCAAAGTGAGGGTTACTCAAAGTGAGGGTTACTCAAAGTGAGGGTTACTCAAAGTGAGGGTTACTCAAAGTGTGGGTTACTCAAAGTGTGGGTTACTCAAAGTGAGGGTTACTCAAAGTGTGGGTTACTCAAAATGAGGGTTACTCAAAGTGAGGGTTACTCAAAGTGTGGGTTACTCAAAGTGTGGGTTACTCAAAGTGAGGGTTACTCAAAGTGAGGGTTACTCAAAGTGAGGGTTACTCAAAGTGAGGGTTACTCAAAGTGAGGGTTACTCAAAGTGAGGGTTACTCAAAGTGTGGGTTACTCAAAGTGAGGGTTACTCAAAGTGAGGGTTACTCAAAGTGAGGGTTACTCAAAGTGAGGGTTACTCAAAGTGTGGGTTACTCAAAGTGAGGGTTACTCAAAGTGAGGGTTACTCAAAATGAGGGTTACTCAAAGTGTGGGTTACTCAAAGTGTGGGTTACTCAAAGTGTGGGTTACTCAAAGTGTGGGTTACTCAAAGTGTGGGTTACTCAAAGTGTGGGTTACTCAAAGTGAGGGTTACTCAAAGTGTGGGTTACTCAAAGTGTGGGTTACTCAAAGTGAGGGTTACTCAAAGTGTGGGTTACTCAAAATGAGGGTTACTCAAAGTGAGGGTTACTCAAAGTGTGGGTTACTCAAAGTGTGGGTTACTCAAAGTGAGGGTTACTCAAAGTGAGGGTTACTCAAAGTGAGGGTTACTCAAAGTGAGGGTTACTCAAAGTGAGGGTTACTCAAAGTGTGGGTTACTCAAAGTGAGGGTTACTCAAAGTGAGGGTTACTCAAAGTGAGGGTTACTCAAAGTGTGGGTTACTCAAAGTGAGGGTTACTCAAAGTGAGGGTTACTCAAAATGAGGGTTACTCAAAGTGTGGGTTACTCAAAGTGTGGGTTACTCAAAGTGTGGGTTACTCAAAGTGTGGGTTACTCAAAGTGTGGGTTACTCAAAGTGTGGGTTACTCAAAGTGAGGGTTACTCAAAGTGTGGGTTACTCAAAGTGAGGGTTACTCAAAGTGTGGGTTACTCAAAGTGTGGGTTACTCAAAGTGTGGGTTACTCAAAATGAGGGTTACTCAAAGTGTGGGTTACTCAAAGTGTGGGTTACTCAAAGTGTGGGTTACTCAAAGTGAGGGTTACTCAAAGTGTGGGTTACTCAAAGTGAGGGTTACTCAAAGTGTGGTTTACTCAAAGTGAGGGTTACTCAAAGTGTGGGTTACTCAAAATGAGGGTTACTCAAAATGAGGGTTACTCAAAGTGAGGGTTACTCAAAGTGTGGGTTACTCAAAGTGTGGGTTACTCAAAGTGTGGCTTACTCAAAGTGTGGGTTACTCAAAGTGTGGGTTACTCAAAATGAGGGTTACTCAAAATGAGGGTTACTCAAAGTGTGGGTTACTCAAAGTGTGGGTTACTCAAAGTGTGGCTTACTCAAAGTGTGGGTTACTCAAAGTGTGGGTTACTCAAAGTGTGGGTTACTCAAAGTGTGGGTTACTCAAAGTGTGGGTTACTCAAAGTGTGGCTTACTCAAAGTGAGGGTTACTCAAAGTGTGGGTTACTCAAAGCTTCAGAGTTGTATCGTCGTCGTCGTCGGGCGAGCAATGCTCTCGAGGTCACTGGAGGCTCGTCCGACGGCAGTGGCGTGACCAAGCAATTGCAGGGCGGCGCCTTTAACAGCTTTCGCGTCTACTGTGTGTCGAACTTCTTTCGCACCGTACGTAGCTGGCCGTGCTAATGAGAGTACTTGGTTGACATTTATATGAGACTGAAGAGATGGCAGCTGTGATTGGTGGGGGTCTGGGAATTGAATTGAGACTTTTTAAGGAACTTGACAAATGAACAGCTTTGAATGTACACACACACACGCGGTTTAATGTTAGAAAACGTCGAGTAACAGACATCCATCAGATAGTCTGCGGGCCCCGCAGTGCAGAATGTGATTTTCAACTCCGGTACGAGTCAATCCATTTCTCTGCTCTCGATCTGGCCTGAAGCAGGATTATTGCCTGAAACATCAGCCTCCTGTACGTTGCACATGGAGCTAGCTGGATTGTTGGGTAGATCTTTATCCAGCAGTGGATATACAATGGCTGATGATGACCATGTCAATGGACTAACTCCTTTTTTTTTTTTAAAGAGTAAAGGATTTTATTTTGTAATGCCATTAATCACTGGTGTTTCACATATTGAATGTGCACTGTAGGAATCAATGTGGGCCCATCTGTAAAACTGTTTATCATTGCCTTGTTAAAAGTGCCCTCTATAGCACAAATGATTCTATTGACGTGAATGTTATCACCACTGCCATGGCTATAGTGCGGGCGTAGGACAAGTTGATTCGTCCAGTCATAGATTTTAATAATACTTATTTGTAACATTTCACTACATTTAATTGAATTTGCTATTTGTGTTTAGTTTTCTGTCCTTCCCCCCCCCCCCCCACCTCCGCTTAGCATGGTTGGTTACGTACGGTGCGAAAGGATTTCCACGTAAATACGTTATGTTAGCACGGTGTCACCATTAATCAGCCGCCATCATCTACTCACTGCTGGATGAATGCATCCCCAGATCATCGCAATCGCAGAAACTTTCTAGCTTCTGCGCACGGCTGATTTCAGCGCTTCATCTCCCGGGGCACATTCCCCCTTGTAGCTTCCATTCCCTCACCGGCCTCTTCCATCGGCCATCATCCCCATTATCGATTATCCTGGCAGTGCCCCTTCTTAACAGTCAATATGACCTCTCCGATTTGCTCTGGATCCCTGAGTCACATATTCATTCCCCTTTATTTCCGTGTCATCCTAAGCACGCACCACCGCATGCATTCTTGCAGCACCGGTCAGCTCTTGTCCCATTTACTCTGTCAGTCTTGCAAGTTTCTGATCCGCATATCACCGTGGTGGGAAGGATGCACCAGTGGAAACCTTTACGTCATTGGAAAGTTGCTTTTCATTATACATCTTTTTTAACGCACAAAGTGCTTGCCTACAAATGAACCACAATTCCTCGCTGATCTCGTCAAGGTGCATAAACCCCCATCACGCGAACTCCGCTCATTCTCGCAGCGGCTTTTGGCCGGCCATCAATCAAAGACGGCGGTCACCGCAGCGCGCACTTTCAGATGCGCTTCTGCGGCCGTCTGGAACGCTCTCCCTTCCGATATTAGGACTCCACTGGAGCTATCTTCTTTTCGATTCAGATTGAAAATAAATTTCTTTAGAATTTCTACGTTGTGTTCAGTTTCTCCTCCCCCCACACCTCCGATTAACTTCGTACGGCACGAAATAAGTTCAGCATACGTCCATACAAAATAATTTATCCCAAAGGCATTCCCGCCCAGCTGTCGTTCACCCGCTGCATTTAATAATTTGATCCTGATCCACACTCAGCAATCGCCCTGGGTGTACTTACACACCCTGGTGTCTTTCCCCGTCGTGCCCCACCGGCAGTTATCGTTATTTTCTCAATCAAAACGACTTCTACATCGAGATGTGTACGAACAATACAAACCCAAAGAGAGTCGCCGTCCAAATCAAAACAGTCCTCTCTGGCTGCAGCCGCCTGTGTGGTGATCCGGCCGTGACCACGGCGTGATCCTAGCAGACGCTCAACTTTCATTGGCAAACGAAACGCCCCCCCCCCCCCCACAATTTGCGAGAGGTGCAACAGGAATGCGACCGATGATGCCCCGTGTGGTGTCCTCGGAAAGCGAGCCGCAGGGCACTTACGGGGCACTCCGGGGCACGCCGCAAAGGTTCGCAAAGGAAGTTGGCCACGTCAAGGCCTCCCGTCCGGCGTGCCAAGCTCGAAGCCTTTGAGGTCACGAGACGCCCAGATTCGATGCGTTCCACCACCACCACCGCCGCCTCTCCTCTGCCAACTTCTCGCGAAGCTGCGCGCCGGGGCATGCGAGCGCCAGAGGTCACGCAGTTCCTCGGCAGACCACAAAGCGAAGCAAATCAAATGTCCGCGGGCATCCAACAGCTATCGGAGGCAGAGATGCTCAGGCATGCGATCTCATCTTCTACAGATGTATAATACAGCGCCTTATTCCGAGGCGCTGTACAGCGAATTGTTTTTGCATGTACATGAGACGCGAGTGGTTGAGATAAACAGTGGGGTGGTTGTTGTTGTTGTTGTTATTAAAAGTGGTGTAGTCGTGGTGATAGGAGAACGGACTGGAGAGGTTCATGAGGGGGTTGGCGTTGGGGTAGTAGGGCAGAGGTCGCCAACCCAAATAACAAGAAGGGACATTTTATTTATTTATTCGGTAAACAAAAAAAGCCTCAATATTCCAAGAGCCGCCGTGCACTGTGGTGAATACGAGACGGTGGCGGATCCGTAATGAACGACGGTCACGAAGTGGTCCATGAAAAGCCACCGCATGCAACTCCGTAGCTGCAGGTTGTCGACCCCTGCCTGGGTGGAGGGGTTCGTGAAAGCGATTGGCCTGCTCGTAGCTGGACGGCGAGGGTTACGAACAGTGCCGGATGAAGCATATATTATAAAGGGGCCCTAAATAAAATAAAAACATATTAAAACACATACATTTTTTACTTGCACAGTAAAGTAGTTGTGTTTTTTTTAATTAATTGGCTGTATTTTACGGCAATGACTCATCTTCTCCTCCGTTCTGAACGATAAACCTCGAACACGTTCATCAACACCACTGGGGCCTTCAAAGGAAAACCAAAAAGATATAAACAGACGTTTCAGGAAATGGGCCTAATTCATCACGCATAAATAAGGTCGCGTTATTGATGAACGTATTGAGTTTCTGTTGTTAATTGTGCTTGCGCGCCTCTGCCAACACAACAGCAGCATCACCAAATGATTTGTTTTGAAGAAGGATTATTGGCTGAAATGTCAGCCCACAATATATCGTGCCGCATATATATGTCTGTTATAAGGCAGTATTATAGATGAAAGTAGTGAGTTTTTTTTGTGTGTCTGCGGAAGCAGTCCCTTGGTGTGCGCGTGTGTGTATGTGTAAATTACAGATTCCTATCATTATTTTGATTGTCATGAACAAATGATTAATAATATTAATAGTCCGATGTCATATGCCGTTTGTGTGAAAAAGGCACAGCCGCTATTCTCTTGGCAATATTCATAGCCCGCGTTTGGGGCGACGGCCTTTGGAGTGAGGGCTCCATCAAAAGCCAACTCGGCTTTCAAAACGAGTCGCCGAAAAAAGGTTATCGCCCGGATCTTCTCAGCCTCAAAAAAGGAAGGCCCGCCCCCACCCCCTCCATTAAGGATGTTATCAAGATGCGCTCAGCCAGAAAAGGAGAAACGGGTGTGCGAAATTCTGGGAACATTACACCCACGCGATTATTCCATCACCAACCCCGCACACACACACACACACCCAGGCGTCTCGTTAATTAAGCGCCATTGTCATTTACACTTCAGCTGTGCTGGCTACGATCGCCCGCCGACAATCGCCGGCCAAATGAAACGAAAAGGACCCCCTCTCCCGCTCATGCCCAGGGCCGGGTTCAGTTTAATGGTGGAGGGGGCGAGAGGGCTGCAGCGATTATCGTAATATTGGGCGCCACGGTGGCGAGATGTTAACTACCTCGCCTGGTATACAAGAGGTCGTTGGCTCGATCTCGACCCTGACGCCTGCTGTATATTTGAAGTTGTGTGTGGCTCTCCCCGTGGTCGCGTGGATTTTTCTCCGGGCTCCTCCGGAGTTTTCCCTCCACGTTTAGAAACGCGCGTTTAGAGTATTTGGCTGCAATAGATTTCCACGTGATAAACCATTTCGTTGAGCTATCATTTGTGGCCAGGTCGCTGCTGAAAAATAGCTCTATAGCTCAGTGGGCCTTACCTGGTAAAATTAAAAAAAGTTGTCCACCGGGGTGGAGTGGAGTGGATGAGATCGGCGAATGCTGCATGTGCCGGGCCGGTTGTTGGCCGTGCTCCCCAGCACCGCGAGGGATGACCGTGGCTTGGAGGGGAAGGGGGGAGTTGTTCTTCATAGAGCAGTGGATTGATCATGGCTGATGATGTTGATGAGAGTTGCTGTTTTGACTGGGACCGTGTATGTGTGTTGGACTTCTTTTGCACCGTACGTAGCCAACCGTGCTAATCGGAGGTGCGGGGGATAAGGACAGCAAACTCAGCACCAATGCAGTTCTACAGAAATGGCAGCGTGCGCTGCTTTGTTGCCAATGCAGCGCAAGACGGCGTTCTTAACCGCCAGCTTTCTTCCTCTTTGCTCCGCAAAGCATTTACTTCCTAAAAACAATCGACCTGACAATTGCATTCGTATCCATTGGACCGTTTTTTTTGGCAGTATCCAAAATGATGAAAAATAAGGAGAGATGTTACCCTTCCTGGCCATAAAACGGGCGTTAAGATGTTCGAATACCACGTAGAGGGATAGAGACTGTGCACGATGGTTCGTAGCCGTGAGGCATGTTGGGCGGCACGGGAGAAGCCTTCATCCAGCAGTGGATCGATAATTGACGACGAAGACGGTGACAGTTCGCCGCTGCCCTTCAGGGCTCGTGCGGGTGGCCGAATGCCCGGTGCCCCAGGAATCCAACCACCTGTCACGATCGACAGGACGCTCGCGGAATGTGAAATCGAGAACTCCTCCACCGCTGCCCCACTCATCCACACCCCCCGACCCCCCCCCCCCCACCCCAAAGTCCGATGAAGGGGAGATGGAGGAGAGAGTCGCTGCTTTTGCCAGCCGTCGCTCAAGCCCAGAGGCAGCTGTCGGAAAAAAAGGGGGGCGAAGCTTTGAGACGTTGGGTTTCCTCCACGCATCGCCGTTTTGTTTGGCCGCGTTCGGAATGTTCACTGTTTGAATGAGGCTCTCGTTGTCCCCCCCCCCCTTGCCCCCCACCAGTGCCGGACTAAGCTAGTGCGGGACCTGTAGCACAAGTTATAAAGGGGCCCTAAATATAAATAAAAAACACGTAAATATTAAAACACATCAATGTTTTACTTGCATAGTAAAGTAATTGTGTATTTTTTCAATTGATATACAGCCAGATAATACGACAAATCGCTAACCTTAAACACCCGGTCGTTCGCAAAAGTTGAAGGCGGTATAGTACTATAGTAATAGAGCAAGTGCAGATTCACTGAACCGGAATGGATAGCTTGAAAGCATTTAGCGCGGGGCCCTTGAAAGTGCGGCGCCCGTAGCTACAACATATGTAGCTGCTACTTACGTAGCTACTACATCATATGTAGCTACTACTTATGTAGCTACTACTTATGTAGCTACTACTTATGTAGCTACTACTTTTGTAGCTACTCGTGCTACTGGGATAATCCGTCACTGTCCCCGACTACAAATCCTCGCCGCGTCCTCGGATTTCCTTTGAGACGCGCGCTCCTGTTGCGACTGTGTCCGAGCGTGCTGTGCCGGGGTGGGTGACGGTGTCGTTACGAAGCAAATCAATCACTAACAAAGAAAGAGAGAGATATATTTTTTAAAGACCTCCGTCAATGCACTGCTGGATGAAGGCCCTCCCTGTGCTCTTGGTGGTCGTGGGGGTTGATTGACCACACTTCACCACATTTGGCGAGTGCAAGTTTGTCAAGGAACACCGGTTCAGATATCACTCACCACTAGACTTGGTCCGGGAATCGAACTCAGGTCGCTGGGTTCACAGCACAGGGCACTAACCACAGTTGCCGCTTCTCTACCCCAGTGTAATAACATCTAATAAGCACATGTACCTGCCAAGTGTTCTTTCATTTGTATATTTTAAAGATAATTCATCATGATTTGTCATTATTGGCAATGACATATTTTTTTCCACCAAAATAAAAAAAAAAGTTGATATGTCCTGAATTGAAAACACGAATTTCACAGTGCCCTTCATCATTCACTGTCCTGAGCCAGTGGTATAAATTCCACATTCTTATTATGGCGGGAGCCAGTCCATCGTTAGAATAAGCTACTGCTGACTTGCCACTAGGTCAGGGGTCGGCAACCTACGGCTCCGGAGCCGCATGCGGCTCTTTACGGGCTGCTTCTTGACGATATGTACGTATGTACAGTATGTGCTCAGATGCATTGCGGCTCTTGAAATACTGAATTTTGTACCGAATTGGAAAGAAATGGCTCTTCTTGTTATTTTGGTTGCCGACCCCTGCATTAGGTGGTGCAGCCATATAATCCGTGAAACTTTCAGTAACCCAGGACAGATGTTGATGATGATGCTGATGATGCTGATGATGATGCTGATAAGCATGAGGCCAATATCCACCCTGGCCAGGGTTTAAACTTATCCATGCAAATTGGGAGGTTGAACTTCAGTGTGATGTCTCTGCCTCTGTAGTGTGTTGGAGCTGTCCGCAGTATTGTATATATTCCTTCCTTAAAATTGAGGGCTTGGTTTTTTATCATCATTAGACCTCCTTTGCCAGTACCAAAGTATAATAATAGGATTTTTCCCCTTTTTTATGGCAACAAAACTGAAACCTTTTTACAAGGAATCATGTGTGCATTAGCCACAATACTTGTGGTCAAAATGTGTGGACCAATCAGTTTCCATCGCGTGACTAACGCTGTCCAGTCGGCTCTCCGACGGACCGGGCAGCGTTAGTCACGCTGTTCCCAAAGCTGTCGCCGCATGGCTCACAAGCGTTAAACCTGGACGTATAATATCGATGGGACCTTTTTGGCAGTATCCAAAATGATGAAAAATAAGAATAGCTTTTAGTGATTTATTTATTTTATACCCACGTGACTTTACCGAAAGAACCAAAGAGTAAGCTTTTACCCTTCACGGCAATAAAACAGGTGTTAAGATATTCAAACACCAGATAGATTACTTTTGCAAGGCATCGTGTCTTTTTTGCCGCAAGTATGTTTAGTTGCCAGAAAGGGTAAAAGCTGTTCTTATTTTTCATCAATTTGGATACTGGCAAAATGTCCCATAGATATAACTGCTATAAGTGTCCGGATGCTTGCATTGTTTTCTGGTCTAACGCTGGTGAGACAAGGCTGTTTCTGGTGTTGGCCAACCAGTTAAAAAAAAAACAATGCATATATAATTATCTGAGCATGTTTGGTTGCATGTTTTGCCAAAAAGTACGTGTGGTCAATGCAGAAATGATGCCTTGCAAAAGGTGTCTATTTGGTGCTTGAACATCTTAACAACCTGTCTTACTGCCAAACAGGATGAAACCTGTTTAACACGTCGGCTTTCGCGACCAATATCATCCATAATAGAGGTTTTTGGGGTTAGATCGCGTAAATTGGAACGTTCTGTTTACGCGACAACCCTTACTAGTTGGCTGTGTCGGGTGGTGGCGGGTTTTAACGACACATTTATATATTTACGCGATCTAACTCAAAAAACCTCTATTATAGGGTAAAACCTAATCTTGTTTTTCATCATTCTGGAGATATAATGTTCACAAACTCGCCGTACGCTACAAAGAAGAAGTGGCGACTTTGCTTGAGAATCTGAAAGCGCTGTGCCAGACAGCAGCAGCAGCAGCAAAGATTCAGCAAGAAACAACCCAGGAGACGAAAACATGAAACAAACATAACCGCCCCCACCCCAATCAACCTCCCTTCCCCCATCGCTCTCGCCTCCATGATTGGTGATGATAAAAGCCATTTACCGAAAGTAACAAAAGCCGAAAACAATTATCGCTAACGTGTGTGCGTGTGGGGAAACGTGCTCCCGACTTGTTCGCTTTCAAAACAGCCAAAACCGGTGGCGTCGGATGACGTCGCGGGTATTTTTCCTTCTTTTAATTTTTTTTAGCCACGAGCATTTCACGCCACCCAGAGCTCGTTTCCTGCCAAATAAATCGGGGACTGAAATATGTGGCCGCAGTTCGTCGGGGTGATTTCACACAGCTGTTACGTAAATTTTGACCATAAACTTTCGTGACCGCAGGAATTCATATTCTATGGTGCTTTCGGTAAAGTCACGTCGATATAGAAAATAATAACAATAAAATAATAAATAATAAAGTGAATGAAAATGTATTAAAATATCACGACGTTTCGATCGCAACACAAGCAAACGTCATCTCCTGATGACGATTGCTTGTGTTCACTTTATTTTCATTTTTATTATTTTATTGTTATTATATTTTTTATCTACGTGACTTTACCGAAAGAACTAAAGAATATAGCTGTTACGTACGCAGACACAAGACGGGCGTGTAACAATGTAAATGATGGGAAATCCACCAGTCTGAAAAAAACATCCATAATTGCCCTTAAAATTCCAAATGAATATTTTTTCTCAGTTTAGCACATTGGCTTTCGCATCCAATGTTCATAAAAAGGGATTTTTTTGGTTCAGATCGCGTAAATATAAATGTGTCGTTAAAGCTGCCACCACCCGACACAGCCAATGTTTATTTAAAAAACACAACGTGCCTCTTAGTTGACTCGTTCAGCACACCGCTGTGTTGGAGAGTAAAACCACAACCTAAACAATTCGAGTACGACGTTTCGCTGGTGATTACAACCAGCTTCATCAGGCGACAGCCAGAATTGTGAAGATGTCTTCCTGCTTCGATCTTAAATAAGGTTCGTATTATGTTTTTTTTTCTCTCTCGTAAACTCATCCCTAATAAGAGGAAAGGTTTCCGCCGCATACTTCAGGATCCCCTGGACAGCAGCTCCTGGCATTGAAATCGATCCTCAATGAACCGGTGGAGTCAGGGGTGGAGACAAGGGGGCGGTCGATCGATCTTGGGACACGTCCTGTGGAAACCCGGAGCCTGCCTGGAGACGATAAATATGCTAAATTACTCTTGATATGCAAATTATTTTGTCAAGGCGCTCTCCCCCCCCCCTCCAACCCAGCTTAAATAGACGTTCCAAGCCTGGGGTGTGTCATTCAGGCTCTGTCTTTTCGACAGACCTGTTATTCACCTGAGGACGGCTGCTTGCGTTGTGGCCGAAACGTCGTGAGAATTATTTTATTATGTTTTATTTTTATTATTTTATTATTTCCATTCTACGTGACTTTACCGAAAGAACCAAGAAGATGGTCGCTCTCTCAAGGCTCTCGGTCTCAGCAGAGCGAAGCTGGCACCGACCCAGAAGGGCTTGGATTGATGTCGCCGTGGCTTGGACGGGACCCGGCGTGGCTCGGCTCCTCGCGAGGACTGCCAGGAAGGCAGAGTTCCCTGCGGCGTAGGGGGGTCCGTCTCGCGGCCAACCCCTGCGGTCGAGGGTTGGCCGGCTGGTTAGGTACGGTGGAAAAGAAGTTCAGCACACACACACGCACATACAACGAACGGACAACGCTAATCTGATGACTGTCAAGCCCGTTTCTCCTCCGCCCTGGTTTCATGTCTTGCCTCGCGTGCACTGTCGGGTGAATTCCACGCGCTCGTGAACCTTGTATCTCTCCTACACTGGATGTTCTTGTAGGGGGGGGAAAAAACCAGCCTAGACACATCACCCCCCCCCGCTCCCCTCCCCTCGCTACTACTCGCACGGGATGCGACTGTGTCCGTGACCTAACAGCAGGTGTCTGCTGTCTTCTGCCAAAGGTCACCTGTGACAGGTGTGTGCAAACATTTTTTCCATTAGCGCTCATTTTGCGGTGAATCGCCGTTTGAGAACTTTTTTTGTTTCGTTTTGCACGCGGTGAGGTCGACAGTGCGGCCAGCAATCTTAGGAGGGGTCGTGTCGTGAGGATTCGCAACGTTTAAGCGCCGCATCTCCTGCGGGCTCATTTTCGCTTTATCTACAGAGACAATGACACCCCGTGTAGCCTTAACAGACTGTTGGGGCAAGTGCTGTTAGCGAGCACCTATGAAGGCCGGAATAGCACACGAGGGGGTGGGTGGCCAGCACCATGGCCGGTCGCCTTTGTCTCCCCAGTGGCGATGTTTTTACACATCGCACCCCATCATTCGAGGCTGGATAAATCTAGGGGAAGCCCAAGACCGGTTAAGATAATCGTAACTGGTATTGGCCATGAACAACAACAACCGCTTTTCGCCACTAAATGGCAGTGACGTCACCACGGCGCTTGTGCCAGGCTGTGTGCACGTTGAGGCAACGTGAAGTGTCGAACGCCTGCTGGCAGGAGGTCACGGGGCAGACCCAGGTGCCACACGGGTCGACTGACTGAGATGACTGGCCGATGCACCACCTGTGCCCCCTACTCTGCTAATTTGCTGTGCTTTAACACCCGGTGCTCCGCTCGTTGTTGTGAGCATCGCTCCTCTGCCCTCCGTTGTTGCTGGAGGGCGACTGCCTCCAACTGCCCAGTAGCAGCGTCCTTCACGAGCCAAAAGGCGTCCTGGTCTAAAAGCTGCCTCTGGTGTAGCTGCTGCTACACGTGTAGCAGCTACGGGCCCCGCGATTTGAAGGGCCCTGCGCTAAATGCTTTCAAGCTATCAATTCCGGTTCAGTGACTCTGCACTTGCTCTATTACTATAGTACTGTACTGCCTTCAACTTTTATGAACGACTGGGTGTTTAAGGTTAGCGATTTGTCGTATTATCTGGCTGTATAGCAACTGAAAAAATACAATTACTTTACTATGCAAGTTAAAAATGTGTTTTAATATGTATGTGTTTTTAATTTAGGACTCCTTTATAACACATGCTACAGGCCCCGCACTAGCTTAATCCGGCGATGTCTATGGCCCACACAGTGAGCCGCTGGAGTCTGCGCTCCTTCAACGGAGACCTGCGACATTAGCTCCGGATCACATCGCCGTTGTGCTGATGCTGATGCTGCTGTTCCCATCTTGCGCAAGAATAGACCGGCAATCTTCTCCCCCTCGCCCGCCTTTAAGATGCACCTCAACACGAATTTAGGAAATGTTACGATGTGTTCCTTTAACCATATTGGACGTTGTTTTCAATGTCGCCTAACTTGCTGGTGGGGTGGCAGGGAGCCGTCTGTTTGTTCTCGTGTGTTATTATTTGCAGATATTTTTATTTAATGTTACGCCCTTTGTTGTGATTTGTTTCGCAGCAGAGTGATTTGCTCAACGAGGATCAAGCACGGCAGGAAATTGCACTTTGCATAGCGTCTGAGTGCGGTCGCGTGTCACTACGTTTCGCAACAATTCCAATGGGCGACATTCGGGCACCTTAATCGGTGCTCCTGCGTCTGCATGGGTAGCGGTGCACACGAATACAATTGGCGACGAGAAAAACACTGTGACCTGTTATTTTTGCACACAAATGGGTTTTTTTTAATGATAGGCCACATTTTAGACAACGACCCTCATTCATTTGAATGCGCTGTGTAGAAGGGCCATTGCCCCGAAACGTCTGTATGTACGTTGAACTTCTTTCGCATCGTACGTAGCAAACTTTACTCACACAGAGGTGCGGGGATGATGATGATGATGGCAATGATAAACACGTCTTCTTTGTCGCACAAACACGTAAGCAGACAATTGCACAACCTTACCACTTCTATCCCTCCACATAAAACAACAACAACAACAACAACTATTTGTACACATCTAATCAGCCCCGCGGCCTTCCGGGAATGCATCATTCAGCAGCATAGGTTCAATGGAAGCAACACTTCTGAAAGTCTTCCTATATATACAGAGTGTACGTTCAGCGTGCGGACATATTGGCATTGTACCGGTGCAGCAGAACACACACCGGTTCCTCAATAAAAGACCTGTTTTAAATCTAAATTTGAATCAGCAAAATTTGTTTATGAGCCTTTAATTGACCCTGTCGCCAAGTTTGTCGCGATTCGAAGGTTTATTCAGTCTATCGAGACTTGCTCAAAGAATAGAAGTGATATTAAAAAAAAAATTAACACGCTTTAATGAAATGTACTAGCAATGGAAGAACTCCACGACTCCAGGAAGTGGCCCCCAAGCTTGCCATAACGTGGTGATTTACAGCCAACGTCAGTTTACCATGGACAATTAGAGCCAAGCCGAAACATAACTTATAAAAAAGAATGTTTAAAAATATGTATTTTAATTTTTTTTATGATAGAATATAGTATTGTCATCAGTATGACATACGTATACCAAGTTTTCAGTCGATACCACATTGGGAAGTGGGTAAAGATTGAGTTACAAGATTTGAGGATACAACAACGACAACAACAGACAGAGTGAGTTAATACAAATCGTGTAAAAATGTTCAACATTGACCGTTGACATTTGGGTCTCGTTGAATTGAGGAAGCGTCCGAACCAAATCTACGGCAAGAGGAGTCAAACCTTGACCTTTGGAACACGGAGCCAGCCAATGGTCATCAGGCTGGGCCGCTGCGATACGGCAACAACAGACTGCGACGTTTCGTGTCCAGCCCGCTCGTAGGAACGTTCCGTTTTTCGGCCACTTCGACATCACGAGAACTGATTTTGACCTACCGCCACCACCCACCATGCACCCACCACCTCGCAATATTTTTCTGACAGGGGGTTGCGAATCGTGGGGAAAAACATAAATAATTATTGCGAAAATTTCACTTTTTTTTTAAATAGCGAGCACCGGTGTACGGCCAGTACGGCCATATCGTTCCCTCCCCTCCCTTCTTGCCCATTGCAACCGTCGCAAACAAGAGAGGGAGACAATACCCCCGTCTCGATATCCCCGTCTCTTTGCCCACCCCTAGAAGGTCGCTGACCAAGCCACCGCGCTACCACCGTCGTGGTTCTGAAGCTATCGCAACGCCGCAGATGGTTTTGGGACGGGCATCACTGCGCGCAGCTCGATAAGAATTTGACCGCGGCAACTGAGATTTTTAGACTTTCAAGTCCTTGCCCGTGTCAATGTATTAACTTGCGTAATACAGGTGGGTTTTTTGGGGGGTTTGATCGCGTAAATATAAACGTGTCGTTAAACCGGCCGCCACCCGACACAGCCAATTCGTAAGGTTTGTCACGTAAACAGAACATGGCCAATTCGTTACTAGTACAGCACTAACCGGTGTGTTGGAGAGCAAATCCACAACATTTACAATCTGGGTACGACGTTTCGCCAGCAATTACAAGCGGCATCATCAGGCAGACAGACAGATTTGTGGAGAAATCCGCCCGCTTCGTTCCTGAAATAGAGGGGATGACGTCCCCTGTGAGCCTTGTGAGCCCTTCTTGTGCGAAGTGGGAGGAAGGAAGTGGGAGGGAGATTAATGAATGCATATAAATTACAATATTAACTTCCACCCGGTTTATTTGTGCCCTTGCATTTCCTTCTCGAGCCAGTGCCACAACACATCAAACGCCTCAAAGAGACTCACCCCCCACCCCCGTTCTTTTAAGGGTTTAAATTCCTCTTCGGAAAGTGTGGGCGAATTTTTAATCTGGCCAGCCACCCATTGCGTTGATTCTCCAGGGCCTAAACTGAAAACACACATTTCCCCACTCTCGTCTACGCGGTTGTTTCACTCTCACGTGCGTTGCATATGTTGGCTTGCATGTGTGTGTGTATGGAAAGCACGTTTAACAAAAAAAACACAACTTGTAAATGTACTTTATGCGACTATATATACGACTTGCATCTTAGAGGTTCATTCAAAAAGACCAGTTATGGTTGCTTTGATTAAGATGGCCTTGATGTATCATCATTATTCTCATTATTATTCGCTTGTTAACAGCAGAAAGGCCTCGCTGAGCCTCGTGACTCAATGGTTGGGATGTCACCGCCACTTGGCGGCGAACGGCGGCTGCTGTTGTTGTTGTGTTCAGTCCCAGCGGCTAGCGCACTGCAGCACTACGAACCCGGTTCCTCCCGAGTTCGACTCCCGCATTCAGATATTCAACAACATCGGTGGACAAATATGTGTGTTACCTTACTCCCTGTGTGCTTGTGCCTGTGTGCCTACAGCGCACTGCAGCGCTCCGAAACCCGGCGACTCGGGTTCGATTACTGCTCGCGGCCACCACCAGTGACGATTATCTGAACCGGTCCTGGGCCACTCCTACGTCTACTCAGCCGTGTAAATGGGAACGTGGCGGGGTTTGTTAAACATCAGCGCCGGTGGCCGAGCTTGTTGCTGACCGTAATTGTGGCCTCGTGTGCCGTTGCATGGCCGATATCGAGGAGGATTATCCCAGTAGCACAAGTAGCTACAAATGTAGAAGCTACATACGCTACGGGCCCCGCACTTTCAAGGGCCCCGCGCTAAACGCTTTCGAGCTATCAATACCGGTTCGGTAATTATGCACTTGCTCAATTACTATAGTACTATACTGCCTTCAACTTTTATGAAAGACTGGGTGTTTAAGGTTAACGATGTGTCGGTTTATCTGGTTGTTTAGCAAATAAAAAATAGAATTACTTTACTGTGCAAGCTAAAAATTCGTGTTTTAATATTTATGTGTTTTTATTTAATTATGGCTACAAGCCCCGCACGAGCTTAATCCGGCACTGCACTTGCCCCGAGCGCCTTTTGCAGACTACACGGGGGAACTTTGTCTGTGCATGTTTTAGTGACGTGGCCAAAAGTGGTTTGCCCATTGCACCAAGTTCTAATTTGAGCTCTGATTGTCATTGTGAATGTAAAGTCGAAGTGATAACTGTAAATGTATACTTTATATATCCTGTGGAATACAACATGAAATCAATAAGTATCTCAAGGCATTGTACAGGACAAGCAGATACTCAGTGCAATGTGAAAGGACCGCTCGTGGGAGACCCTTTCTACTATAGCAGAGGTTTCGATTTAAAGCTTTCGTGACTGCAGGGATTCATATTCTTGGTTCTTTCGGTAAAGTCACGTAGAAGGGAAATAATAAAATAATAAAAGTATAACAATAAAATACTCACGACGTCATCAGGTGTGAAAACCAAGAATATATATAGCAGAGGTGTCGGCAATTGCAGGGCTGCACCTTTACTTAATGCCGACCTAAATAGGTGCTCGCTAATAGGTCGCGACCGAATACGTTGACCAGCTCAGCTAACTAACTACTAGTAAAGTTTTTTTTTACTTTACCAGGTAATGCTCACTGAGCTATATCGCACTTTCTCAGAAGCGAATTGGCAACAAATGATGGCTCAACATAAGTTGGCTAATCGTCGTGTGGACATTTATAGCAGCCAAATACTCTGAACGCGCAACGCTGATTTTAAATGTGCAGGCAACAACCGGAGGACGCGGAGAAAATCCACGCGACCACGGGGGGTGGAGAGACATTCAAACTCCAAAAATACAGGCGTCGGGATCGGGATCGAACCCACGCCCTCCTGTACAACAAGCGAGGTAGTTAACATCTCGCCACCGTGGCGCAGGGGAATGTCAGTTGTTTGCGTAAGTCTACGCGTGCATTTGATGTATATTTTATGTGCTTATAAGTGCGCGCCATATGTTTGATGTCGATGCATTATGCCCTAAAAATATCTTCACTCGGAGCAGAGCACCGTTATTTCTGGCTGTAATTCATTACTGTAGGAGTACCCACAGCAAAATAATGCACGGATGCAGATTTTCTTTTTGAGATTATGCATTTGCCATAAATGTCAGAAAGACATACAAGGGGGCCTTTGAGAGGGAGTTTGTAAATCTACACGACGCTTGCTTGCGTGGTTTAGAGTGCAGAGCGACGATACATCCACAATTAACAACGACTGTTCACCACTAAGTGGCGGTAACGTGACCACGGCGCTTGTGCCAGGCTTGGTGCACTTTGAGACCACGTGAAGTGTCGACGGCTCTCTGCTGGCAGGTCATGGGACAAGCTCGGGTGTTATAGGTTGACTGACTGAGATGACTGGCTGATACAAGTTCTGCATTCTCCATTGTGCCAACTCGCTGTGCTTTAGACGCCCAGCGCACTGCTCATTGTTGTGAGGGTCGCTCCTCTGCCCTCTGTTGTTATTGTTGTTGGAAAGCCACCGCCTTCACGAGCCTCCTCTAGAGAGGCCGATCTTGACAGCGGTGGTACCGGTCATCGGCAAGTCCAATTAGCTCCACGTGCACGTGTGTCGAACTTCTTTCGCACCTTACGTAGCCCACCGTGCAAATCGGAGGTGCTGGTCTCAACACAATTACCACCAAATCGAGGGCCGCCTATGACCAGATTTATCGTGAGTCATCAGATCTCACAAGCTAAGCAGGTTGCAGCCTGCGTAATACAACGAATCGAACCGTTTGGTTTTCAGGCGCGGTTTGGGTGCACCGAAAACCGTTTGAACTGGTTAAGGTTCACTGCGATTCAAATCGGGTTTAAAGGTTCGGTTATGGTTAACCGTTTGCGAACATCGGTTTAAACCGATTTCAATTCGCTTTCAATTAGCAACAAAAAACCCCGTCGTGTAGCTTACATTGCAGGCCAGACGGTAGGTCTTTAGTTTTGCTTATTTTATCATTTGTTAGTCAAGACGCAACGTGTATACAGAGAGAGAGGAGACGAGTTTGAATTTCCCTGTGATGAAACAAATGGTGAGATGGAGACGCGATGACAAAAATGAGGTTCAGAGACAAACAGCGAAACGTAACTTTCAGCCGTGAGCTGCGGCGTTCCCTACATTTCAATCGATGATCTCGTGGTCAAGGTGTAGAGAACATGACCCACCCTGGGCAACGTGGAATGATCGTCGTGCGTGGAATATCGCAAAGCAGTGAGGCTCATGCAAATCATACGAACAAGAGCATTCAAAACACGTGACAACAAACACATTTCCAAACGACCCTCAAATACACTCTGAGGGCCATTTGCACGAGTCGCCAAGTGGCCTGTAAATTAGCGCTACAATGTAGCGATGCCGCTTAGCAATCAATACATTCACGGTGGCATATCGCAAATTGGCGCATCCAGCCCCGTACTTATCTGACTCTGGGTGTCGATGTGACGAGAGCACGCTAGGCCACGAACCCGGCGTCTCCGTGTTCGATTCCCGCTCACGGCCACCACCAGTAACGATGATCTGAACCGGTCCTGGGCCTCCTCCCCTAGGTGGACTCAGCCTCAAATGAGTAACCTGGTGCGGTGTTTAAACATCATCGCCACTGGGGAGATAAAGGTGGCCGGGCGTGGTGCTGGCCTCCCACCCCCTCGTGTGCTGTGCCGGCCCTTCATAGGTGCTACTCGCTAACAGCACTTGCCCCAAAGTCTGTTAAGGCTATACGGGGGATCTTTGTATGTGTTTGTATTTTGGCGTGTCGCTGGGTCTCTGCGTCTACCTCTCACGCTCACAGCCCTGGAGCTCACTGCGTGCAGATCGGCGTGGTGGCTCTGTGTCCAGCACGCTTAACAGGGTGATCGAGGAAGCAAGATCAGCGTCCCCATGTCAAGCCTCATTGCCCGAGGGAATGCAGCCTTTTGTGAGTTTCTACAGTGATATTTTATTTACGTACTAACCGATTTTTTTTTTAACCGGTAACTGCATCATTTATTTATTTCTCTCTGACGGAGGGGTGGGTGTTTAATTCCAGAGGCCCCCTAAAAAAAAATTGGTCCGGTTTTCATTTCTAATAAAATAGCGGTTAAAACCGGTTTTTCACTCCGATTTTCGTTCAGTTTCACTCCACCATCCGGACACTCATTGGGGATGGTCGAGCGTGATGCACAAACAGGTTGCCATAGGGCCGCAATCCGCGTGATGGGCAGTGCAGCGAAGTCACAGTCGTCTCCACCACTCGTGTGCTGGCACATGAGTGGTCTCCACCTTCATCAACCCGAACTGACCAGCACGGTGAAGTATGGTCACCCCCCCCCCCCGCCCGGCCCGCCATGATCAACACGGAGTGGGGAGGCCTTCATCTAGCAGTGCACTGGAAATTAAAAATGAGTTGAAAACACGAACGCCAAATTCAACTTTCGCGACCAATATTTGGGGCCGTCCATAAATGACGTCACGCACCTAGGGGGGGGGGGGGCGGTCAGACATTTGTGACGATGTGTGACGAGGGGGGGGGGGGTGAGATATGTGACGTCACATCAAAATGCGCAACTTTAAATAAATATAGACAACACGTTCTACTTAATTAAATAGACTTTTTAATAAATGTTTTTCTCCTACAACATCAGAGTGCAGCGCCACATTAAACACGCACTACAATGACAATAGTTAAAAGCGATTTGAAGCATGTTTTATTTTTTTGGGAGGGGGGGGGGCAGAGCTTTGTGACGTCATATTTGAAGGGGGGGTCTGACTTTTTGTGACGCCGTGTGACTAGGGTGGGGGGGGGGGGTGTCAAAAATCGTCAAAAATCGCGTCATGTCATTTATGGACGGCCCCTTATCCATAATAGAGGTTCTGGCAGTCACCTGATGAGGCTGGTGGTAATTATACTGGCGAAACGCCACGGCACGCGAATTGTAACTGTTGTGGGTTAACTCTTCAACACACAACCGGTGTACTGTACTAGTAACTAATGTCCATGTTCTGTCTACGTGACAGACCTAACTAATTGGCTGTGTCGGGTGGTGGCGGGTTTAACGACACATTTATATACTAATAGGGGTTTTCCCCTTTTTTCTGGCAACAAAACTGACACCTTTTGCAAGGAATCATGTTTTACATTAACCACAATACTTGCAGTGAGAATAGGCTCTAAAGAAAGCTGTCTCTGGTGTGGACCAATCAGTTTTAAGGACAATGCATAAATTATCAGAGTATTGTTTTTTGTTTGCATTTGACTGCAAGTATTGTGGTTAATGTAAGCATGATTCCTTGCAAAAGGTGTCAGCTTTGTTGCCAGAAAAAAAAGGGGAAAACCCCTATTAGTATATTTTGGTACTGGCAAAGGAGGTCCCATGATGATACATTTATATTTACGCGTTCTAACCCAAATAAAATCTCCATTAAGGTCAATGCCACTGCTGTAAATGTATATAATAGACGACGTTTCGGGCAAGGGTCCTTCACAGCACACAGAGAGGCGAGAGATGTATGTTTTGTATCTCTATACAGTACTGTACACATTTTACATTTTGAAGGCCACAATTGTGTTGACGAATGTGTTCCGTTTGTACACGTTAACAATGATGCTTGTGCGCCACTGCCAATGCATCAACAGCTGCATCACCACCACCACGAAATAACATATTTAACGATTACGTGATATTGTTTAAGATTAATTTGCCTTGATTGATCTACATCGGCTTTGAATAATAAACTTGCATGATTTGCTTGCAATGTTTCAGGTCGCCGTTGCTTCTGATTTTTCTTTCGTTTCACCGCCATAGATGTTTGTGTTGCTTTGTGTTTCGTTTTGTGCTCGCTTTTATTATTACACACTTTTATTTAACTCACTCTGTCTGTTGTTGTATCCTCAAATCTTGTAACTCAATTTTAACCCACTTCCCAATGTGGCATCGACTTCAAACTTGGTATACTTATGTCATACTGATGACAACATTATATTCTATCATAAAAAATAAAAAAATAAAAAATTATACATTATTTTTTATATGTTATGTTTTGGCTTGGGTCTAATTGTCCACGCTCAACTGACGCTGGCTTTAAATCAGCACGGCCCCTTACGTTATGGCAAGCTTTGCGGCCACATCCTGGAGTCGTGGAGTTCTGCCATTACTCGTACGGTACATTTCATTAAAACGTGTTTAAAATTTTTTTAAAAAATATTACTTATTTTGCGTCAGTATTCATGCTTCCGTGCTTTCTCTGACGCTAAAAATCAACTTAACTGCTGCTCAATCGACTTCTCCCTCCGTTGTTGTTGCTGTAGCCTTGTCCATTAGAGATCCGCATCGAACTGCATTGGTTGGGGACTCCCCGATCCGGTTCACCATCGAGGAAGAGACACAATGAGCTTTCTAAAAATAAAGTGATTTTTTGCTTGAGTGACCATCGATGCGCTGCTGCTCTTTCGCCTCCAGCCCTGGTCCAGTGGGGGGTGGGGAGGGGATTCCACATCCTCATCGCGCGCCTGAGTCGATACACAGCACAACCGACTGATGACTTTCCCCACAAAGTGGTACCCCTGTTTTATCAACCCCCCAGAGGGACAACGATGATGGGCTGAGTGAACCTTCTGATTGGGAGCCGCTCGCTCTGCCCACTGAGCCACATTGGAAGCGGTTTCTAACCGGGTACAACAAAAGGCTTTGGACGAATTCTCCAAAGTTTACGTGTTTGTGCGTGAACGTGCACGAGGCTCTGTATGTGGACCGGTTAGTTCATCTATCACTTGGCACTCGCGTTAGCTGTGGCCATGAATCAAATTACTGTGAGCGACCCCAGCAGTGTTTTCTTTTTTGTTGCAGTAAAAAATGTAATCGTGGGATCTCCCATCAATGGGGCCTCAGTCATCAGAGGCTGCTGACCGTTCAGAAGCCTTGCGCTCTTTGATTGGTTACAATAATGCCGTAAAAAAACTGACAAGTTGCTCTTTGAAAACGTGTTGTATGTAGCCTAATAGTGGCACTGTTAAAATAAATGTATTAAAATAAACATACCCATGTTATAAACAAACAGCGATTGGCTTTTTTTTAAATAGGGCCTCCCACGTTAAAGATATCCACATTTCAAACAGTCACACATTGTAAACAAACTGAAAGGAGCTTAATGGAGCCACTCCACTTAAGGACAAAATTCATTCAAAATAAACAGGGCCTAAATTTCGATTTAAAGCTTTCGTGACTGCAGGGATTCATCTTCTTGGTTCTTTCGGTAAAGTCACGTAGAAGGGAAGTAATAAAATAATAAAAATAAAACATAATAAAACAATTCTCACGACGTTTCGGCCACAACGCAAGCAGCCATCCTCAGGCGAAGAATGAAACACCCCAAGCTTGGAGCGTATATTTAAGCTGGGTTAGAGGGGGGGGAGGTGGGAAGAAGAGCGCCTAAACAAAATAATTTGCATATCAAGAGGAATTCAGCATATGGAAAATGCGTAGGAGGTGGGCGGGGGGGGTTCCAAATCAATACTATGCCCGTGCATTATGCAGGATTAGCAGCATCAAAGGGGGGGGGGGAAGGGGGGGAGCATTAACAAAGGAAAGGAATGTTAATAGTATGTAGCTGTAGTTACTAAACAACCACGTAAAAAACTACAGTATAAACTGCATGACAAACTAAAGTATAAACTACATAGCATCATCAGTAAACTTACTATACTCTACAATAAGCTGAGTTACTAACAGTAAGTAATACATGAAAAATTCTACGTTGTAGAAAATTATATAATATGCTTCCATCTAAACTTTATTCTCTTACATCACACGCGTCTATACCGTACTATATACTTCCATAGGCAAAACCAACATTAAATTACATACTGTATTGCTATAAACCACCCTATACCTTATACATTTTTAATATAACACTATGTATTATTCTACCCACCCTAATGTGTATCAAAATGGTTTATTACGTCCTTCCAGTGATTGCTAAGCCAGAATCCATCTTCTCGGTTAAAATTGTCTCTGTGTTTGTAAATGTGGATCGCCTCATGTACGAATCTCTCATGATAGCCATATGATGCTATGTAGTTTATACTTTAGTTTGTCATGCAGTTTATACTGTAGTTTTTTACGTGGTTGTTTAGTAACTACAGCTACATACTATTAACATTCCTTTCCTTTGTTAATGCTCCCCCCCTTCCCCCCCCCCTTTGATGCTGCTAATCCTGCATAATGCACGGGCATAGTATTGATTTGGAACCCCCCCCGCCCACCTCCTACGCATTTTCCATATGCTGAATTCCTCTTGATATGCAAATTATTTTGTTTAGGCGCTCTTCTTCCCACCTCCCCCCCCTCTAACCCAGCTTAAATATACGCTCCAAGCTTGGGGTGTTTCATTCTTCGCCTGAGGATGGCTGCTTGCGTTGTGGCCGAAACGTCGTGAGAATTGTTTTATTATGTTTTATTTTTATTATTTTATTACTTCCCTTCTACGTGACTTTACCGAAAGAACCAAGAAGATAAACAGGGCCTGTGGTGGTGGCGGTGGTGGCGGTGGAGCTAGTTTCTGCGTGGCTCTGAGAATTGAGGCCCTGAGCCCAGCACCTCTTGAGGCCTCCGCTTCATCGCCTGCATTGAAAAGGCGTCTGATGTGCGGTGGTGGGTTTTTAGGGTCTTCGGCATGTCCACAAATGACCGGGGTTTGAGAAGAAACAAACATAGCAACACGTTTGAAAATGTGCTTCATTTGACTTTGCAATGAAGTTGATCAATGTCGAAAGCCCTCATTGGGCAATGGAGAAACACATTCCTGCGGAGGGAGCTAGTAGGAACGTTGGGTTGCTCGGTCAATGGCCAGGGTCAACGGCGGCGTGGTGTATTCCGCAAATTTGCCCGACTGTGAGGGCGGGCACAAGCCGGCGTGAGTAGGTTGAACGTTGAGTTTTATAAGGGCACCACGGGGTGACCAGCCGCTCCCCACCCAGCCCCTCCACACTCTCCCCTCCCCACCCAGCCTCTCCCCACCGAGCCCCTCCCCACCCAGCCCCACCCAGCCCCACCCTCCCCACCCAGCCCCTCCCCACCCTCGCCACCCAGCCCCTCCCTCCCCACCCAGCCCCTCCCTGCACGACGGACACAATAATCCCTTGTGGGCTGGTGGAACCAGTGGGTTCCTACCAGTATTATTTCATGTATACTTCGCTGAGATGCTCTAATAAAGACAACAACTCACCACGTTCTTTATGAATATTGTCATCGTCATCAGCAGCAGCCATGATCACTCAACTGCTGGATGAAAACGTCGCCAGGCCACCGCCATCCTATGATGTAATTATTCCACCCAAGCGGCCGACGCACGAGCTGATTTAACCACGAACACTGCTGGATACCTTACAAGACAGACACGCATATGTAGTTTATAGTCGGATGTAGTATATACTAGGAAGATGTTTTGTGGAAGTACATCCCACAATAAGAATTTTCACTTCTCCTCTAAGGCTGGCAAAAGAGGATTATAATCTCTTCAACCTTACTCCCCGTGACCCACAGAGTCTCACTGCGACCATCATTTCTGTACATTATCTCAAGTGAGTGTGAAGAAATTCACACCACCTCTACCACCGCCCCAGCAACTGTAGTTGGACATTCCATATTCCCATGGCAGGTAACGATCCCCTCCACTGTTGATGAATTGCGATCTGTTGACCCGTGAGAACGACCTCTGCGTGTCACAGCCGCCCGCTCGCCCGCCCGGGCATCTCGCACAACGGAACAGCGGACGCGGAGTGGTCGTCGTGCCGCGCTAAGGGGCCGTCCATAAATGACGTCACGCACCTAGGGGGGGGGGTGGTCAGACTTTTGTGACGATGTGTGACGAGGTGGGGGGGGGGGGTGAAAAATGTGACGTCACATAAAAATGCGCAACTTTAAATAAATATAGACGACACGTTCTACTTAATTAAATAGACTTTTTAATAAATGTTTTCTTCTACAACATCAGAGTGCAGCGGCCACAATAAATACGCACGACAATGACAATAGTTTAAAGCGATTTGAAGCATGTTTTATTTTGGTGGGGGGGGGGGGGCAGAGCTTTGTGACGTCATATTTGAGGGGGGGGGGTCTGACTTGTTGTGACGCCATGTGACGCTGTGTGACGATGGGGGGGGGGGGGTAAAAAATCGTTCAAAATCGCGTGACGTCATTTATGGACGGCCCCTAAAGTGGCGCGGCCACGGCAAGCGTCGGTGGCGAGCGATTTCTTGAAGCATCTCCGGGGCGCCTTCACCAAAGCCGACCGAGCGAACCTCGTGACTGACACGTGTGCCAGGCCTTCGTCCAGCAGCGGTTGTTACGCCCTTCAATCAGAAGACAAAGATCACCCGTATAGCCTTCGCAGACGGTTGGGGCAAGTGCTATAAGCGAGCACCTATGAAGGTCGGCCACGACACACGAGGGAGTGCGTGGTCAACAACCCCGCCCGGCCGCCTTTGTCTCCCTCGTGGCGATGTTTACACAGTACTAATTTGAGGTTGAGTCTACCTAGGGGAGCCCCAGGACCGGTTCGGATAATCGTCACTGGTGTTGGCCGTGAGCGGGAATCGAACTCTGGTCACCGGGTTCGTAGCGCAGTGCGCTAACCACTACGCTACCGCTCCTCACTATCACACATACACAGACATACAGACTAACACACACAGACATACAGACTAACACACACAGACAGACATACAGACTAACACACACACACAGACATACAGACTAACACACACAGACATACAGACTAACACACACACACAGACATACAGACTAACACACACACATACAGACTAACACACACACACAGACATACAGACTAACACACACACACAGACATACAGACTAACACACACACACAGACATACAGACTAACACACACACACAGACATACAGACTAACACACACACATACAGACTAACACACACACACAGACATACAGACTAACACACACACACAGACATACAGACTAACACACACACACAGACATACAGACTAACACACACACACAGACATACAGACTAACACACACACACAGACATACAGACTAACACACACACACAGACATACAGACTAACACACACACATACAGACTAACACACACACACAGACATACAGACTAACACACACACACAGACATACAGACTAACACACACACACAGACATACAGACTAACACACACACACAGACATACAGACTAACACACACAGACATACAGACTAACACACACAGACATACAGACTAACACACACACACATACAGACTAACACACACACACAGACATACAGACTAACACACACACACAGACATACAGACTAACACACACACACAGACATACAGACTAACACACACACAGACATACAGACTAACACACACACAGACATACAGACTAACACACACATACAGACATACAGACTAACACACACACACAGACATACAGACTAAACACACACACAGACATACAGACTAACACACACACACAGACATACAGACTAACACACACAGACATACAGACTAACACACACACAGACATACAGACTAACACACACAGACATACAGACTAACACACACACACAGACATACAGACTAACACACACAGACATACAGACTAACACACACACAGACATACAGACTAACACACACACACAGACATACAGACTAACACACACACAGACATACAGACTAACACACACACACAGACATACAGACTAACACACACAGACATACAGACTAACACACACAACAACAACAACCGCCATTCGCCACTAAGTGGCGGTGACGTCACCACGACGCTTGTGCCAGGCCATGTGCACCCTGAGGCCACGTGAAGTGTCGAACGCCCGCTGGCAGGAGGTCACGGGGCAGACCCAGGTGCCACGGGTCGACTGACCGAGATGACCGAGATGACTGGCTGATGCACCACCTGTGCCCCCTACTGTGCCAACTTGCTGTGCTTTAGCCACCCGGCGCTCCGCTCGTTGTTGTGAGCGTCGCTCCTCCGCCCTCCGTTGTTGTTGGAGGGCGACTGCCTCCAACTAACTGCCCAGTAGCGTCCTTCACGAGCCTCCTCCACTGAGGCCGATCTTGACACCGCTGGTACCAGTCATCGGCAAGTCCACTCAGCTCCACGTCCTCCTGTACCACATCACTCCATCTCTTCTCTAGCCCGTGCCGCGCCCGTTTAGCCCCCTCGATCCGGCCGAACAAAAGCTGTTTAGGCATGCGGTGGCTGGGCATGCGGGCTACATGACCCAGCCAACGCAGCCTTGCCTGCCGGAGGAGCTCACTGATGGGACTTTGCCCAGATCTTTCAAGGACTTGTGAGCTCCTCACACAATCCAGCCTGGTTAAACCCAGGATGGATCGTAGGCAGGCCAGCCTAAATGTTTCCAACCGGCGAAGATGCTCCACTAGGGGGGTCCACGTTTCGCAAGCGTAGAGAAGGGAGGGAATGACCGTGGCCGAGAAGACCTGAAGCTTCGTGCGGAGCGACAGACCAGGTAGCTTCCACACAGCGTTACGCAACCGATGAAAAGATATTGCCGCTCGACTGATTCGGAGTGAGACCTCTGATGATAAACTGGAGCTGGTCATGAGCACACTGCCCAGGTATGGGAAACTCTCTACTCTCTCCACAACTGCCCCATCACCGATTGGGAGTTGTGGGGGCGGAGTGCCCGATGGTACAAAATACCCAGGCACACACACAGACATACAGACTAACACACACACAGACATACAGACTAACACACACACACAGACATACAGACTAACACACACACACACAGACATACAGACTAACACACACACATACAGACTAACACACACACACAGACATACAGACTAACACACACACATACAGACTAACACACACACACAGACATACAGACTAACACACACACAGACATACAGACTAACACACACACATACAGACTAACACACACACACAGACATACAGACTAACACACACACATACAGACTAACACACACACACAGACATACAGACTAACACACACACACAGACATACAGACTAACACACACACACAGACATACAGACTAACACACACACAGACATACAGACTAACACACACACAGACATACAGACTAACACACACACATACAGACTAACACACACACACAGACATACAGACTAACACACACACATACAGACTAACACACACACACAGACATACAGACTAACACACACACAGACATACAGACTAACACACACACACAGACATACAGACTAACACACACACAGACATACAGACTAACACACACACAGACATACAGACTAACACACACACACAGACATACAGACTAACACACACACACACAGACATACAGACTAACACACACACACACAGACATACAGACTAACACACACACACAGACATACAGACTAACACACACACACATACAGACACCAAACCCTAGGATGTTCATCTCTCTCTGAGACTGCTCTGCCTGCTGCCGCGCAGCTAGGAGGAGGGCATGCTTCGGGACGCAAACAGAGCCCAATGTTCCCGGGGGGGTAATCCAGGCTTGACGTTTGGGGGATCAGCAGTTCACAACAGCTCAGAGCTGGCCTTCCACCAGCACGAGATCAATAATTGAGTTGAAAGTGGTGCTCAGCGCGGCCTCTTGACACAAAGAGAGTGGGACCGGTTTGTAAGCCCACGACGTGACAGCATGGCGAGTTCTGGGTGGCAAAAAAATAAATAAAGTTGGCCTGTTCATTCTGGGGGAATAAATGCCAAAGGGCTATGCAAATGTGAGTGCACACCCACCGCCGTGACTATACAACCGGGCTCTCTGCCACTGATGAAGCACAGGACTGGATTCGTGTCACGATGCAGCGGCGACGCGACTGCTGCGTGGGTCGTCGCGGTTATCGGCTCGTGCCTCGCGTTGTTCGCCGCGATGTCCTGCCACTCTCGATCCACGTGCTGTGCCGCTTCAAGAGGAATTGAGTCGTCGGAGAAGCTGCGAGGAGTGAAACGTCCGGACATCATTTTGAAGGCGGATGGGTACAAACTAAAAACTATTTAACTAAACCATGTTTATTAAATCCTTTATATTAAGTTCGCTTGCTTGCTTGCGCGCTTACGACCGTGCATATCTTTCGGTCGTTTTTTTAACCCACTTCCCGTGATCCAATCGAGCTGACATTTTGCACACAGACTCGTTGTGCGTGACAATTTATTTTCGTGAAAAAAAATTCCAAAATTTTCCACTTTTTAGGAAAAAAAAAATTTTTCATATTTTATTTTAAATACCAATGTGATAAAAATGAAACTCTTACTCAAGAAAAACAGAAATGAATAATAAAATAAAACCGATGCCACGCATATAAAGGATTTATAGTGAAAAACTTTGTTTTTACGGGTTAATTTATTTTTTACCAGGTAAGGCCCACTGAGCTGTATAGCTCTTTTTTCAGAAGCGACCTGGCCCGTCACCAATGACGGCTCAGTCAAGAGGCTCATCGTGTGGACATTTAAGGCAGCCAAATATTCCAAACGCACGTTCCTAAATGTGGAAGGTCACATCGAAGGACCCGGAGAAACAGCCACACTACCACGGGGAAAAAACACGCACACTTCAAATATACAGCAGCAAGGCGTCAGGCTCGGAATCGAACCCACGGCCTCCCGCATACCAGGCGAGGTAGTTAACATCTCAACACTGTGAGGTTCAAAAGCGCCTCAGAGAACCAGAGCAATAGTTTGTAGTTTTCCTTTAAGTTGCCAAAATGAGGCTTACTTGGTACAACAGCAAACAACTACGGCACGGTGCACAGTGTGAGTGGTTATGACGATTGACGTAGAGTCAGAAGGTCATGCGTTCAAAAACCAGTCACGGGCCAACTCGGCCAACCATCCCTCCTGGTGTCAACAGATGGATGCCGCTCTTGTGAGAAGTTAACGGTGCTTGTCACGGGGATACGAGGCCCCTGCCATGAGAATGTGGAAATGACACCACGGGTGTACGAGTGGCAATGGGAGCGAGCACCGTGCCGTGGAATGTGTCCCGTATCTTTCCGTTGTATTCGTGAAACTTGACTGACTGTCTGAACGTAACGTGGCAAACTTATCTCAAATACGGTGGGTGGTGTGCATGACTTAAAGCTTGTGAATGTTCGGGTTGGTGGATCGTGCTGACATAGGGAGGTAGTACACCATGTAGGTTGATGGCCTGCTGTATCTGTGCAGAGTTTGATTGTTATTCCCCTCGAAATTATGGGGTTTTCTTCAGGCACCTTGCTCTCTGTCTTGACAGCATAATACACGCTGATGGTGGTAACATTTGTATTTAACTTTTTTTTACCAGGTAAGACCCACTGAGCCACATAGCTCTTTTTCAGAAGCGACCTGGCCACAAATTAAAGCTCAACGAAGTGGCTTATCACGTGGAGATAGCAGCAGCCAAATACTCGAAACGCGTGATGTTGATTCTAAATGTGGAGGGAAAGAACGGAGGACCCGGAGAAAAATCCACGTGACCACGGGGAGAGAGAGACACGCAGACTCCAAATATCCAGCAGCAAGCGTCAGGGTCGGGATCGAACCCACGACCTCCTGTATACCAGGCGAGGGAGTTAACATCTCCTAGCCACCATGAAAATAATGAGAGAGACGGACACGCAAACTCCAAATATACAGCAGCAGGCGTCAGGGTCGGGATCGAACCCACGACCTCCTGTATACCAGGCGAGTTAACATTTCCTAGCCACCGTAACATTTGTGCCTCACAGCAAGAAAGCGCTTTTGTTTGATTCCCGACGGTGGCGAGGTGTGATCTTCCTAGCCTGGTATGTAGGAGGTCGTGGGTTCTATCCTGACCTTGACGCCTGCTGCTCTATATTTGGAGTTTGCGTGTCTCCCTCTCCCCGTAGAAGCGTGGATTTTTTTTCTCTCTGGGTCCCACTTTTTTTAAACCTCCAAATTTAGAAAGATCCGTTTCGATTATTTTGATAAATTTGTTGCTACAAATTTTCACATGATAAGCCACTTCGTTAAGCTAGCAATTGTGGGCAGCTCACTTTTGAAACTGAAGCTAATAGCCTGGTGGGCTTTACCTGGTTCGACAGAAATAGTTCAGTTTTATTTGTATATTTTTACAAGTGATTTGCTTACTTTTCCTATGCTTTGCACTCCTATTGTGTTTTGTATTTTTTGTTGTTGTGACGTTCTGACCCGCCTCTACTGGACATTCCATTTTAGGCAAATATTCTGATGATTCTGCAAAGTCAAACACACGATAAAGCCAATCGCTTCCTCCGACTGAACTCCGTCTCGCGTGCGGTTCGTACGACAAGGCAGGAAATTGTTTGCTACACAGACATCAGATTTCCTCCGTTGGCCCCTTCAACGCACTCATCAGCTCGTCCAAGACGGGACTTCTGGCGAGCTCAGTGACCTCTTGAGCACCAGGAATTTTAATCAGCTCCTTTGCACGATTGTGTTTCCGTGTCTCTCCCCCCTCCCGCCCCCGTCTCCCCGCGGAGGCGTCGCGTCCGGGAATGTGAAAGTTTTCTTGAACTCTTATCGCTCGACCCAATTAAGGAATGCCAAAACTACTGAGGTCACCGTTATTGAGGTCACCCTTATTGCAGTGGGCGGAAAACCCAAGGGGTGTGTTAAGTGGTGTCGCGGGAGGGGGGCGGATGGTTATATTGGGCCAGAGAAGACTGGCGGCGGTTTTTGTTATTTTACGCGAAGAAAATAAAATCGTGGTTGGGTTTTTGTTGTCGTTGACGAGTGTCTGCAAAATCCAGCTTTTGCTGTGATAACCGCAGCACGCAGTGTCATGCAGTAGCGCGCAAGAGGCAGTCGAACATCAGTTAGGTTTTATTTTTAGCTGACCTAAACGTGTACCGGACTTTTGGGGTGATATCCCCCTTCACGAGCCTGTACTATTTTCTCCAGGCGCTCCAGTTGCCCTAAACAAGTAATCATCTTAACGTTGCTATGAAACTTGGTGTGTGCCTCCCTGCTCAAATCCAGATTCATGGCAGTTTTTGTCTCAGTCCAGCGGGCGGATATTCCACATCCCCAGCCTCTTCATGCGTAGGTTAACCGCTGCCACATGTAAAACTATAAAACTATTGAAACACTTTTTTGGTATTTGACCAGATACGGTCCACTGAGCTGTACAGCTCTTTTTGTCAGAAGCCACCTGGCCACAAATCAGAGCTCAACGCAGTGGCTTATCATCCCGTGGAAATGTACAACGGCCCAATACTCTCGAAACGCGCGTTTTTAAATGTGGGGGGAAACACCGGAGGACCCCCAGAAAACCCAACGCGACCACGGGGAGACAGACACCGCAAGCTCCCAATATCCAGGCGTCGGGGTCGGGATCGAACCCACGACCTCCTGTACACCAGGCGAGGTAGTTAACATCTCCTAGCCACCGTGATGATGATGAGAGAGAGAAACAAGCACAACTCCAAATATACAGCAGAAGACGTCAGGGTCGGGATCCAACCCACGACCTCCTGTACACCAGGCGAGGTAGTTAACATCTCGCCACCGTGCCACCTGTATGTATGTAGCCAACCGTGCTAATCAAAGGGGCGTTGTCTTCCAACATAGTCAGCGCATCATCGCCCCAGGTGATGGGCTGACTCGGCTCACTAACGATCATCGATTGGTATTGAAACTCGCAGCCGTCTAATTGTGCAGGGGCTGAGCCAAGATCAGAGCTGCACGATACTCCACTGTAAATGAACATTGAGTGGATCATCATCATCATCCAATGTCAATCCACTGCTCGAAGAAGGCCTCCGCAAGTTGTTGCCACTTCTCACTGTGGCGAGATGTTAACTACCTCGCCTAGTATACAGGAGGTCGTGGGTTCAATCCCGACCCTGGCGCCTGCTGTATATTTGGAGTTTGCGTGACTTTCTCCCCGTGGTCACGTGGATTTTTCTCCGGGTCCTCCGGTTTTCCCCTCCACATTTAGAAACATGTATTTAGGGTAACACGTAGGCTTTCGCACCAATATTATTCATAATATAGGTTTTTGGTTCAGATCGCGTTATTTATAAACGTGTCGGGTGATGGAGGGTTACGACACATTTATAAATAACGCGATCTGACCCAAAAACCTATATTATGAATGTATTTAGGGTATTTGGCTGCTATAAATTTCCAAGCGATAAGTCACTTCGTTGAGGTATCATTTGTGGCCAGATCGCTTCCGAAAAAAGCTATAAAGCCCAGTGAGGCCTTACCTGGTAAAACGATTGCACTCACGGGAAGCGTGAGGTCCGTCCGTTCTGCTGAAAGATGACGCCCACTATACTCTTAGTTCTTTCGGTAAAGTCACCACGTAGGTAAAAAATTAAATTAAAATTAATAAAAATAAAACAATAAAAATCACGACGTTTCGGAGGCAACACAAGTCTCCGTCATCAGGTGGGACTTGTGTTGCCTCCGAAACGTCGTGATTTTCATTGTTTTATTTTTATTAATTTTAATTAAATTTTTTACCTACGTGACTTTACCGAAAGAACTAAGAGTATGAATCCTTGCAGTCACGAAAGCTTCAAATCTAGAATGACGCCCACTGTTCGACAGCTTTGATGTCAGTCCGGTTATTGGCACATGGCAACCAAGACATCGGAGCAAAAATAACAACAATCATCATAATAATGCTGCTCGTGCATTCATTTTTTTTTACTTTACCGAAAATTGTTCTCGGCTGCCAGATTAATTGCAGCACGCCTACTGAACGCTTTCCGAACGCGTGGCACAATGAGACCGTGCCTGCAAGGAGCACGTGTGGACGTAGTGTTGACGCCTTGTAATTGCAACACATTCGTGCAAGCCGGATCTCTCTCTCTGTCTCGCTCTCTCTTTCTCTCTCTTTGTCTGTGTGTGTCTCTCTCTCGGTGTCTCTCTGTGTGTCCCACAACCACGTGACTTTTCTTTCGTGTTGTGCGCGGTGCTTTTAGCGCCACAACGCGTGGATTTGTAGCGTTTATTTTCATTTGTTCGCTGGTGACTTTGTGTATTTCATATCGAAATCGCCTCCAGTGCTGTTGCTGCTGGCGGCAATAAAAGTTGTTTAAAAGTCGGTGTTTCTCTGTGTGTCTATCTCTGTCTCTCTCTATGTCTCTCTCTTTGTGTCTCCCTCTCTCTCTCTCGGTGTCGCTCTGTGTCTCTGTGCCTCTTCAGGACACTGGGGGGGCCCTTCTACAACAACAGCCGCTTCGTGTATGGGGGGTGCCTTACCTGGCTAACAAGCGCCATGACCTCGCCAACTTCGCCTGTGCTCAGGCGAAGTTGGCGGTGTACAGAACGAGGACAAAGATGCTGCAAGGTGACACTGACGGCTGCTCTGTGCTGCTTACAGTGTTCAGGGGCCTGCTCAAGGCGCGGCTCCGGCTGGAGCACGCGTACCACACACATGTCGGTGATGTGCGCGTCTTCTTCGAACGCTGGGGGGCTGAAAAAGCCCTCTGTACCAGCGTGGACGGCACCCTCCTCTTCACCTGGTCACAAAAGCAACGTTTGTGGGGAATAATATCCATTTTCTGTACGTTTGAGGCATAAGCAATTAGAAAATAACACTTACTACCCAGGGAAAAAAACGAATTTATTTTTATTCTTCTTGGTTCACGTAGAATGGAAATAATAAAATAATAAAAATAAAACATAAAATAATTCTCACGACGTTTCGGCCACAACGCAAGCAGCCGTCCTCAGGTGAAGAACAGGTCTGTCGAGAAGACAATTTATTACACAATGAATTATCAGAGAATGTTTGTTTGCATGTTCACCACAAGTGCGTGTGGTTAGTGTAGACTTGATTCCTTCCAAAAGGTTTCTATTTGGTGTTTGAACATCGTATCACCTGTTGTATTGTCAGAAAGGGTAAAACCTATCTTTATTTTTCAAACTGAAGATTTCTCTTGTATAGGATAATTAGCATCATAATAATTTATGTCACCTTGTTAAATGGAGTACAAATTTCGAGTTAAAACAGCACCACGCTGTTGTGGGTGTCTCTGAGCCGTAGCAACATGTACCGGGTGTGTCTGGACAAAGATCCTCCGTGTAGCCTTCACAGACTTTTGGGGCAAGTGCTTATGATGGCCGGCACGGTACACGAGGGGGTGGGTGGCCAGCACCATGCCCGACCACCTTTGTCTCCCCAATGGCGATCTTCACAAACCGCAGAAAGTACTCATTTGAGGCTGACTCGACCTTAGGGGACGCGCAGAACTGGTTCGGATAATTGTCACCGGTGCTGGTGGCCGTGAGCGGGAATTGAACTCGGGCTGCCGGGGCTCGTAGCGCAGCGCGCTAACCACTGCGCCACCGCTCCTCGCGGTGTCTGGACACCCACGGCCGTGCCTCTCCTCCCAAGCCAATTTACGACCCCGTCTGATACTTGCTGTTCCTGAGTGATTATGCAGCCGCGTGTCTCTCGAGCGGCGGTTCTTAACCTTCACCGCAGCATTGCGCCCCCCTGGTTCTCAATCGTAAAAAAATGTATATTGATACATACGTAGCTTTGATGGAACAAAGTAGTTGTACTATGAGACCTCTTTTACCAGTGGCAAAATATGGTAGTAGGTTTTTACCCTAGAAAGCCGTCTCGGGTGGGGACCAATCAACTTCAAGGACAGTGCATATTATTATCATTATCAGAGTTGCTTCTTTTTGTTTGCATTTTTGACTACTTGTGTTGTGGTTATTGCAAACATGATGCCTTGTATAAAGGTGTCAGTTTTGTACCAGTTTAAAAGGGTAAAAACCTACTACTAAAAGTAGTTGTACTTACGTGCCCGTGCGTTATTTGGGTTTTCTGTGATTTACCTTCTAAAACGAGGCTGGCCGTGTCTCGCACCCCCCAGGAAAGGGCATCTCTCACACCCCCAAGAATGGGCATCTCGTCTGCTCATTCGAACTTTTGACTCTTTGTGACCACAAGGATCAATGCCACCATTGCCAACAAACTGTAAGGTAGTGGTGCTTGCTTATCCAGGACATATCCCACATGCAGGACATATCCCCCCATGTCCATTTCTCTTGGTGGCCCTTGAAACTCTACATTCATGCTGCAGCGGCAATTATATCCATGGGGAAAAGACTGCGTGATTTTCGCAAAATAAAGTGGTTGCTTATTTTATCAGCCCTTCGAGGCAAGATGGACAGCGTTGACCTTTGACCGGGATTTGAACCCACGAGCTGCCGTGAGCCGAGTGCCTCTCCGCGTTTGCGCCCGAACTGTAAATTACAACGTCAAAAAATAATTGTGATCACGCGCGCCAAAAATATATATTCCACGCAAATAAGAATGTCGCCTCGACGGCTGCGCTCTGAAGAAATTAAAAGTGGTGGTGGGCAAGACAAGTAAAAGCTTTTTTTAAACAAATAAGAGTGCTCATTTAACTTCAAACTCTTAACACAAGCCGGTGACAACCGGCTGACAGCTGTGAAGGGTGTCTTATTAACGAGAAAATGTATGCTTTATTTGGGAGCTAATCCGGCGTGAAAAAAATCCCTTTCATTTCACACTTTGAAAGGGTGTGAAGAGAGCCTTGAATTTCTCTTCGGGGGGGGGGGGATGGGGGGGATGGGGGGCGATGCTCCTGACAAGTGCTTCGGCCCCCTTTTGGATTGGGAAGGAACGGGAGACGACGTTTCACCAGAAACGTCAGAGGGGAGGATGTTAAGCGTTCAGGAAAGAAGAAGAAAAATGGAGGGATTGGGGAGAGGAATCGCACGAATTGAATCGTGTTGCTCTGCCAAACAGGGTTTGCCACCTCTGAGGTACGGGAACAATTCGGGGGGACAAATCGTGGCCCATGGGGCCGGCACGTGGCTCACTGGGGATAGCCATGGGAAAATTGTTTGCTCGGAGGATTTCTTCGTCCGGGTCCTCCGATTTTTCCCCTCCACGTTTAGGACAAACGTCACGCGTTTAAGAGTATTTGGCTGCTATAAATGCCCACGGTGATGACATTAAGCCACTCCGTTGAGCTGGCATTGGTGATAGCCGGTCGCTTCTGAAAAAGAGCTGTGTAGCATAGTGGGCCTTACCTTGGTAAAATAAAATAAAAAATATGTTTTCGCTCAGTTTTAGTTTGGTTCATCTGAATGCGCCAGAACGAAGGGCCATATCAGAGATTACTGTAACAGCAGAATCACTCGGCAAGGAATTGATCGTTGACAATAATACGACGTTGTCCAAACACACAATGCACCGTTGACAATATGCACAGACAAATGGAAATGTGGTAAACGTGTATACGCAATGACATGCAGAGGATGATGGGAATTTCATAGCAGGTCCAGGCTAATCGATCTACATGCAAGTGGCGAGTGAATGCTTTAATTGTCATCGAGAAGGGGAGGTCGCGTTGCTGGACCGTGCAGGTGGCCAGACGATGGCTGTGCACCAATACGCCTCCGAATCAATCGGCGCGGAGGAGATGGAGCGATGAGATCAGCGTAACGTGCAGGATTGAGATGGATCGTGGAATCACGAGAACATAAAGGGATGGTGGTGAGCTCGGAAGATCTTAAGCTAGCGGTGAAGAGATGGCGGTGAATGCGGATGACTCATGGTAAATCTATCTCACGATATGGGTACAAGACCTCCAGGGCTGACGTCGCAAGCAGTATCGGGGGCACAGCCCTGGAGGTGCATGTAGCACAGAGCTCGCTCTGAAGTCAAACATAAGCAGAACTCCGTCCCTGTGCCTTCACATTTCAGTGAAAATTGTGTTTAGTTCATCAGCCTATTGGCTTTCTAAGACCAATATTATCCCGCGGCATTTGTGTAATCTAGCAAACTGTGGCCTTCTTGGTTCTTTCGGTAAAGTCACGTCGAAGTGAAATAATAAAATTAAAAAAAATTAAACATAATAAAATAAAATTCTCACGACGTTTCGGCCACAACGCAAGCAGCCGTCCTCAGGTGAAGAACAGGGCTGTCGGAAAGAAAGTGTCCAAATGAGAGAATTGTATGAATCCCTGCAGTCACAAAAGCTTTAAATCGAAATTTAAACTGTGGCCTGTTTTGTTGTTGTTGTTGATTGTCTGGCTCTCATTAGGCGTGTTAAACAAATGCTGCTCGGTTTCCAGATGTTATTGGCAAGAGCAATGAATCTCATATATTAAAGCACGTAGAAACATTGCATACATGCATACAAAGCAATATTGTATACAAAGCAACATTGTATACAGGAAATATTGTCTACGCCCTTAGCATGCCCCTAACATGTGGACACATAGTCCAGAGTTCTGCTGACATGCCCTTTCACCCATAATGCTCCACAGAAGTGCGCAATGGGCGTGCACCTTGGGTGATTCCGATCAATTGGCCAATTATCCCACCGTAGATGATGCTCCTCGCACGTCAATCACTCTCCAAAGTCTTGGTCCTCGGGAGCTTGGATTTGACAAGTCGAGTGTGGAGGCAAACCCGACTGCCGAGGGCCTTGATTGGATATTCGCCCCCCTTGCAGAAAGAAAAAAAAAAAGAGACGGCAAATCTCGATGGGATCATGTCCAGGCTAAATACCAGGATGTCGATAAAATAGCCGAGAACCACAATTAGGAACACTTCGCCAGGTGTGAAGATGGGTTCTTCTCTCCGTACGCACGTGGTGGCGTGGATTGGAGGCACAGAAGACGTGCGAGCTTCGGATCCCCTCAACGATACGGATGCAGCAGCAGCGGGTACGCGTTCGTATGCCGGAGGGCTATTGGGGGTGGATCGGTGGCCAGTGCACTGCGTCATGAACCCCGGTTGACCTGAGTTCGATTTGTGCCTTAGCCCACGGCTACCATCAGTGGCGAGAGATATCCTGAAGCCGGTGCTGACCTCTGTCCAGAGGTCGCAAACGGGTTTTGTTTCCTTACCCGTACCCGTACCCGGCCGCACCAGGGTCGCAAATGGATATCCGTACCCGTACCCGGCTGGGTACGGGTAGCCGGGTATCGGGTAGGGTACCGGTATCGGGTACCTGGTTGCGACCTCTGCCTCTGACCCTCTGCCCGACACCGGCTCTCAGCAACCCACGCTGACCGGAGTGGTGAAGTATGGCCAGGCAACCTCCACGGCTGACTCGGAATTGGGGAGGCCCTTCACCCAGCGGTAGATTGAGCAAAACGGTTTATTATCATAATGCTCTTAATATTATTTTTAAATACTTTATTTAGCAAATAATGTCCGCTTCGGGCCCCCAATGGCGGCACCACCACCACCAGCGACGAAGATAACGATCAGTCAACTTTGCCCAGGATATGAGAATTAAACCCCCACCCGTGAACACCATACGACGTGCGTTGTCCATCCACACACCGCGTGGAGAGTTATGGGCTCTTGCTTAATAGCTCCGTTTATGGGCTTGCATATTTATTTATTCTGGACACAGTAAAGGGGAAAATTCGTCTCCCGAACAGTAGTTAACGTGGGTTTAAACGACCCTTTACAGAGAGTTAAATCATCTTGTTTTTACACGTGACTTAAGCAGCGCACACGCAATGTATACGGCGCGTGTTAAAATCGCACACGAGGTTCCGTATTTCTCCGCCACGAACGGTCATGGAAATAATCTTTTGCTAATAACACTGTTCAAGCATTGGATTTCTTAGGTGATTCATATCCGGTAACGACAATATAAAACAAGTACGCAATCGGTCTCCTGCACGTAGCCGTCTCTCTCCACGTACAAAAAAATATATATAAATTATTTCGTTCGCAAACCATCAGTCGCCACGGCCTTCCTTCTGTCAAGCGCATCGTCTCAGCATCTCGTCAGCAGAGTCAGGCTCGCCTGAAACGGTGCTGGTGATGAATGAACTGCCCACCACACAAGCCTTATGCTATTTGGTGCCAATGATAATTAATCTAAGAACCTACGGGGAAATTCATTGTGCAGTAATATTCATGAATGGAACGGATGTCTGTGACATCCTTAATAACTGGTCTTCAATATAGTTTTGTTGTATAGTTGATTCAAACAGACACTATTAGCGAGCACCTATTAATGCCAGAACAACGATAGTGTAAAGGGGCTAGCACCATGCACAATTGGCCGTCTTTTTCTCCACCAAGTTATGACGTTGTCTACGCCTCACCTGGTGCTCATTTCAGGCTGAGTCGACCTAGAGGAAACATGGTAAACATTAATGTATTATATTATTGGTTATTTCGGTAAAGTAACGTAGAAGGGAAATAATAAAATAATATAAATATAAAATGATAAAAATTCTCACGACGTTTCGACTGCAACACAAGCAATCGTCATCAGGTGTGATTGCAGTCGAAACGTCGTGAGCATTTTTATTGTTTTATATTTATATTATTTTATTATTTCCCTTCTAGGCGACTTTACCGAAAGAACCAAGAACATGAATCCCTGCAGTCACGAAAGCTTTAAATCAAAATTAATATATTATTTGCCATGGGTGTTTTGTGTGTGTATATATCTAGAAATTGAACCCAGCTGGTTAGGACTGGAGCACAGTCCATAAGTATTTGACAACATCTTGCCATACATACAAGTGTACATGCATACATGCATACATACATTAATTCTTACATCAAAAATGCATTACAGAAAGGGATAAAGATTGATGAAGTAGAGCCAAACGAGAGCAGGTTGGGGCAATTTGGGGAATTTTTATTTCACACTGGGAAAATCAAAGTGGGAATGTTGCTCAAGAGGAAAGTTTACAACAAGTGCACATTTCCCGCGATGGACAGATGGATCAGAGAGAAACAATAATGTAAACAAAATCTGCAGAGGATGCAAAGGAGCTTCGAAAGAAGTACGATGGGAATTCCACAGAATTTCAAAAAAAGGGAGAATGACACCCGGATTGGAGAACAAACGCGAACCAGGGGCATCTCGCGTTGACGGTTGCGAAAAATTAAATGGGCTTGGGCAGGACGGGCATTGCTCGAAGGGTCATCGGTCGATGGATGATGAAACTGGCGATGGAATGGAAAGATGTAGAATGAATTCCAGTTGAGAGAACAGCACGCACAACTAACAACACTTTGTTTGTCCAGGAATGCCCCCGCTGGGTCTTGGCAACATTGCTCCCATACCGTGAAAACTGGGCCAAGTTTGCACGGTAAGGGGAGCGATGTTGCAGCGTGTAATCCCAATGGGTACATTTTACATTTAATTTTCAGCGTTGGGATGTTAAGCCAGTACCAGTTACATTATACTATATATATTTTCATATCTACAGGAGGGGAACCAGGGAACCCAGTGGAAACCCATGCAGAGCACGAGGGAGAACATTCTAAACTCTACACAGAAAAGCACCCGAGTCTGGAACAGAACCCAGGTCCCTTCTTGCAGTTAGGCACGAGCGTTACCGCTGATCCAGCGACGAGGTCAGCTCATGTGCAGGAGCATGACCCGGACAGATTTCGACGACCTGTAAGATGTCTTCATCCGTCAGTGGAGAGACCACGTGTGATGACGACGACGATAATGATGACGACGACATATTGGCATACACGCAGTACTCAGACGGATCGCACAGCACCGATATTTACACCTACAGAAATATACATCGCTAAATGAGTCGTAAGCAACGACCATGTCGAGTTTGAAGACGTCTGTACGCATGTGAACCGCGAATATTTGAGCTTGTCATTCGGCAAGATCTGTAAATGCACAAGGCTTCGACCTGGTGTGGTTCTGCAGGTCAGATCGCAAGGACGGTATTTTACCTTACCACCGTGCGCAGAAGTATATTTATGCATTACACCTTAACCGCCAGTCGAATCATGGGGATTAATCTGTCAGAACAACTCCCATAACAGTATTTTCTTGGAATGTGCACGGTAATTGGAATCGTAAATTTAAACTAAAGAAGCCGCAATGACTTTTTGGAAGTAGTGGAACCTTTGGTCTCGTGACAAACGCCGAGGTTAACAAACCGATCAGTGATCCACAGCATCTCCGAGAAGTTCCCCCCCCCCAGTGCTAAAGTTGCGTCCTCAAATGTCCTTGCAACGCCCATCGCGATTTACTTAATACTTCCGCCACGGACCACGCTCCGTTATCTGCAGGCGTCGATGAAAGCACGTGTGATATCATTGAGAGAGAGACAAGAAAATAAGAAGTGCATGTTTTTTTTAAAAATGCGGCATACGTTCATGTGGTACACGTGGGTTTTTTTTTTGCTCGTCTTGAAACAATGCTGCTGAAATGACGCGCCCTCTCAGGCAGCTGTGAAAAAGCGCTTTGTAGATCATCGGATTTCTCCGGGATGAATGAAGATTTTCTTTTTTACGTGGAAAGACGGTTACGTGAAGGAGATGTTGGTGTGCTTGTTTGTTATATACTCCACAAAGACGCTAATGGTTATTCTCATGATTCTGTTTACGTGACAACCCTTATTAATTGGCTGTGTCGGGTGATGGCGGGTTTAACGACACATTTATATTTACGCGATCTAACCCAAAACAAAAAAGCTTTATTTTGGATAATATTGTTTGCAAAATCATACTACGCGTTAAACTGATTATTCTGAGTTTTACATATACATGGTAGGGTGCAGTGATGCAGTGGTTAGCGCACTCCGTTACTAAACCCAGGGACCTGAGTTCACTTCCCGGTCATGGCCAACATCAGCAGGGAGAGAAAACCTCATCTGGTCCTGGGCTCCTCATACCCATTCGCAAACCGGCACGTAGCGGCGTGGTGATGTGTGGATCAGATAACTCCAATGACCTGCATAGTGTAAGGGAGGCCATCAGCCAGTGGTGGCTGGAAAACACAGCAGTAATTCTTTATTGTAATTGAATTACTCTTGCAACAGCTGGACCAAAATGAACTGATACACAAACAATGGCAATGTGGGTTCATCCTGATACAGAGAAACGAGGCTTTCTCTGAATAAATAAGCGCAAAAATAAAATATATTATTTTGCGTGGTAAAAAAAAAACCCACTTCCAATGTAGAGGATCGAAAGCAGTGATCGCCAAGACCTCGCGCCGTTTGCATTTGTTCAGAGAACGACCCACGTGCCGAAATCTGGAATGATAGTTTTAATCACGCGTGGTATTAAACTTAACGTTTTGGGTATGGAAATTTCCATGCCGTTATACGCACCAAGCAGTTGGCAGCCCAATGCGTTCGCCAGCAAACTGCAAAAATAACAGCTGCTGTGCAGTCGAGACTTTACAGTTTATCTAATCTGCAGTGAAGGATTTGCGATGCTGCGTGTGTGCGTGCAGGGAGCGGTAGTGTGGCGGTTAGTGTGCGCTACGAACCTGGTGACCCGAGTTCGATTCCCGCTCAGGGCCAACACCAGGGACGATAATTATCTGAACCGGTCCTGGGCCTCCCCGAGGTTGACTCAGCATCGAATGAGTACCAGCGTAAAAACATCTCCACTGGGGAGACAAAGGCGGTCGGGCGCGGTGCTAGCCACCCACCCCCTCATGTACCATTCCGGCCTTCATAGGTGCTCGCTAACAGCACTTGTCCCAACAGTCTGTTAAGGCTATATGGGGTATCTTTGTCTTCGTTTGCCTGTTTGTGGTAGGCGTTGGTGCGGTTTATCGCACACTGTACGAGGATCCAGGTAACCTGGGTTCAATTCCCAGCCATCCCCCCCCCTTCCTTGTAGCAGTGGCAAGTGGTATCTGAACTTGCCCTTGGCCCCCCGCTAGGTCGACTCAGCCGTAAATGAGTACCCAGCGTGACGTGTAATCACCAGACGAATAAGGTGGCCGGGTGTGGTGCTGACTCCATCACCCCCTCGGGTGCTGTATCTTAGAACTGTTGAGCTAAATGGAGGGGGCACCTTTAAAATATGATACGTAATAGCTCCTGTCTATATACAAAAAACTGGTCATCAGAAGACATTTTAGATGAAATGTAAGTCTTATCAGGCCCCATGGTGTTCAGTGCAGTCACCAAACCATATTAATTATGTGCGCTATGAAGAAGCGCCATTTCCCGAAACGTTGCCTGTTATATATTGTCTTATCTTAAGGCAGTGTAACTGAACGTGTTGTTGAGGTTTTTGTGTAGTTGTGGTTATTGTTGCTTGTGCATCACTTCCGCTGCAGCAGCAGCAGCAGCAACATCACCAAGTAATTTGTTTTGAACCATTCGTTCTTTCGGTAACCGCTCCATTCTCATCGCTCGAGGCGGTTAACAAAAGACACGTGTTTCACAGACGTATCGTTCTGCAATCATTCCAAAGTGTGGCGGGGGGGGTGCAATGTTGCTATATTGATTTACGCAATTAAGCAATATGTGAGCAGCAATTGTAATTTTTTTAATGCGGACTGCGACGTCAGCAGGACGGCACACGCACGTAATTCTTCTTAAAGCAACTTCGCGGCATATTCAACGTCTTCGTGCGAAGCGCAAAGGTGCGTATCCGCGGTCGATTCACTCGCAGCGTTAACTAGGGCGGCCGCTGGGCTCGGACCGGGAACCTGCGCACCAAACCGCTTTCTCAAGAGGTCGCCACCACCACTCCCCCCCACCACCACCAACCGTTCGTGCTGCCGACTCCCTGCCATTCATGTGCTGCCGGGCATAGCGATCCATTTCCAGCCACGTCTCCGCTTGTTTGCGGAGGGTTGCGCATGCAGGGAGAAAAAAATACAAAGACATTAAATCTAAGCCTCCCCCCCTCCCCTGCCATCGTCCCCGCAATGCAGGCTTGCCACACAGTCCCAAACGGTGGCACCGTTGCTTGCGAGGGATCATGTGGCAGCCAGCGTGTGACAGCGCGGCGGATGAATTTCGCCGGGCGTTTTGCAGATGCGGCCCGCCCATAATCCAGTGGCTTGGCAGTGGAATTGTTGGATCATGGAAAGATGGGGGGGGGGGGGACTTGCGTAACGCACCCACGTTCAGAGGGGAAAAAAAAAACGACGGTGCTTGTAGGAATCAGTTTCATGTTGAAACATAGACTTTCACGAATTTATAAACTAAACTATTTTGTTTATTCTACCAGGTAAGGCCCACTGAGCTATACAGCTTCTTTTTTAGAAGCGACCCGACCACAAATGAGAGCTCAACAAAGTGGCTTCGTGTGTAAACATGTAGGGCAGGCAAAGACTCAAAACGCGTGATGTTGATTCTAATTCTGGAGGGGAAACCCGGAGGACCCGGAGAAAAATCCACGTGACCACGAGGAGAGAGACGCAAACTCCAAATGTACAGCAGGCGTCAGGGTCGGCATCGAACTCACGACCTCCTGTATAAAAGGCGAGGTAGTTAGCGTCATCGTCAAAAAATGTGTCAACGTTGAAAAATAACTCGCAAATTTCCAAGTCACCAAATTGGGAAAAAGTACAATCATCGTCCCGCTGCTACACAAACATCGGCAGGACCCTCTTGAAAAAAATAGTCTAAGAATAAGAGTGATTTTTCGATTTGAAGCTTTCGTGACTGCAGGGATTCATCTTCTTGGTTCTTTCGGTAAAGTCGCGTAGAATGGAAATAATAAAAGAATAAAAATAAAACATAATAAGACAGACCTGTTCTTCACCTGAGGACGGCTACTTGCGTTGTGGCCGAAACGTCGTGAGAATAATTTTATTATGTTTCGTTTTTATTATTTTATTATTTCCATTCTACGTGACTTTTACCGAAAGAACCAAGAAGAATAAGAATGATTTTATCGCAGTGCGACAACCGCTTGCGCAATTGTCCACGTACACATTTATGATATCAAACCCAAACAAGAAGCTCGATCCAAACCACAACAGACACTTCCAAGCGCTCGAGCGTGCGATCCAGAGCGTTTGGCTTCCCCGCTGACGGTGCCTGTGATGGAAACGTCCGAGACGATTGTCGAGTCTCATGCTGTGCGGTCAGTTGGCAGCGCAGGCAGTTAGCCGTAAATAACAGCTGTTATTCAGTCCCAACTCTCCCCCTTATCTTATCTGCAGTGTGGGATTTTTCCACGCGTGCGGGTTGTATTTGTATGCAAAAGACGTGTTTTAAACGTCGGCGCCACTTCTTCGTTTTTTGTGTCTTAGTGGAAGCGCGCCGTGATTGGATTTGGAGGCAGGGTTGGCGGGTCACGCTGGGATGGAGGCTGGCATTTATTTACGTGAGTGAACATACACACAGTCAGAATCTTTATTTATACTGGAGGAATCCGATGGGCTATAAAGCTCTTTTTTTCACAGATGTCCAGTAGGGGCGGTTCAAAAAGTTGCAGCAAACGATACAAAAACACAATAAAAGTGCAAAGTATAGGGAAGGTTGGCTAATAAAATAAACTATTTTTTTTTTACCAGGTAAAGCCCACTGAGCTATTAGCTTCTTGTATCAGAAGTGACCACAATTGATAGCTCAACGACGTGGCTTATCATGTGGAAATGTGTCGCACTCGCAGGATAATGTGCGCTTGCATGTACACATGTTGAACTTCTCTCGCACTATACGCAGCCAACCGTGCTAATGGGAGGTGCGGGGGTAAGGATAACAAACTAAAACACAAGAAGCAGGAGGCAGTCGAGTAAAAGTGGGTTTCTTGGCAGGTTGAGAACTCTTCGCGTGTGCACGCCGTGTTGGTGTTTCATTTCTGGGCACTTGCTTTCCCACGTTAAAAAAAACTAAAAGCAAGACTCTTCTTAAAAAAAAAGAGAACGGGAGACTTCTAGTTTCAAATTCCAAATAAAGGCAGAAATCACTTTGGCAAAAACAAGTTACGGGCCAAATTCTTGGGTCTTTCGGTAAAGTAACGTAGATAGATAGATATCTACGTGACTTTACCGTAAGACCCAAAGAATATGAATTCCTGCAGTCACGAAAGCTTTAAGTCAAGATTTACGGGGCAAAGCCTGCATAACGCCCATTTGAAAGTAAACTGCTACTTTGGGGCGCTGCGGTGGCTAGGAGATGTTAACTACCTCGCCTGGCATGAAGGAGGTCATGGGTTCGATCCCGACCCTGACGATGCCTGCTGTATATTTGGAGTTTGCTTATCTCTCTCTCTCATCATCATCATCATCACGGTGGCTAGGAGATGTTAACTACTTCGCCTGGTATGGAGGAGGTCGTGGGTTCGATCCCGACCCTGATGATGCCTGCTGTATATTTGGAGTTTGCATATCTCTCGCTCTCATCATCATCACGGTAGCTAGGAGATGTTAACTACCTCGCCTGGTATGAAGGAAGTCGTGGGTTCGATCCTGACCCTGACGATGCCTGCTGTATATTTGGAGTATATTTGGCCTATATATATTCTTGGTTCTTTCGGTAAAGTCACGTAGAAGGGAAATAATAAAATAATAAAAATATCAAACAATACAATTCTCACGACGCTTTAAATCAAAATTTATATTTGGCCTGTTCTCTCTCTGTGGTCGCGTGGATTTTTCTCCTCGTCATCCGATTTTACCTTCCACATTTAGAAACAAGCGTTTACAGTATTTGTCTGCTTTAAATTTCCACGCAATAAGCCACTTCGTTGAGCTATCATTTGTCGCTTCTGAAAAAGAGCTATATAGCTCAAAGGCCCTTACCTGGCACAATGTAAAATAGTAATAGTAAACACGAGTAATAGTTTAGAAGTAGACCTGGCTGACAGATGCAGGGAGATGCCAACTCAACGAACGTCCCAGTTTAGCCTCCCGGGACATTTGGTTCGGAGATTCTTCCTCCCGGTCACAGGCAATGTGGAATTTCCAACGATTGGACGTCAACTCCGCCCCACGGTTCTTTGAGCGGGAAGACAACTTTGACCCATGAATGCCAAGATGACCTGAACGCGGGCTGGCCACTCGTGAATAATGTCGTCGCTAATGGCTAAATGCGGACCGCTGCTTGCCAACGATGCCACCGTCCTTTGAAGCCCCGACAAGGCGGCTGAAGGCCATTGTTTGGCAACTCGGCAGCCTGATTTAGCACGACCGTGCCACGTATTCATATCAAAAAGGGGGCGACTCTTTCAAATGGGCCCTCGCTGTGCTAGATCACGGAGGTGCCTTGTACAGCAGTTTTGCGAGCCTTTGTAGGCTTCAAAATGCAAAGAAAAACGTACTGCAATAATCAATTTCTGATATAAGCATTGTCAGCACCATCAGTTAGATCGCAGAAAATTTCGATTATGGCCCATCTTTCATTGAATACAGTGCTAAGTGAAATATCATCTGCATAGTGGCATATATATTTTACAGTGTTTGACACCACGTTGGATAAACCTTTACTTAAAGCTTTCGTGACTGCATGAATTCATATGCTTGGGTCTTTCGGTAAAGTCACGTAGATAGATTATTTTTGTTATTTTTGTAATTTTCTTTGAAACTATCTACGTGACTTTACCGAAAGACCCAAGAATACCATGTTGGATTTAAAATAATAACAATTACGGCCCTTTGTAATCTACTGATAGCTGAAGGCTTCCCTACACCATGTTGATCACGTGAGTTTGTTTGACCATACTTCACCACGCTGGCCAGTGTAGGTTGGTGAAGGGTGGCGACCCAGGGCTGTTTTAGACACGTGCCGTTTGAGTCGTTTTACGATCAAGCATATATCTGCACTATTTTGATTTGCAGTAGATTCACGAACTGTGTTTTTAATTTGGTCTCAAATCTGACAGCGCATCACTAACGCCGAGGTTCGACATCGAACGGCATCTCCGACGGTAACTGTTACGGTCGGGGTCAGAAGGCTTCGCCAATTTTATGTATGTAGAATTTCTTTAGCACCGCACATAGCCAGCCGTGCTACTCGGAGGTGCGGGGGAAGCACAACAAGCTAAACACACAAAAAAAGCATTTCAAAAAAAAAAAATCTAGATGTAAAGTGCAGAGCTCCGGTGGCTTCCTAACACCGGACGGAAGAGCGTTCCAGACGGCCGCAGAAGCGCATGCGAAAACGCGCGATGCGGTGCTCTCGTCTTTGTTCTATGGCTCGCCGAAAGCCGCCACTTCGAGGATGACCGGAGTTCACGTCATGATTTATGCTCCTTGACGAGATCAGCAAGGTATTGTGTATGCAGGTTATGTTGAACTTCTTTCGCGCCGTACACAGCCAACCGAGCTAATCGGTGGCGCGGCGGAAGGACGACCAAAACTAAACGCACCGTGGTTCATCTTCTTGGTTCTTTCGGTAAAGTCACGTAGAATGGAAATAATAAAATAATAAAATAAAACATTATAAAATAATTCTCACGACGTTTATAATGTTTTATTTTTATTATTTTATTATTTCCATTCTACGTGACTTTACCGAAAGAATCAAGAAGATTAATCCCTGCAGTCACGAAAGATTTAAATCGAAATTGCACCGTGGTTCATTTGTGGAACGCGCTTGGGACACACGCTGCCCGCGGGCGGAGGCCCTCGGCCTCTAGCACGAGAGCCCGGCTCGCCACCACCACCACCACCATCGTCATCATCATCAACGGCGGCGGTAGCGCGCGACCACAGCCCACCCTAGGGGCCAGACCACGGCTGCCATGGACCCACGGCCTCCGTCGAGGCTGAAGTCGGACACTCGGTGGGCTCGGCAGGCGGCACGTGGGGACTGCGAACGCTCCGGCCAGGCGCAGGCGATTGATGATGACGATTATTGTTGAATTGTTGTTTTCACTCGTGTTGTATTTATCGTTTTAGATGTGTTTTTGGAAATCTCGGTGTTTGCACCCATCCGAGTTAATTTATTTTGCTAGGCAGTAGTTACTTTTAGTGGTTTTAGATTCAATGCATATTTTGTCTCGTAAATGACATCCGAGCTTCGCATCATATTAATTTGAAAATGTTTTGTTTCATTAAATCTTGTACATTGAGACCGGTGTTGAGAATTGTGCTTTAATACACAACGGTAACTAGGATGTTGATAATTAATTGTCTCTGTGTTTTTCCAAACATGTATTACATTAAGTTTTGGCCCTTAGTCAGTGGTGGAAAATCCACATTCCTATGGCGGGGACCAGTTTTTATATCGGGCAGCCACCGCTGACTTTTCACAAAGTTACCAATTGTATTGACCCGAGAGGGACGGTACAGAGTTCCATGAAGTGTATGTTTTATTTGGCATTTTCATGGCTTTCCATACCTCGGCTCTTCTTCAATGTGCTTCGTGCGCTTTTAGATGACTTTTAAACCACTCATTTTCGGCGCACTATCCACTACAATAGCAGTCATCTCATTATTTAAAGTGATGACATCCATTTAATCAATTTGCTTTTCTCGGTATTTCCATCTGTTGCTTATCACCATCGAAAATTAACTTTCTCCCTAAACTATATGTATTTTTTTACGCGAACTGTCCGATAGCTGATAAACAGGACTGGTAACGAAATAGCAACCGAGATTACGGCCACCGTGCAGATGGAGCAATGAGATTAGTTTATGATGATCTGGGGAGGTCTTCATTCAGCAGTGGATGGATATTGGCTGATGATGAATGAGTGGATAGGATAAATTGACTGCTTTGTTTGTCAAGCACTCTTACCACAGCGCAACCGGACTAAATTTTACAGAGAGTAATTTGAATGTCGTGTAATTACGTGAAATGTGAAACAAATGTATGATGGTTAGAGATTGTTTTCAGAGCTCTTCATGCCCCACAGGGATGTAATTGATTTGTTGGGAATTAGCCAGATGGGGTAGGAATTTGGCCAAGCCAAAGACTTCATTGATTTGTAGTGGGGTTTTAGCCTGGATACGGGGATTATCACGCTTGCTGTTTATTGAAGATCTTTAGAAGTCCACAGTGATCTGTAATGTCCACAGGAAAAAAATAACGAGACCTCGGTTTAAACTATGTCAACTAAACAAGAACACCTACCACCAAGGCATCTCTTGCAAAGAGCGACGGCTCGGGTTGAGGATGTCTGCCCCCAACAAAATTTACGACTCTCCACTGTATTGCCAAAATAATTGTTTTGCAGGATCTCATTAAAATTAGTTGCTCACCAATAATGCCGAATCCAGCTGGGTGCCTCTGTGATTAGACCACTTGTCTCACAGTCAGAAGGTTGTCAATTTATATCACACTTGGGGGTTTAAACAGAGCACCATTCCTTCATAGAATTTAAATACAATTAATGTCGTTTCCTGGGCGCTCGACAGCGGCTTGTCCTGTGGTGAGACCGGCCGCCACCCTCTGCATATGGAATTTCCACCACTCTGAACACAAGGCTACCAGGTGAAATAAGCATCATGATATTATTATTAAAATCGACAGACACTTTGATTTTTGACTCCCTACAGTATTGATGTTTCTCTTCATTAATATCAAAACTAAACTATTTTATTGACCAGGTAAAGCCCACTCAGCTATTATTAGCTATTTTTCAGAAGCGACCTGGCCTCAAGTGATAGCTCAGCGAGGTGGCTTATCACGTGGAAATATTATAGCAGCCAAATAATTTTTCGATTTAAAGCTGTCGTGACTGCAGGGATTCATCTTCTTGGTTCTTTCGGTAAAGTCACGTAGAAGGGAAATAATACAATAATAAAAATAAAACGAAATAAAATAATTCTCACGACGTTTCGGCCACAACGCAAGCAGCCATCCTCGCATGTTGATTCTAAATGTGGAGGGAAAAATCGGAGGACCCGGAGAAAAATCCACACAACCACGAGGAGAACATGAAAACTCCAAACATACAGGCATCAGAGCTGGGGTCGAATCCACCACCTCCTGCATAATGCACCAGACGAGGGAGGGAATATCTCGCCACCAAGATCGACTTGGGCAAGATGAGTCATGAGCAGGGTGGATGGCAGATGGTCACGAATAATCATGAAGTGGCAGCCAAAGGAGAGGGCACGCCCAAGATGACGCCCACCAAGGAGATGGGGTGATGAGATCAGCTGCGAAAGCCTTCATCCAGCAGTGGATTACTCATGGGTGATGATGATGATTAAAGTTGTTAGATGTATGGTAAAACGTTACAGATTCAAATTATATACTGCAGTTCCTGGGTGCACACGTAAGCCTCGCAATGACAGAAACCATTCAAGTACCTTTATTGCATCCCAAAAGCAATAATGAAATTTGATTTAAATTGTTTAAGCATGATGTCTCGGTTACATGAAATTAGATAGTGTCTGCACTACATTTGTCATTACCATGAAAATATAATTTGATTTCACATCTTCAGTCGCTAATTGGCACATATACGCAGGCAACATTTGCTTGTGATAGCTGTTTCATTTCAGCGAATTGGATTATTTTTCTACATTTTATTTTATTTGGCTGTAAAGGGACCTATATATTTTACGCATTGATTGAATAAGTGCAGTATTATCATTCGTAATGTGTACGTCGTTTAAACTCATTGGAATATTATTTTCTACAGTCTGGTAATGAAAATATTTTTCTCTGTTATGTGAAAACATAGTGTTTTAATTTCATACTGCCAAAAAAACATTTCGCCTTATCCCTTTGCAGTGCTTTATAAGAGGAGAAAACCCACGCGATATTTGGGGAAATTAGAGGCAGAAGATTGGACAAAATTCATAACAATTTGTGAGCAATCGACAGTGGCTGTCCTATGCAGAGATTGGCCCCTGCTATAGGAATGTGGAATTTCCACCACGAGCACAGGGCTGCCCATGGATATGAGCACCACAGTGAAGGGCAGTGGTAAATTCATCGCACGTGACGTCTGGAACATCCTTCACCCATCCAGCAGATGTCACGGTTGATGACACCAGAGCTCCGAGGGACTGGAGGACCATGGTTTTTGTGACATTTATTTGGGGTTCGTGACCATTCTTCACCACGCTGTTCATTACAGAGTAGGGAAGGTGCCAACCTGACAGGGGAATTCATCAAAATCATGCAAGTCGCATACAATCACGGCTACTATTAACTAGCAATAACATTACACAGTGACATTAATATAACCACCGCAGCACAACATTTCACTTCCTTCTAGCATATTTATCGCTGGCTCCACCGTCCATTCCTGCAATCACATCACCTTGCTTGCCGTCACTCTGGTTCGGACGTAACGTTGTGATCAGCCCCTTATTGGACATCTGTGAAAAAGAGCATTATAGCTCATCGGATTCCTCCAGTATAAATAGATGTTCTGATTCTGACTCTCGACTCAATGGATCATATCCTTTGACAGCGGCACCATCCACGTAATCAGATCTCGCAACTTACAATTCAGGGCTCTTTGTCCATTGGGATTGGAACTCACAACCTCGACTTCTACAACTCTGTCCACGTTCGATCTCAATCGAGTATCGTCGAGAAACTCTCCAACGGTCGCAACCACCATCGGCGCTTCTCATCCTCGGCTCAATTCCCTCGCCTCCCGCCGCTCGCTCCACTGTTATGAGACGCCACGTTGGCGAGATGTCACCTGCCTCGCCTGGTATGCAGGAAGTCGTGGGTTAGATTCTGACCCGGACGCCTGCTGTATATTTGGAGTTTGCGGTGTCTCTCTCCCCGTGGTCGCGTGGATTTTCATCCGGGTTCTCCTGTTTTTCCCTCCACATTTATAAACACGCGTTTAGAGTATTTGTTTGTTATACATTCCCACGTGATGATAAGCCACTTCGTTGAGTTTATCATTTGTGATAGCCATGTCGCTTCTGAAGAAGAGCGAAACAGCTCAGTGGGCCTCATCTAGTTAAATAAATGTAGTTGGGTTTATAGTTTTGTGTCTGTAAAATACTGCGTACGTTATAAGTGTCATAATTATTTACAAAGCAAACTAAGTGGATAGTTTTTGCAAGATAATTCTTTTGTTTAAAACGCTTCATACCAATGTGCTGGGTGAGAGGCGTCCCCAAACTGCGCAGGTCATGGCGGTTATTTATTTGACCATACTTCACCACGCCGGTGAGTGATGGGGTTCGTGAATTTCCCACTCAAGTGCAGTTCAACAATAAAGTTTGCTGCACTGCCTTTAATTACAAATAAATAGTTGCTTATTTAAACGAATTGGCGTTTGTTAAACATTACCGTTCACATAAAAACAAAATCACGAAAAAACTCCGTTATTTACTATACAAAACATGAATTCGTTGTTTAATTTACTTGTGCTAATGTATACGCCGACGATTATCGCACGTGGCGTACGACAATTTAAGCCGCCGATAATTGTGACGTCACGCCAGATTGACACCGCTCCGGTGACGTACTCGACCCGGGCGCGTGACGTCACCGCCGCGAATTGCCCCGGGTGGGTGACGGCGGCCCGTCGGGAAAAACCGTTACACAACAACAACTCCGCGGGCAAATGACGTCATCTCACACGATTAAGGTGGGGGGAGGGGTGGTTTGGTGGGAGGGGGGGGTATGGTGGGAGGGGGGGGTATGGTGGGAGGGGGGGATATGGTGGGAGGGGGGGGTATGGTGGGAGGGGGGGGTATGGTGGGAGGGGGGGGTATGGTGGGAGGGGGGGTATGGTGGGAGGGGGGGGTATGGTGGGAGGGGGGGTATGGTGGGAGTGGGGGTATGGTGGGAGGGGGGGGTATGGTGGGAGGGGGGGGGTATGGTGGGAGGGGGGGGTATGGTGGGAGGGGGGGGTATGGTGGGAGGGGGGGTATGGTGGGAGTGGGGGTATGGTGGGAGGGGGGGGTATGGTGGGAGTGGGGGTATGGTGGGAGGGGGGGTATGGTGGGAGGGGGGGGTATGGTGGGAGGGGGGGGTATGGTGGGAGGGGGGGGTATGGTGGGAGGGGGGGGGTATGGTGGGAGGGGGGGGTATGGTGGGAGGGGTGGGGTATGGTGGGAAGGGGTGTTGAATGAGGGGAGTGACATGACGTCATTTTCGGTAGCTCCGCCCGAGTGACGTCAGCACGAGCCCTCCCCTCCTCCCTCTCCCCCGCTTTGCTCCCACACGGGTGACGTCACGGCGGCGGCGCTTGTCCGTCCGCGCTCGCGTGTGAGGCAGTCGGAGCGGCTGGGTTTGAGCTCCGTTAACACATTTTTTTAACTGCGGTGTAGTCGCCACCTCCACCGCTGTTATTGACTCAACGCTCCCTCCTAAATCCGGTAGCCCGAGGGACGAGACTCGCCCTCGCTCGACTGCGAGACATCGCCTCGAAATCGGCGTTCCCCGAGGCTTGACGACAACGGCGGGGGGGGGGGGCGGCGTCCGGCGCGACCCGAAGACGTCCGGGCAAGTTGATCTAGCCAAGGTCGGTGTTCTCTCTCTTTAGGCCTCTCCGTGATGTTGCGACTTGCGTTGTGGTGTTTTCACGTCGTCCGTGGGCACGGGTTTGTATTGTTTGACCCTCGTTCCCCTGTCCCCTGCGTGCGGCCAAACGCGCAATGTACGCACGCGAGTTTAATAAAACCTCGTGAATGAAATTAAAAAACAAATACTCTTAAAGTTGCCGGGAGGAGGGTTTGGGGGGGGCAGTAGCTTCGTTAGTGGTACTCAAGCGACTTAATCTGCATGCGGCTTAATCTGCCGGTGCAAGCTGCCGTCCTCGCAGTGACTTGAAGCTTCTCGTTTGCCTCGCGATCGTCGCTTATTAAAACTGGTGTCTGGGGGCAGTCGCCGGACACTCAACCAAATAGAGGGCGATGCTTATGCACGACCGTAATCTCGGTCGATTAACAGCTGATGGCAGTCAACATTCCGTCAAGAGTTGTGGTGCTTGTGCGTTGACTTTGCACGCTTCGTCTCGTGCCTTGTGTAACGACGCTGCTGCTGCTGCTGTTGTTGCTGGATGCCCACTGATTGCGCGTAAGCACCGAGTCTGGGATGGTTTGTGTTGTTGTTGTTGCTGCTGCACGTGCGACTCCGTGTGATCATCCTCGTCCTCCTCCTCCACGCTCGGAGAGTCTCGCCCGCGTTGGTTATGGTTTTGCCGACGTGTACCGTGCCATGTGTTGCAGCATGCGCCGGAGGGGCTCTGTGCCCTGTGAGAGCGGTGGACCTACGGGCTGTAGGAGCCCTGCCTACGGGCCATAGGAATGTGGAATTGCCGTCGTTGCGGAGATGAGCAGCGTCCCGGGTTACTCGTTTGATTCGTTGTTGTGGTGGTGGTGGTGATACTGCGTTGGCAGTGAAGCAGTGCTTTTAAAATATCAATATTCAACGCCATCTAAAGAGGAAATCAGACTGCCCAACTGCAATGAGAGAGATTTAATGTTCTTTCGTAAGCGTTAAAGGTATTTTGACTTGCGTTAATCTCACACGGACAGGAATTTGTGCACTCTACCGTATATTCCCGAACATATTAACGTCGTTACCGTCACTGTGAAGTTGCAGATTTGTGTACTCGTGTATGTACTTATGCAGAATCATGTGTACGTTCTGCACGGTGCACTGCTGTTCGAAGCTTGGCACCTGAGTTCGATTGGTGAAGTATGGTTAAACAACCTCGTACCCTATCGCCGACGTGTAACACGGCGCGAGGGAGACCCGTTCAGTGGTTTATTGAGAGACTCATTCAGTGGTTCATTGAGAGAGCGTGGTAAATGTTATAACGGTATTGGGGAATATATATGTATACAAACTGTGTTTGGGTACACTCGTGTTGTAGTGTTCATGAATCGTAAAATGTTATTGAGTGTAGCCTTAGCGGGGCGTATTATAGTGATGGAAGTTTATGTTGTGAGTATTATAAGTGTTGATTGTATGCTTTCAATTTGTACACTTGTGATGTGTGGTCTGCATACACAGTGTCACACGTCGTCGGCTTTTTGCGAGCGATGTTATCCATAATAGAGGTTTTTGGGTTAGATCGCGTAAATATAAATGTGTCGTTAAACCCACCACCGCCCCACATAAATACGATTATTTATGCGTGCATATAAATAACATATGCAGATCCGTGGGCTTTTGTTTGTACATTGTACACTTAAATAGGATGAAATGTCTATTGTTTGGGGGGTGCATTTTTACAGAATTGTATATATGAATGGGTTTAGCACGTGTGTGTACGCTATCAACGGTCAAATTATGTATATTGCAAACATCACCGTGTGCACGTAAGTATCAACCTGTCAACCCCTTATCAGTGCCCCTACCTTATTACATACCAATTCAGACCTTATTGGTCACCCCGTGCCCTTATAAATCTCAACGTTCATCCTACAGTCCCATCACAAGAGAGAAACACAAACAAATAAACACATTTTTTTGCCCATACTGAAACGGCTGCACGCCGTATGGACCTAAAAACGACATTTCCTTGTATAAGAATATATGGGTATAACGTTATGGGTTGACAGGTATAGAAGTAGCACATTTACTGTGTATTGTATAAATGTATACATGCACTTGTACGTTTCCGCACGTGCATATTTACAGTACTCGTGTGCACACAAACGTTGGCATACGTATATCATGTGGTACGCTACCATAACCCACGGTTTTTTCTGAAGAAAAATCTGTGGGTTATGCGACCACTTCTGTCATACAGAGTTTGCATTAACTCAGCTCCAGTAAAGTGAGATTAAAGACGCATTCCACATGACATGTCTAGGGAGTTTTTGTCATTGTGCAGTGTGTTTTGCTTTTTTGGCAAGTATTCTATACTATGCTTTACATATCTCTTGTGCTGTTTATTATACTCCACGCTCCATTTGTTATTTGAATTATGTTGGCACATGTGTATAGAAATACAGTACAGACATGCGATTACAAAGCACCAGAATAAGCAGTAAATGTAGCAATGCTGCTTATAATGCTTCGGTAATTAATTTGTCTCGAGTCTTTTGGAAGTTAACCTGTGGTTGTCCTATAGTTAGACTGGCACCTGTCGTTGGAATGTGGAATTTATTAATATGCTGTTCAATACTCGTTTGAACAAATCGCATAGAGTGTCTCCATTCTCACAGATCACATAAGTTAATCGGAGTTGAACATGGATAGTGCTTAGATGGGTGACCACCGTGCATAATGCAGGTATCGGAGGTTGCTGTGGGAATACGTTGTCATCGGAGAACAATGCACCAACATCTTGCTGTTGTATTGTTCTATGCTCTCCAACCCGCACTGACCAGCATTGAAAAGTATGGTCCATAATCCTCACATTTGAGCTGGGAGATGCTTTGACTCATAAATGGGCGCAAATTAGGTGAACATCAATCATTAATTCGCTGTGACGCTTAGCAGCGCAAGGCAAGAGAAAAGCCACGGGTCACAAACTCGTTTAGCAAAACCAATCTTAAGTCGCGTGAATCACCACCTACATCGGGAATGCAGGTAAACAGATTTAATGCAAGTCCTGTCTTGGACCCACATCTATCCCGCCGCCAGTAAATCGTTCTTGGTTTTAGCGAACACATGCATGGGTACAAGGGGGTAGTTGGAAGCTGGGGGGATCTCGAAGGGATTTACGCTCGCGTTACAATGCAGCGTTGTGCCCCTGGCGGCAAAGAAACTTGCACGCGACAATCGAGGGCACGGGCTCCTCATGCCCGGCTGGTGATTGAGCGCCCATGCCCACCCCTCTCTACTGAGGCATATGCACTGTACGTGTTGTGGGTTTAAATAAATTGTAGCTCTTGGCCTAGCTCGGAAATCCGCAGTCACTCGCCTGTGCCCTGTGTCAATAGACCGGCAGAACCCAACACCAATATACAGGTTCGGGTCATGGTATCGGGTTAGTTATTGGCAAATCAGAAGCGTTTTCATATTATCACACCTAAAGGACTGTTGGGCAGTGCTCAGCTTTATTGCTGACCTTGAGCCAGTGGTGGAAATTCCACAGTTGTGTGACAGAGGCTAAGTGAGATAATAAAAGAGTCGGTGTTCTCGCAGCTCATATGAGCATTGGGTCAGTGTTTGTTTCCTTAACTGGTCTTGAACCAGTGGTGGAAATTCTTCATTACTGTGGCAGAGGCCCTTCTCCCCTTAGGGCAACCAATGCTTGCTTACTTTCTAAAATGTGTTTGACTCATTGCATCAACCACAGGTAGATACATATGTAATTGTAGTGATGCAGAGAAAATTAATCTTTGAAGTGGTTAAGAGTAAAACGATTATGGAGAATTTAACTTCTAAAGGATATTCCAGGCTGTGTCTTGGCAAATAATAATGTGCTGTTTACATTACAGAACAAAGTTTCATTGGAAGGGACTAACAGGCAATCTATTAATCTGGTATTAGTTGACTTAAGTGGGATTTGCATGTCAGAAACAAACACAGGATGTCTATTGGCACATGCCTCTAATCTGGCACTTTAGAGGTGGGATGTGGGTATATCATGCACACTCTATCATCTGCACGAAACTCCACCTGCAAAGTTACTTGCTGACCTGTACGAGACAGTTCACTGAGTAGGTTACTGGAAAGCTATCCATTGGGAATTGAGTGTTATCTCTTCTTACGTGTGGGTTGCCTATGGACACCGCAGATTCTCCTGCACGCAAAAATACTCATTCAAAAATTAGCCAAATATTCCAAGTGGGGGGCCTTCCTGAGACTTAGCATCGGCTTTCTCGGCTAAACAAAAAGGACTCATTACTCATTATAATTGATGCTACTACTATTACGTTTCAGATTACGGTGTTTTACGATGCGGTGCAGTGTGAGCACTGCTCACTGGTCATCGGGTTGCTTGGCATATTGTCGTGGCGGCGGAGATAAATGGGCAGAAGAAAGTTGATGCGCGCGCAGACTTGTGGGCTGAAAGCCAACACGGCGCGTCCCTGAGATTGCCGGAGAGATTTCAGCAGACGCAGGCTCCTGCAACGGGTGAATGCTGCTTCGCCGAAACATCTGCCGCTGTAATGTTTTCCTATCCTGCTGGATGATGGCCTGGGTGGGCGACCCACCCGCCACTGCGCAGATTCCAAAGTGGCTCGGCAGATTGAGCCTTTACCAGACAAATGCCGAAAGGGGTTGGCAAAGCCTGCTGTAAAGCGGAAGTCAAATTCTCAGTGATGCCGTTCGTTTGTTAGTGTGCCAATTTAATGCCCTACACTTTCTGTGTTTAACAATTATCCATGGGGGTCTGATTTTGAAATGACATTTTCAGGCATACAATTTTGGTAAACATTAAAGAACTGTTTTGGCAATAGTGTATATGTGCAAACCAAAACATTTCACTGTTTTTATTATGAGCACTGCCGAATAACAAAACACAGTTTGAAGCGGACGTGCGGGGCATAGACTCTTCTTCGCCGTAGTTTGGGAACAGGGAGATTAACTGATAGCTTGTGAAGCCCTAACTTTGAATCAATGTGGAGGCTTTTTCTCTGCCCGCAAGAAGGGGATTCGCCCCAGACGTTCGTTTTCTGTTTAGTTTTATGTCATCGGGCATAAGGCAGTGTTCATTGTGGTGGTTGTGATGTTCTTTTGAGATGGCACACACTAGGCTGTGTCAACTTCCAAGCTAAATGTAACTGCAGTATAAATAAACACGTTATCGCCATTATTATGTAACGTGCATAATGTATAGCCTCAAATGCATGAGCGGCTAAAAAAACTGGCATTCCACGTTAATTTGCAATTTCGTGTTGTAGTAGCAGCGCCAAATGCCGTGCCGTGGGTGGTCGTATGCAATTTTAAAAGAAACTAAAACTTTATAAACATTACTTGCGCTGTTCGGTGGGCAAGTCGCTGCCGTGGCTGCCTGGCCCCTGGGGGCCTCTGTCCGCCTACAGAATTGCCAAAATCGTTTGCATCGGAGTGTGTTCAAAGCAAGCGCGGTGCTGTAGATCCACTTGTGTTCCTAGAGTGTCTCCTCTCATATGAGTATGGGGAGTGGTGTTCATCTTCACTGGCCGCCCGGAGACACTGGATGGAAACTCCCCTTTCCTGTGGAAGGAGACAGTCTTGTTGTGGTGTGATGACTGTTGATATTACAATTACGGTTTTCATTTGTAAGCCTGACAGAAAAGATGAAGAGTTGTGGAATTACAAACTTTATCGTAAACTAGAGGTGAGTTGGCTAGGTTTCTGTGAGGTTAGAGTGCTGAGTCAGCACCACTGAGATCCTGAGTTTGAATCTGGTCAGCCGCCTGTGATGAAACCGTGTTCTCAAGTTTATGATTTAATGACCTTAATGGATAAGCGTTTAGGCATGAGAGAGGTCGAACAGTATCAGTTGCGTGGATGGAGTAGTTTGACAAAAATACATTTTAGCCGAGGAGTAAAATATGAGGAATAAAGATGACATCAGGGATATGGACTCACTTGGAAAACTTAATGTCAGAAATTTAGTAATTAAATACAAGATTGCATAATTTTTTTTATCAAGTAATTGTATTAGTGTCTATTTTATTATATCATGGGACCTCCTTTGCCCTTTGGTCTAACACTGTTTGAGACGAGGCTCAAAAGAAAGCTGTCTCTGGTGTGGACCAATCAGTTTCAAAGACAATGCATATATTATCAGAGTATTTTTTTGTTTGCATTCTGACCACAAGCATTGTGGTTAATGCAGACATGATTCCTTGTTAAAGGTTTCAGTTTGGTGTTTTAACATCTTAACACCTGTTAAGTTGCCAGAAAAAAGGGGAAAAACCTATTATCATTATTATAATATGTAAATAAAAATATCATGCAGTCTGGTGGTGCTGTGGTTATAAAATACCATTTCCAATTCGAAAGGTGCAACTTCATATTATGTTGAGCGTTGAGTCAGCCTATCTATCATTCCTTTGGGGTTGACACGACAAATACTGATTTCCTGGGGATTTATCTTGGGCTGACTAATTCGTAAACCTGGCCCCACATACCATGAGAATGTGGAATTTCCACTGCCTGTTCAGGGTCACCACTGGATACGAGTATCACCCTAAGCTGATTTGAGCAGGTAGACACATTGAATATTAACAGTAGGCTAATAATGCGGTATATTCTAAGCAAATTATGCATCTTCATAGTATGCTTGTGGAATTCCTATGGATTCATACTTTTTCGGGTTACCGTTTGATAGTATTTACGTTCAAGAAATAAAGGCGTGGGAAAAAATGTGCGGTTTGTGGTAATTCATGTGGCGTCGCTTTTCCCTCGCCTTATTCTGCACCGTAGCCTGGAGGAAAAGGCTGCCGAGTTCCTCCCTCCGCCTACTGTTCAGCGCACGCGCACACGGACACAAATTGCGTCCGTCGCTGCTGCCTTTCGCGCCGGCACGCAATGGCAGGGGTACGTTCAGCTCGCCCGAACCGTTCTCGGTCCAGTTTTTATCACAGGGACCGGGCTTGTGTTGGTGCGGCCGATTGTTTATTAATGGCCCTCGTTGTCTGAAATGGGGAAAGCAATTAGCTTAACAGGAATGCGATCGCCCAGGTCTAAGCCCGTGGGCTAAGAGTGCTGGGGAACAGTCAAAGATTGTGTTTATCTAAGGTGGACCTTGTTAGATGGTCCAGTGGAGCGTTTTTGCTCTACGTCCGGTCAGGTGACTGCTCGATTCACAATAACATTTGTGAGTAAAATTCTGGTTGGGACTCTGTGGTCGATACACTTAATAACTTTTGCGCATCAACAGAGGTCATCTGTAGACATCCTCCCCCCTCCTGCCACGTGAATGTGGAATACCCACCACTGGCTCAAGGCTGGCTATGATAGAAGAGTGCCATTCCGTTGCTTGTGAGCCCATTTTGTTTTGTTTTCAGTGGAAGGCTGCCTCTTTTTGCACTGGGCAGGTTACTTGTTTTTTGGCTTGCTTGAAATGAATTCACCCAACCACGCACGGCTCAATGTCAAATTACAAAATGAAATAAACTGTGATGATCGTTAGTCCCTGAAATTGTAAGGAAAATAGTCCATGGAACATTCCACGTGTTATTTCTTATTGCAGTGTTTATATGAAGGCATTTGCTTGTTAATATATGGTCCGTTATTTGTTACCGCGATAAATTGTAGATTTGTCATGCATTTGTTCTAAGCAAACACTACGTGCACATCCTGGATAGACTTGCAGTGACTTATCAGTGGTAGTTGTCTGTTAATTTGGGAGTTAAATAATAGACTTAAATTAACTTTGAAGCAATTTTGAGGCAGGCAGCTCGGCAGCGAGAGCTGTTTAATCTTACTTACATAATGAACGTCGGCAGGCTTGTGCACGAGGTTATGCTTATGAATTAATTGACATTATTAATAGTCCAGCCCCCTAAGCCCATGCCATATTAAAAGTAAAAACTGCATACTGTAAGTTTTGTGCAATGCCTTAATTTGCGAGTGGCCTGAGAGCCGGACGGTTATCCTCCTGGCATATAATTCTGTCTTTAGAAAGGACTTGTGATTAGTTGCTGCGCCTTACTTACGGTTCCCCGGCGGAGCGTTTGATTCCTTGTGAAGATGATGTGAAAACCATCTTGGGCAATGATAACACTGGTCAACAAAAAAAAATTCTGGCCTGGACTTTTGCAGCTGTTTTAGACTAATTTCAGGGTGCTGATTCCAAATCTGATCTCAGATTTGCTCTTTCACATCTAATTTCTATACTATCGGCATACCCCATTTTCATTGATTTTACCCGAAATTAACTCTGTCACTTATGATTGCAAGTTGTTGCGAGTCAGTGACTGCTTTAGTGTTAATATATCGTGCTGTATTTTTAGGATAGTGTGTTTATAATATAATTTTATGTAGATATCCACATTTATTTAATATTTTTCTGCAGTTTTTTATTGAAAATGCAATATTTGATATCTCACAAACCTGATGTGATGGACAAAAACTGATGCCAGATTTGGAATCAGCAACCCAAAATTACCTTAAAACATTTGGAATACCTTATGCCAGAAAAAGTGTGTTGACCAGTGTAATGTGTCTGCCATTGTCTTTGAGTTTGTGAAAACAAAAATCTCCATTCTCAAATGAGCAGTGGTGCAGTGCTCCTCTCCATTGGTGGTTCTACTGCAAATCAAAGTCGTTGTCTCATGCCAGCTCAAACGAGCGTGGCGTGATGCACTTCTCCACTGATGAGTTGGAGCCAGCAGTGGAAGCTCCAAATTGCCATTATGGGGATCAATCTCTTCATAGGATGACCTCGGTTGGCTTCCTGATGAGTGATGTTGAATGGGAGTACTCATCCCAGAAGCATGTTTGGTAAGGTTTACTCTTGGGCATAATTTTTAGCTCGCATCCTTTCGATTATGAATCAGGTGCTTTACCAACTGTGCCACCTGACTCGATTGCCTTCATACGCAAATGTACGGCCCTAGTTCCAGACACTATTGGATTTTCAGACCACGTCAGTTGGTGAATGAGAGGAGCAAATGCAGGAGCATGTAAGTAAAGTAAAACAATAAAATGTTCTGCACTGCCCTCTGCTCCCCACCACATAACCAATCCAAGGAATATCCAGGCTCAAAATCCCTGCTGAGTTTGTTGAGATCTGACACGATCAGGCTTGTTCCAGGTTACTAGATCATCGGCTATCTTTGCATTCTCAGCTGTAAAATATGAAACCAGTTAGGAGGCAGCTTGCCTTGGGGTCAAGTGAGGCTATCCAAACTTCCAGTATGAAGCAATAAAAACGTCCTTTGGTGGCAAAGTAAATCACTGTTCATAATACAGGTTTTTTTGGGTTAGATCGCGTAAATTTTTTAAAATATTTTTGCGACCTAACCCAATAAAACATGTAGTATGGATAATATTGGTCGTGAAAGCCTACGTTTTAAACTAAGTAACTGATGCAAGATAGACCGAGATTTAATAAATACATGGGATGAATAAAAATCATATACATTGGATGTACATTGTTGAGGCTCAGAACGAAGATCTTTCGAAATGTACGCACAGGAATACGAGGGCAGTTGCATAAGCAGAGTGTGTAGTGTGGTGGGGGGTGAAGGAGGGTGCCCAGTGTTACTAATAAAATCTGTGTGCTGTATTCCTGTCATCTGGTAGTGGGTGGCAACATGCCTGAGGCCAGTCCCCATGTGCGACCGGATTTAGGCTGCAAGCAGGGCGCCACATAATAGGAGGGAAGATAAATTCAGCGGAGGGTTTTGGCTGTTTGTAAGAGTGGAGGATTCTATTGCTGTCCTAATGCCCGTTTTTTTAATGTCATGAGCAATGTTGTGTCGACTTAGAGGCTTATGAATGAATTAACTGGGAGGTGCTATCAGAGAGATTCTCTAGGTCAAATATCCTTGGTTTTAAAGTCATAATTTGACCAAGGGCTGTGTGATTTAGTTGAACAACATATTATTAGCTGCATTTAATTGTTACACTTTTTAGCATCTGCTTGAGTCGGTGAGTTCAGTATAAATACATGATATGATTGCAAACACACTTCGTCCACCTTTGCATCACCTATTTGCAAATTCATCACATTTCTTGGTGGGTGAAAATCGTTAACATGCCTCGTGTGAATAGATATGATGTGTCTGTATCAGAGTAAGCAGTGTGTCCGTGGTTTGCGCACGATGGATCCTGAGGCAATTAATTGCCTTGGAAATGTGTTGCTTCAAACCCAATGGGTACCAAGCTGGAATTAAACTGGGCCATTGTATAAGGCCTTCCCATGTCCCATTTCCACAATTTCTGTCGTGGGCTCTATTGGCCTTTGAGAGGCCCGAGAGCAGCCTAGAAACGGCACCACGGGCCTAGCTTTCATGAGCAGCCATGAGACTCGGCAGCCTCAGCTCCGTTCGCTCCATTTCTCTGACCCTTTTCTCCCCCTCTAACCACAAAGTGGAAAGGAGGGAGAGGGGGTGTGGTAGTACAGCGAGTTGTTTTGTTGATCCTGAAATGACCCACGGCTCTTACCTGGAAATACCTACCCTGGATCCCATTATTCGTTTAGCATGGAACCTCCTGGTTACACCAGCCCACAGGGGATTATTGTGTCCGTCGTGCAAGAAGGGGGTGGGGAGGGAGGGGCTGGGAGGGGCTGGGTGGGGAGGGGCTGGGTGGGGAGGGGAGGGGCTGGTCACCCCGTGGTGCCCTTATAAACTCAACGTTTAACTTACTCATGCCGGCTTGTGCCCGCCCTCACAGTCGGCCATATTTGCGGAATACACCACGCAGCCGTTGACCCTGGCCATTGACCGAGCAACCCAGCGTTCCTACCAGCTCCCTCTGCAGGAATGTGTTTCGTTTAGCATGGAACCGTACGTGATCATTTTGCTCAAGTTGGGCTGGCGTGCGAACTGGGCTACTTGACCCATCCTGACCCAGCACAGATCCCATTGTCTGTGGAAATAAGACATCACGTGCAAGATGTCATTCTCGAGCAGCCAAGGACTGTTATAGGCTTGTCCCCTAGTTGAAAAGTTCCCCTGAATTTATAAGAAATGGGAAACAGTTTGAACAGTGCTCAGTACGTTGGCCCGGTGGCAATCCGTACACGGCTGGTACCGTTCGACTGGTTACTGGGAGCGGCCCAGGGATTTCTTAATCCAGAGCGTGTTCTTGGCAGAGGGGGCTGCCCTGTGCTACCATGACTGTAGGCAATTAATAAGGGAAAGTGGTTTCTCATTCACTGTGCAATCATTGCCTGTGGCAGGATTACATAAAGCGTTTTTTTAAAGTGCGCACATGCTATTTATTTTTTAATATTTGTAAGGTGGCTTGCCAAAACAGTTTTAACACCTTTTTGTATGTGCTGTAGCTGACTTTAAGAATACTAGTTTCACGTACGCTTGTTATTGTAATGTAATATGTTTTCATTAAATGCGAGCGCATCAACTGAGTCCACATACATTGTATGGCCCATTTCTTTAAAAAAATATTTGGGCGTAAGAAACAATCAAGAGAACCTGGAGAACACCCACCAAATGATTGGAGATTACACCCACAGATACGGTCAACAGCTTAACTCTTCCATAATAGATGTTATGTGGGTTAGATCGCGTAAATATATAAATGTGTCGTTAAAACCCGCCACCACCCAACACAGCCAACGAGTAAGGGTTGTCACGTGAACAGAACGTGGCCAATTCGTCACTAGTACAGCACTAACCAGTGTGTTGGAGAGCCAAGCGACAACATTTACAATCTGAGTACGACGTTTCGCCAGATCTAACCCAATAAAACCCTCTTATGGATATTGGTCGGCGAAGGCCTACGTGTTAAACAGCCTAACTTTTACTGCGTTTACTTGAGCCCATCAAACTCGATGAATCACAGCTCATAGTCCAACTCTCCAGGGCACACGCACACTCTCTCCTCAAGTCCCCCCACATCATTAAAAGTGGTCGATTCTATCAAAATTCGCTATTCATTTTACGCCACAGGATTACGCGGCGATGACAGCACTTCTGTTCCAGTGAGCCTGGCAGTATTCACCCTGGGTTTGTGTTCCCTTGAAGACTGCGGTTAGAGACATGCTTATCTCGCAAAAGTGATTCAAGAATCAGTTTCAGAATTAAGTTCAGTTGTTTTTGGGTCATTTTTGTGAATTGAGAAATTTTTTTGTTATCTCCTATGATTGGATTCTGGGCAATAATAGCATTATAAATAAATCGTAACGTGCTTTCCCACCTGATGACGGACGCTTGTGTTGCGCCTGAAACGTCGTGATTTCTTTTATTTTATACTCACGTGACTTTACAGAAAGAACCAAAGAGATGAAAAATAGTAAGGTGTGTCTTCTTTTACACGGCCATTGAGCCTTCCATAACAATGTTTCCCAGTAGCATTTTTTTAACGCTGGCATCCCTGGCCAATATTTTTACTCCACTGAGTCTCATCGGCAGGGTTGCGGCCAATTAAATGGATGATGTTTCAGCTTGCAAATCGAGGCAGATGTGAACAAGGAGTGCGTTTATTCCTACAGTATGTTGTTGTTATGTCTGTCTGCATAGATATCTCTGATTAATGTATATCTCATGCAGCACAGAGTTTGTGACATTTTCCTGAATTGCTGCCCAATGACGATTAAACAAAAAATGGAAAAACCGCCAAATGAAATGTGAATTTAAGCAATGTATGACGAAATGAGGCTATGAATTTAAAAATGGGGGATTTCACGAAATACCGGTACTGTGGGGCATGATTGGCCTTTGGTGACTTCCCGAGCATCTCTAGTTTCCAATTTTCCAAAGAGCTTCTTTAACAGCTTTGGATTATGCGAAGGTACGATAATAGCAAAAAAATCATATTAAGTAACATTTTTCATCGTGTCCCCCCCCCATTCTAATCACGTTACAATTCCCTTGCCTTCAACTTAAGTGATATGTTCATGAAGGCTCGCTTATTGGGCGTTGTGCAAGGGGACGCGCATTGGAAATGGATATTATTAATACGCCCATTGTGGAGGCGATTCCTAACGAGGCGTCACTGCAGCCAGAGTGCTCGACTCCGCTCGGAAGATTGTGAGCTCAAATCCTGATTTAGGACCGATTCAGCCTCCTGTTCTTCTAGGCCAGTGGTGTCAACCCATTGTTCTACTGTCCTCCCAACCGACGAGAACCTCCCTTGCCTCATCCAACATGGTTCTGAGACATGAATGTACAAATAGTGGACGACACATTTTTCACCAGTTGTCCATTTTGCGAGGTATCTGAACTAGCTCGTAACTACAAGCAAATGAAAACATTTCAACGGACGCTCTGCGTGGCGGATTTTGTTCACCCTCGCTGGTTACTCCTCTTGGTAACCGCATTGTTTACGATCATTGAGTTTAGAAAGGTCTTTTATATAATTCTAGGTTTACCATATGGATTAAAATTTTATCGCAGTTATTTTCTATTAGCAGATTCATACGTGACTATTCACCAAGGGCTCTCACGCATGATATAATTTCACACATTTATAAATCACCTCACATACTCCCTAGGGCATTGCCGCCGGTTGAGAACCACTGCTCCAGGCTGAATAAAATAGCTACCGATTTGTAGGACATCGACATTGATTGTCCTCCAGCTTACAGACTTGCCCCCGTGGCATGAGAAAGTGCAGTATATATTTCGAGCCACTGGCTCAATGGAGATGAGGCTCATTCCATTGCTTGTTTGAGCAGGGGGACACTTTAACTTAGACTTGAGTGTGCGGCCACTCGGCAACACACGATCGCAGAAGTGTGTGTGCACGCGTGCGTGCGTGCGTACCCACTGGCGTGTACAGGCACACGCGTGTATGGCCTCGGGGCGTGTGTTTTGCGGTCCGACCGTAATTAAGCCCATCAGGCTGAGCGGCGGTGCGCAGAGCACTGGCATTGCATATAAAATGACCAAAGGAAGACTCATTAAATCACAGTGACCTCCTGGTTATAAAAGGCTGAACATGTCTCTACATCGGATGAGATAGTTGCATTTTCGAGACGGAATATTTTTTTCAAATTTTAATAACCGTGAGTAGTTTTACAAAAAGCTGCCTCGAAAATGTAAACTGATGCATCGTGAATTTTGATTTAGAGCTTTCGTGACTGCAGGGATTCATATTCTTGGTTTTTTCGGTAAAGTCACGTGGAAGGGAAACAATAAAATATAAAACAAGAAAATTCTCACGACGTTTCGACTGCAACACAGGCAATCATCATCAGGTGTGAAAAATCATCAGGTGTGAAAAACACACCTGATGATGATTGCTTGTGTTGCAGTCGAAACGTCGTGAGAATTGGATTGTTTTATATTTTTATTATTTTATTGTTTCCCTTCTACGTGACTTTACCGAAATAACCAAGAATATGATGCATAGTGTTTTCATTGCAATTAATCTAAACTAGCAAAAACGTGTATTTTCTCCTCCATTCTTGAATTCAGTGATTTATTTATCGTTGTCAAGGCAATGTCTTCCCTTGCAGCAGTTTGGCAAAGAAGGCTTAATTTTAGTTGTGCAAAGGAATTTCTGGTATGTGCTGGAAAACATTAATCAAGAAAAGCACCAATATTTTATGTTTTATCACTTTGGATATGTTGTAATTCCTGGATCTTTGCCATTCCAGATCTCTCACAGACCTTGTGTCATATTAGAGACTGACCCTGGAAAATTACGCCCCAGGACTACTACAGTAGCTTCAAGAGATGCAAATTGTGCTCCATTATACGCTGTAGAGAGCAGTTCTTCAGTGAGCAAAAATATTCGTCTTCACAGGTGAATTTGGTACAATTAAGTAAAAAGCAAATTTTATAACCGTTATTTTAAGCAGTTACAGCGAACTGGACTAAGCCCATCAACTCGCTTACACTTGAGAACTTAATTAAATTTCAGATGGTTTCCCAAATTTTACTGCCGAGATTTCGGCAGTCCTGGCTCATGCACTTTGGCGTGGATATTATTAACCTTTTATCCAACTTGCCTTCTGAATCTGATCACTGCGTTGAGTTCATGTAGCAAGGAATGTTGCTGTCGTACCAGGTTGATGGCTGGGGTGCCACGGTGGCGAGATGTTAAATACCTCGCCTGGTGTACAGGAGGTTGTGGATCCGACCCCGACTTTGACACCTGCATATTTGGAGTTTGCATGTTCTCGCCGTGGTTGCGTGGATTTTTCTCCGGGTCTTCCTATTTTTCCTCCACATTTAGTAATATGCATTTGGAGTTCTAGATTTGAAGCTTTCGTGACTGCAAGGATTCATATTATTAGGTTTTTTCGGTAAAGTCACGTAGGTAAAACATAAAAATTAATAAAAGTAAAATAAAATAAAAATCACGACGTTTCGGAGGCAACACAAGCCTCCGTCTTCAGGTGGAACCGTCACAGCCACGACAGCTGTCTCAAGTAAATGAGAGATTGCAGGAGCTACCACTCCGTTTATATAATGGTTGGAGAGGGGGGAAGGGGCAAGTGCAGCACACTTTTTATTCATATGGTGTGCTGCACTTGCCCCTTCCCCCCTCTCCAACCATTATATAAACGGAGTGGTAGCTCCTGCAATCTCTCATTTACTTGATACAGCTGTCGTGGCTGTGACGGTTCTACCTGAAGACGGAGGCTTGTGTTGCCTCCGAAACGTCGTGATTTTTATTTTATTTTACTTTTATTAATTTTAATGTTTTACCTACGTGACTTTACCGAAAAAAACTAATAATATGCATTTGGAGTATTTGGCTGCGATGAATTTTCACGTGGTGATAAGCAACTTCGTTGAGATATAATTTGTGATATCCAAGTTGCTTCTGAAAAAGAGCTGTACAGCTCAGTGGGCCTTACCTGGTTAAATAAATAAAGTTTAGTTTAAATAGTTTAAGGTGTGTTGGGACATTGTGTCTGATGACTAGTGACATTTCGACAGTGCTATGCGTGCTTGTGCTTCACAGCAAACAAGGGGCTGAATTAAATTAACTGACTCTGTGGCACTTTTCTGCTCAGAATTAAATTGTTCACCCCCTCTCTTCTTGCATGAGTTTCCTCCGGGGTTCTGCGGTTTCCCTCCCAAAGCTCAAACAAAACATACGGCATAACTGCTTTTCATCAGACATCCCAATGCTTAAAAATGTACCTGCAAAATTACGTTATTGTGATTCGACATAGCAGCTGTATCCCCTCCTGTGAAAACTCTCCAGCATCCTCCTGAAAAAGTGTCTGGAGATTCAGTGAGGCGCTTTCCTGGGTAAACAAGCGTAATCATTTGTTGTCACATGTCGCCCAGAGGGTCAGAACAGTCCCTAAAATGCGATAAAACGAGCCTCTGTTCTTCCCTCTGCACACCTTTGACTTTCAAATCCTCATCGACAAGGATAGTGAGTGCAATGCAGGCTCTGAACCTAAAGCAGCACAGCGCTACGCTCACAATTATCATAAGAGCCTTGTGCCTGTCAACAAGCATGTATTACTGCGCAAGCCTCACTCTTCAAAAACCCAGCATGAAGGAATATTTATAGCCCTTATTAATAAAACGTGCAAGTTTTAATCCAGGTGACATGCCTGTAGGAAAAGTTCTGTAATTAGCAGAGCCGCTTTGCATGTTGAAACGTGGCATTTGATACATTTTGTTAGTTTATTTGGTGTTATGGTTTGTTTAGTTCTCCCCATCTGAGTTTTGCTTGCAGCGTTTGGGTTTTGCTTGCAGCCTCTGGTCATGTTTGTCTCACAAGCGGCACAAAAGAACCCTAAAAGAAAAAGCATTTCAAACAAATTTTCCACGGATGCATGAACTGCTTGAAAGGTTCTTAGGAGTCAGATTTGACCGTGGAAGCAGAGGCTTAGCTGATTGGCTAAAGGCCACACTGTATACCATAGTGGGCTTCTGAAAAGCTCCAGAACGGGCACAGCAACGGCAGCTTAAACCTCTTCGCTGGTGTGCTTAAGCCGCTGTTTGGTTCTGCTGCAATCGAGAAAACGTAGCGTCGTAAACGGCGCTGTACACATCGCAGTGAATTAATGTTGCACTTTGCTGCGGCACGCCGGCTGCGAGCCATATTTTATTCACTAACCTTTTAGCGGATCGCTTTCCAAGAGGCTTGGCCGCAAAAAGGCTACGTTCTTACGGTGGTTAAAAAAAATATGGAGGCGGCTTCCGCACTGCAGATGTAGCAGTAGAGTCACTGCCAAATTCGCAGAGGGACGATCCAGACGCACAATCAAAATCGTTCGACGTGGCATTAGCACCGATGCCTAAAGATTTTATTTTTCACTTTCAATCCTTTCTTTGGGTGCCACTTATAATATTATGTTTTTATGGTTACTGTGATCTCATTTTTGTCCTTTGGCACATGGCAGCATGATGAAAGGACTGATTGAATCTCGGGAAAGTGTTGACATGTACTTTTAATGTCATTCTTTTCATTGATCGCGAACCTATATGAAGAAATGAAGTTGGTATTTCGGTTTGGCTGTTGAATTTTGTATGCCCGTCACAGTTAAAAGCGTTTCCTTATGTCAGAAACACACTTGATTGAACACCGCAAACGAAATGCTTGAGTTTTGGAGTTGCATAATACACATTTCAATTCACACGCACATTGTGTTTGGGTGGGCAGTGGTGTGATTGGTGGATCGGCTCAGCCCATCATCCCTCTAGGGGCTAATAAAGTGATTACCAGTTTGTTGGTTGGTTTTCCTGTATGAAGATCTTTGGCAACATCTTTTTTTAAAGGAATGTCCTTTGGAAAGAACGGCTCTGACAATAGGAATGTGGAATTTCCATCACGAGCCCAGGGTGAGTGACATAGATGTGTACTGCCCGATGCTCATTTGAACTTCCAGCCACTTTGTTGACTGCCATTTGTTTCCCAACAAACCCAGCAGAGCCATAGCCAATTGGGCAGTGATAACGCAGTTTCTTTGTCCCCACCGTAGCCATCAAAACAGTAACGTACAGACCTTTCCCTGACGTCACCGCACTCCGTACCACAAGCTTTTTCTCCTTTCGCACAGAGCAACGTGGAGCAGCGGAGATTAACTTAAGTGTTAACAAGCCATCTTATCAAGGCGTTTTACTCCTGCACGTTAACATGACAAACTCACGCCATTGTTATTGGCAACGGGTTTGCTTGGCTTTGTCAAGGTGCGGCAGGTAAGGTAGTGATGCATACCGCGCTGCATGACTGCAGAGGTCTGCCGTAGCCATGCAAATCGGCTCGGTTGCTACGCTTGCTTATTTGCAATCGAAGCCCTTGTGAGCTTCACCGCCGCACTGTTGATGTAACTTAGGAATTCTTGTATTTGTTTAAAGCAATCGCCGCTGCTCTGGGATCCCATGCGGATTAAGCAGAGTTCCGGATTAGGCAGCACTGGGTCAGTGAGAGTTTTTTCTGTCGCACGTGTGAGATACCTGTCACAACAAACGGTGATTGGGAGCACGAACAGTGATCGCCACAGAGCCGACACCCATAAGACACCGTGGCCTTGCTTGCATACTCACTTAGTCGGCTTATAAATGACTACTTGATGTACTTGTGGTGTGACAGGAGAACTTATTGCACCTGCCGGGGGAAACTTTTTCTTGCCAAAAACCTTGAATTATTTATCAGTCGTAGTGCCACTTATGACGCAGCCCTCTGCGTCGTGTTGGAAATGTTTGTTCCGTACAACGATCATTTGTGGACTCTTGGGGCCTGTATTGGCATTAAAAAAAAACCCCGTGAGATTGTGATTAACTTGATACATATTTCTAGTCCACGGTTGAGCGAGTGACATGTCCGTTCAGTCAATCGGAGTTGTGGGGTCTACACGTCAATACTTCGCCATTCTGCTCGGCGCCGGTTGCTGCAGGTGGGCGACATAGACATTGGAGCATAGTACAGTGCAACAAGGGCTTTTGCTGCACTGATCAGTACTCACAACGTAGCCCAACAGCAGCCTACAGCACGTGTTTTATGCTTGGTGATCCCAAGTAACTGGTATTGGCCAAACATCCCAACGCTGAAAAACAAATGTTGATACTCCGTGAGGGTGGGGGGGGAGTGAAACACGCATAATAGGAATAACCATAAACACAAAAATGTAGTTTTACCCCTCTCAGCTTCTGACATCTGATAATATCGGGCCCATTCTGTGTGATATAGTCACGTGTGTTGGGATATTGCCCACTTATAAATAAAGATAAAGCATCTTACTTTGTTTTAGTGATGCCGTAAGTAAACAAATCTGTTTTAGACGATGGCCCTGTATTTCTTAATATGAAATGAAACAATGCAGCTCTAAAAGATTTGGCGATATCGGCACCCGCCGTGATGCACGCTTGCCGTCTAGATGAAGTGAGCCCCGACACGTTAATGGGGTACGCTTCTGTGAGCCCCGTGCTCGCTTGCAAATCAAATCCATCGAGATGAGCGTGCCCCCGGTTAGTAATTTCAGCGCAGAAAAAAAATCCACTCTCTTCAAAGCACGCATTCATGTCAATGCGGGGGGGTAGGGGGCTTAGAACCCTGTGACGGCGGACTGGAGTAAGCAACGTGGCAATGCTCGTTGTGGATCGAGGCGGATTAGCCTGTGATGGAAATTATTGAAGTGTGATGGAGGGCCGCTCAAGTGGCCCAGGCAATGGAAAGAGGCATTTAAAGTAATCTTTCATGCGAGCCAGAAAATATATTGACTTTTATCGCCATTGATATTTGTTTTAAGTTCCCTTTTTTTATTGGCGGTCCTCATTCACTGCGGGGTTGTTTTTGTTGCCTCTGTAGTCACCGGTGCCGCAGTAGCGGTAGTTGAGTATTGAATTATGCCGCCACTATAAAAAAAATGCCATCATTTCAGGTTGGTGTTAATATCCCGTGTGTTCTTCTGGGTACTCCAGTTTTTCTCCTACACGCCAATCATTGGTGTATACATGAGACGAAACATCCGACGGCAAGACCTTCAGGAAAAAAAAAGAGTTCACTCAGTGATGCTTTCTTAGGTAAATAAATACGGTCTTTATAAAGATTATAAATAGGTCTGGCATTGTTGGGTTATTGTGACAGGTATTCGAGTGTTATATAATCATTAAAGTGTTGTATGTTAGTAACTTGTTATACTGTATTTCGCTTATGTTAGTTTCATAATTTTTGTTGACAGCTTCCTTTTTCTTACAAATGTCTATGTTTAGATTTGATGTATTAGTCATTCATAAACTAAATATCATCATCATCTGCAGTGACATTTTTTTCCATGAAGTTCCAGTTAAACCGTATCTGCTTTATTGTAAACGGTGTACTTCAACTGGAAGGGTGTGCAATCCTGAAATACGAGGAAGTTGGCATGTGCTGCACTTGACGGAATATAATGCCCCCTTTTCTCAAAGAAGCAATCCTTCACCCTTGATTGATTAATTGATTGAGAGATTGAATGGTGCTCTTTACTTAATCAGGTGAAAGCGCACTTCCATTTATTATTTTTCTCGATGAGGGTGGCAGTAGTTTCAGGCATTCGTTCTTAGCTGAGGATCTAGAGAACTCTTAAGTGATTGCAAGCATCAAGAGGGAGTCTGAAAAAGGCTAAGAGATCTTTACAAGGATCTAAAATATGCAAAGCGACCTGTGAACACAAAGGAAGGTTACGCGTGCAATACAAAGACAAAAAAACAAAGATCCCCCATATAGCCTGCACAGATTGTTGGGCAAGTGCTCTTAGCGAGCACCTATGAAGGCCAACACGGCTAATAAGGGGGTGGGTGGCCAGCACCACGCCCGGCCGCCTTTGTCTCCCCAGTGACGATGTTTAAACACCACACTTCCGTACTCATTTGAGGATGAGTCGACCTAGGGGAAGCCCAGAACCGGTTCAGATAACCGTCACCGGTGTTGGCCGTGAGCGGGAATCAAACTCGGGTCGCCGGGTTTGTAGCGCAGCGTAGCGCTAACCGCTCCACTACCGCGAGAGTTACATCCACAACAGCACCTCCTATCATCTTACTGCTGGTCTATCTTCAACCAGTCTTAGTCTTTCGTGTGTTCTCATCTGCCTTTACGACTGTTCTCATCTGCCTTTACGACTGTGAAACACTCAGGGTCAAAGTATCTCCGTGCTCGGTTGAACATGGGCTTATGCTCATATCACTTATCAGTAAGTGCTGGAAATTGCATATTTCTGTGGTGGGGGTACAGTTTCTCCAAAATACATATTGTCTTGTCTTCCTCGAAAGCGGTACAACTCGTTAAATGAAGCTCTTGACGGATGATGGTGTAAGTCTACTCACAATCGGAATTCGAACTTGCGACTTTATGACGGCGAGTTACTCCTACCACAGTGTCCAGCCTTCTTGACGCAACGCTGCTCTCTGTAAAGTGGGTCCCGTCATATTTTTTCTTTATAGCAGTTTGAGCAGTGGAGAAATGTTTTCTTAACTGACCTATGCTCCTTCTCACCTTGTCTTTAACGTGTGTGTGCGTGCACGTTGGCATCCACGCAACCAATCGTACGCATACCATTGTAGCAGCTGATCCATTGACATGGAGAGCACTCTCCTGTTCGCTGCTGTGTAAGCCAAAAGCAGGCGGATGTAAACAGTGTGGTTACGTTGATGAATTGCATAGCGAGTGTATTCTCGTTTAAACTATCTGCTGCTGGTCACTTGAGTAACTTTAAAGCGTGGTAAATACATCTGCTCGCAATATTAGACAACCCAGTTTGGTGCAGATAAAATAGTGACTACATTAAACCTCCATCCCGGCTGCTGTGTTGCCTCGTGTCGTGGTACAAGGGGTCAAATGTATTTTCAATGGAGAGCATACATTATTTAGGTGGGAACAGGGCACACATTTTCTCTCTCCGTGTAAGGGGTGGAGGTGGAGCGTGTGGCAGCGGGTGGTAGTAGGCAGGAGGTGAGCTCGAATCTTTTACAACTAATCTTATATTTCCTCCCATTTCCTGCATTCTGCACTTGCAAGCGCGCGAGGACGACAAAAAATTCCAGTGCTTTTCGCGAATGAGGAAACCCAGGGTTTTTCCTCCTGCGCTGCGCGTAAACTGAGCTCCGATGACTGATGCTGACACCCACCCACCCCACCCCAGAAAACACGATGAATGTCGCTGTGGTGCACGGCGGCGTGTGGGTGTTTTTTAGACAAGGGCATTCGGAGAACTGAAAAAAAATACGTTCAGCAATCTACGTGGGCACAAAAAGTCCACAGTGTTTCCGTGCTCTGACGTGAACATTTGCCAATGCCCTTTTTCATCGGCGGTCATGAGCCCTCGGCGGGGGATTTTCACATTTCTGTTTCTGGGGGGTGGTGGTGGGCTTGCCTCTAAAATAAGATCAACCACTGTTGAATTTTCACCAAAGTCATACCCATTTTCAGCATACATACATACATAGATTTTATCCAGCCGAGAGAAATTATTGGCTGGATTGACTTTCGACTGTGATGTCAAATACTGACTTTCTGGTAACGATTCAGGTGTTCTGACTGCTATAAGGTCACCGAGACGGTTGTGTATACACCGTGTCACGTACTATATACATATTTACATTAGTGAGACGTATGTGTATGTTCATCTGTTTGTATATCCCTGTGAAGCTTTTACTTCTATAAAAATGGGTGAATATTAAGCACGGAGGTCTCATTGTAATGAAGAGCGACTGTTGAAAAGTTACAGGATAATGAATTATGTCATTCGACCATTCATAAAAGTACTAAACACATGGGAAAATTTTCCAGCAGTGTATGAAGTGTAAATCTAAAAACTATTTTTTTAGTTTAACACGTAGGCTTTTGCGACCAATATCATCCATAATAGAGGTTTTTTTGGGTTGGATCATGTAAGTATAAATGTGTCGTTAAACCCACCACCACCCGACACAGCCAATTAGTAAGGTTTGTCACGTATATTGAACATGCCAATTCGTTACTTGTACAGCACACCGGTGTGTTGGAGAGCAAATCCACAACATTTACAATCCGAGTTCGACGTTTCACCAGTAATTACAGCTACCATCATCAGGCGGACAGCCATGTTTGTAATTACTGGCAAAACGTCGTAAGGCCCACTGAGCTATATTGCTCTTTTTCAAAAGTGACCTGGCCACAAATGTTTGCTCAAGTAAGTGGCTTATCACGTGGAAATATATAGCAGCAAAATACTCTAAACGCATGTTTATCAATGTGAATTGAAAAATCGGAGCACCCCGAAATAAATCCACGAGACCACGGGGAGAACATTAACACGTTCCTTCGGGCAGGTAGGAACTTAGTTGGACAGCGCATTCGTGCACGACAGACAAATATGCACGACAGACAGACAAATAATCCCTGGTGGGCAGTGTGGAACCTGTTGTTCCTACCTGTAAAACTCCAACTATACAGGCGTCAGGGTTGGGATCGAACTCACGACCTCCTGTATACCAGGCGGGGTAGTTAACATCTCGCCACAAGTGTAAGGTAACTGCCAGACTGCAGCTTACTCTCGCAAATGTCACAGGATCTAGTATGCCCATTTTATTTGTCCGCAGATAGTGGGAATTTAACCATCGGCTCCCTGCAAAACCGGCTTACATGATGACAATGAGGCTGTCGGTATCCATGTTAAAAGTAAAAGTAATAAAAACAAGCACACACACAGTGTACTGAATATAAATTGTCATTCATGAGTTGTTACTGAGAATCGCGCCGTGAACATTGCCTTTTTGTAGGATGCGCCTACCGCTGCTGCCTTGAGTACACCTTTGTCAAGTAAACCAACAGCAGGCAAGTAATATCGTAATGCAACTGCGTGGAGGTTCATGTAACCCTGACTGACAGCGAGCATTGCAGTTGCAGAACACCATGTGGCCTGGGGTCAGAGTCTGCTCAGATCATTTAATCAGTGTAATTCAGCGTCTCGAATATTGCGCTGCCTGCGGACACAGAGTAGTGGGGCCTTCGTTATGCATGCATCACTCAAAGACGTATTTATCTGAAGCCACCGCCGCATTAATCCTGCCGGATGGCACTGTGGTCGGAGAATTGACATCCCAGTCGCCGGTCAGCTCAGTTCCTCTTCGCTGCAGATAAAGTGAAGTAACACTTTGCGGTCAGTCAACAGTGTTTGGCGTAAGGATAGACCGGCACCCACCTTGGTTAATGTGGAATTTCCGGAATTTGGCCAACGGCCACCGACCAAGGTTTTGCACTGCTTCATTGGCTCATTGTAGCACATGCATCTCTTTTTTTTTCCATTTTACTTTGACCTTCACATTACGCTTCCATTTAACTGCATTTCACATGTCAGACTGTATTCATTGCAGTGACAGAAGTACACTGGCAGTGTATTTTATCTCTCTCGGTTTTACTGCACGCTTTGGGTCTGTTTATTCACAGTGACACACGACTTAAGTCCGATTTGCTTTTATTTATCTATATAGGACTCATTTGTAAACATACCATGTGCCCTTTGCGCCTGGGAAATTCAGCAATTGTGGGTCAGTGCTAACTGCTGGGTGAACGGCGGTCTGTCGAAACCTTGCCTTGACCGAGCCCTCTTGATTCACGTTAATTTTACTTCTGTGCTTTCTTGCGTTGAGAATTCTTAAGCGAGAAACACGTTGCTGCACACGGCTTGGAGATTCGGCTGCAAGTCATTTAGTGAAAATTAATCGACTTTCGCCGAATGCATCTAGTGCTAATTATGTAACTTGGAAATGTAACCTGAGGTCGCAGACAAAGTGAGCGCGCTCGAATATACATCTAAAATCAATGGAGAAGTTTTTTCGACCTGTGAAGACGAGTAGCTCGTCTGAGTTTGCAATACCAGAGTACTTTTTTCACACGCTGTGAAACGCTCTGAACAGACGGCTAATACAATAGCGCCTAATTGAGACATCACATGTTATCGGCTGGTTTTCTCTTGGCGAGTCTTGCATTGCTCAACCCAGCTTGCGTTGTGCTGCGCCCAGCGTGGCCGAGAGAGGAATGTGGATTGCACCCCGAGGGCAAATACCGACGTAAACACCTCGCCTTGCTCACTTGTGCAAGGCGAGGTGCTAGGCTCGTGCAAGGTGGCCAGGTGACGGAGTTTGCTAATATTACGTCAGAGGGCTGAACTGGCACGGCTAGTTTCCTGTTCGAGTTGATGGTTTCAGGCTGGCCAGCCTGCGAGCAAAACAGAGCAATCCTATTAAGTCTGATTTGTCGCTTGATTCAGCTTATTCCGGGTGAAGATTAAAATGTAAAATTTGACTGAACTGCGTGACGCACATTCGTGTTGTGGCATATATGAAAGTGCACTGGCACCTTGTGTAGGCCAGATCCACAGAAGTAATTCTTTGATGTCATCTTGCAGAGTCATTGTCTGAAAACACCCACATGGCATAGGAAGGGATAACACTTAAACTCCACGGACGGGCTGCCAGAAACTCGCTTTCTGTACGGGCTCCTGGAGGTATCTTGTTAATCTGGGTGAGTTTTCGTAGAACAGCTTTTTGCAGCCCAAACTAGTGCCAAGGATGACATTTTATGAATTGCCTCCAAGGTCCGACCGCATCGCCTACAATTGAATCACCCTGAGTGCTTCCAATATCGTCAGATCATGGAAGCTATTACTTGGATGCGGGACTCGGTGCTTTAGACTTATGTTGCGAGGTGACCAACAGATGGCAGCATTGCAATAGATTCTTTAATCTATCTGTGTGGAGGTTTGAAGTGTGAGTTTTATCACGATGTGCTGGTTTACTCCCACGTATCACTCATTAAGAATGGGATTGGCCAAACGTCTTGATGTGGGACCCTCCTGATAAATATTTGTGTGGCTCAGGTTTTCCTCAATAAATAAAGGGCATTATTATTGGAGCTCATCTCATAAGGCTTTAGCCAATTACTTATTATATTTACCTTAGAGTTTTTTCATAGGCGTAGCAGCTGTCAGACACAAAGACAAATAACCCCCACATAGCCTTAATAGACTGTTAGGGCAAGTGCTGTTAGTGAACACATGAAGGTCGACACGGCGCACGAGGGGATGGGTGGCCAGCACCACGCTCGGCTGCCTTTGTCTCCCACACACTGCACCAGGTACTTATTTGAGGCTGAGTCGACCTAGGAGAGGCCCAGGACCGGTGCAGATAATTATCACTGGTGTTGACCGTGAGTGCGGGAATCGAACTCGGGTAGCCAGATTTGTAGTGCGGCCCACTAACCGCTCAACTACCACTCCCCAACAGACACACATCACACACATACACACAGCTCCAAACATCATGACACTGTGTGTGTGTTTGTAATTAGGCCGGGTGACGTCGTGTTCGAGCACTTGACTTGCAAACGGAAGGCCACGAAGTTTAAATCGTGATTGGGAGTCAGTTCAGCCCGTCATCAAAGTTAGGGTCCATAAAGTATCATGCTGCATTGTGGGAAGTAAAAAACAGTGGTTATGCTATGGAGAACACTGCCCCCCACCTGCAAACGTGGAATTTCCTACACTGACTCAGGGATGCCTCGTGGAAAATGAGCTTCTGGTCTTGGCCTGATTAGCCGTGGAGATTCTGGGTTTTATTTATTTGATTTGATTTTCTGTTTTGAGCCGTTGTATTGATTTTCATATTCTGGAGAGAACGTGGTATATATAAATATATTTTTTAACGGGAGCACGTATTCTCCAAAAACCAAAGCCACGTGGTTGGGTGCGTTACACATTGTCAAATTGCATTTGCTTTATTTGTGGGTAGGGAGAAAGTGAAAGAGAGCGTGCTGGTGGGAGGGAGTTAAGGGGATTGGAAGACAATGTACAAGAGATAAACACAGCATCAGCGTCTCAGTGGGCTACAGATTAAGCAAACTTCTCTGCACAGATCGTTCGTGTCCAAGCTGTTGATTACTTATTAGAAGGTGTGATTCTGTCTGTGTATTCCTAACGTGCATCCACATTGGTAGTCCATGTAGGAGTAACAATTCTTAACCCCTGTTCCTCTTTGTCCCGCTGGAATTGCTTGCATTCATGCCTGTCATCCTTCTCTGAAGGTGCTTTGTAAATGTAATGTTCCATGGTCCCAACAGACCTCGCCAAGGTAAACATTTAGGAATGGATAGATTGAACTTTATATATAGATAGAGATACAATCTCTTTCTCCGAGCAGTCAGAGCCTTTCCGTTTCTCAGTTTCGGTGCTCTCCTCAGTGGATAAGACTTGACCAATGTTTAAGGGTATCAATCCACAGCACAAAATTGTCTTCCGATTGGACATATCAACTGTCACGTAATTTTCCGACCTTTGGGCGCACACGAAGACAAAGATCCCCCATATTGCCTTTACAGGCTGTTGCGGCGAGTGCCGTTAGTGAGCACTTACGACGGAGGTCGACACGGCACACGAGGGGGTGGGGTGGTCAGCACCATGCCCGGCCACCTCTTTCTCCCGAGTGGCGATGTTAACACAACCGCATCAGGTGCTCATTTGATGCCGAGTCAACCTAGGCAAACAACACAAAGACACACACGTTCAAAAACAAAGATCCCCCGTATAGCCTTAACAGACTGTTGGGGCAAGTGCTGTTAGCGAGCACCTATGAAAGCCGGCACGGCACACGAGGAGGTGGGTGGCCTGCACCACGCCTGGCCGCCTTTGTCTCCCTAGTGGCGATGTTTACACATTGCACCAGGTACACACACACATGCGTGCACGTTAACGTTTCCTTTGAAGGAGAGTGTGCAATGTTTGAGCTCTATTTCAGGAGACATTTTGTTGCCCCATTACTGCAGTTAGATGTGAAAAGGAGTGCCTCAAAACTTAGCCCACGCTGCCTTAATGGCAGAAGCAAGACACGCGTGACTGCGCTCCAAACAATAGTTCAAACCTGGCCGACTTCTGGAGTTGTAGCACACTCCATTCTGCGTTGGGTCTCTAATCCCTGCGCGCCCATCATTTCCTGAGCACCAAGCCCAGATCTCGAGCATCTGTGTAAAAAAAAAATGTCTCTTCCGCCTTTTCACAATCACTTTATTTATTTGTTTCTCCCATACAAATTGCCGTTGTCATATTTCAATTAATGACCTGCACAAAAGGGGATACTTTAAAGTGAAGGCGATTTAATTACGGCAGCACTCGGAACAAAACAAAGTGTATTTTGCAATTCGGAATTTAATTCCGTGGGGACAGAACATGTCTACACACTCATTTCACATTCTTTAGGAACGTAAAATTTAACGTCCCATTTATTGGCGAAGTTTCAAGTCGGGCTTTCTCGTAAAGGTTTTTTTAAATTTGCTTTAATGCACTTCGGAAATGTATTTGTGGCGGGGGAGGGGGGAATGCACAATGTCATTCTGGTATTTTTTAATTATAATATTGCTCTAATTCATTATGTTTGCTAAAATCATGAATGGCTTGCTTTAATCGGTTCTCTTTGTTAATCTACAACAGATAAATGTTCGAGAAGCAGGAGGGGAGCATTAGTGAAATAGAGGATCGTAGGTGCTGAAGTCGGACTTGGGACAATTAATGACAACTGGATACGAATCCCGACGAAGAAAGGGAGAGGAGCGAAGCTCAACCACACAGAGAGAGCGAGAGAAAGAAAGAAAAGGCTCAGTGGGAAAGGGAGAAGGGCGCGGAAAGGAAGACAAAGACAGAGATGACAGTGCGAGGAGCGAGCGGCCGCATTGGAAGGAATGAGGTGGTGGCACTCCAGAGAACTGGGTCGGAGCACAGGGAGAATGGAATGAAAGCTGACTAAGCGAAATTTATCGACGAGATGGCCCACAGGAGAGAGAGACAGAGAGCGGAGAGAAAACCCACAAAGGGAGGCATTTAAATGGAGGGGTGGGGGCGGGGGTGCAATGGTGACGATAGATGCGGGCTGCCGGAAAGCTTGATGGGAAAAATACGAAGGGATTATCGGTCGAATGTCACGTTGCACGACGGAACGTGGCCAACCCGTGCTCGCTGGTTACGAGTTCCAGCTTCTGTCGTGCAACCTAACGTGCATGCAGTTCAGCCAGTTCGTCAGGCTATAAATGTCGCCCTTGTCTCGTCGTCGGTACGGCCGTGCCAAGGTGTTAGCCTCCAGCGTGTTACGCCGATTGTTTCTTTGTTTGTTTATAAATGTAATCATTGTTTTTTTATGGATGCTGTGTACCCTGTAGGGATATAATAAGTGAACGGCGGTCGGTAGGCTTACAGGTTGAATGAGATTTCAAAACAATGTCATGCCTCAAATTAAACATGTTTCCATTGTAGGGATTTAATGTTCGCCAATGTATGCACACAAATACGTCACGCGTATTAAGTCCCGCATTTTATTTAGTTGTGGTCACTGCCAATAGCTATAAATTCCATGCGTATATCAGATGATGAAAAGCATATTGGAGTGACTTCAGAAGTAGTTCTCTGGTATTATCTTCCAGGGATTCTTCATGGAAGATGATTCACACATCTGGTTGAAGATTGTTCCAGGACACGCATTTTTCACGTCGTAATAAAATTACGATAGATAAATCAGCATACAAATTACATGGCGATATAACCCCCCCCCCCCCCCAAATATGAGATTAGATAAGTCTCAGTGACCTAATGTTCATCTAATTATTATAATTATTATCGGTCTCATCTAAAGTAGCATTTGTAGAGCATTGTGAGATTTTATTTTAGATAGCTGTGTGATTTGACAGTCTATGCATATTTTAGTATAGTTTTTTTCTTTGAAAAAATCCCTTATACAATATGCGTTATCTTGTAATGCTGGAAAATGCCTTAGGGTTAAACTACAGCAAGCCAACACTTGAGCAGTGATAATGATGATATCTATGCATGGCACCCATGTAACAACAGGAATGTGACATTGAGACCACTCGGCATGCATAATCATTGTTGTAAATTACCGTCTACCTACAAACAAACATTGTGAGCTTATCTTTATTAATAAATAAATATCAAACACACTACTGTGCTTGTTTTGTAGGTTGGGGTTTCCAGCTGCGTTGGCTGGGTCACGTAGCCCGCATGCTCAGCCATCGCATGCCCAAGCAGCTTTTGTTTAGCTGGATAGAAAGGGCTAAATGGGCATAACACGGGCTGAAGAAGAGATTGACTGATGTGGTACGGGAGGATGTGGAGCTCAGTGGACTTGCCGAAAGCTGGTAGCAGCAGTGTCAAGATCGGCCTTGATGGAGGAGGCTCGTGAAGGGCGCTACTGGGAAGTTGGAGGCAGCCGCCATCCAACAACAACTGAGGACAGAGGAGCGACGCTCACAAACAATGAGCGGAGCGACGGGTGGCTAAAATGCAGCAAGTTGGTACAGATGGTGCATCTGCCAGTCATCTCAGTCAGCCAACCCATGGCACCTGGATCTGTCCCCGTGACCTGTCAGCGAGCCTTCGACACTTCACGTGGCATAAAAGTGCACCTGGCCTGGCACACGCGCCGTGGTGACGTCACCATGACTTAGTGGCGAATAGCAGGTATTGGTTTCCAGCGCAAATTTCTGGAGCAACTTTAACTCCAGAAGCCTTGACGAACGTGAGTCCACCCACCTGTCGTCAGCGATCGAACATCAAGTATCGAATTTGCAGATCGACAGTCATTCACCCATGCTCTGCGATCCCCCCCCCGATCAATCGTGGGAAATCAATTACCCGTGAGGAGCCATCATTAGCCACTTAGAAAAGGTCAAGGCAAAAGTGTCTCATCACTCGAGCGAGCATAGGACAGTGCTCCTCTCCATTTTGCTGCCCTGAGCCATTGGTGGATCTGTCACCTTTCCTGTGGCAGGGCAGTCCATTCAAAGTTGTTGAAGGGTGGTCCAGCAGCACTGTTTGTCTCATGCAGAAAAAAAACAATGACTGTAGCTCTTATAGATATGTACTTGTGCTATCTGTCCAGGGCAAGTCCAACACAGGCTTTTGAAGCCTCATTAATGAGAGGGCAGATTGTTTTAAAGACACAGGCACAATACCCTTTTAAGGTCACCACATTGATCACATCTACACTTCTTTGTCAATCTGCTACTGGATGAAGGGCTTCCCATGATCATCTCAGTCATGGGGGATTGTTAGCGCTGTTTGGTGCAATTTGTGGCCGAGGACCTGTTCACAAATCACTCGGCACTAATAACAGCCATAGCCGGGAATCGAACTCTGATAGCTGGGTTCAATGTACAGCTCGCTCACCGCTGCGCAACCCTCACTGCATTGATATATTAGCATATACAATGTCAGGATTATAGAGTGCCATAAAGAAGTGCCTTGCAAAGACACGCCCAAACATTTGAAAGTCTTGTTTCTCGTTAAAAAGCTTCAAACTCATTGTGGACAGCCTGGGGGCACAGAGGCGAGGTTTTTGTGTCTCTTACATGGCGTTGGTATTTGCCACTTATTTAAGTTCCAAACGTTAACTTACAGAACATTGCTTATTCCGACTGAACAGGTTAAGGTTGACCTGAAAAGCCCACCAGCATTGCTTAAATGTCACTTTCATAGAAATGGCAGTAAAATCTAACGATTTTATTTTGTCCAGGTAAGGCCCACTTTGGCATTATAGCTCTTTTTCAGAAGTGACCTGACCACAAATTATAGCTCAACTAAGTGGCGTATCGTGTGGAAATTTAAAGCAGCCACATACTCTAAACGCATGATTCTAAATGTGGAGGGAAAAACCGAAGGACCCGGGGAAAAACCTAAGCGGCCATGGGGTGAAAGTGCAAACTCCAAATATACAGGCATCAGGGTTGACCTCCTGTATACCAGGCGAGGCAGTTTGCATTTCACCACTGTGGCGCTCCCACAATCTTACCAGACGGTAGCGGTTAGAGTATGTGAACGTAATGAAAAGATTCTGAGTTCAAATCCTTGTTCGCGGTCATCTGAACCTATACACTGGTATTACCACCATTCGAGAGGTTAGTTGTGGTTACATAAACTATTCATCCGCCATAGGAATGTGGAGTTTACACTGCCTCGGGCCACAATAAGAGGTGGATGCTATTTCCGGTAAAATAAGAATCTAGTTTTATTTCACCATATTTGCTTTTTGAAATGTAAGTATTGTCTGTTTGCCGTTTCGTTTCTTTAGAATATATATACTGTATAATGCACATTGAAGTGGAATCCATATAAAATATGACATACTCTATGAATAATTAATGCAGTACATTAATATATTTGGAACAGGCATTGTGATGGCTCTGTCCATTTTGTACTCATACCAGATAGGTTCGTCTTCTCATCCATCACAACCAATTCTCTTCACTGTCACATTCGGCAATGTTCAGAATATGATTGATGCATCTTTTTTTGTTTTTTCCCTTCAGGGTCCCTTCCATTTATATGTATGTGCTGCAAGTGTTCCTTATGGTTAGCACACTGCACCTCAGTTCTAAACAAACCCACGTTTTATTCATCAACGATGTTTTCGCCTAATGTCGGTATATGTTGCAACGGACCTATTCCAAGTCTCACTGGTTCAGAGTGTGAACTCATGGGTGAATGTTGCTGTGCAAATTACCGTGTCAATGCTGCGTTTCCATGATCGTCGGTGAGCGAGCAGGTTTGGCGGCCTAGGAGCGAGCCGTTTGCCTTCCAATATCACCGGCCAGATCTACTTTTGGCCAGACCTACTTTTGAAGTCTTTCTCATTAAGCCTCCAATTGTATGTGGGATGGCCCAGGACACAGGCTACGTAACGTCTCTAAAACATAAGAGCTGCTTGCCTTTTGGGTTGCCCTTTTGACCTTCAACCTGTTTATTCGTGTCTTGTAGATTTACACTTACGCGTCTACTTCTGCACAGGTGTGCAGTGTTTTGTGAGCTTGCCAAGTTAACACGTGAATGCACGTGAAGGCAAACACAACGCTTTTAAACCAAAGGTGAGAGAGCCAGTGTGATCTTAAGGGTAGTGCCTCTGCATTTACACATGTCAGCTCTTCAGGTGCTGCGTCAATAATTGCCCCCCCCCCCCCCTATGGAAACGACTGCAATTCTTTCCGTGCCCCTTTTTCCCCACTGTTTGCTTTCGTGTCCTACGGGAGGAGAGCGGCGGCTGTGGTGCATTGGTAAGCTCGCCGCGATGCCATTACCTGGGTTTCGGATGCCCTTATGTGCACTATACCAGGAGCGGCAGTTGGCAAATGAATCTGGCCTTGATCTACCAACCTCTGGTTGACGTGGCTCAAAGTGACGACCGACAATTGTGTGCGGTGTGCGAATATCATCACTGGGAGGCAGTGTTATGGCGCCACTGTACTTGGCACAGCACCCACACCCAGTCTTGATGCACGCGCATCGGTGTACTGTACTCTTCCTTACTGTGGTGGCCAGACAGGACTTTCTCTCTCTGATACATTTGGCGGGTCACGCATTAAGACGCGCAGCTCAGCATCATCCCAAGGTTGGGCACGTGGCCGCGACATAAGCGTCTCGAACGTGGGGCCCATCGCAGAGAAGGGGCCCTGCTTCGTGTTGCAGCGGACCGCGTGGAACGAAGTCGCGGGCCGTGGGTCCTCTCCTCGCGACGCACACCCAGACCCGTGGCGTTGCAGGGGGGTGCGGTGGGGAAAGGGCAGAGCCCCCCTCCCCCCCGTACATGATAAGAGTGAATATTACGGTGAACATGCTTGAAAAAGGATTCTGTTGGGTGTTTTAACATCTTAACATCTCCTGTTTCATTGCCAGAAAGGGTAAAACCCCTATTGTTATATCATAACAGTCAAAAATGTGGCGTGGTTTCTTTCGGAATTCGCCAGCTTCTACCAACGGCGCAACCATTTCCTCGTTTGCATCGTGGGGGGAGGGGGTCAGCGCTCAAGAAGAATGGGCGATAGGCGAAGAGCAAGAGCTTCTCGCTACGAATTCTGTGCTGCGTTCATCGTTTGTTTCAAGGGTTTTCAAAATTGTCTTGTGTCGTGTCACCACCCAACCTCCCTCCTTTAAATAAGGCCACGCGACACGCACGTTGTTCGTGACCACGGGAGGAGAGTTCGCGGTGTCGCGCGTGCCGCAGGAGCCATCCGAGCCACCGCACCGACGCAAAACACAGCCACAGCTTTCAGTGGGGGGGGGGCCGTGTCAACAAAAAATGCACTTCGCAGACTCCTCCTCATCCTCAGGCGGTGGTGGCGGCCATCGCCTGAGGAGGAAAATAGAGACGTTTCTGTTTCAAAGACAATGCAAATGCTGTCAGAGCATGTTTTTTTGTTTGTATTTTCACCACAAGTATCTGCGGTTAATGCAGACATGATTCCGTGCAAAAGGTTTCGGTTTGTTGTTTTAACATCTTAACACCTGTTTTGTTTTCAGAAAAAAGGGGAGAAACCCTTTTCTCACACGTTTCTGTTGCACTACGCCCCTCGTCCTGCCCGCGCGCGTTATTTCGTCCGCTTGCCAAACAAAAGCCGGGCCAGCAAGTCCTGTCCGCTGCTGCTTGGCCTTTTTTTGTTGTTGTTTAAAAGGGTGTGCTTCCTTCTCTCCCTGAACAAAGGGTTGATTTGCAAAGCAGCGAGGGCTTTGCCACCGCCCTTCTTCCAAGGAGCTCCTTGTCTCCGGCGCGCATCAGAGGGTTGCGCTCAGCGCGTTCTGCTGGGCACGACGGGCGGCGAGGCGGGGGCGGCCTCTTGGTTTGCCTCCGTTCACATCGTCGAGCTGCGAAAAACCCTCCTCCACCACCCCCGCCCCAAAAAAAAAAACCCCCCACGAAACTTGAACGGGACCTTGTGATGCAATAGCGGCGGGCGTGTGTGTGTCCGTGCGTGCGAAATGTGATTTATTCACGGAATCCGAAACACGTTTTGCAACGGCACCGAGCGTTCGCGTCTGGGGGCGGGGCGGGCAGGACACGCGCTCGCACGCCGTTCGTTTTCCGATCAGAAGAGACGTGTTCTCGAGAAGGTTAAATGTGGTCACGAATTAAACGTGTTCACCTTCGCTTGCATAGGTCGGGTGGGAGCGTGTTCAGGTGGCTGTGTGCGCAGGCTGTGGTGCACGCTCGTGCAGCAATCAGCACAACGTACTATGCACCTGTGACGTGCGGTGAGGTCAATGGCTGGGGAGGCACTGGCTCGTGTCAGAGCCAGATTCACACACTGAGTGGGGCGTGTCCTCACTGAGGGGGGCGTGTTAGACGCGTCCCCCTCAGTGAGGCAGATGTGATAGCTGCCTCCCCTGGTGCTTTTTCATTGCAGTTTCATGACGAGACCAGCGAGCCTAAATATATTTTATACACATACGTGAAAAAAGTTAGCTGGAGTATGGAAGGCGAGGACATGAAATGAAGGGGTCTACAAACATTACATTGGTGACATACTGAGATAGTAACAGGCACGCGCTTATTGCCCGCGCTCCATCCAGTTACTGAGGGGTTGCGCAATCAGAGGGGAGGCTGAGCTCGTCGCTGCCTCACCTCTCGTCTCTTCCTGTATTTGCAGCGGAGCTCCGCAAAATTGGCGATTTTGACTATAAAAATGATTGGAATCGTACAGAAATGACATTTTTAACACAGATTAGTGGAAAATCTTAATATTTATTTTCTTTGATAATTCTCTTTTTTTTACTTTTCGTAACAGCTATTTTCATTGGAGTATGGCAGGTGAGGCTCTGCCTCTGCCTCCCCTGCCTCCCCTGACCGCACGTCCCTGCTATGTACCTGGCAACATGAGCTTGATTTACGCTGACGGCCAACACCACTGACAAATATGTGAACTGGCTCTGGCGTGGGCCTCCACTTATCTCGACTTGGCTTTAAATGAGTACTTGGTGCGCTGTGCAACGTATCGGCAGCACTGGGATGACAAGTGTGGCCGAGCGTGGTGCTGGCTACATCACCCCCGCCGCACTCCGTTACGACCTTCGCAGATGCTTTTGAACAGCACTTTCCCCAGCAGCCTGCGTGGCTATACGGGGGATTTTATTTTTGTCTTTGTGCAGGAGGTTTCTAATGGCCGTGTCGAAGCACTGAATCCAGCCCTGTTGAGATGTCGGTTTCAAATTGTGGTCTCAGCGACCTGTGATTAAACCGGGCTGTCAAATATAGGGAGTAGGCTTGTAACAACTCACTGCCCCCTGCGATCCAATTATTTATCCCGAGTCTTGGTTTAGATTAGATTGAATTGATCCTTTATTCTTAATCTTTACTGTCTCGTTCGTATTGTTTCTCAGATACTCCATCTTATTTCGTGCAATCTCGTTCGCCCCAGTTAGCCCACGTGTACCATTAACATATAATGTTCATGCATCGTTAATCACGTACTCTGCTCTTAACACGCGTGATTTTGTGCACGTGCGCGGAGCTTAATAATAGTCGCAACGTGATACACCCAGCTGCGAGTTGATGGTCCCAGCCCTGGGTCCCTTTGCGCTCAAAAATAAATAAAATTGTGCAGAAAATTTCAGAGACTGTCCTTGCTCTAATTCTTTTATCGCATTTGGCGATGTGTTCAGGAGTCAAATGCCAATGTCAAGGTCTGCTTGCCACTGATAGGGCTTCAGGAAAGATTTGGTGTGTTCTTGCTGTTCTTCCGTTGAAAGAGCCCAGACCGCAGTGGTTCACTGTGTGGTTCGTAGTTTTGGTTGCACGGCCGCAATCGCACCGTGCCTTGTCTTTGATTGTACGTGTACGCCAGCTCTAATGAATTGTACAAATGTGATCGGCACTCGGTCGAGAACCACCCTTTTTACGGAGCGTGAAGGAGAGACTGCGTGAAAAGAAAGTGTATCCGCTATAAAAGCATAAGAGATGATGCCTTAATCGGTCCAATGGAAGAACAAGTATAAACAGATGCTCGCTAAAAACACGGTTTGTGTTTGTTTTTGTTGATGAATTCCCAGCACGCTAATCATTTTAGATAGCTGCAGCACTGTATGTGTGTGTGTGTGCCTAATGATGCCGTGAAGACAGTCATTTCCTCGTAGCAACTCTTCTGCGCCCTTGTTTTCCCTGTGTGTCTGTATTGTTCTTTCCCTTCCCGTTTAGCAGATTGCCTTAATGTTTCACGTCCGTCTCTTCCTCTACGCGTGCTTGCGTCTGTGCCGGCGTGGGTCGGCAGTGAAGTGTGTGCTTCGTGCGCTGCGCTACGATCCCAGCCACCTGAGTTTGATTCCTTTTTACAGCCAATATCACTGGCAAATGTCTGATCTCGTCATGAGTCTCAGTTGGGTGGAGTTTGCTTTAACCGAGTGCCTGGTGCAGTGTGTAAAATATCAGCACTGGGGAGACAAAGGCGACCGGGTGTCATCCCGGCCTCACCCACCCTCTCCTCGACCTTCATAGCCGCTTTGCTCACGGCAACATCCCCAACAGCTCCGTACAGCTGGAGGGGGATATTTCAATTTGTGGACCTGTGTAGTCCTGGTTATGCACAGCACCAGGGACCGTCGATATCTGAAACGGTCCTGGGCCTCCGCTAGGTCGACCCGGCCTTAAATGAGTATCTGGTGTGGCGTGCGAGCATGAAGAACATAACGCCGCATCCATTCTCTGCTAATGCTCACCATATACACGCCGAAATCGTGCACACGACAACCAATTATGGTTTTGAAATTTTATGGGTTATTGCTCTTTAACTTTCATAAAACAGCTGATTTGTCATGTCCATCATTCACTGTGCTTATCGTAAGCAGTAAACTACTTTTTTATCGATGCACATCGTTTTGTGCTGAACTCTCGCACCTATCAATGGAATAGTTTGCTCAACAGCACCCCTAGCCCAAGTGCTGTTATTTCCTACGCTGATCCTGGACTTATTTTTGTATGTATGTTTTGTATGTTGGAACTTCTTTCGCACTGGACGTAACCAGCCATGCACATTTCGGGGGAGGAGGTCCAGGCCAATTTGAGAAACAGTTTTTATTTTGTCAGGTAAGGCCCACTGAGCTATATAGCTCTTTCAGAAGCCACCTGGCCACAAATGATAGCTCAAAGAAGTCGCTTATCATGTACAAGTTTGTAGCAGCCAAATGGTCTTAACACATGTTTCTGAATGTGGAGGAAAACACTGGAGGATCCGGAGAAAATCCATGCAACCACGGGGAGAACATTCAAATTCCAAATATACAGCAGGCGTCTAGGTCAGTATTGAATCCACGACCTCCTGTATACTAGGCGAGGTGGTTAACATCTTTCCACCATCTTCGCTGCTGTTGTGCATGGCCAGATGTCGAAAACTGGGTCGTGGGGATCGGAGTGATGTGGTAACCACAACGCCGTCACTGCCGCTCCCCGCATGCACAAACAATTTAGACGCTTGCGTGTCCCGATAAGTTGCCAAGTTAAAATCTGTTTATTTTTACAGCGTCAGTCAAATGTGTCCTAAGCGATGCCCCATTTACCCCCTTAAGTTACAATTTTCTGGCCACAAGAATCGGGCTAAATGATGACACTTGATGTCCACTTAACTATTTATAACCAATGTGGGTTTTCCTTATTCTACACACCCTGCCTGGACGTTGTCTAGAAAAATCCATAACACAAGCACGTTGTATGTATGTTGAACTTTTTTCGCGCTAGACGTAGCCAACCGTGCTAATCGTAGGTGCGGGGGAAGGACAACAAAATAAACACAAAAAGCTGTTCTCAAGAAATTTGTTTTATATTTATATTTAAAAGTGCATAGCTCCAGTGGCTTCCTAATATTGGAAGGAAGAGCATTCCAGACGGCCGTAGAAGCGCATCTACGGTCATCCTCGCTGCTGCGAGGATGACCGTAATTTGCTTGATTGTTTATGCTCCTTGGCAAGATCTGCAAGGTATTGTGGTTCATTTGTGGCAAGCATATATAACCAATGCGGGTTTACCTATTCTACACACCCTGCCTGGACGTTGTCTTGAAAAATCCATAGCACGAACACGTCCACGCTGGCCAGAAATCCCGGGCCAGGTCAAGAAGGCGATGGACAGATGACGTTAAGTAAACTAATGGATTGGGGTGCAGTTTAACAACCGTGGCGAAACCGACGGAGGACACGGAGAGAGAAGTGGAGAGCGGTGTTCGTCATCGCTAGCCCGCCGGGAAAGAGGAGTGCACACACTGCCAATGGCCTTCCCCTCCTGTAGCTTTGTTTCCTCCATGTGCAACTCATTTCCCTGCAAGTATTCTTTCCTCCCCCCCCCCCCCAATGTGTTGGGTTAGTGTTTCGGAGGCGGGATTATGCAGGCTTTAATATCGTGCGTTATAGCAAACTGTGGCTGCCTGTCATTTGGTTTAATCTGCAGGATTACGTGGCAAATTGAGGACTCGCTTTGTGGTTTTTCAATCTCGTCTGCATTTGGAGCGCACGTTGCAAGCGTGTTTATGCTTATTGTGTTTGTAAATCCCCTGCCTTGAATGCGTTCGCACCTCCGATTAGCACGGTTGGCTACGTATGGTGTGAAAAAGTTGAACGTACACGCAGCACGGTTGGCTATGTACGTTGCGGAAGAAGTTCAACGTACATACGATAAACTCACAAAGTGGATCGTACAGATTTGTTGTCTCCTTGTGAATGTAGCAAGTTTCCTCGCCAACGGTCACATCAGTGCACTTCTGTCTCCGAGGCGTTATAGTCCAGTAATTCTAATTCTCTCTCAAGGCGCATTGATAAGGAACTCGGCGTTTGTAACGGCAACGAATCCTTTACGAAATGGCGCCCAGGTTCTCTGGCCGTCTTTTGGGAAGAAGTTGCTGTGACCTTTACGTGGTCTTCCGTGTCCGGCGCCCAGGAACCAACCGATGGCATTCCCAAGGCATGGATCCAGCGCTCGTGAAACAGCCTCTTGGTCGGAACAGCAATCGACGAACTTCAAATCTAGAATGAACCGGTTGACAGCATGGCAGCACTCATTGGTAGACGAGATAGGGCGGGGTTATTTGGACGTCTGTGAATTCCTGGACGTCTGTGAAAAAGAGTTTTACAGTTCATCGGATTCTTCCACTGTGAAGAAATATTCAGATGTTGGTCATTTGAGTGGTGTTTGCGGGCCCCAATGGCAGTGGTCTAAATTCCTAATTCGTGGACAAATATATCGACGGGACAACCGCCGTTGACGTGCTCGCAAAGCGGTACTCGTTTTGTCGACCTCCAAGGGGATGGTAGGCTGAGTCAAGTGCCCAAGCAGGTTTTAAACTCGCAGCCTTTGTTATTTCTAGCAGTTCTACCATTAACCCCGAGCCACCTGGCAAGAAGACGTTTATATATTTTTTATCTTAGAGCAAAAGCCGCTTGAATCCAGCTATGGGCAGGTTTGCGTAGAGTTTTCTTTTTTTACTACTGTTCGGGGAAAAAAAAGCAACATTTTACTTGGCACGGACACATTGGCAATTCGTCGGAAACGGCGGTAGCACGGTTGCGTTTGGCAGAGGCATCGAAGCAGTGATCGACGCATCTTAAGGATGGCTGCTCCAAAGGTTACTGCAATCAAAAACGCTAAATATATTTTTTTCACGCCAGCGCTGGGGCATGGTGCGATTGGTATGGAGCGCATCGCTGGCATGATGGATCCTCACTTAAAACAAATCTGCGTTTGATGTATGCAATTAAGGTGCCTTTAATTGCTCATCGCTCGTATTCTTAAGAGGCTGTGCGACCCGATGCAATACGTCTTATGCAGAACGTCGTTGCTCCGACTTTCTTTTTCCGTGCCAGGAAAAGTGAAATTATTTTTGATTGTGTGAAAAGTATCGCCGAAATTTCGAGCCGCGTACCCACCATAGGAATCTGGAATTTCCACTGCTGGATGAGGGCCACGAATGGAGGGTGAGCCCTGGCTGCGTACCCGCGTGAGCGTAGAGAAGGTTTGACTTTCAAAAAAGATTTAGCTTCGTTCACGCATTTGTTCGCGAAAACATTTCTTAAACTTTTTCCCTCTACTGTTTAGTTTGCACACCCAAGTGCAGCCGTTAACTGATCAATAAGTGAAAAGCATAAAATATTTAATGACTCTTAAATAATTCTTCATGTTACATGCTCTACGTTGTAAGTGCTAAAACGTCTTTTGGAAAATAATAGGCTTTTTTTTTTAAAGATGTAGATTTATAATGGCCTGTTCTGGCTGACACTTCCATTTTACCGTAACCGTTTTAAAGAATCCACTCACTTGAAAGGCTTTTGCAGAGATGGGTATAGACCCTTTTGGTTATAATACAGCGTGTCACGAACGCCAGCGCATGCAGCAAACCCTCTCCATCTCCCCGGCAGCCGCGGAATTTCAATCATTTTTACTTCGTGTCCGCATGAATATGAAAGTGGTGAGGCTGATGATACAAGAGTGGCCTCCATTCATCTTTTTTGAAATCGATCGAGTTAAGGAGCCTCACTTGCATTCTGGGACATTCTGTTCCCCTTATTTGCTTCCTGAGCTCTGAAATGCTGCGTGTGCGTTTTTTGTGTTTGTGTGTATGTATGTTAAACTTCTTTTGCACCGTACGTAGCCAACCGTGCTAATCGGAGGTGTGGGGGAAGGACCACAAACTGCACACATAAAGCAGTTCTAAAGAAATAAGTTTAGAATTTGTACGCGTGTTGGTGTCTGTGTGTGTTTGTGGAGTGGTAGTGCAGCGGTTAGCGTGCTGCAATACGAACCTGGTGACCCTCGTTCGATTCCCGCTCACGGCCAACACCAGTGACGATCATCCAAACCGATCTTGGGCCTCCTCTAGGTCGACTCGGCCTCAAATGAGTACCTGGTGCGGTCTAAATATTGCCGTGAGAGAGACAAAGGTGGCTTGGCGTGGTGTTGGCCACACCACCGACTCATGTGATATATCTATCTGCCCTGATCCTCCCTGAGGTTGATTCAACCTTACGTGACTATTTGATGTGTTATTCTTGGTTCTTTCGGTGAAGTCACGTAGAAGGGAAATAATAAAATAAGAAAAATAATACATAATAAAATAAAATTCTCACGACGTTTCAGCCACAACGCAAGCAGCCGTCCTCAGGTGAAGAAACAGAGCTGTCGGAAAGTCAGCGTCCTCATTAGGACGCTGTCTTTCCCTTCTACGTGACTTTACCGAAAGAACCAAGAATATGAATCCCTGCAGTCACGGAAGCTTTAAATCGAAAGTTATTTGACGTGTTGTCTAACGTTCGCATTGGTGAGACTTAAGTGGCCAGGCATGGTATTGGCCGCAATACCCCCTCGTGTACCATGCCCTTCTTAATGGGCCGGCATGTGCAGCCACGCAAGAGTCTGTGTGGCGACACAGTTCCTTTACGTGTGTTTTGTGGAGGGTGGTGGTGTCGCGGGTTCGTGGTCGTTCCCTATGATCCCAACAACCTGGTTTGGATTCGCAGCCATGCCCCAATATCAGTGGCAAGTGGTGCCTGAACCTGTGGTAGGCTCCCCCGAGGTCAACTCCGACAAACATTCGTACTCAATGGATTATGGTCATGGACATGATCAGTTTGGAGAGACAAAGGTGGCTGCGTCTGGTGCTCGCCGCACCCAGCATCCTTGTGCGCTGTGCCAACCTTAATAGGCACTTGCTAACAGCACTTGCCCCTGCAGTCAATAAGGATTAACGGGGCCGCCTTTGTCTCCGCATTGGTGCGTGCCCGCCTGTCAACTCTGCGTGTTTTTTTGCCGTTGAATGGAAGAGAGGGGCTTTTCGCGCTCCTAATGTATGCATGAGCATGTGGCCATTGCGACAAGGGCCACAAAAGCCCCGGTTTTTGCTTTCGCTTTGACTGGGGAAACGTGAATTTGGCGCCCGATTTCCCTTGCTCGCTGCCTTTCGCGGTGACTCACTGGCTCACGGGGGGCAATGCTGTGTCAGCGGATGATTTAGTGGGTGACTCCGGCAACAGCGAGGTCTTCGGTTAAAGCCCCCCCCCCCGTATTATGGAAGTTCATCCCACAAGCCTTCAAAGCCAGTGACTCATCCGCCCCCCCCCCCATTAAAGTTGCGGTGGCGAGATGTTAACTTCCTCACCTGGTGTACAGGAGGTCATGAGTTTGTTCTCCCCGTGGTCGTGTGGAGTTTTCTTCGGGTCCTCCGGTTTTTCCATCCATATGTAGAAACATGCGTTTAAAGTGTATTTTGCTGCTATAAATTTCCGCTTGATATTCCACTTGGTTGAGCTACCATTTGTGGCCAGGCCGCTTCTGAAAAAGAGCTATGTAGCTCAGTGGGCCTTATCTGGTCAAATAAAAAATGGTTTAGTTTAAGTCCAGGCCTAAGACCCTGTCTCTGCTGCATATAACTGACAGCCTCTCCCAAGAAAATAATCTATGATATATCAATATGAAATGAAGTAGCTCTCAAAAAAGGATTGGATTGGGCTTTTACTGCGTGTTATTTTAATTGTTTTTGGACTTATCCTACATTCAGCTCCACGTGCTAGGGGATTGCTCAGGAACTCGGCTGAGTAAGCGAGCTGCTCAGTTGAATTTGAGAAGAAGAAGAAGCTACCTTAAAGTCGGGTCCAAAAGATGTTGGCAGGGTAGTAAACACCGGCGGTGGCTGCCTTCTTGCTTCGGCCTTTCCTCAAAGAGCATCGGGAATGTGAGAGCTAGGCTAGAGCAGTTAAACGGATCAAATCGATGCTCTGTTTTAACGTTTAAAGTAGTCCCTCGGTTAACGTTTTAATCCGTCCCACGAAAACTACTGTGAACCGAAATAACCGTTAATCGAATTCACTTACGAGTTTGAAAATATGTAAAAATCTGCTGTATCCACTGCCAAAGCAGAAAATCTAATGTGAACTAAAGGCAGTCGAGGTCTCAACGCTCATACATTTACGTCGCTGATTGGCTGAGGGCATGGCTCAGCCCTACCTATGACCGTTGGGATTGCCCGAAATTTTCGCCCGTGTGCATGACGTAAACCTACCGTTAATCAACATTGTAATGGTTAGTCAAAACCATGGTGTCCTGTGGGAGGCGAAAACGTGAACCAAAAAACGTTAACCGATGTCACTGTTAATGGAGGGACTACTCTATTCATACGGTTCATAATCAAGGTTTGCTTTTTTTGTTTGGGTGAGATCGCATGAAATATGAAGGTGTCATGAACCCACCACCACTACCCGACACGGTCGCGAAAGGCCTGCGTGTTCAATTAAACAATTCACACGGTGGTCACCGACACTCTCTCTGGCCCGGCGACGTGAAGCGAGCCGGTGGCCACCTAATGAAGACCGGGTTTGACGCATTAGTTGTTTTTGTATTGTTGTTGTCATTGTAACCTTTCTGACCCCGTGCCCCTTTGCCGGACATCTGCGAAAACGAGCTTCGGAACTCATCGGATTTTTCCAGGAGTAAATAAAGATTCTGATAGTGACTAAAACCCCGCGTAACATTTGTTGTTTACAACGTTGGCTGCGTCAGGGCGCCTCCCTTGATTTTTGTATCGCCCCCCCCCCACCCTTACAGGGCTGATAAGAAGTCTTGCAGCCTCCCGATGTTCTTCAAGAACCCCCCTGAGCCAGTGTGAGCCGCCTCAGCCGAGCTGCCATGTTTAGGATTGTTGGGGCTTTACGGAATTGGACATCGGTGTGAAATACTGGACAAGTCTGTGAAAAAGAGCTTCCTAGCTCGTCGGATTCCTCCAGCATAAATAATTCGGATTCTGAATTTGCCCCATGGCTGGTTGAGCCGAACTTAGATGACGTGTAGAGAATTTAACATGTCGGCTTTGGCTACCAGTATTATCCATAGTAGAGTTTTTCTGGGTTAGATCGGGTAAATATAAATTTGTTGTTAAACACCGACACAGCCAATTAGTAAGGTTTGTCATGGAAACAAAACATGCCAATTCGTCAGTAGTACAGCACACCGGTGTGTTGGAGATTAAACCCTCAACATATACAAATCGAGTACGACCTTTCAGCAGTAATTACAACCAGCATCATCAGGCGATAGCGAGAGTTATGACAAACCTTACTAATTGGCTGCGTCAAGTGGTGACGGGTTTAACATAAGATTTATATTTACGCGATCTAACCCAAAATAAAACCTCGTATAAAGAATTGCCCCGTGCAGTGAGAGACGCGTTCCGTGCAGGCCTCGCCTATTTGATCATCCCCCCTCCCCCCCCTTTTCACCGACGTGCAAGCCGCACGCACCCTGAGCCAGATCCGTTCTGAGTTTATTTCTTCCTCCCCCGCGATGCTTTCGTACGCCGGCAGTGCGGACGCTGCAGCGGTACGAATCGCCGCCGTTGAACATGTGCTCTTCGTTGCGCCGATTTTAAATTGAATTCCTTCCTCGCACACGTCTGCATCATCTCCGCGGCCCGCTTTCACGACGTTACAAAAAGCTCTCCAATGTGAAGGCCGAGCAATCGTTTTTTGCAAGAATGTTCCTTTTGCCGTCACGCGCAGCATGGTCGTGACGAGAGACGGTCAAAAAACGGCTTTGCTCGGCGATATTGGAAATTCCTGCAACTTACTGCGGTATTGTTTTCCAAGCGTGGTGTGTCATCTTTGGCTGAAATCTTTTAACGGTTTTAAATGAACAAAAAAAGCATTGGCCGTTCAGATTTAGTTTTATGCTTGTTCACATTTCTAATTGAGGTCCGCTTAAGAAAGTCACTTCAATACGACCTATTAACCGCTGAATAGAAGCCTCTTCAAACTGTTTCCCATCTCTCATGGTCTGGCCATGAAACAATCCACCCAGCTCCCATACGTGGGCAGATTTCATCATTCCATCTCGGTGGATGAAACCTCGGGCATTTTCTCACCTTTTACCGCCGCTCTTAGATTAGTCTCGACCATTCTAGCGACATGTCCTGCCCAAGCCCACTTACATTCACAGTCAGAATGTTATCTCTAACTTGGGCTTATACCAATATGATACTAACACCATCTTCTTGGTTTTTTCGGTAAAGTCACGTAGAAGGGAAGTAATAAAATAATAAAAATAAAACATAATAAAATGAAACAATTCTCACGACGTTTCGGCCACAACGCAAGCAGCCGTCCTCAGGTGAAGAATGAGACACTTCAAGCTAGGAGCTTACATATAAGCTGGGTTGGGGGTGGTAGAAGAGCGCCTTAACAAAAAGAATGTGCATATCAAGATGAGTTTAGCATATACATGGGAAATGCGCAGGGGGCGGGGGGGCTTCAAAGTCATACCATGCCCACGCACTATGCAGGATCAAGAGCACCAAGGGGGGGTGCAGGGATTAGCATTAACAAAGGAAAGGAATGCCAATGATATGTAGCTGCAGTAACTAAACAACACCGTAGAAAACTAAGGTATAAACTACATACAAAGACTAAAATATAAACTGCATAGCACCATCAGTATACTTACTATACTCTACAATAAGCTGAGTTACTAACGGCAAGTAATACATTACAATACTACGTCGTAAAAGTTATATAATATGCTTCCATCTAAACTTTATTCTCTTACATCAACCGAGCATATACCGTACTATATACTGCCATAGATAAACCCAACATTAAATTATATACTGTATTGCAATAAACTACATTTCAACATAACACTATGTATTATTCTACCTACCCTAATGTGTATCAGGTAGGTAGAATAATACATAGTGTTATGTTGAAATGTAGTTTATTGCAATACAGTATATAATTTAATGTTGGGTTTATCTATGGCAGTATATAGTACGTTATATGCTCGGTTGATGTAAGAGAATAAAGTTTAGATGGAAGCATATTATATAACTTTTACGACGTAGTATTGTAATGTATTACTTGCCGTTAGTAACTCAGCTTATTGTAGAGTATAGTAAGTATACTGATGGTGCTATGCAGTTTATATTTTAGTCTTTGTATGTAGTTTATACCTTAGTTTTCTACGGTGTTGTTTAGTTACTGCAGCTACATATCATTGGCATTCCTTTCCTTTGTTAATGCTAATCCCTGCACCCCCCCTTGGTGCTCTTGATCCTGCATAGTGCGTGGGCATGGTATGACTTTGAAGCCCCCCCGCCCCCCTGCGCATTTCCCATGTATATGCTAAACTCATCTTGATATGCACATTCTTTTTGTTAAGGCGCTCTTCTACCACCCCCAACCCAGCTTATATATAAGTTCCTAGCTTGAAGTGTCTCATTCTTCACCTGAGGACGGCTGCTTGCGTTGTGGCCGAAACGTCGTGAGAATTGTTTCATTTTATTATGTTTTATTTTTATTATTTTATTACTTCCCTTCTACGTGACTTTACCGAAAAAACCAAGAAGATGAATCCCTGCAGTCACGAAAGCTTTAAATCGAAATTTATACTAACACCAATTATATATTTTCTACCTGTTCCCGCACCTCCGATTAGCATGGTTGGCTTCGTACGGCCGAGAGAAGTTCAACATACATATTTAACGCATCTATCACAGAGGCATCAAACATGCTGCACTGTAACAGAAGGCAAGCAATGGGGAAATGTGCTGCAGAGGATCTATACCGGCATATTTACTTATTTACCATCATGAATATTTGGTGGCCGAGATGTAACAAGGCGGTGCATATTTAATCGGCGGATCATAACCTTGCGAATAATCCGAACAGCATTGCTCGTTTGTGAGGTCATCGATCGTTTAGAGCAGCGTTGCTCTCAGAGTGCGGTCCGGGGGAGTTTCCAGGGTTGGGGGGGGGCCAGGCGGTCCACGAGCCGAAAACTTTGAGAAATGCTGCGCTGGAGCTGTGGCTTGTCAAACGGAATTGCGAGAGATCCGGTTAACGTTAAAGTGGCTCTGCTCACGATGGCTGTTGCAGAGCATTAAGGCATCAAGTGGGACATCCTGGGCTCAGATCCGGGTTTCAGCCGCCCGTGATCGAACCGGGTTTCTCAAGTGCGGTGAGTTGATGGGTTGAATCCGGGCCATCAATGGCCGAACACAGTTGTCATCACCATCATCATCATCTGTCCCTTCTATCAGCTGATTAGCGATGATTTGGCTGAACGAATTCCCACCATGTTCCTCTTTCTTCAGCTGCTTCAGTCTCAGTCCTTTTCCTTCTAGATCTCTCACCACTGCATCTATCGCGCCGGTTTTCTGTCTTCCCCTACTCCCGTTTCTTTCCACCTCCGCGCGCGTCGCCAAGCCCAGGGTGTCCCGTCCGGTCTCATTCCCATAACGTGTCCGACGAACCACCGCGGTCTTCCGCGCACAAAATACCGTGACGTAAATGTTTATTTTCACCCGGCTCTAACGTATCCTCTCGTTCCTTGAGGCCTAACCTTCGTCGAACCGTGGCACTCTTCACCGAGTGTGAAGGAGGTCTTGTCGAGTGTTTTTGGGGGGAGGTGGGGGAGAGCATGGAAGGGGGGGGGAGAGATGCACGATAGTTTGGTGATGTATTTAATTCCAGCTCGTGTCCGGCTGTGACCTGTTGCCGTTTGCCGCTGCTGCCACGGCTCTTTCCGCGAGATATCCGGGGGGGGCTTCTCCGTGGTTCGTGGCACAAACTCTGATGGCACAGCTGGAATTTAATTGCATCTTTAAAAAAACTAAAATACACGTTTGGAAATGTCAAAAGACTCAGAAAGTTAGAGTTGTAAAGTTAAATGTTTTGTGAAATGTCTTCACCTGCAGGATATAATACATTACAGCTTTTTTTCTTCTTCTTCTGAAACAGATTGTTGCCAATTTTTTTAAATTCTACCACTGTGCTTGCTCGCCTACGGGAAACCTAGCTGTGAATTGCTGATAAGACGCGTGTGCCTCTATAGGCTGAAATGTAGCGCAAAGCTTCGCTAAGGAGGCAACTTAGCTTCGTTTCTGGCTAAGACCTTGGACGGATTTCAGTGGACCCTCCGACACACACACGCTCACAGCTGTTAGTGATGTCTTTTTTTGCAGTGTCTGGGTCAAGTGAAGCAGACATCGCCCGCATGATGGGGAATTGCGTACGGCGGACGATCACAACAACGCTCCAATGCCCTTTATTTATCCAGCTCCCCGCTCACTCAAGACTTTTTATCTTAGTTTATCCAAGAGGGTTTCCGCTGCGACATTTCGCCAATTACATGAATGTACATGTGTGTGTATGTTGAACTTAACGAGTCTCTGATGTGTTTTTCGGGTCGCACTGAGTGTTGTTCGGCACGGCGTTCAACTTTTCTCTCCGCGCGCTGGGAGCTTTCTGCAGGAACTGACTTTTCAGTCACACGAGACAAAGATTCCCCCGTGTAGCCTGAACAACCTGTTGGGGCAAGTTCTGTTAGCGAGCACCGATGAAGGCCGGCACGGCACACGAGGTAGTGGGTGGGCAGCACCACGCCTTTGTCACACCAGTGGCGATGTTTACACACTGCACCAGGTACTCATTTGAGGCTGAGTCGACCTAGGGGACGTCCGGGACTGGTTCAGATAATCGTCACCGGTGTTGGCCATGAGCGGGAATCGAATTCGGGTCACCGGGTTCGAAGCGCGGCGTGTTAACCGCTACGCTACCTTTCCGCAAATGCACGCAACAGCGAACGGCTGCGCTGGCACATTAATGATTCAGATCTCCGATTAGCACGGTTGGCTACGTATGGTGCAAAAGAAGTTCAACATATTCAATAAATGTTGGCATGTGGGAGGAAACTGGAGTACTGGTAGAATATCCACCGAAGCTTTGTACAGATGTATTTAAGAATCCGTTGCCATACTGCCTTCTCCTATCCGCCTTGCAGCCTAATTCAGGGGCACGTTTTTATTCAAGACTCAATATATATTTTTATATAGTAGTAATTCTGGCAGCCTCTGGTGGCAGCAGAGGCCACGTGAACTATTATGTACAACTCATATGACTAAAAATAACATGTGACAGAAATCAAGAGATTGTTACACCGACAGTGTGATGCACGTATCGCGGAATTGAGAATTGATCATAATAACGGTCATGATATATATTTTTTTGCCGTTCAGCAATTCTCTCTGCTGGATGACAGCCCCCCACAAGTCAAGTTAACCACGCGAGTCGTTTGATCATACTTCACCACCCTGGTCAGTGCGGCCTTGTGAAGGGAGCGCGTCCACGATGGGGTCAGGTTTCGCTCTGCACTGCTGCGAAGGGCATGGCTGGGGAATTTAACTCGGGTGACCCGCGGGTTCATCGTGAGCGGTTCACCAACCACCGCCGCGCCGCTCTCTCTCTGCACCTGTAACCGACACTTGCGGTTTTTTTTTTGGATGAAAGAATCCTTCGTACCTGCTTGCTCCTCGCAGTATCTTTCATCGTGACGATGCGAATACGTTGATGGGTTTAAAAAATAAAAATTGAGGAAAAATGTTTTTTGTTCCGTCATTGAGAGTTGCAAGTGGGGTTTATGTTTAAATGTATTTATCAAAATAGCAGGTGGCAGACCTGGGGGTGGGGGGGGAGACACACACAAAAGCCGCCTTTGTAGATGTCGATGAATGTAGCAATTTAGACGGGGAAGTAAAACCACTGGATGCCACCTTTTCCGCGCAATTGGCCTCTCTCCATATGCAAATGATAGTGCTCGCTCTCCTTTACTCTCTGCGGGCGCGTGCCAGCTGATTATAGTTGGCTTTGCAAAAAAAAACTAGTTCATGGAAAAAAAGATTTCCATCGTCATTATTAACACGAACACCGCTTTATGTCAGATGTTCGGAATAATATGGCTGGCAATGGCTCCTACTTCAAAGTCATTGCTGGCAACAAATCTGGTTCAAAGCATATAGGGCAACCAGGTTGGCTGACAGAGATTACGAAGGACCTCCGTTCTGTCTCATTATATATATTAATAGATAGATCTTTTCAGTCTATCAGCCAATTGGCCTTCCTGACTTATGCTCACCATCACCATTGGTTTAAATAAGCACATTTTCCTCGCAGTCTCAGCGGAATCCAGACTGCTAAAGAAATGCTGCTGGTTTTTCCCTACACTATTGGCAAGGGCACTCCGTCCACACGACATGGACACAAAAACTATTTTTATAAAAAATTATCACCGTATACACCGTATGTATCGCACGCGATGGGGTGCATTTGACAAATACGACTCCCATCTCTTCTGATCCATCAACCGCAAATGCAAGCGACTGGATTACAGATGTGCAGCATTGGTGCTCGCATCTTTGGCCCCCTACGGAAACAAACACAAATTATATTCATGCCTCTGCGGCGCGTTTCCGGATTCGCGCCGCGCGCACGTGCACGTGGGGCTTGGTAATCGCGTCCCGACGTTTCGCTCACCGGAGCCGGGGAGCTTCTTTAGGGAAGCGCAAGTTTGGCCGGCACGTGGAGGGAAACTGTCGGTACGCGGAGCGGGGCGACGCCGTGGTAATGACCCGAAAAAACACATCGGAGAGCTACGCAGCGTAGACAACCGTGACAAACCTGTGCAGCCGAAACGAGTTTCTCTTGTAACCAAGCTTCTCCAAAGCTAACAGAGCCAGCCATCATTATGAAGGCGTTCAAATGAAAATCAATGAGCACACCTACCGCCCGCTGCCAATAATATTGGCGTGCGGCAGTAAAAGTAATATAATTAAAAGATGGCATTTAAGCGTGCGATTGCCAGCTATGTGCCAGGGCATGTCACTGTAACGGTATTGATGTGCATACCAAGTCACGCCTATCCTCGCGGCGTGTAAAGTGCGCTTTTGCGTCCGTGCGTGCGTGGGTGGGTGGGTGCGTGCGTGCGTGTGCTACTGTGGGGACCGGTCGCGTAACGGTTGAGCTCGTTGCGCAACGAACCTGCCGACCCGCTTATGGCCAACGCCGGTAACGATTATCTGAACTGGTCCTGGGCCTCATTTGAGTCGACTCTGTCTGAAATGAGTACCTGGTGCATGATGTGTAAACATCGTCCACCGGGGGAGACAAAGGCGGCTGTGCATGGTTCTGGCCCCCCACCCTGGCCTTCACGGGTGCTCGCTAACAGCACTTGTTAAGGCTATACGGGAGGTCTTTGTGTGCTACTCGGGAACGGAGGCGCCGTGGTTAGCACACTACAGTTCGATGCAAGTGACCTGGGTTCGATTCCTGGCCACAATTAAAACCGGTGACAGTTGAGAATCTGTAACGAGTCTGAGCCTCCCCCTAAGTCGACTCAGGCTAAAATGAGTAGCTGGCATGATATATAAAAATCAGCACCGGGGAAACAAAGGTGGCCGAGTACACGTGGTGCTGGCCACCCCTAACCCCTCATCTGCCACGCTGGGCTTAATAGGGGCTCGCAAACAGCGGGTGTTCTGACTGTAAGGATGAACGTAGGATATTCTTTGGGTCTTTCGGTAAAGTCACGTAGATGGGTTCAAAGAAAATAACTAAATAAAAAAACTACGACATTTCGATCGCAACGCAAGTGGTCACCATCCTGTTTTTCCTGTTGATGTCCGCTTGTGTTGCGATCGAAACGTCGTTTCGTGTGTTGCGTAGTTTTTTTGTGCTTTTGTTATTTTCTTTGAAAATATCTTCGTGACTATACCAAAAGACCCAAATAACATGAATTCCTTCAGTCACAAAAGCTTCAAGTCAAGATTTGAATGGAGGATGTTTGCTCGTTGCTAGAATAATAATAATTGACGTAGAATCGCGAACGAGTGGAGCGGTAGGCGCCGTTCTTGGAGTACTTCTTGCGCAATGATAGTGGAGGACCACAGAGTTTGAATCCCAGCCACAGCTGCTTCAATGGCGATTGATGTCCAATCATTTCACGGAGGCCTTCATCTAGCGGTGGATGTCAAACACATGGCTGTAAATCATCAATCACCAATACAATAAAACGTGTTTATAGTCTTTTTTTTTCTTTCAATTAGCACTTGAATCCCCGCCGGGAGTTTTGGTGGGTGAAGTGAGTCCCGTATTGTGCAGTCAAATTCCCAGGATACTTGACCGTCAACTGAATTTACCGAAGCGGTCGGCTTTTAATGCATACACGCATCTGCAAACAAGCAAACGAATGAGCGGCTCAGTGAATGAACCGTGTAGACACTTTTCAATGTTTGCCTCCCGCACTCTCCCCTGCCTGTCATTTTCAAAAGGCTCTGTTCCCCTTGGCTAGCCTCCTGTCACTTGCGATTGACTTGGGTTTGAAAGCTCGGCTTTCAGGACGCAAGACTGGCGGATTTCTTTTCCCCAGTTACCCAGCCTGCGGCTTGTCTCACAGAGGGCTCCCAAGTTTTAAACCAATTTTCTTTCCAAGCCAAGGTGTATGATTCATTTTATAATAATTTTTTATTCTTCCAGTTTTTTTTTGTTTTCCTCCTCCTCCTCCTCCTCCCCCGCATGGCTCAATGCGAGATCAAAATCAAAATATGTATTTATACTGGAGGAATCCGATGAGCTCTAAAGTTATTTTTCACGGTTGTCCAGTAGGGGCGCATCAGAAAGATTCAACAACAAACAATACAAAAACATGATAGGAGTGCAAAGTATTGGAAACTTAAGCAAATGACTTACAACATTTAACTAAAACTAAACTTTTATTTTACCAGGTAAGGCCCACTGAGCCGTTGGCTTATTTTTCAGAAGCGTCCTGGCCAGGAAATGAGAGCTCAACGAAGTTGCCTCCTTTACGCCCATGCGAGTCGTGGTGGGTTAATTGATCGTTCTTCGCCAAGCTGATCAGTGCGAGTTGATGAAGGCGGCGAACATAGGTGCGGGACCATAGGAGTACAGTCTAACAGTGGATTTTTTTGCACTGCCTTGTGTTCCTCGCAGCGCAGCCCCACAGCAGCCGATAGGACGTGCTATGATGGTGGTTTCCCGGACATTCAATTTTCTATTCACAATCTTAGACTCAAATACAATTTTGCCTGATTTGAGGAGTCCAATATTCTGAGAAATATATTAGTGTTTATATAATTCAGTCACGATCACCCATATGTATCAGGTATAAATCAGTTGTATTCTTTGCGCGCGCATTTTTCATCACACTCTGGTCGATTTACACCAATGCACTGTTGAATCCCTTTTGGTTGCCATAGGAATGTGGAATTACCATGACTGGCTCGTGACCGCCACTGGAGATGAGCACTGCCCCCGCGTGCTTGGTTGAGCAATGGAACCCTGAGCTTGGAATTGAAATAGGATATCGATTTCACTCATTGTTTACAGCAATATAAGCTTGTTGCTTTATGTAATACATTCCGATAATTAAAAATTATAGCTCTTTACAAAGTTAAAACCTAGTATGGAAAAAAAGACAACAACAAAGTATACTGAAAAATTCCCTGCAGAATGTTTTCTTATTCTTGAAATTCAATTTATGAATGCTGTTGAAATATGAATGCTATTGAAATTGTCCGCCATTCTCTATCCGCTGCTTGGTGAACGTCGACATCGAAATTTGCCCCGGAGGATGCCGCAGGGCTTTTGCGTGTGCCGTTTCGGCCGTCGCATTCTGCCCGTGTGCACGGTGCGCAAACCAGGCGGGCAATGCATGTTTAATGCGATTGGATAAATATAGCACGGTGTGTAACATATGCCAGGGTAATTAGCTTATTATAGATGTAGTGACCCATATCAGTTCATCATGGGCTCGTACGGATGGACAGCGAGTGTACGTGTGTGCGTGCGTATGCGTGTGTGGGGAGCGATGGCGCAACGGTGAGCGCACTGTGCTACGGACCACAGTGACCCGAGTTCGAATCCTGCTGATGAAAAATAACAGTGATGAATATCTGAACCGGTCCTGGGCCTCTCCTAGGTCGATTCAGCCTCAAATGAGTACCTGGTGCGTTGCGAAAACATGGCCGCTAGGGAGACAAAGGCAGCCGGACGTGGTGCTGGCCAACCACCCCCTCGTGTGCCGTGCCGGCCTTTCGAAGGCGCCCGCTAACGGCACTTGCCCCAAACAGCCCGTTAAGGCTACACGGATGATCTTTGTCTTTTTGTGTGTGTGTTTAAAATGCAGCTGCCAGTGCACTGCTCTTCGATCTTGTTGGGACCCCGGGTTTCATTTCTGACCGTGACGCACAGCACACCATTGCCAATCGGTATTCCATGGCTTGGCTTGAGCCTCCCACAGGGCAACTTGGCCTGCAGTTAGCAGCTGCCGTGCTGGACGCTGCCATCTAGGAAGGCGAAAGCGGCCGTCCGTGCGTTGCTCGCCATGCCACCCGCCCGCCCGCCGCCTTGCGCGACACGTTGGCTTGAATAGCAATGCAAATAATGCTAATTTACAGGTCCGTTCCAAGCCGCTGCTAGATGAATGTTTCTCCCTCGCAGCCGTTGTCGGTCGGGGGCGGAGGGTGGGTTGTTGTTTTTGACCATACTTCGTTCCTCCGGTCGGTGCGGGGGTTGGTGAGGCATTGGTTCAGGCATCACTTGGCGCCGACATTGGCGGCGAGAGCGAGAATGGAAGTTGGATCACTGGGTTTGATGTGGAGTGCGCCAACCATTGTGCCACCGCTCTCCGCGATACGTAAAAAGACGAAGATCCTCCCCGCATAGCATGACCAGACTCTTTTGAGGCAAGTGCTCTTTGCGAGTAGCACCTATGCGGGCAGACACTGCGCACAAAAGGGTGCCCAACACCACAGCCTTTGTCTCCCCAGTGGCAATGTTTTACGCATCGCACCGGGTACTCCTTTGAGGCCGAGTCGACCTAGGGGAGGCCCAGGACCGGTTCAGATAATCGTCCCTGGTGTAGGCCGTGAGCAGGAATCGAACTCGCGGTCGTCGGGTTCGTAGTGCAGCGTAGCGCTAACTGCTACACTGCGGCTCCCCAAAAGCGCCCACATTCACACAGTACAAGCATACACGCACGCAGTACACGCGCACACAGTACACGCGCACACATGCACAGTGCACAATGCCCCTCCCTACAAGTGGTCGTTGTAAAACAAAGCGATTGAGCGTTCACTCTGAGTGAGGCTCAAACGGGCACTTATCAGCCGTAAAAGGGAGAGAGAAGAAATACCAGTTGTCAAGTTCAATTAATAAGCGCGTTTTTGTTTAAATTAACATCTCGCTTACCCGCCCGTGACGCGGGGGTCCCTTTCGGTGCGCGTTGTGTAGAGTCGTCGTTCGTTGCCAAAGTCGCGAGGTAGCCGTTAATTGATCAGGTTGTGGTCTGTTCAGACAGGCACCTGGTGATGACAAACGAGGGTGGAAATGCATGAAAGGGCATGAAATAACAGAACCGTGCATGTACACACCAAAGTATTATACCGTGTAAGAAAAAAAAAGTAAAGCAGATGCGTTGGCATTCCGCACAAGTGAAACGTTAAAAGGGCTTTTGACCGAATTGGGTTTTCGGAAAATAGAGCGAAGGAAGGTCTTTTGAGACGTTCACGATGAATCGCCAACTGACTTGACCTTCACTTTGGATTGAATTTTTTTTTTTGCTATCGTAATTTCTGGCGGAATTAAAAGATTTACGGCGAGTCGATTGCGGTCTTGATTAAACAATTTCCAGATTTTATGCTTTGTATGCGAAAGAGCAATATAAAATGTAAACGTTACGTCACGTTTGTTTGAAAGCACCAAATCTTGGCGATCACCGTGCGATTAAACCGCGGTCACCAATGCACTGCACGGAAACTCGTTACGTAAATTAGTTTTTAAATTAAAATTTTTGCCCAGCCCATCCTCGATGGAGACAAAAACGCCAATTATCACTCGTATCGGATGAGTGATAATTGGCGAACCATTACTTCTAAAGTGCGTAAGGCGCGCCATCTAGTTTTTGTGCCATTTGGATTTTGTACCATCCAGTTTTTGTGCCATTTAGATTTGGAGCAGAGTTCACAGCTGATCAAGGGGTGGGTCTCCATTGCCATCCGAAACTGATCCCCGGCTTGATGTGAAGCTCATTATTATTATGATGATTCCGCATGTTTACACTGAGCCTCAGCAGGTGGTGGTCTGCAGGCAGGAGACGACGATTGCTTTGTCTATAATGATCCCAGTCGAGGGGTAAGCTAACCCCAATGGAGACTCGGCTCTAAGAAAAGCTGTCTCGGGTGTGGACCAATCAACTTCAAGGACAGTGCATATCATTATCATCATCAGAGTTGTTTATTTTTGTTTGCATTTTGACTGCTTGTGTTGTGGTTATTGCTAACATGATGCCTTGTATAAAGGTGTCAGTTTTTTGTACCAGTTGAAAGGGTAAAAACCTATCACTAGATCCCAGTCGAGTCGCTTGCGGTGTACTTCGAATTTGGCAAATTTGGACCCCCGACACCAGCACACGACGGCCAACACTTGCGAATGACGTCACGGGATCTACGAGGTCCACTGTGAAGCAGACGGGTCCGTAGCATCGTCGCAGTTGTTACACCCGCAGTTATAATGAGGGCGCCACGGTGGCAAGATGTTAACTATCTCGCTTGGTATACAGGAGGTCGCGGGTTTGATCTCAACCCTGATGCCTGTATATTTGGAGTTTGCGTATTCTCCCCGTGGTCACGTGGATTTTTCTCCACATTTAGAATCGGTTTCGATTTAGACTATTTTGGCTGCTATACATTCCCTAGTGATAAGCCACTTTGTTGAGCTATCATTTGTGATAGCCAGATCGCTTCCGAAAAAGAGTGATACAGCTCAGTGGGCCTTACCTGGTAAAATAAAAAAAAATCAGGGTGTCCGCGAGATTCGAATCGCGAACCTTTGCAACGAGCAGCGAACTCACTCACCCTGAGCCACAGCACCGCCCGAGGTTGTCGCGGTGGAGTGAATAATGGATTAATAGATCCCAATACAATGTCGATTTTTACGATCCAAATACATGCATCAAATTGCTCATAAGTATTCACCTTTAAAAAAAAATACATATACGTTGTGCGTGTAATGGGTTTGCATGAGCACCTCCTACCACTAGATACTCCGAACATTCGCAGAATATCTTGAAAACGAAAAGATATCATTATTAATTTGACCGAATCGTGACCTTGAATTGCGGAAAATCAATTATGCGGCGTCCAATCCACACCGCGACTTGGAAAACGACGCCGAAATTCTTTTCCCGTCTTTTGCCCCAAAACGTTACTGCAAATTTCCCCTCTAGCCCCGCCTCCACTCCCGCCCTAAACAACCAACTCGGCAGATGTACAATGGGGCACCGCACGGCTTTGCTACATGATGCATTGTGACAGTTACTCGCGAACGTTGAAAGATTTATCCTGTGCACGGGCTAATGAGTGTGATGCATTAGTCATCGCTGCAGCACAGAGAGTGCTGCTGGGTTTACTGGGGGTGGCGGGGGCGGGGGGGTCGGTGGGGGCGCTCGGAGGGGCCCGTCGGTGGCTGTCGGGGAGGACTGGGGAATTTGGTGGCGCTCTGCTCGCAGGCGTCAGACGAATTATTACCACGCTTGAGTGAGAGAGACGGAATGTGAAAACCGTCGCCTCTGCAAACCGATCGTGTGCGCCGTTTGGCTTGGCGCGGTGTGCGTCTCGCGGAGGACGCTGCCGCGGGTTGTTAGCGGTTTAACGACACCGGAGTTTTCAATGCCGTGCTCGCCCGACGGATTATTTACAGAGGAGTGGTTGCACCACCCGATATTGCAGCTGATTAATAAAAGGGGTTGTTTGACGGTTCTGCAGTGGCAGTAGTGCACAAGCACGAATAACAGAGAGGTTGATTTCTCTGTATGAACGAGAGACCGTTCGTTGCCCCAGATGTCCCCTATTATATATACAGTCCAGTATTTCCTTATAGGGCAGTGTTATTGACGAAGGTTTTGAGTTTTTTCGTCGTTATTTCTGTTCGCTGACATTAAAACATTGCTCTTAAAACAATAGGTCATCGGCTGCTGTCTTGGCACGCAGCCATCGCGTAATGGTCACCACAACTGGACTCGCGATCCAGAGGTTGCCGGTTCAACGCAATCTCCCAGCGCGTCAGTTTACACCATGGCACGAGCAGCCTCTGTCCACCCAGCAGCGCACACGGGCACACCACGGCGATTCGTATCGCCAGGTCGCAAGGCGGTGGGGTGAATTGTGGGTAACTCCCACCGCTTACAAGATGCTTGCTCAGCGTTATCAGAGTAAGCGAAATACTCTTTGGAGGGGCTGCCTCTACAGAACCTTCTTGTTGGGGTTCTTCATCCGGCAGTGGCTTGGAGCTAGCAATTGCAGGGCTGCACCTTTGCCTTTTACGTTTGTACCTAAAATTAATCCATGTTTTGTATGTTTTTTTTAATGCATTTGCAGGATTGCCTCGCTCGTTGATGAGTGCGCGTGGCCCAGACTGATGGCGTGCATGTGCGTGTGTGTGTAGAGCGGCAGTGCACCGGTTGGCATACTGCCCTGTGAACCCGGCGACCCGAGTTCGATTCCTGGCTCATGGCCACCAACATCAGACACCAGTGACAATTATCTGAACCGGTTCTGGGCCTCCTCGAGGTCGACTCAGCCTCAAATGAGTACCTGGTTAGAAGTGTTTAAATCGCCACTGGGGAGATAAAAGTGGCCGGGTGTGGAGACGGCCACCCACCCCCTCGTGTGTGCCGTGCCGGCCTTCATAGGTACTCGTGAACAGCACTTGCCCCAAAAGTCTCTTCAGGCTATACTGGGGTTCTTTGTCTTGTTATGGTCTGCAAATAAATCCTTGTCTAAAATCTGCTGTCAGAAATAAAGGGTAAGCAAATTTTGGTCCAAAGCCTCACAAATAATGATACCACAATTACATGGAATACTATGTCATTCTGTGCAATTGCATTCTCTACCACCGAGGATTGAGTTGTGAGCCGGCAGACATTTTCGTAAAATATTCCAGATGTGAAAATAACAACCATTTTTGAAGCCTATATATTTGCACACGTGGGTCTCCGTTTTAGTATTGTCACTCTCTAACATTATTGTCTTTTTTTTTTACAAATAAAAAGCACATCTAATTGCGCGTGTCCTGACCTATTTATATAATCATAAAACAAACATGGAAACGTCTAGCCTTTTTCAAACTTCCAATATATGAAGGCATCCCAATGCCGAGTTGGTCGTGGGGATCTTTTTACCATACTTCACTACGCTGGGCAGTGCAGATTGTTGAAGGAAGGGGAGAGTAGTACCAGTTCTGAAATTAATCGCCAGTGGTGTTAGCCGCGGCCAGAATTTGAACTCGGCTCAGCGGGCTCATAGCGTGGCATGCCAACCCCACTGCTACTGTCGCTCCACTCCAATTTAACAAATACACAAACATCCAAACGCTCTGTTATACAACGTCGTCGTCAGCGGGTTTATGTGTGCGCGAGCGCATGCACGCACGTGTGTCGTCGTTGTCGCTGCTCTTTTTTGTTTTTGCATCTTTCTCATATGCAGCCGTGTAGAAAAATGCTCCCCGACACGGCTGTAATGCGACTCGAATTGATTTACTGTGTTTCAGCCGGAGCCCCAAGTCACGCGCTGCGGCACGGCCTCTTATCGCGGCCTTGTCAGTCCCACTGTTCCTGCGGGGGAGCGATACGACAGGTATTAGCGCGAAGGCGGCGGCTCCATCTCCACCCCCCCCCCGTGTGTCTCCCTCCTCCCGCGGCAGTAGTGCATGTGGTGGTTTTGTTGTTGTTGTTGCTGCTGCTGCTACCGCTGGGAACGCGTCCCAAATTGTCGGGGGGGGGGGGGTGCTGGGTCCCCGAGCTTTATTCGTGGGCGGCGTTCTGCTGACATCAACCGGTTTTATTTTTTCCGAGGCAGCTGTCGCGTCAAGCGCGTGACGTTTTTATATCTAAATTCATTGACTACCCCCCCCCCACGCCCCCAAACAACAATCTACGCGCAATTGCGAGCACGCTGAACTTGCGAGACGAGAGCTCGCCGCTTCGATCTCCCGGCGCAGCAGTCGAAGCCACGGGGCGAGTTTCTTTCATCCGCCGGCCCCACCCCGGCCCACCGCCTCTGTTCATCTCAGCCAGTTGATCGTCTGCAGGTCCCGCACCTGCGATTTGGCACGGTTGGCCACGTACGGTGTGAAAGAAGTTGAACATCAGTTTAACACGTAGGCTTTTCCCGACCAATATTATGCACAATATAAGTTTTTTTTGTCGGTTAGATCGCGTAAAAATAAATGTGTTGTTCAACCCGCCACCACCCGACACAGCCAATTAGTAAGGGTTGTCACGTAAACAAAACATGCCAATTAGTTACTAGTTTGGCACACCGGCAATTACAACCAGTATCGTCAGGCGACCGCCACAATTGTGGAGAAATCCTGTTTCCGTTCTTTGATAGAGGGATGCATGTGATGTCATTAGCTCTGAGCCAATCAGGTACAAATACCAGAGGAAGGGGCTAATGTATTAATATAAATTACAATGGTTATGTATTGTTGGTTGAGTTATTTACATTTAATCAACATGCATAATGTACTTGCATTTCGCACATGCATGGTGTGGGGCATAACGCACGGCAACTCTCACCTCATTCAAGACCATGTGGCCAGCACGGAAGAGCAGGAGCCACACATTCTGTGGGGTGGCTGTCTGGAGCTGGCCCCCTACTATTGGGGGCTGCCTTCGCCAGCCCTGGCGTGAGAAAGTCATTTCAGGGCTGCACCTTTACTTCTACCGATTTAGAGCTCAAATGCAGCATGAAATGTTTGAAATGTTTTAACTCCAGCATCCTTTTCTAGAGGACGCACAGGAATTGTCACTGCGGTGGTGGTGGGTGGGGGTTGACTGACTCGGGTAGATATGCGACAGGGAGGAGACGTCTTCGTGTTTGTCATGAATGGAGTTTGGAGGAGGTAGATGGCCCATCCTCCTCCATCTTCCTCCAAACTCCATCCGAATTCCAGTCTGGGGCAGTGACGAGGAAGATCGTGAGCACGGAGTTGAACAGGACACAAAGTCGGCAGACAACAAATTGGAAGCGAGTTCCAGACGCAAGGGAGGCCGAGGACAAGCAGCAACTGTTCCATTGAGCAAATAGAATGTCGGCACTGTACTGGTGGTGGGGCTGAGCGCGATTGTTTATTCACACCTCAGTCTTCTTTATGCATTCATGCTTGCATTGCATAATATTGGCCATTCACTTGGATTGTTCATTCATTCAGTCGCCCACGAGTGCGTTTTAGCGAAATCCTCCGCTCTGATTTGATGTTTTGATTTGCTGTGCGGAGAACGCTGGGGGCAAAAACCCTCAATGTTAGCATATCCGCGCATAGCCGCTCCTTATATCCGCACGCGTAAACACGGACGACGGGATACATTTTATTCCACTTCCGTGTCATTTCTCTTTTCCCCCTATGAAGGCTCAGATAAGCGCCACTATGGCAAGATGTGAACTACCTCGGCTGGTATGCAGGGGAGGTCTTGGGTTCAATCCCAACCCCGACGCCTGCTGTATATTTGGAGTTTGCGCCTTCTCCTTGTGGTCGTGTCGATTTTTCCCTCCACATTTAAAGACATGCTTTCAGAGCATCTGGCTGCTATACATTTTCACATGATAAGCTACTTTTGTTGAGCTATCATTTGTGGCCAGGTCGCTTCTGAAAAAGAGCTATACAGCTCTGTGGGCCCTTATCTGGTAAAATACAAACGTAGTTTAGTTTATAGTTTACTTGAGATAGAAGGAAGAATTGGTGCAAAGAGTTTTGCGACGATCGATATAAGGTGTGTGAGTGATAAGAAGAAGGGATACTGTAATTCACGTTGGTGACGTTTGTTTACGTGTGCCCCCAATATCCGCGAGTGCTTCTTTCTGATCTATGCGTCTGCACGCACATTTTTTGTTATCGAACCAACATCAACGATCACGTCAGAAGGCGTAAGCACATACACGGGGCGACGTCAGCATATCAGGGGGATGGCACCTTCTGGGTCGGCTTTTCTTACTTGAACAGGAGCTAGTTTACGGTGTAAAAGGTTAATTGTTTAGCCCAGGGGAAGAGAGGCGGGGGGATGGCAGACATTTTGTAAAAAGATTGCATTCCCACATTCGTACACTTTAAACGTTCAGCCGCCCTCTTCCGCTCGTCTATTTCACCCGTGTGTTTTTAACGTTGGGTAATGCGCGAGCAAAAACACCGCCGCCTCCGCCAGCCATTATTGTCCCACCGACCCGTCATGTGTGTGACGTTTTGCGTGCTCGTAACGAGGACGTGACGGCGTCGCATCTCGTTGGTGTGGACGCACGGCTGCTGCGCTTGGCTCTACGCACAGAGCGAGAGAAAGAGAAAGCGGGAGAATGGTTTGCCATCCCAATACCCCAACTCCTCCGAGGGATGGACGGACTCCACTTCTGTTCACTTAAACTCTTACAAGGGCCGGTCTTTTTATTGTATTCATTCCTTTGTCACTGGCCCTGTAACCACGGGAGAGGGACTGAACTGCACGTAGGATTATTTGTTGTAATATTTTTTCCCCCCATTTTTATCCTGCCTTGTCATAACTGGATCTTGGTCCCACATCGTGGCCAATTGGAACATTTGAATTAGAATTTCACCTGTTTGGTGCTCGTTGCCTGCTGGGGCAGCGGTTCACACACCGCTTATGAACCCAGCGACCCAAGCTTGATCCCGGGCTCACAGCTAACATCAATGACAAGCGGTGTCAGAACTAACACTGGGCCTCTCCTAGGGCGACTTAGCCTCAAATGAGCACCGGGTGTGGTGTGTAAACATCAGCACTGTGGAGACGGAAGGCGTCACACGAGTGCCAAGTGATATCTGAACCGGTCTGAGACATCCCTCCCCACTTAGGTCAACGCAGCCGAAAGTGAGTGCGCCGTCAACACCATCGCACGGAGGGTGGCGGGAGGAGAGACAAAGACGGCTGGGCTTATGTGAATGGTCCTGCGGCCACACCCCTTGCCCCCCCCCCCGTGCGTGCGTGCCTGCCTTAATAGGTTCTCACTATCCGGCAATTTGCCCCGGTAGTCTAAACAAGTTTCAAAATGGGGACCATTGTCTTTTGTGCGAGCGCGTGCAAATGTGTGCGTGTGCGAGCGTGTGCGAGCAGGCGCGCACACGCTCGCACACGCTTGTTTGTTTATGGCAGGCAGTCTGTAAAACCTGAGGAGAGCAAAGCGAATGGTAACAAGACTTCATTATCCGGCAATAAACAGCGGCAGCAGCCTCGGCCCAGCACCCTCGGCTGAAAAGACCCTTGGCAAAAATAAACAAACATTCTTTGGCGAAAACCACACAAATGGATACTTGTGTTTTTTTTTACCCATAGACCCACAACCGTACAGCTTTAGTGTTCAGGCAGGGCAAGGTTTGGTTTGGCTGATGGCTTTCGTGTTGGTCTAATGATTTACAATGCCCCCTCCCCTATCCCTCATCCCCCCAATGGTGATTTGATGAATTGTCGTGACGCAAGGTCACGATTTGATACAAGCGTGCGCTGTTTTTGGTTGTTGTAACGTTGTGGTGAATTGCTATGGCCGCTCATGGCTGCAGGGGTCACGTGAACCGATTACAGACAACAAGTTGTATTACATCGTTGCATGTAATGCAGCATTGAGATTTTGTGTCAAACTCAGACTCATTTCGTACTAAAAGTATCCCTGCCTATAAGCATCGGTTCATTCTTCATCACATGGATGCTGCTTGTGATGAACCAGTGCTGTGGATGAGATTCACTCCCAGAAGGTCATGGTTTATGTGTGAAAATTTTTTTTTTTATGTGGAGAGACATACAGGAAGGAGACATGATTTATTTAATAATTAACCTTCTCCACCGCTATCCTTAATGATTAGTTCATCATTACACCTCTTTTTCCAGTACCAAAATATAAGAATAGGGGTTTTCTCCTTTTTTCTGCCAACAAAACTGAAACTTGTTACAAGAATCACGTCTGCATTAACTACAATACTTGTGGTCAAAATGCAAACAAAAACACACTCTGATAATATATGCATTGTCCTTGAAACTGATTGGTCCACACCAGATACAGCTTTCTTTTGAGCCTCATCTCATGTTTTAAACAACATACAGGATATCGTCGGCATTGTCCACTTCTGTGACGAAGGCCTCCTCCACGCCATTGGCATCCCCCTCACCATCCATCTCCGCCCCTGCACACGACCTGATTCTGCCACGCCATCTCCGCCGGCGTGCTCCCCTCAGATGCTTTTCCTCCACCTCCACCTTCATTTCACCGCCGGTTTCATCCGTTGGCCATTATCCTGTCCGGCAACGGTGCCCCTCTCTACCCACGCCCATTTTCCTTGTCTCTGTTCTCAATAACTGCATCTCGGCCACGATTGATTTAGATATCATTTCGCCACCGATGATCCGTGCGCCGGGGAAATCGAACTCTGCTTTGGCGGGATTCACGGCGCAAGTGCGCTAACTGCCGCGCGACTGGGCCCATCCCGATTTGCACTCGCATCCCATTTTTCCCTCCCCTCTCCCCACCGCCAAACAATTTGTTTGTTTATCGACATCGCCATCTGCAATAATACAGCCCAGCGGGCAGGGCACAGCGGTAGCGTCGCGGAAGAAGCTGTCACCCCAGCTAAGTAGGGCTTTGCCGCGGTTGTTGTGCTGCTGCTGCTGCTGCGACAGCCGGGGTCATTAATATTCCACGCGCCGCCCCGATTTTTTGGACGAGGCGGCCGCCCCTATTCGGAGGCCCTTGGTGATGATGGGTCACAAGCCAATGCTGCCGCAGCCTCCTCATTCTCGAGAAGCAGTAATTTAGTTTTGGCTCCTTGAAAGCTTGGAGAGCTCTGGGGTGGGGGCGGGGGGCACTGGGTGGAAAATCGGATGAAAGAGAGGAAAGTCCTTTTTCTTTCTTTGTCATTTGGGTCTTGGCGCACGCTTGCAATACTGATGGCGGGGTGTAGCGGGTGGGGTGCGAACGCAACCGCAGATCGACAATGTGACACTTAGCGTGACAATATCGTCATCGGACTGGCAAGCCTCGAAACACCTCGGGCGAACGTCAACAGAAACGCCTCTATTCATAGCACTTCTGTCCCGCTACAATACAATCTCATTATCGGTGTTTGCTTTTTAAAATGCGGTGGCCCTGGGCCACAAGCGGAAACATCCACATTCCCATGGCAGTGGGCAGTGTTCTAGATTTGAAGCTTTCGTGACTGCAATGATTCATACTCTTAGTTTTTTCGGTAAAGTCATGCAGGTAAAAAATGTAATAAAAATTAATAAAAATATATATGTGGACAGTGTGTCCGTATGACTGCAGATGTTTGTTTCCTACAGAGTGATACTCTCTTTATCAACTGCAGATGGATGATGGGCTTTTGATCAATGTTGTCACCTATTCATTGTTATTATTATTCCGTGGGAATCATGGCTATCGTTATTACTCTCATCACCACGGTTGGTAACATTTATGCGATCTTGGCTTCTACTGTAATAACCATAATCGCTTCCCGCTGTCATGGCCTCAACCCAGTCGTCAATAACGCTGCCCTTAAAAGGAAAAAGAGATTGCTATGAAAAAAGGGCCATTGCCTGAAACGTCACCTATTGTTTTATCGTTCCTGTTCGGGCCGCAGTGTTATTGGCGAATGTGTTGGCCAAAGTGTTGTTACGTGTGCTTCTGCACCACCGCAAATGTAGCATCTTGATTGTTTCGTTCAATAAATTAAATTTGAGTTTCTCCCACTGCTCCATACTTAGCCAAAGGGATTCTATGAGAAGTAGCAAAAGGCTACAACTGGGAACATCGTCATGGTCCTGTCGCTCAGCTGGGCAGCGTACACAACCCTTTGAGAGTTACCCCCCCCCCCCCATCCAGTCCTTGCACTGTTAAGCGGCAACTCCCTCAACGTGGTTAGCTCAATGCACTACCGACCTGGCGAGCCGAGTTCGACCCCCGTCACAGCTAACATCAGCGGCAAGTGATATCTCAATCGTTTCCGGGGGTGTGCCCTTCATCAACGCCGGCGCTGCCCACTGTGGTGAAGTACGCTCAAATAACCTCCACGGCTGACCTGGCGTGGGTAGAGGCCTTCATCCAGCAGTGGGTTGACGAACGATTTGTTGAGACTCGGTGAGGATTTCCTAAGGGCATTATTATCGTCATCATCGTCACACATCGTGGGTTCTTGTCATTCAAACGCATGCAAGGATATTGTTACAGCGATAACAAATGGTCAGTAGGTGGTAACGATCGGTCACGATGAAAAAATCCACCACTCTTTAACGATGGCGTGACAACAAATAACAATTCGGTGAGCAATAGGCGGACGGTCGCGTTGCAATGCAGCGCCCGAGGAGAATATTCTTGTTAAATCGAGCCTGTTTGGGTGACGTCTCCGGGGTTATTACCGCCACACAAAGTCAACGATTGCCCCCCCCCCCCCTGCTCACACACGCAAGGAAATTAATAATCGTCACACTTGATGGATGAGAGCCATACATGTGCCTGTGATTTATTGAGAAAGGTGTCGGACAACGTGCATGCGATCGCTATGTAAGAATTATTTTATTATTACGATGATAATCATAAAATGATGATTATTTGAATGCCAAACTGCAGCGACATATTTCAAGTGGCGCGCATTCAGGGGCTTGGATTTTTTTTGTCTTAAAAATGTTTGCAGGCACTGAATGAGCAATGTGCTGTGCACAAATAAATAAATAAGCAGGAGGGGGTGATAATGACTGAGCAATCGCATGCGCCGATTGAAGGTTTCTGCTTGTGTTTATTTATTTAATTTTCCCGGCTGAATTTTAATGACTTGCCACATTTATTCGCCATTATAAACGCGTCGTACAAATGCGATCGGCGACTGCGGTTCCAAGAATAATTCCTTTCGAGGCCACAAGATCCGCTCCTTGAACGTGTGGTGGCTGCGTGTACCTACTTAGGACTTTTCGCGTAATTCGCCTGCGATATTTGTTGCCGTTTATGTACCAGGGTTTCTTATTAGTGGTGGTCCATGGGCCCCGGTGACGCCTTTAAAGTTTCTTGGGTGGCTCTGCGAGCTGTTGGAGTCATGGCCTGCTTAGACGAGATGATTCAGATCGGTGAGCTGCAAGAGATAAAGAAGAGGGTGGCGGGGACAGATCTGTGGACGAGATAATGATTAGTGAGATGAAGGGAAGCTAAACGGAGCTGAGAAATGAGAGAGTTGTGGACAACGGTTGCAGATTCGCGGTTGCACGGAGTGAATCGCTTCACGGGGTCACGATGCCATGTGAGGTCACAGCGTCTGCGCACGTGGCAAGCGACGTCACTTGACCCCGCCAGAACACGCTCGCCGCATAGTGTGCTTCGCCTGGCAAATCTAGCTGGCGAAACACTGTTTTGTTATAAGCAGCCTTACCTGGGCCCTCTCGCAAGATATGTGAATGTCTTGGTTGGGGCCCCGCAGGCCTCTTAGGACAGGTCCCCATCTCCTTTTAAACACAGCGGCTGTGAAGGGTTTTTATGTATATTTATATTTCACGTTATTCTTGCTTTTTGTTGTTGTGTGTGCGGTGCAAACTCCGAGCGCTTTGCGAGTGCAATGCAAGGTCATGTGTGCTTAAGTGCCAATTCCTGTACCCCCCTTCATAGCAAAGCACTTCACGCGGAGACATTTAAACGGCTATTTCTTGAAGGCTATTAACTCGAGCAATTTGATTTTCCTGGCGGCATAACTGGACGTTATGGGGCTTTCCGCTTCCTTACCGCGTTTATGGCGGTAAGCCTTTTGTAGTTAAAGAGGCTATTGAGATACAGATGTGCGTAATAACTCCGTCGATTTTTAGCGGTGTTTTCTTTGCACGGAAAAAATACGACGTTACGATCAATTAAATGATCTTCCACGGCGAGCAGAGCAACCCCCAATGCCCACCCCTTCCGCCCCCCCCCCCCGCCAAACCCTCGTGGCGTTTAAAGCGACCGGCGGGGGGAGGCTTTCACGCGAGGCGCTTGATGACCGGGCGACGCCCCCGCCGCCGCCGTTTGAGTTTGAGAATTGCAGTGCCGCCCCGAGGCGCCGGGCGGCTCGTGGCAGGAGCCGTGAACGCCCGTGACGATCTCTGAGTGCCGCCGCCGCCGCTGCCAAGATGCTCGAAGTCGGCTTGCGGGCGTCCGCGGCGTTAGGGCGAGGCTTTTTTTTCTTTTGTTTTTGGAATCGCTCGACTCGCAAAGGGGCAAGGTTGTTGCTAAGTTCGCGTCCTGGTAGGGGGGGGGGGGTCGTTCGCCTCGGCTCACCGCTCCCCTCCCACGGTTGGTGGAGTGGAGTAGCGCGCAGAGGGGGGGGGGAGAGTCTGAAGGGCATCTTGTCACCACGAGAACACACCCTCAACATTTACAATCCGAGTACGACGTTTCGCCAGTAATTACAACTAGGATCATCTGGCGGACAGCAGCCAGATTTGTGGCTGTCCACCTGATTTTCTCTTGAACACACCGGTGTGCTGTACTAGTAACGAATTGGCATGTTCTGTTTACGTGACAAACCTTACTAATTGGCTGTGTCGGGTGGTAGCGGGTTTCACGACACATTTATATGTACGCGATCTAACCCAATAAAAACCTGTGGTACGGTATTAACTTTACAATTATTTTATTTCAGCTTGCGAATAGAACTGGAGGAGGCACTTGACTAGTAGTAGCCGCAGCCAATGACGAGATGTAACCTTGGATGTGGTATGCCAGGTGAGGGATTTGTTTTATGGGCCACTGACCTGGACACGCCCCGCTCAATTTAAATCCATGAGTACGAAAGCGCGCGACAATAAAGAGCAAAATCAAATCTTCAGTACGTTTGGTATTCATGCCATTCTTATAGCTCAAGGCTATCACGGAAGCACGATGTTTCACACAATATGAACGGTGATGGGGTGGCGGGGGGGATAGAGACGGGGAGGCAAGAAAACGTTAGAATGCTAAAATTCACATTACAGGCTGAAGCGTGGGACACAAGTATGCTAATCATGCGAGACGGTGAGAGGGGGGCGTTCATGGGCGCGAGCCCAGGTGGGTTAAGTGGCTGGGCTCGGAGCGTGACTCCGGGTGTGAATATGTATGTACGTTGAACTTCTTTCGCACCGTACGTAGCCAACCGTGCTAATCGGAGGTGCGGGGGAAGGACAACACTATAAACGTAAAAGTAGTTCTAAGAAATGACGTTTTTAAATCTAGATTTCAAAGTGCATGGCTCCAGTGGCTTCCTGATATTGGAAGGAAGAGCGGCCGCAGAAGCACGCCTTCAAAGCATGCGATGGGATGCGGTGACCGACTTTGTCCGATGGTTAACTAAAATCCACCGCTGCTTGCGATGACGACCGGAGTTTGCGTGATGGTTTATGCTCCTTGACGAGGTCAGCAAGGTATTGTGGGTTCATTTGTGTAGCAAGCACTTCGTGTGTAATGAGTGCGACCTTGTAAAATATCAGGGCGGGTTCGCCCTTGAACACGGAGCAGGACGACCCGGGGGCTAACCTTTCAGGAGTAAAGTACATCTGTACTAACCAGCGCCTGTCTTATAAAAAATAGGGCTTTGAATACATTTTATTTTGATATGTTTCTTTAAATAAAAAACCAAGTGGTATTGGTATTATGGGTGGATAAGTGGTAGAGTGGTTTTTCAGCAGCGAAGTGGCTTGTGTGGAAATTTATAGCTGCTAAATACTCCAAACAAACGTTGATTCTGAATGTGGAGGGAGAAAAACCGGAGGACCCGGACAAAAACCCACGCGACCACGGGGAGAGAGAGACACGCAAAACTCCGAATATGCAGCAGGCGTCGGAGTCGGGATTGAACCCACGACCTCCTGAATACCAGGCGAGGGAGTTAACATCTCGCCACGACGGTAAATACACAGCTGGGGGGGTGCCGGTCCCCACTGTGGAAAAACACGCCGGGGGCTTTAATTATGAACCCAAATTGCGCGCCTCAACAAATGAAAGAGCAGGCCTGTCGTCCGCGCTCAAAGTGCAGCCCTGTTAGAGCCATTGCGGCTGAACCGCTTACCGTGCACAATCGCCCCCATTCAGCAGTAACTTTGCATAGTAATTGCTCGCGCAATAAAAAAAATAATCCGGGAATAATGTTCACAATTCATGAAACATTTAGGTCAGGTTTTTCGAAACCGATGGCTCAGTTTTATGAGGCGCGCACTTAATTGAGTTGGGATAGCGTGCGTTAAATCGGTCTGGGTTATGAATGGCGTTTGCTATTGAAGGTTAGTGGTTGTAGTAGTAGGAGGCGTAATGATGCATCAATGCAATATCAAAATCGATTTATTTTTTTGCGCTGACGATAAGCGCAGGTTGAATCACTCGTTTGGTTTTGTTTTTTAAATTCATATAATTGGTTCACTTTACCAATTAAAGGCATCCCAATATCAAAATTGTAACCCGAATTGTGGCGATGTATTGAATCGCCATTGTTACGGGCCTTGCAAATATGGTGTCACGTCTGTCTGGTTTAACAGTGCACACCAGCAATTTGGTGGATCATGGGGCAGATTTTAATCCATCGTATCCGCCTGACGCAGGGCGCTGATTTGCATGTAGAGAGGGGTAGTAGAGCAAGCAGGTTGCTCGCCTTATGCCCCATCGTATGGCAAAAATAAAGGTGACCAAAAAATAAATTGAACAACATTTTTCAAACAGTGTTCCATTCACGCTTGTTCTGTCCCAATGCATCTTAATTAGGTCCATCGTAAAAACGAGTCTCGTTACTCAGGCTTTCGTGGGTAATTTTATATGAATGCGATATGGTGAGTTTTTTAAAAGGAATAATTGTCAGAATTTCCCTATCCCCCCCCACCCCCCCCCCCTTATTTTTTTGTTTAATCTCGGCCAATTCTAAGTTTGAAATAATTATTCCAATCTAAGATTTTATGAAACAATAAAAACTCTACAATTCATAACCCTTATCTGTGCTATAAAGGAGGGCCGTTGTCCGAATCATCGGCCAGAATGTTTTTTCTTGTCCTCTCAAAAGCACTTTGCACGCCCACACCCACTGCTTGACGCAGCGTCGCCAAGTCGTTGTGTTGAAGACCTGATAGTTCCAGGCCGTGGGATCGGTGTTGTATCTGGATATTTGAATGAGCGAATTGGAGGCGGTACTGGTCATCTTGGACGCGCACAGTGTCTCGTGAGTGTTGCCTGCGACAGAACAAGACTGTGTAGCGTTTGATGAGATAGGTGGATTTTCACGAGCATTAATATCTTGACTGCAGGAATTTATATTCTTTGGGTCTTTCGGTAAAGCCACGGAGATAAAAAAAAATAATAAAATCAAAATCACGACGTTTCGATTGCAACGCAAGCAATCGTCTTCAGGTGAAGAAGAAAAGATGATTGCCTGTGTTGCGATCGAAACGTCGTGATTTTTATTTTATTATTTGTTCTGTCTACGTGGCTTATCCGAAGGACCCAAAGAACATTAATATCTTATTTCTGTAGTTGACGTATTTTGAGTTTTAATTGGGACAACAGCCTCGCGCTTGATACTCAGTGCTTGTGCCGCTCGGTTGGCAAAGCAGAGGACGTTTGGTGGTTTGAATGTCAACGCCGCCTGACAATGCCGTGTTCACCATTAATATCTGGATGTTACCACCGGCCGTCAAATAAACCGCACGTGGCAATGTTCCAATGTAAGAAAGAATAAATAATAAACCCTGTAAATAGTTTCTTCTGAATTTCTATGTAACACCCCCCCCCCACCCACGTCATCAAATCTATGAGAAGACAGCCTTCAAAATGTACTGCATTAACACATTTCAAGATATTTAAAGGCGGTTTAATGACAGTTAAAAAAAAAGAGAAATGACATTGGAAAAGGACGGTTTTGATGATAGTGCACATTCTGAAATGGCAGGCGATGAAATGTGTTTAAGAAAAGTCATCCCTTGTGTTATGATATCTTGACGCATTACCAGATTGTTCTTTTCGAGATCAAGATTGCTCAAAATACGGCGCGACATCTACATCTTGCTGCGTTCTCTATACGGCGGCCCGTTTACTTCGCACTGCTTGTGATGATATTTCGGCATGCAATTAAACAGTCTCATCTGGACATATTTCAGGATCTCTGACACAGTTGGCGTGTCGTTATAATTCGGCACAACATCCATTTGAATTCCGAATTCACGTTGACAGCTTTCACGACGCAAGGTCACCCGAAATATAATTTCAATGACTATTTACGGCCGTCTTCTTGGTTCTTTCGGTAAAGTCACGTAGAAGGGGAATAATCAAATAATAAAAATAAAACATAATAAAATAATTCTCACGACGTTTCGGCCACAACGCAAGTAGCCGTCCTCAGGTGGAGGAGACTGTCTCCTCGACAGACCTGTTTTCGTTCATTCAGTGACGAATAAGACCTCCGAATTTTTTTTTGTCAGTCACAGGTCGTTATTTGACCATACTTCACCCATGTTGTACGTGGGGAACAGTGCTCGTCATAAGACTGACGACCTACTTGCTGCACTGCCTCCGGCAGGCGTTACCGCGTGCAAAGATATCGCCATCTCTCTATGCTCCACCTACCTCCAAAGCGCTGACACGCAGAATGCATAAAGTTGAGAGTTTGTTGTCGTGGATGGGTAATTGATTTGTTTATGGTAATTTATTTTGTTAATTATCCTAACACACTCCTAATGTAGGGGGGATAATCATCATTATTATCATATTAATTGTTTTACATGAACACATCAGCTTCACAGTTATACCACACAGATAATTGTCAGTTGTAAGACAATAATGATATTTAAGGTTGTTTTCTTATTCGCACTGGCTGCTTGACGCTCTGTTCTTCACGGTGTCTGGAATTACCCTCTCGTCGGTCCGTGCTGTCACCACCGTTCCCTGTTCTTGTACACGCTCAGGACACCCCCCCTCTTCGTTCCCTCTGCCTGTAGTTGACAAATCTACTACGTGCACATCTTCTAACATGAAAACTAATTTTTTAATCGGCAGACACGCAACAGCAACTAACAACCGCCGTTCACCGCTAAGTGGAGGTGACGTCACCACGGCGCTTGTGCCAGGCTAGGTGTACACAGATTATGCACGCACATGTATGTACACACAATGACCGCACAATGATGCGCGTTTACATGCGCACATATGCACATGGAAACACATAAACGCACACATATAATGGCAACAACAGTCGCCATTCACCACAAATTGGTGGAGATGTCCCCACAGCGTTTTTGCCAAGCTAGGTGCACTTTGAGGCCATGTCAAGTGTGGAAAGCTCGCCAGCAGGAGGTCACAGGACGGACCCAGTTGCCATGAGTTCACTACGGTGCCAGGCTAGGTGCAGGAGGTCATGGAACAGACCCACGTGCCATTGGTTGACTGACCCAGATGACCGGCAGATACGCCACCTCTGCTGCCCAACAGTGCCGACTCCCGTGCACGCGCGCACAGCCACGTCAGTTCTCACCGGTGGCCTGCGACGTCGGGGTCTCGCGTGGGGGGGCTGGCTGTGTGACTACAGCTCAGGCCTGACCCGAGCGCACAGCGGCCTCGGGCCCCGTGGAGACCGGCGCTGTCTCGCCGCGCGTGACGGGAGCCTGGAGGGGACGGGAGGAGACGGCCCCGTCGAGGGCCCTCCGCATCTCGGTCCAATCTCCGAGTGCGGGAGGGGGACAGACGAGCGCTGCCCCCGCCGCCCCCCTTTCGATCATTCCGAACTCCTCTCTTTGTTTGCTCGGTTGAAGATCGTTATCATATTTTTTTCTCGTCAACCGCCGTTATTTAAGGCAGCAGTGGCCACGTTCTCTCTGGGTCAGGAGGCAGAGGCCTGTGCCGCGGATCCGAGCGAGCGCGCTTCATTTTCTTCTGCGGCGGTGCAAATGTGGCAAAGGACTTCGAACGTTTCGTGAGCAACCGTCGACCGGTCCCGTGGCCGTGCTGTCAAGCTTTCCGACGTGCCTTCGGGTCGCACCGTGCGTATGTTTCGGAAAGACGTCCAACGTTTCGCTCCATGCGCTCGCAGCTTTTAAGAGGACTTTAGTCACCGAAGAAATTGACGATAACGTAGAGATAAATGTTGGACATTTTGCCTGAACAGCACGCAGTACGGACCTGACGACACATGGGAGAGAGCTGTACTGTACGCATTAGGGGCCATCCATCTCGTACGTAAGCATGGAGGGGTGGGGGGTTAACCCAAATGCGTACACTTGCATATGGGGGGTCTACTGACAACGTACGTACTCATAGGAAACGGTGGGGGGGGGGGGGGTGAAGCCTCGATAATCATTTGTCTACATTGGCCTTCCAATGAGTTAGATAGTCCGGCAGTGGACTATCTGTTTGCTTAAACACGTTCATGTTATTAATCCTTGATCGTTTTTGTGTGGATTAAATATCGGCCGTTCTATAGGATTCGGTGGGGGGGTGCATCAGGCGTACGTACGCAGGTTGGAGGGGGGTGTACAAAGTACGCGTGCGTACAGGGAAGGGGGGGAGGGGTCAAGTTTTGACAGATTTTAGCGCACGTACTCAACGGATGGCCCCTTACCCCAGAAGCATCGTCTGAATTCTCTCCACGTCTCCCAAATCTTAATGCCAATTCCATAAAATGTTTCTATTCCTTCTGTACGAACGAAATCGTCGGCTTCTGTTGCTGGGTTCCAGCCCCCTTGGGCTTGGCGCTTGCGAGAAAGGACTGCCGTGTGAGCAGTGCACTATTATACAGCGCGACTTGGGTCTATAATAAAAGAGGCCAACTGCGACTGTACTCAACGTGCTGTACCATGCACAGTATGTGCACATCCGGCGGGCTGGGGAAAGAAGAGGGCGTTATTTTTTTTTGCTTTACGAGTGTTTGGTGCGGAGAGCTCCTACGGATGGTGAGGCTACAAGGCAGATAAGGCGAGGTGGGGTGACGGTTTGATTGCCTGAGACATGAGCAGGAAGGCAAGGTGTGCCCCAGCTGAGGAGCAGAATAAACGTCTTAAGCCTTGGAGCTGAACAGGGGGAAGGGTACTTGGCAGAGCGGACGGCCAGAGGAGATCGGTGGGGAGTTCCAGGCCACTTGGCAGTCGCGGGGAAACGGTGACCTCCCGTTGAGCATAGGTTGACCGGGAATTTCAAGGTTGACTGGGAATTTTATGTGCCGGAAGGCGTGGAGGGGAGAGCAGGAACGGCGTGAAATCAGAGAGAGGCGTGCGACGGTAAAACTCCGGCAAATCTTGAAGGTTACAACGTCGGCCCGGAGTTGCATGTTTACCAGGCACTAATGGCTGCAGAAAAAGTTCAACTAAACCACTTTTATTTGACCAGATAAGGGCCCACTGAGCTGTATAGCTCTTTGTCACAAGCGACCTGGCCACAAATGATAGCTCAACAAAGTGGCTTATGATCGTGTGGAAATTTCTAGATGCCAAATACTCTGAACACATGTTAATTCTAAATGTGGAGGGAAAAAAACTTGGGATCCAGAGAAAAATCCACACGACCACGGCGAGAACATGCAAACTCCAAATATACAGGTGTCAGGGTCGGGATCGAACCCACGACCTCCTGTATACCAGGCGAGGTAGTTAACATCTCGCCACTGCGACGCCACAAAGGCACGCCCCACCTGGATATAGAATTGGCAGCGTTTTGCTGAATGCAAACGTTGCCACAGCCCTGCATGTGAACAATGCAGACGTGTTCCGCGCAAAGTCCCGACAGAAGCTTGCACCCGAGAACGGTGAGACCGCTCCGTTTGGGTAGAGATTGACGCCTGCAAAACGGGGTGCGCAACCACGCACGCTGTCAGTCCTCGGCGGCTGACAAACGCCGCCTCCCCCCTCCGCTCGTATTTCACGACTTCACGAATGGCCCCCCACCCCCCCGCCCCACCCCAACGCTCGCAAACTATCTGCGAGTGCGCTGACCGCCCGACCGCCGAGTAAACACGGCCGGCCTATGCCGCACCTCCCACGCCGCGGAAGCGGCAAAACGGACTCGGCACGTTTTCACGTACTCGGTGCCGCAGCAACTGGCTTGGGCCCTAATGTCCGGCCGGGAGCTGTAAATGGGCCTTTGTTTGCCTTTGCTCTAGATTGGCGTTTTCGGGAGCAGGCCGTAATGTTATTTTCACCAGTGCAAGGTTAACGGAGAATGTGGCGCGCCGTGGCGGCTGTTGCTCTGGTCATGCCGTGCCCTTGGTGGGCGTTGGTCACTCGCCGACGCCGATGTGGTGCTTGCCGGCAGAGGAATGCAATTATTTATTTTCTGTCAAAGCCAAAGCCCGAAAGATCGTTTTTGCGCAAATGGCGCGCCCCCGAGCCAACGGTGAACATTCCACATTCCTATGACGGGAGCCCTCGCCGGAAGCCGCTTTGATCTCCCGGTGTGGCAGTTGAAAGGGTCGTTGAATTCATGAAATTCCCCTTGCCTGCCTCTGTCCACCCAGCGATTAGTCGATCTGCATGTTGTATGGGGTGGGGTAAAGTGTGGGTGCTACCACCTTTTCCAAGATCGCTGGCCCAGTGTGGAGGAATAGACCAAATTGCCCTTCGTAGGGGCTCTCATCTATGAAGTAATCCGGTCCATTCACAGGATAGCCAATGTTGACTGTCCTCAAAGTGGTACTAATTGCACCCACCTGGGAGAGATGGGAGGCTGTGTTAGCCTCTGACTGGTATTTCAACTCGAAAGCTTCTCAGAGTGAGCCAGGCTCGCAAAGCAGTGTCAGCTGGGCAGATGGATGTTGTTTATCTTTTGGTGGCTGGCAGAAAATCCTGGCGGCAAGGCCTTGATTTATATCAACGTCAAGGTCAAGAGGTCACCACTGCCATTGCTATTGATGTGACCCCAACAATCCTGCTGAATCTCACATTTCAGGATTTTTTAGTATCTAGATTGAAAACGAATTTCTTTAGAATAGCTTTTTGTGTTTAGTTTGTTGTCTTTCTCCCATATCTCTGATTCGCACGGTTGGCTACGTACAGTGCAGAAGAAGTTCAACATACACACATGCATACATCTCGGCATCTGGGTTCAGTTCTTCCCATTGGTTACTGATCTCTGGGTGCCACTCCAATGCCCGTCTATGTAACCTGACCTACTCCACCCTGCACATGTGTCCCACCCATCAAAGCCCTCTGATTCTAACTGCATCACGTCCTCTGCAGAATTGCAAAGGTCCCCGAGTTCAATTCTTGGCTGGGGAAGCTCGTGGGTTGGAGTTTATCAGATGTTCCAAGCTGCAGATGATATTTTCCCGTGCGAGGGCCGAGGGCAGGCAAGATTCGATTGTACTTTTAAAATATATATTGTTCAATAACGCAAACATAGAAAAACGCGAGCGTAGAACAAACAGATCCGGGTTGCAAAGGGTCGCCGTGTCTGGTGTCGGTGAGTGGATCGAGTGCAAAACCGAGTTGGGATCTAAGGCAGGGAAGAGAAGCAGAGGGGAAGAGAGAGAAAATGGGGAGAGGAGAACAGTGCCGGAGAGCAAGAAGGAACGCGGAGAGAGGGTGACGGGCGAGAGAGCTGTCGGGCGGTGCCGCAGTGGAAACACTTGTGCCTTCGCAGTGAAAAGGACCTAAGTTTGGTTCCTGACTCGGGCGCCGTTCCCCATGGAGTTTGTATTTTCTTGCCCCTATTGTGCATGGTTATTCATACGGCGATCACTGGCACGCTCCGAACGTGGACATTAAAATGCCATATGCGCATGGGTTTCCTCCTATAGTGAAAAATGGACAATGTGATTGGCATTGGCCAAATTTCCTAATGCAGAACCCTCCTGAAAGAGAGTGTTCCGACTTGTTGAGCTACTACTGGATAAATTAAATGCGTTGCTCTCCTGTGTGAATAAATATTGTAATTATAGGCATGCCGCAGGATATGGGCATCGTTTCAACTACGATTGGACTTAAACTTTGAGAATTTAATATTTAGTACATTTTCATATCTGCAATAGTCCTACATAGTTTCGCAGTAGTGGGTGATGTTGCCGTGAGTGTAAATTCCGTTTGAGTAACTTGCGAGTAATTTTTTTTCTCTCTCAAATTTGGGACCGGGACGCCCGCACACGGCGGCCTCCTGTTTTTGAATGCGCGTCATTGGATTTGTAAACGTCCGCTGTGAAGCGGACGGCGTGCGTCTTTTACGATTAACGCGGCCTCGTCGGATTCGAACCGCGAGCCTCTGCAACGAGCGCCGCCACCGCTCGGGCCGTTCTGGATTGAAAACTCGTTTATTTCAGAACTGCTTTTTTGCCTTGAGCTTGTTGTCTTTTCCCCGCACCTCCGATTAGCACGGTCGGCTACGTACGGCGCGAAAGAAGTTCAACGTACACACACACAGACGTGTTATCGTCCAAAAGATGAATCTTCGTCTACTGGGTTTGTGGGTGGCCCATTTAACAGTTTCCTTTGCGGCCCACTCCTTTCCCATTGCGATGCATCCTGAAGCTTTAGTCGTTCCCATCGCAAATTCCTCCCCCCCCAAGCTCCCATTCATCGCCCGCTCACCCCCCCCCCCCGCGATGCGTAAGGACATTTTTATCCCATTTGTATAAACCTTACGGAATATTCCTCGCAGGCCGCGGGAACGTCCCTGGGGAACGATGCCGCAGCCTTGCAAACTAACGAGCCCGAAGGTCGTTTCCCTGGAATTTGTAATAGAATTCAAGTATGATTTAATTCTGGGGTGGGTTTTTTTCTTCTCTTACGCTGAAAAGTCATAAGCGGGGCAGCATTATTTATTATCCTTATTTCATTATTTACTTCTTTTATTTTCGTGGGAAGCAATATGTTCCTCATTGTTTGCTGAATGTCATTTTGATTTGAGGCTAACGCCGTAATATTGAAGGAATAATGATGGCGCATTGCGACAATAACATCAATGGATGCATTTTTTGTTGTTGCTTTTCAGATCTTAAGCAACATCCTGCGTAGTTTTATGCAGTGGTACCGTACAACGGCACTTATCCGACTCACTCGGTGCGGGGAGGGGGGGGGACTGGGGCAGAGGTGGATATGTGAAAAGGTCGAATTTATGAACATTTTTGGAAGATTTTCTCTTATTTCATATTTATAGAGCGCCTTCGCTCAAGGCGCTTTGCATCGTTAGAAAAGAAACGGTCGCAAGAAGGGGAGTGTTTTTGTTGGCAAGGGGCGTGCAAGGGTCGAGGAATGAGTGACCGCACCAGAGGTGGCACACGGTTCACGGAAGGGCAGGCGAGAGAAGGGGGAAGGAGTGGAGGGGCGAGGGGGAGGAAGAGGAAGAGAATTGAGAATGGAGACGAGGTAGTGACTCCCACGAGTACACTGCACTGAGTGGGGGATGGCTAATTGGTCAGGGCGGATACGTAACCCATCGGATATATGCAACGTTGGGCTATATTTTGTAACCAAGTTGAAGGCGCTTTCAAAGCACATCTTTCCGATGTTGGTTGGCAACACATTAGATGATAGTTACGTTTTGCACAGATGGGGAAACAGTTTTCAGTTTCTTTAAGCAGGTCTACTTGGGCTACACCGAATACCGCGTCTGAAAATAAAAACTGGGAAGATAAAGGTGGTCAGCAGTGGTGCTGGACACACCCCAACTCCTGCTGTGACGTGATTTCCCTCAGGGCAGGTGCTATTAACACGTGTCCTTACTGTCCGTAACTCCAATTGGAGGATTTTTCTTATCCGTGTACTGTACATTAAGTGTGTGTGTGTGAACTTATTTCGCACCGTATATAGCCAAGCGTGCTAGTCGGAGGTGCGGGGAGAAGGACAACCGACGAAACACAAAAAAAATCCGTGGTGGTGCAGTTGGTTTTACGCGCTGCTCTCGTTTAACGTAAACTTGCCCGTTGTTTCGACTGCCACGCCGGGAGGTGATCGAGCCCGGCCAACCTCTGGATTGCAAGTCCAGGGTGTTTACCATTACTCCCCGCACGGCCGATTCCCCCCTGTGTTGCTTGGGAGCATGGCCCCCCCTCATCACCGGAGATCGAAGGTGAACTTGACAATGACGCGAGGAGTTGGGCCGCAGAAAATTGGATTTTGGCAACAACAACAAAACTTTCTCCTATCCCCACCCACACCCACCACAATATAGCAAACAATCCCCTCGCCACAATATGACAAAAAAATTCCTCTTACCACAATGTAAAAACATCCCCTCACGAAAAAATTGCCTCACCACAATCAGTGAAAATGGTCCAAATGTCCATTCCCCTTTGGTGTTGGATTAGAGGAGAGGCAGCAGCGGTGTATTTCCGTGCAGGTCTGTCCTGTGTTCTCGGGAGCGAGAAGGTTCGGGAGCTTATTTTCTACATCCTGGATCCCTTATTGCCCCCCCCCCCCCGCCCTCCCCGCAAGAGATGTGCTTCTGCTGGTACCAACCTCAGAGGACCAGGTATTACGGAGCCTTGGGGAGGGAACTGTTGTTGCGGATATGAGTGTTCATTTTGGAAATATCATTTTTTTTGTTGCCAATATCATGCTGGCAAAGAAGGTCCCCATGGATATAACTGCTCAACCTGAGCTCTTCATGCTTTGATATTTGCATATTGCCTTTGTGCTGTTCACCTCATGGTGTTCTCTGGTCTCACACTCGTGAGACATGGCCATTAGCAAGGCTGTCTCTGGTGTAGGACAATCACTTTCAAAGGCAATGCATATGTAATAATCAGAGCATGTTGGCTTGTTTTTACCAAAAGCACGTGTGGTTAATGCAGACTTGATGCCTTGCAATTGGCGTCTATTTGGTGTTTGAACATGCTAACGGTAAAGCCTATTGCTCTTATTCTTTAGGTCTTCTGGTATTTTTTCACCTGATGACGATTGCTTGTGTTGCGATCGAGACGTCGTGATATTTTTATTATTTTTCTATCTACGTGGCTTTACCGAAAGACCCAAATAATATTAATTCCTGCAGTCACTAAAAGCTTCAGGCCAAGACCTATTGTTCTTTTTTCAGTGTTTTTGTTGTTGTTGTTTGTATCATTGCTGCGTTTTCCTTCATTCGTTCAAAATACTCCCATGGATTGATTAAAGGGTGCCAATTATAATATATGTGAAGGTATTCCTGTCTCATTTTGTTCCCAATATTGAAAATGTGTATTTAAAATTATTAGCTCATAACCGCTTTGGGACGTTTGACGTGGTTAGATATATGTGTGCTATATGGCAAACTATGAAACTCATAAATCGCCGCATTTCGAACGTATTCCCACCTCTGCAGACGCCCGAGGCCAGAAGCATCTTAAGTGGGTTGTAATGAGCTACCGTTGCTACAAGCCCGGCGCGTTGTCCAGTGGGATTACTTATTACGAGTCGAGAAGGCGGTCGGTCGCGCAACAGATTGGAAAGCCTTTGTAGGGATAGCTTTCACAACTCTCCAATTCAGTCTCGTCTTTATTGCCTATAATTGTGTGTTCATGGAGAGTAAAAGAAAAAAAATCCACCACCATAGCTCCGTATGAAAATACTCGAATACATTTCCATAATTGCTAATTAGTTCCATCTCTTGTAAGAAACCTTGTTTCAGTTCAATTAGAGAATGTTTTTGATCATCTGCGTCGATGCGCTCTTAATGTGTACGCTCCGACGTGTGGCATCGCCGTTTTAATTCAATTTAATTTCGTCTGCAAGAGAGGCCTCGCTCACAGCGCACGGCGTGTCTGCTCACGAGCAGTGCGACTGACAACCGGGAGGTCACAAATTCAAGCCTGCGCTCAGCCCATCATCCCAACCCCGGTCGTTAAAATAGGTACCCGCGTCGAGTCGCAAAGGCTCTCGTATTGCAATTACAGTCACAGTCTTCGCTTGGAAAGGAGTAAAAAAAAAACAAGGCAGCATATATGTATATATGCATGTTCAACTTCTTTTTTACCGTATGTAGGCCACCGTGCTAGTTGGAGGTGTGGGGGGGGGAAGGACAACAAACTAAACACAAAGCAGTTCTAAAGAAATGCGTTTTCAATCTGGATGATTTAAAGGTGCATAGCTCCAGCATGAGGCTACAAGTGGGATTTCAGCAATGGTCCTCATATGCAGAGAATGGCCCCTGCCATGGCAATGTGGAATTTCGAACGCCGGCTCAGGGCAATCGGAGGAAATGAACGCCGCCCTGTGCACGTTTCAGTGGCAAGGTGCTCTTCGACTCGTAGTTGTACAACGCATCCATCATAGTCACCATCCATTCGCCACATATTGCTCTCATCAACATACAAACGACAACACTCCAGTGGCTCTTAGCACGGGGGCCTTCAAGACCTGGACACCTAACCATCACTAAAATCCTTGGGCACCCCGCGGCACCTAATGGACTATAACAGCCTCGTGTCGCTGTTGCGTCGGTTACTTCAGGCTTTCTCTTTCCTCCACGTTGGCTTTGTACGTGTATTGCCCCTTTGCCAGTGCACTGCAGGAAGAGGACCCCCCCTCCCGCCCCGTGCATGCCACGGTTGGTTTTTTAAACGTACTTCACCACACCGGTCAGTGCGGGTTGGTGAAGCCGGGCAGAGTACAGAGCAACATTGGGTTTCACCGTGCTGCACTCCCAACGCCTGCTACACCTCGGCGCTTGGCGGCGGAGGTGGTGGTGGTTTTTGCCCATCCAAACACTTGTCCCGGCTCAACCCCGATTAGCTTCCGAGATCTGGCGGGATTGGGTGATTTTTGTCGCGGGGTGTATTTGCAAAATTCGCTTGGCGTCTGCTCTCGTCTGTCCCTCTCTCGCTGTCGTCTTCCGCTGTCATCCTCCGCCGCTCCCGGGGGGGGTTGGGGGGGGATGGTCTGAAAGAACGCACTCGTCTGTGTCTCACTTATCCTCCCCGCGGACAGTTCATTAACGGCCGGGCCGCGCGCACGCTCGCATACGTGCGCTCTTGGTGGGAGGGGTGGGGAGAGGAGGGTGGGAGGGAGGGAGTCGTGGGAGGGGGGGGGAGCACTGCTTCTGCGTGCACCCCTCGCGCGCGCGCCCAACTCTTTTTGATTCCAATTTCCCTTGCACCCCGGCATACTACTTGACATCTTCCGCCAGCGGTGGCCGGGCCGCACGTGGGATCAACCGTCTGTCGTCGTGATGATAATTCTTACAAGCACAGACATTGCTCGTCCGACCGCCGCCGTCGGCTCGTACATTTTTTTTGTTACCCTCCCCACTGGACAAGCGAGCTGGGACCCGGGGCCCGTTGAAGTTGGAATTCAAAGGCAAAATTTGGGGACCTTCAACTACACTTGTTTATCCCGCAGCAAAGGGTGTTTAGCACAGCATCGCGTTTGTCACGCACGCGAATGAAAGGTCACGTCGTCGACTACTTGATTTGTGTGCCCTATGAATATTACAACGCAATTGTGAAATTTTGGAAATGCCACTATGCGGCAAGCACATGGTATGTGCACACACGATATATCCATCCACCAGGCAAGTTGCAGGGCACTTCGAAGGGTTAATATAGGAATCCCATGCTGAGCAGCTTCATTGCAATATCAAAAGTGTGTGTGTGTGTGTGCGCGCGCGCATACACTTTATTTTTTAAGATTATAGATGTATGTGTGTTGTTATTTTAGATTTTTCGAGTGTAGGATGCTGCTCGGGGCTCTTCCTAAACCACCGCAGAGCAAAGCAGGCCTCACTGATCAAACATTTCCTTCTGTCTCTTGTCAGCCAGCCAGGCTTCATTTAAAATCCGTTTCATATTTTATGAGTAATTTTTTCTCTCTCTACTTTTAACCATACATTTTTTATTTACCAGCACAAAACCTGTTTACGCCGATCAAACTGACGATGTTTGAGAAACTACGCGGTAATGTTTAATATTTTTTTTACCAGGTTGCAATTAACGTAGTGTTCATTATTATTTCATATTTTTTTGCTTTCTCAGTCAAGATGTCATCTTGATCAAATACGCGTGTCGGTATTCATCTCCATTGAGAGCCCTGTGCGAGTGGAGGAAATTAGAATATCCCGTGACATGAATTTCTATTCATTATACCACACCAACTATGGAGGGCCTTATGACTGATAAATATAACCCAATGTATCCACCACACGGAGGTGATGAGGATGATGGGCTGAGTCGACCCTACCCGGGATTTCACCACACGCACTTTCAATTGTTGAGGTCAGCGTTCTTGCCAACCGTGCTGACCAATGCCGCATCTGCTATATTATTGCGTGACCTTTATCCAAGAAAACCTCGCAGATGCACGAGACTGTTTTAAATCTATACACCCTGAATTTCGGATGTTTTGGCAGTGACATCAGTGAGTTTTTTAAACGTATAGAATATCATACGTCTATCTTTTTTCATCATCGATGCCGCTGTCCACTGCTAGTTATCCTGCACCTCTGATTAGCATGGTTGGCTACGTACGGCGCTAAAAAAGTTCAACACGCACACATTCACAGCTGTTCGCATCTTTCATAGTACGGTGCACGGAGTGTTCTCTACGCAACTATGATGGTGAAATCTTTTTTTACAGTGACTGTCACTTTTGAAACATTGCAGAGTTTCTTCCAAGCATTTTTCACAATGACTGAACAAACAAGTTTGAAAAAAGTAACACGGGCTCGGTGTGTTATATGGGACCTTTAGAACGCGCGTTTTTGTTCGGAAGTATTTATTCAGAATAACACGAAGCCCACAGGCAACTGTCAGGGCCAAACACGTTTGAATATTTGAAGAAAATATTGTTTTTACTCTGGTTTGTGTCTCCAAAGTTTTGGGCAATCCTTTGATCAATTCAGCTGTTTTTTTCATCAGGTAGCAATACAATTTTACGCTAATGATTTTGTTCCTTTTGGATAATCTTTATGAGCGTTAAAGCCTTCCCCTCCTGCACTGGAAACCAGTGCAATCAACACGTTCGACCTTCGTTGGAAGGCGTACACATAAATAAATCTGCAGACACAACCATCATCTCTCCCATTCCATCGCACGATATCCCCGTAACTGTCTGTATAAAATTAGACTCAAAAACTGAAACCGCCGCGTGTCCGGCGCAGAGACTGCCGAGCAGGTTTTTGTTGTGTCTGCTCGCGACAATTAAGTCACAGCGGAACCACTTCAAGCTTCGTCGCTTTGGGCGTAAACAAAACGCCCATTCACGCTGCTCCAAGACCCAGGGATCCGCGTGGCTTTTGATGGGCGCCTGTTGCTTGGCTCGCGATGTGAAAGCCCGCCGCGTGTCGCCGTGAGTCCGGGCGCATCTGCTTTACGCGCGCCCCCCCACCCCCACGTGCAAACGGCATTATAGCCAGCGGCCAATTCAATCTCCTTATTTGGCCAACTGGGGTGGCACGATGGTTGGAGCGCTCGCAGCTTAGTCAGCCGGTCGATGGCGGTTCGATTCTCGCCATAGACGCCCGGTAGTTTCTTTGGGGGAATTAGCCAAACGAGCACGGATCCCCAGTTGTGACGTGGATGCCGAAGACTTTGCGATTATTTTTAACCGCATCGTCCCCCAGTTACCATAGCCTGAACATGAACTTTTGAAATTATCATCATTCCATAATAAATTAATACAGATACAAACTGTTCCTTGTATATCTAAAAGTACTCATTTTACTAAATAGATTGCATCTTTTTATGCCCTTACCTGGTTAAATGATTTAAAGAGGTCAAAGTGTCCCTTCGTGTAAACAATTGGTAAAAGCGCCACTTTGCTATCTTTGGGACGGGTCTGCAGTGACTATCACCGTTTACTGCCCACAAACTGTGGTACTCACTTTATCCACCCGAATTGACCTCTGAGATTTGAACCTGCGAGTTAATGATTGTTAATCGAGCACTCTTCCATGGCACCACTCGGCCATACGAAGTACAGTGAAATTAGTCGTGATTTAATTGATTTAGTTTCATTTATTATTATTTTATTTCTATTATTTTTTACCTACGTGACTTTACCGAAAAAAACCTAAGAGTATGAGTACAGTGAAATTCCTCTTACCCACTTTGATATTTTGGGCGCTATTCACATATCCTATTATCCTTGATAATGCATGGATTTTCCTACTATTTGCAGTTATTTTGCCGGGTGAATAGAATAAATGGCAAACAGGATACACGGCAAGCTTACATGTAACTGGCACGAAGCAAAACGCGGAACGCGTAAGGAGAGCCACCGTGGCACGCAAGCTGCCCGAGTGCGCCGCTCCGCTTTCTCGGCTCGCGAGAAATGCACGCCGCGCACGGCGCGCACGGCGCGCACGCACGCTGTTGCCAGAACAGTTATTATTGTCTTCTCCCTTCATGACACGCGCACGCACGAGCGAGCGAACTCGCGTCGTAAATAATTACGGGTTTCCATTTTCAGAACAAAAATTCCGTGTATCGGGGCATGGGGGGGGGGGGTTCTGCATGAGCAGCCTTGCTAGGTTGCAATTAAAGTACAGTACATGATGAGACTCGCAATCAGGCCTTTGCACAAGAGCGTGGAGAAAATAGGAGACCTTCAGACTCGTTTCTATTGCTTTGTTTTTTTATATCAAGAGTTTGAGTGGCATATTAAGCGTTGGGGTTTGAGCGGTGGCGCATAGCCGATTAGCACACTGTGCGATGAACCTCGGTTCGATTCCCCCGACAAGGCTATATTATCAGTGAGCAACGAAATACAAACTTGACCAACCCACACACCTACCATCGTGGTGGGGTGTGTGGTCAAATGACCCTAACTACTGAATGACCTTGCCAGGTAGCTGCGAGTTAATTTCGTTGTTGTGATATAATATGGAGTGCGCGCTATGTCTGTTGTTTTCGGTATGAAGTGATTGTGTTGCATCGTGGTCAATCGCTGGGCTCACAAATCGGAATGTTGCGACCTCAAATCGCTGTTTTGGTTTAGGCCCCACGGTGGTGAGATGTTATTCGCCCTCACCTGGTATGAAAGAGGTCGTGGGTTCGATCCCAACCCTGAGGCTTGTATATTTGGAGTTTTGTTGGTGTGGATTTTTCTCCGGGTCAACTGGTTTTCCCCTCCAAATTTAGAAACACGCGTTTAGAGTATTTGGCTTCTTGAAATTTCCACACGATCATAAGCCACTTTGTTGATATATCATTTGTGGCCAGGTCGCTTCTGATGAAGAGCTATGTAGCTCAGTGGGCCTTACCTGGTAAAATAAAAAGAAATGAAACATAGTTTTGGTTAGGCCACGTAATGATCTGGCAAAATCTGAGTTGTAAGACCCTTCACCACCAGACAGCCAAACCAATTAAATTGCCACATCTACTAGTTTAAATAAACAACAAAATTTAGCGATTTAGATTTGCGGCGTTTTATTTGAAACCATGCCGTGCACCTTGAGGGAAGTCAGAATAACTCAGTTTGGGCTGCGAAAAGACGCGATGCGGCATTTTGTTGCATTGCTTGCATGCACTGGCACGTCAGTTGAGGCCCACCCCGCCCCAGATGCACATGACAACCTGGTTTAATCATAGGCGGCAGCCCGGGAATTTAACTCTGGGCCTCAACAATGTTGGCTCGGTGCTCCGTGATTGGGACCCCATCTTTATCTCCCCCGAGCCACCAAGCCTGCCACCGTGCAGCATCTTGCCGGCGTGCGAGATGATCATTGGCGAGGGGTATCTCGGCGTTACTTTGTCAAATCTACCGCTCGCCCGAGACACCATCCGTTTATCACTTGTGACACCCTGGCCCCACAAAGGAGCGCACGTGGGACTTTTTCTTTTTTTAACCCCTTAATGACCGTTGTGATGTGACCGCGGCGCAGGCTGAGGGTGCGTACGGACAGCGCCTCGTGTATTACTGCAATACGTCTTGCCAGGTGGCGCCGCAGTCGCAGCGCTTGCCTTTACAGCCGGGAAGGTTGCAAGTTCAAGTCCCGTGTTGGGTGGTCATCGCGGCCCTCCCCCATTCGTTTCGCGCGAATCCACACCGGCCGTTGTCACACGGCGGGGCGGGAGAGCCTCCTGGGCCCGTTCGCAGGAATGTGGAATTTCAGGATCTCGGCAGATATTTTTCGCGGGGTCGTCAACGCGGACGGGCAATGCCGACGGGTTTACCTTTGGGCAGAGCGACTCTGCGGGTTTGACGTGCGTCAAGGTAAATGGACACGGCAATGCGCTGCGTTGAGCTCTCTCCACCACGTCTGGAGTCGTCCCCGCCACTTTCCATTTACAGCTGTGCCGTTTTTAAAGGCCAGTATTATTATTATTGGACTTTGAAGTAAATAAATAGCTTCGGATAACTTAGCCGGTAGAATGGCTTGGCATAGCTGCTATATATAACGTTGGATTTTGTAACCAGTTGCTCCGCCGGCGTAGTATCATGGGGAGAGAGAAGGCATCCATCAAGGATTCTTGCCGAATGAATACATGATAAGGTCACGCTCATCTCACGCAAAGTGCTTGCCACAAATGAACTACAATACCATGCTGATCTCGCCAAGGAGCATAAACCATCACACGAACTCCGGTCCATACTCGCAGCAGCGGCTTTTGGCTTGACATCGAACAGAGACTTTCACTGCATTCCGCGCTTTCGGATGCGCTTCTGCGGCCATCTGGAACGCTCTTCCTTCCGATATGAGGAAGCCACTGGAGCTGTGCACTTTTAAATCTAGATTTAAAACTCACTTCTTTAGAACTGCTTTTTACATTTAGTGTGTTGTCCTTCCCCCACACCTCCAAATTGCACGGTTAACTACGTACACTGCGAAAGAATTTCAACATAAATAGTCTTACACCCGGAGTAGCACACCAACACTTGCCCAATGCTTGCCCGGCCAGACTCGCACATCGTGTTTAATTTTAAACATGGGTTAAACTATCAAACAAAAAAATCCGTCAGCTTTTCTGGCTGCCTTTTCAATTTCAGCCTCAGGAATGTCCAGATATCTCTGTTATGCAGACGGGCCGTTGCCCAAGACGGTCAGAGAAGAAATTATAAATATTCTTTGTACTTTTGTCCTTGAACGGTCGGCCACGCACTCCAACTCCATACGTGTGAACTCCGTTCCTGGCTTTGGGGGCAGTGTTATTGACGATGTGTTAAGCATTGGTGAGTGACATCTGTTGGAGGAATCGAAATTGTTGCTTCTACCGCTGCCCTTTTAGCCCATCGCTTCCTTACTTCTGCTCAATCCGGCGGCTGTTGCACAGTCAACAAGTTACCTTCGTAAGGTTTGCTCAGATCATTGTCGTCGTCATCATCATCATCATGACCACCGTCTGGCTTTTTTAGGCCTTTTCTTTGGTAATTCGTACAAGCTCTCGTAATTATGGGTTTTCGGTTCCTTGCGCAGTAATTATTGCAGAGCTATGACAGCACTGTTATATATTACAGTAATGGATGCGGCCCCGCTCATACGTGACCGACCTCAATTCACGCATACACTTGTGACTCGTACTTTCGATAGACGCATGGGGCGGGAAGCGAGGAGTCAAATCACCCCCGCCATCACGCAGACATGTATTTGGCGGCGTGTAACTGTATCGCCCGTGCAATAAAGGAGTCCAAAAAGATCTCGTGTTATATCTGACTCGGCTGCTACCGACGATTAGTAAATAATTTACTGTACTGTACTGTACTTTTATTAAACATTTATGTACCTTCATATATATTTTATATACACTCTTACATTTTATATCTACACTCGTATCGGCGAGCCCCAACCTACGCGCTTACGCGGGGGTACACGGAACCTGACCCCCACCCCCCGCGTACTTTGAGACGTTCCTGTATAGCAAACGGGAGTCGGAATCTGAATTTTTATTTTGATTGCAGGGAAGGAATCTGACGAAGCTATGAGGTTATTTTTTTTCTCACAGACGTCCAGTCGGGGTCGTTTCGGCGAGTTGCATCAACATATTAGAGCAAGATACAAAGAAGGTCAGCAGGACACTGAATAAATATACAGATTCATACGTTATAGAAGTTACACATTGCACAAGTACGTAGATTCCTATACTCTTTGGTTTTTTCGGTAAAGTCAGATAGGTAAAAAAAGGAAAATAAATTAAATCACGTTTCGGAGGCAACACAAGCTTCCGTCTTCAGGTGGAACCGTCACAGCAAAATTGCTGATACAGCAATTGCTGTATCAGCAATGATTCGGTAGCCGGTCTAAGAGTATGGACCCTGGCAGTCACGAAAACTTCAAATCTAGAACGTAGATTCCTGCCGATTTGTCAACACCAAATGCAAGCTTTGGGCAAGACGGCATAACAATAACAACAACAGTCCCAGACCACACCGAGACAATACAGAGTTCGTTTGGGAAGAGCTTTTTTTTTTTAACCACTTAAACTTAATTATCGCTGCGCCCGTAGCACTTGAAAAGGAAATCAAATCCAGCCTAAATTACGCCGTTTTCCAGTTGGAGAAGCTTTACACCTTTTTCGTGATAATTTAAGCGGCCACTCCGTTCTACGTTGGTAAGTTGTATAGTTCACACGAGGCTAAATAAATCTACAAAGAGCCCAGAGCAGCCAAGTGAGCAAGCCGTTCGCGTAGAGAGCAAGCGGCTCGTGGTCGGCTTGGAGGTACATAAAATTAGCACCACTTTGTTGGGGCAAGGCAAGGCAGTCGTGGTTGTCCTCCGGATAGACTCACACCCACCTCATGAATGTGGAATTTGCGCCGCTGGCTCGAGGCTGTGAGCAGGAGATGAGCACTGCATCGTTTACTAAATTGGGCAAAAAGATATACTTTTGAGTCGTGAACCTTGGGCAAATCTAAAGCAGAAAGCAAATCGCAAAGTTCAATTTAAATTCCGCAACAACGACAAAAAACAACACCGAAGAGGGAAATTTAGTTGCGGTTGCTTTTGGAGTTTATTGCAAAACCTAATTTTCATTGTATGCCGAGTCTACCCAGGCGCATGCCACCGCTTGGCTGTTTTCAGCTGAGGTTGATTCGACCTGAGGAAATGTCACGGCGGAGCTTTCATTTCAGGCCAAATTAACCTCGGGGAAGCCCTCATTACATGCCTCATTTCAGGCAAAATTGACGTGGCACGGAGCATCAGTGTACGTGTTTCAGGCTGAGTTGACCTAGAGGAAGTCATCCCTTGTTGGAATTAATGAAACCCATGCGCTGGCGGATTGGAGGAGAAGGCTCCTGCGGTGCCGCCCTCCGTCCACCGGTCGCGCACGGACGGACGCATTCGCGCGTCTGGGTTTGACGAGATTTTTTTCGTGTGCCTTTCGTTGTCGGACGTAATTTTGCGAAGGCCAAAAAGCAAGGGATAAAAACGGGGAAAACTGAATTTTCGAGTGGAATTGCTCCTTCAGTAGACTTCGCCGCTTTCTCTACTTATTGCTCCGGGTTGGGAAATGTCATTTTAGGAAATCACGTTTGGGACACGCTTGCGTGCGCGCAGATGCACGCTCGCTCGCTCGCTCACTCGCACACACACAGCCTCCCAGACCGTGGAAGCAAGTGTTGTTAGCGAGCACCTATTAGGGCCAGCTGGTCAAGTTTCACTCTCCAAAGCTGATGTTTACCCGGTGTGAGTCTACATTGGTGTTGCGCGTGACAACAGGTTCGTAGCGCACCGTGCCAACTACTACAAAGACAAAGACCCCCCTCCCCCCGTACAGCCTTAATAGACTGTTAGTGAGTAGCATGTATGTAGGCCAGCAAGGCGCATGAGGGGGTGGGTGGCCGACACCACGTCCGGCCGCTTTTGTCTCTCCAGTAGCATTGTTCACGCATCGCACCAGGTACTAATTTGAGGCTTAGTGGACCTAGGGGAGGCCCAGGACCGGTTCAGATAATCGTCACTGCTGTTGGCAGTAAGCCGGAATCGAACTCTGGTCGCGGGGTTCGTAGCGCAGTGCGCTAACCGCTGCACTACCGCTCCCCACGCGAACCACGACACAAAAGTGCACACACACAGACATATGCACCCTCACATAGAAGCACAGTGACTTGCAATTCCAATTGCGCAGGTGGGAATTGACTCACACTGGGAGATGCGTGCACACGCATACGTACACATGCACGCATACACGCACAGCCCAAGGGGGCATCATGGGTTAAGCATGCAGCGAAGTATTGATTCGGTAGCCGGTCAAAGGCAGAGCTTATTGTGTCACTCACTTTGACAACTATTACATTTGACAAACAGCAATAATATTTCTAAGCCTCACGGGAAATACATCTCTCCCGGATCCCCGGAGCGCGTTCAGTTGTGCCGCATAATGCCGCGACGCTGAGTGGCGGCGAAAGGCGCAACTGGGGGGAGCGGATTACAGCCGGTGCAGGACTGGGAGACCACGTGTGTCTCTGCGTCCATGCGCAGTGCATCCAGTGGTAGTCGTAGTCATGAACCGGGCCGTTGGCCTCGGCGGTGGAGCCTGCGGCAAGCAATCGGATTCTTGCACGTTCACGTTCTGGTTGGCGATTGACTCGGCAACCAAACATCCTTCCAGGGTGATGAAGTGAGGGGAGGTCAACAGTGGTTGTTATATGCATAGGCTCGTAGCCCTGCCATAGAAAGGTGGAATTTCCACGGCTAGCTCGGGGCTTTAAATGTTGGATGAGCACAGCCTCAATGGTCATTTAAGCCATTAATCACTTCGACTTAAATTAACAAAACAAATAAATTACCACCTCCTGTAGTGCATTGAGAATGGACGATGGTGGTGGTGTTGATCTGAGTGTGATGGTTGATGGCACAGAGTATAGGACGGTCAGCCAAAGTGGAATCGTATAGTTTACTCGGGGCGTCAGTGCGAGGTGGCTGGCCGCCCAAGGTCGTGACAATAGTTTTGCCTGCGTCAAAGAACTGTGCTGGGACAGGACTATTGCGGTTCAGGGTTGAAAATTCTGGGTGGCTGAGGGGTCAGAGCACTGATCTGGGCCACCGCCGAGATCCGACGTTCTGGGCAGACACCGATGATGAATGTTTAACACGTAGGCTTTCGCGACCAATATTGTTCATAATCAACGATTTTTTGGGTTTAGATCGCGTTATTTATAAATGTGTCGTAACCCTCCACCACCCGACACGGCCAATCAGTAAAAAAGTGTCACGTTGACAAAAGACAAATAGTTCACTGCTTTAGCCCACCGGTGTGTTGAAGCGTGTAATTCTGGCGAATTGCCCGATGATGCTGGATGCAATTACCAGCGAAACGTCGTACTCAAATTGTAAATGTTGTGGTTACACGCTTCAACACACCGGTGGGCTAAAGCAGTGAACTATTTGTCTTTTGTCAACGTGACACTTTTTTACTGATTGGCCGTGTCGGGTGGTGGAGGGTTACGACACATTTATAAATAACGCGATCTAAACCCAAAAAATCGTTGATTATGAACCGATGATGAAACCAGGTGCTCCAGAGCAAGAAAGTCCATGGTCTCAGCCTGGTCAGCAAGGGCTGCACAATAACTAACCACAATAGATGTTCTGGGCTAGGCCACGTAATGATCTGACCAGATCTGTTGTCATTAGTAAACCCCCTCCAGCAACCCGATACAGCAAAAACAGATTAATTGTCACGTGTCCAAGCATTTTAACGCACCGATTACCATTGTTTCAGATAAATCCTCGTAAACAAATTCAGCAACCGCCTGCAGGATTGTTTTGCGTCTCACCGGCAAAGTGGTTGCGCACCCGAGTTTTACAGGGCGCCACGGTAGCGAGATGTTAACTATCTCACCTGGTATACAGGAGGTCGTGGGTTCAATCCCGATCCTGAAGCCTGCACATTTGGAGTTTGCATGTTCTCCTAGTGGTCGCGTGGATTTTCCTCCGAGTCCTCCGTTTTTTTCCTAATTTAGAATCAACACGCGTTTCGAGTATTTGGCTGCTACAAATGTCCATGTGTGTGATGAGTCACTTCGTTCAGCTGTCATTTGTGGCCAGGTCGCTTCTAAAAAAGAGCTGCACAGCTCAGTGGGCCTTACCTGGTAAAATAAAAAAATAGTTTCTAGTTTTACTCGGGTTGCACCGTGCCGTACCGAACGGTGTTGTCGGAGCGAATTCAATCGTACACGGGTGGATCACTTTTCGAGTGCCTCTCGTATAAATAATGAGTGTCCCGCGGGTGCATGCGATGGCCCTTCACGAATAAATAAGTGTTCTTCGTGGCGGAGTGGTGTTGCGCACAGTGCTGTGAACACCGTGACTTCCCCACCCCCACGTAACCGACAGATGCATGGAGAGGCCTTCATTCAGCAGTGGACTGACATAGTGCGGCATATTGCTGTGTCACCGTGTTTGAGAGCGATTAAAAATACATTGCGATGTTTCCAAGTTCAAATCGTTGCCTGTTGGTGCGTATCTCAATTGGTAGCCCTACACTAAGCCGGAGGTAAAATAAATAAAAAAAATTGACATTTCTATGGCAGGGGCCACGCTTTCTCTCAACAACCGCCCATCATACTGCCACAAAACGGCAGTCATCCTGTTGACCTCCGGTTGGAAGTATTTCTCCAACAACCCTCTCGGCTGGCTGGCATGTCGTGGGGAGTCCTTCGGAAGTGGATTAAAAGGCCACGTATTTATTTTAATTTTATTGACAAGCACCGTTATTTGGAGAACTCGGTGGTGGGGGGGGGCACGGGCGGTGGGGGTTGGCGGGGGGTTTAAAAGGCAATGGGTGGGATTGTGCGTTTTCACACACGGAGCATTGTTCTGGAACAGGGAGAAAAATGCGCACAGCTGTTCCAACGAGACACCCACAGCTCTGTCTCCCCCCGCCCACCCCCCACCCCCCCACGCCTGCACTCTCTCTGCTCCACGCGCCGTTTCAGCGGCGGGCGTTTGTCCCTTGAAAATAGTCCCCGGGCGGCGGTGCGGCGAATTGCGTTACGCAACCGTTCATTCGCGATTTCATGCCCAATTCGGGTCATCGGGCAGAACAAGCGGCCCTCTGTGCCTCGTCGATAATTAACGGTGGAGCGACGGCGGGCAAATGTCTTGCTACCAAAACGGACGGACTCTGTGGCCACCGGGAATATTTTCCCCGCTGAAGCTGTCGGGCGATTGTCGTAGTGCGTCTCTTTGTTCGAGCGGAGTGTGGGGCCGGTGGTGATCTTTGGCGGAGACGAATCCGTCTCTCCCTAGGACAAGGCCTGCTGATTTGCCGCCGAGCGGGGTTCATTTTATCGTCGACGGCAGGGCGACGATCGACCGAGTCCAACCCCTGACCGAGATTTGAACTCTCGCGACCTTTGGGTCAAAGTGCTCCAAACAAAGTGCCGCTGCCGGTTAGACTGTAAGGCCGCGTTAAACAGAACGATTTCTTCCGTTGCATGCTGGTAGACGGAAAACAAATGGGCAGTGCAGGGCGTTGGCATGCACGCAGATTTAAATTGGTTGGACAAATTAGCAATTGAGGGCGATGGTTCGGCACACTCATCACTGCCAGCAAAGCAGCAGCAGCAGCAGTAGAGGGCCCCGAGATTGTAGTCCGTGGTCGGTCGAGTGCCTGCCTGGAGGAGATCCCATTAACTGGGCCTGTCCACGCGTTACTTGTTTGTGAAGTGCTTCCCCGCAAAAAAACTCTTCCACTAAAATACAAAAAAAATCCGTCGCGTTATAAATGCCACGAGCGTGCATAATAATAATAGGAAGCACATGGCCTATCAAGCAATGCGGCAAACCCGACTGTCGATAGCCGTGTAGCGTAGCGCCGTTAGAACAAACACATAATGAGTCTTCATTGATCGCAACTCTATTAAAAACACAAGGTTATTACGGCAGCGTGCGGCATCGGAATAGCGGGCGATATACGAGTCTGTTATTTTTCAATTTATTTCCATGATGATATTTTCGCCAGATTGATCCATGCGATGCCTGCATGTCTCATTTGCGACGACGTCTCCACAGGGAGAGACTTGAGAATTAGGCAAGTCCGGGTAATTCGTCCGTGCGAGAGATATTGTATTATTATCATCATTGGGCTGCGGTGAGCTTTTTAACAGCTTGCCAGGGGCTTATGGCGCCACTGATTTCTATCAAAGAAATGCCGCCAAATGGCAGCTGGTTCCTAACTTTGAACGTTTCACCTTAAATATTAGGAACATAACGGTTCATCGGCAAACGTTTATCCGTACGATTTAGAATACACACGGTGGTTAGCGCACTGCCCCGCGAACCCGGCGACCTGAGTTGAGCCGGACTCCCGGCCACGGCTAACACCAGTGGCGAGTGATGTCCGGATCCGGTCCTGGGTCCTCGGCTTCACCAACCGGCACTGACCAGCATGGTGAAATATCCCCGTGATTGACATGGCATGAGGAGACCTTCATCCAGCAGTTTATTGACAAAGAAAGGGTTGTAAATTATGTTTAGTTTTATTCTGTAATGGGTGCACGTGACCCTTGCTGCCACCCAAGGCCACTGCATTCACCACACTAGCAGATAACAATGTGTCCCTTGTATTGGATCTCGAACTTGCGATGGTTTATAGAGTCGCGGAGATCGTAACACGCAAAATCAGCACGACTCCTCCCACTGCCCAGCGGTGTGGGGGACGGCCTTCATCCAGCAGCGGATTGGGGCCGTGTGTCGTTTTCTTCGATGATCGCACACCCCCCCCCCCGCTTAGCGTCACACAAGGCCATAGGATATCTTTTGAATGCCGTTGCAGCGCTCAATTTTCAAATGCAATGGGAAAATAGAATTCCATTTGGCGAACAACTTACAAAAGGACCTTCAGGGATTATTAAATGTTTACGGTTTAAGCTTAAACATAATACTCTGTACGTGTGTTTATTGCACGTGTTCCGCCATTACGAGATGTCACTTTAAATGTAATGCTTTGTGAACGGTTTGAAAAGGAATGTTTAAGCGAAGGAAATTACTCGTGCCGTGGAGGATTGTTTTTTTAATTAGTTTATTGAGTAGAGCGGATGTCTTGGACATTTCTACAAGAGCTTCCATTCTCCAGTGCATTTAAAATTGCGGAGAGAAAAAAAAGTACACGGTCAGCAGTAACTTCCTTCACAATCACGTAAAGTATCCAGCCACGGACACAGTTTATAAGCAGCAGCAGCGGCAGCAGTCTGTTCCTTACTTCGGTGGGTGTCGCCAATGAGTGGGTGCCTCCTGCACCCCTGAGATATGGCCCAAAGACACCCCACAAACACCGTGGATTTTTTGAGGCCACATTTTTGCTCCCTGCGCTCTCAAAACGATCCTCCACGCTCTTGTGCGCAGGCCTGTCTACAAGGTAAAGCCCCTGCCATTGCCACAGTTCCGTGAAAGAGTCTTCACCTGGAGGTTACCGTGGTGGCGGGATGTCAACTCCCTTGCATGGTATGCAGGAGGTCGTGCTTACGATCGCGACCCTGGCGCCTTTATATTCGGAGTTAGCATGTTCTCCCCGTGGTCGTGTGGATTTTTTTCCAGGGTCCTCCTGCTTTTATTTGGCTGCTATAAATGTCCACGTGAGGATGAGCCACTTCGTTGGGCTATCACTGGTGGCCAGTTCGCTTCTGAAAAAGAGCTGTATAGCTCAGTGGGCCTTACCGGGTAAAAAATAAATAAATAAATAAATAAATAAACCGGAGTAGTTTTTCGGTAGCTGTTAAAGAGCCCCTTTAAGAGGGCAATTTTTGGCCCTCCGTGCCCACTGTGACCAAACGTCCCGAGAGAGGTGGGCAGTACCCACACTTGACCCCACCACACGCAACCTTGACCCTCCACCGACTGCGTTGCGCCCACCCACTTATCCCGCTGGTTGGGGGGCACGGAGGCTGCAGGGGGAGGGGGCTTCGGTAAAACTCGCGTCCCCATCGTTTTAGCTGCCAACGCCGGAAGATCGAATCGAACGGGCGACCTCTGGATCGCAGGCTCGGTGCCGTGTACAACAACCCCTTGCACAACGGCAGCATCGCCATGAGCCTGCGTAGGTCATAGCGCTGCAGTAACTCCGCTGAGCCCGCAAGTGTTAAATGTATTTATCAGAATCGGAATCTCTATTTATACCGGAGGTATCCGATGAGCTATAAAGCAATTTTTTCACAGGTGTCCAGTTAGGCGCGTGTCAGAACATTGCAGCAACAAACAATACAAAAACACGATAGGAGTGCAAAATATAGAAAATGTAAGCAAGTAACAATACAATTTTTTTTACCAGGTAAATCCCACTGAGCTTATTTTTCATTTATGTTATTCAAGAGAGCCGGGCGTACGGAGCGTTTACAGCATTCAGCCTTTGCTCCCACAGGGATGCCAAGTTGGGATGCATTGCTTCAGCATGAAAGTCTTCCACCGCACGATCCGACATTAGCGTCTCCCGGCTCCCGATATTTCCTACGCTGAACGGCTATTTGGCAAATACGAGAATGTAATTGTCTTCAGAAATGGGGAGCGTGGGCGGTCGAAATGCAATGTGCTTCGCAGACAATAACGTCGCGTTTTATATCCTCCGCAAAATGCATGGGCGAGTTGAATCTCCAAATGCATGCTCTGGTTTTTGTTTCACTTGGAATTATTTCTTGCAGTAGTTTAAAGTTAAGAGTATTTTTGCGTTTTCATGATTTTTTTTAATTCTACCGGTTGCTAAATGTTGTTATTTTGCCTTTGTGTGTACGTGTTGGTATCTATGTCTTGGTCTTAATTAAAAAAAAACATCTCGGGAGGAAGATACCAGGGCAGAATGCGCGACAGCAAATAGGTATCGGGACCGCTGTCAGTGCTGGGTATCGAAGTGAAGCCACCGCCGGCCTGCACCGACACAGCGCGGTGAAGCATGGTCAAATAACCCCCCTTAGTGAATTTATAAAGCCGTCGTGAACTTTCATTATTTTAAATTATTAATGTGTGCAGAGTTGCTGAGTTTTCAGTGGTTATTTTCTCGTAAGTAAGGGTTTTTTTTTTCTCCTGACTATCCAGTTTAACTCCTACATGAACAAATAATTATAATAATCATTATCATAAAGGAATCGTCCAGGCAATTATGAATGCAGGTTTGTTGAACTTCTTTCGCACCGAACGTAGCCAACCGTGCAGGTTTCATCCTCAAAAGTAAGCCTTGACGCCACGTGATGCTTTGTAGGTAGCAGGAGGCTGTGCAGGGGGAGGGAGGATTGTGCAGGCATTGGTGACCTTGGGGCGCGGGAAGGCCTAGGATGAGCCAGCAGATGGTGGGAGACCGTCGGGCCAGATTGTGGAGGTCGCGTGCCTCCTTGTGCCACAGTAGCAGCGTTGGTGAGGAGGTTGTAGGTGATGCCATCACTGGCTTTGTTGAGGTGTGGGTGGTGACATCACCGGCTTTGGTGAGGAGGTGTGGGTGATGCCATCACCGGCTGTGGTGAGGAGGTGTGGGTGATGCCATCACCGGCTGTGGTGAGGAGGTTGTTGGTGATGCCATCACCGGCTGTGGTGAGGAGGTTGTGGGTCGTGCCATCACTGGCGGTGGCCACAAAGACGTCTCGATCTTGAAGTTGTTTTCAACATTTCCTCAACTCGTATGTTGACGTTTTACCCCCCAACGCACAACATCACTCAGGGTGGCCGTACTGACAAATAAAGAAAAAAACGTCGCTATTGTGCCACCCTTCTCATGAGAATGTTACCTGATGAAATGCAATCCTAATTGCTGTAATTATGACAGCAGACAGCATGATCCTAAATTACGTTTAAAGCAGCATATATCTTTGAAAGCACGGTATTATATTTTCTGAAATGGAAATTTTGAAATTGTTCCAACTTGGGGTCATTGTCGCTCAGTCGCGATTTAATGAAGGCTTTCGCCGTGCAATTAAATTACATTTAGCGAGAGTAATCATTTCCAACTTTTTTACTTTCGCTTTGCAATTGCCAAATTGGAACCCTAATTGATGCGCCTGTGTTTATCAAATAGCTCTTGTAAAATAATTTATTTAAATTGTTCCACCAGCACAAGTGCCGGAACTGTGTATCATGCTTGAGTGAATCAAATGAAAGAACAACGCCAGTCTTTGCGCGTGACGAAAAAACCCACGCGTTCAAAGCGTCTCGCTCCTCAACCTTGTAATGGGCCAGCATTTGCATGTTGGTTGCCATGCGATGTTGCGGCACCTCGGTGACGAGATGTTAACTCCCTCGCCTGATATTTCCAGGAGGTCGTGGGTTCGATCCAGACACTAACGCCTGTTGTATATTTGAAGCTTGCATGTTCTCTCTCCCTGCAGTCACATGGAATTTTTTCCGGGTGCTCCGGTTTTTCCCTCCACATTTAGAATCGGCATGCGTTTCGAGCATTTGGCTGCTATACATTTTGACTTGATAAGCCAGCCTCTTCGTTGAACTATCATTTGTGGCCAGGTCGCCACGTCCGAGTGCGTTTGTAAACACCACAAAGTCAGTGTACTTGCCTGAATTGACGTTTAAAGTACAGGACTGTGGGCAAAGAATATGCACCTTCAACACGACGACAAAATAATAGGGTTAATCCTTTCAGGCAATAACACAGGAGGTCTTCAGATACTCAAACACCACGCAGGTTTTCACCACACATGCTTTTGTGGTAAGACATCCAAACAAACATGCTTCGAAAAAAAAGTATGCATTGTTCTTGAAACTGTTTGGCCTGCACCAGAGACCACTTCCCTCATGGCCTCGTCTCACCGCTGGTGGTCGGCCAGAGAACGGCGAAAGGCGACCAGCACAAAAGCAAAGCAAATATCAACGCATCAATAGCTTGGCTTGAGCAGTTCATGCCAATAGATTGGCATTAACATCATGGGACCTGTCTTGCCAGTATCAAAATATAACAATTGGTTTCACCCTTCCTAGCAATAAAACAGGTGTTAACATGTTAAAACACCAAAAAGAAACCTTTTGCAAGGAAGCGTGTCTGCATTAAACACACATACTTGTGGTGAACATGCAAACAAAAACATGCTCTGGTGTTTTCACATCTTTACACCTCTTTTATTGCCAGAAAGGGTAAATCCAATTCTTAGATTGGCATTAATCATTCATTCTGAACAGGACAACCCATAGAAATGCTTAATAACATGATTGCTTATATACAGAACATACTGTATCGCAAATTACAAGGTCATTCAACGTTACGGTTATATAAAGCTGTACCTTTATTTCCAAGTTAGATTTTTTTTAAGGAGATACATCGCCATCAAACAAGGAAAATGTGAAACGGATTTTTAAATCGGTTTGTTCTCCTGGCGTGGCAGTTTAAATTATGCCAAGTTTATTCACCCCCCCCCCCCGATCTCTATTCACCCAGCAGTAAGAACCTTTTTTTGCCAGTATCAAAGTATGAAAAAATAAAAATAGGTTTTAAACCTTTTCTGGCAATAAAACAGGAGGTGTTATGATGTTCGAACACCAAATAGAAACATTTTGCAAGCCAAAAGGCGTTCCCTGGTCTGACACTGGTGAGACTAGGTCCTAAAGAAGGCTGTCTGGTGTAGACAAATCAGTTTCAAAGACTGCCATATATAATTATCAGAGCTTGTTTTGTTTGCATGTTCACCACAAGTACGCGTGGTTAACGCAGACTTGGCCGATCAAGCAGGTCACAACATGCGGTGGGTTAAAGTGTGGGTAGTCGTCCCACTTCATTGTGGGCAAGAGACAGTGAAATAGACTCTTGGGGCATGGCGGTGGTGGGGGGGATCTCTAGAGAGCCCCCTCACTCGTGGTCGCCCTTCTGCCAGCGGTGACAATAGCAAGAAATTGCACGGCTGCACCTTTATCTTTGTTGTTGTTGTAAATGTTTACATAATACTGTGTTCACGATCATTTCGAGAATTTGCCCTGGAGTTCGTCTTATTACTAATTGATGCCGAGGAAAGCATTACAAAAATGTATCCTGGTATGTAATCGGTCCAACCCTATAAAGCTAGCCACGGCTAATATCAGTCGCGAGCAATCTTTGAACCAGTCCTGAACCAACCCCCCCTCACCCTTCCTACTCAATCAACCCAAACGGACCAGAATGAGGAAGTATGGTCAATCAGGCCCCCCGTGACCGACAACGGCATGGGGGGGGGGGGTGAGGCCTTCGTCCAGTGGTGGATTGACGACAGTAGGTCCTGAACGTTTATCACCTGACCTCGCAGCTATTGACTCCCGGTGGCAACGTCGTGTCAATTTACCCATCGCCGCCCACCATTGGGTGGAACTCGTAGCAGGCAGGGCCTCGCTCTGCAGTTGAGGCGACCCAAAAGAGAGCGACAACTGCTGCCAGCTTGAAGTTCTGCCGGCCGCTCACTTAACGGACTGGATTTCCAAGCTATCTTGTTTGTGTTTCTTTTTGTTGTTGTTGTTAACGGGTTTTACTCTTCGCGTGGCATGTGCCGTTGTGTCGTTGTTTTGCAGTCGGCCTGAGTCGGGAGAGCTGGGGCGCTCGGGACCGCCGGTCTGGGGCCGAGAGTGGCAATGCGCCACCTCCCATCGCGGTGGTGACCACGGCTTCTCAAGGTCGGTCTCTCACCCAACCGTTACAATTTGAGCGTCGAAAACTGCCCCGCTTTTATTTTAACGTTTTTTTCTTTCACACGCGCGCCACTACCCCCCCCCTCCTCCTCCTCCTCGCATCCGGCCCCGAACATAGAGAAGGTTTGTTTCTCTTTCTTCCCTCGACGCTCGGGAGAAGTCCTCGCGCAAGTTGTCAAAAAAATGTCAGCGGTGGAGTCGATCGATGAGTCGATTCTTACGTTCGCAATACGTCTTCTAGAACCGTGTGCGACCCTGACGCCTGCTGTATATTGATCATCGAGTGGATTTTTCTCCGGGTCCTCCGGTTTTTCTCTCCACATTTTGGAACACGTGTCGTTTAAGAGTATTTGGCTGCTGTAAATTTCCACGTGATGATAAGTCACTTCGTTGAGCTATCGTTTGTGGCCAGGTCACTTCTGAAAGAGAGCTGTATAGCTCGGTGGGCCTTACCTGGTCAAATAAAATATATTTTAATTCGTAGTTTAGTTTAGAATCGCGTAACCCCCCACAGCCCCTCGAGGCAGCGCAATGCGCACGACGTAAAATAATCGTGATTAAAAAAAAAAATCAAATCTTGACCCTGCATTGTAATGGTTCATCAAATGTCCACAGACCTGGTGAGAAATGGCCACTAAGTAGCTAATTTAGAAGACTTGTTAATTCACTCCTGGACTTAATTACGATTAAGCTCGTGCCTCCGATTTACCGCGGTTGGCTACGTACTGTGCGAAAAAAAATGTCCACATGCATACCATGCAGTGGAGCCACAACATGCTTTGTTGTAATCATTGAAATTGGTGAACTCCATGCAATGTCATGAACAAAAAAACAAATCTTCCTCGAATGTCAAAGGTCAGCGAATTTCATTTTTTAAGGGATGTAAAATAGACTTGACTCAAAGGTCAATGGTTGGTTCCAACATGGGAGAGTCTTGTTCACCTTTGCACTGTTCAGCCAAGAGGTACGCTTAACAAAAACAAAAGCTCATCACATGCGTCAGTAAGCAATCTATGCGTAGTACAATCATCGGGAGTCACGGTCGTTGCGCTGCTGGATGAAGACCTCCCTCGCCGTCCCGCGATGTCACGATCCAATCCCATTTCCTCTGCGCGACGTGATCTCATTGCTCCCATCTCGGAGCGACCACTGCGGAGTTGGAGATTTTCATAACAGTAACTGTGCATTTATAATTCTATTAATATTGTCCCTCGGTGCAACACTGAAGATTGTTTTGCTTTGATGTGGCAAGTTTGCTTTTCATTGCATCTTGCCGTTCACTGTAAAATTGCTCAAACATTAGGCGCAAATGAGGCGTTTATTTAAGAGGTTTAGTTATATTTCATGATTATTGATGATTGTCCACGGTTATTTCACCCATACATGAAATGGGGGCCCGTTGTTGGAGCAAACATTCGCGGACCTGTTTTGCTCAAAGTTGACGCATGTAAGCAATGCCCCGGTGGACTCTTCGAGATCTGCGTTTGACTCCCAGCCGCGGCTAACATCAATGACGTCTGAATGAGTCTCCCTGTACCCCCCCCCTCCGTCGCCTTCATCAGCCCGCACTGACTGGCATGATGAAGTATGGTCATACAAGCCCCATGACCGGTAACATCTTTGGGAGGAGGCCTTCATCCAACGGCGGATTGACAAAGTGCTGTAAATTGCATTTTATTACCTGCACAAAATGTACAGAATGATAATAGCATGGGGTATTTTTTTCCATTCAATTTTCTCAAGGTTGTTTTGTGACGAAAAAATCCATTTCCCTGCGTGTCCGTGAGCTTTTCATGATAATTCACAACCTCTTGAAAACTTTTAATGGCTTCATTCAAGTGAAAATGCTAAAGTTGAGCTGAAAAATACCACATTTAGCGTCTTCAAATTGACACCTCAATACTTAGTTGTTTGCTCAATGGGACTGAGCTTCCTTCCCCCTCCGCCACCCCCCTCCCAATGTTATTAAGAGTTCTTTTGACTGTCAGATGGATGTGGTGAACATTGGCGAATGTATTTAATGGAGTAAAAAAAGAAAAGAAAATTCAAGGCAATTCCTTACGCACACTGCTGAGCCTTTGGGTAGAAAAAGAGGGGGCAGCCAAGCGAGCAGGCTGTACCCAGGCCTTGTCTCCCACCGCCCTTTAGCATTCTCAACGGAGTTGCCTTCGTCTGGAGTAGAATTTGTAAAGAAAGTTTGGGTAACAAGGGGGTAGGCTTGATGTGAGTGGGGGTTGCGTGTCGAGAGTGGAGGAGGGCAAGTTTCCGCGCGACGGGCACTTGTGGTGTGGCATCCACGGGGCTGCGACTAAGAGGGAGATGAAGCCGCATGGGTGGTGGTGGCGACGATCATGATGCTGGTGATGGAACTCAGAGCGGACGTTGAAGGTTGAGTATCGGCCGTGAAATTGCTCTAGCCAGGAGGGGGGGGGGGGTGATGGTCGCGTGCGTGGTGCCACAAGCGGCATTTGTGGCTTAATTGTAAAAGTTGATCCCGACCTTTCTAGCCAATGAAAGTTAAATGGAGCAAGTTGCCTACACCCGATGTGTTCTTCACAATGCTGTGCAATACGCAAAGAGTTTTTTTGGAGAGGACAACCACTCTCGGCTTTACACTAAGGTCGTACTCATTTTGTTGGCCATAGAGAAAACGGGCTGAGTCGGCACCCGGCTGGGATTTGAACTCGCAACTTTCCAATTGCAGGTTTCCAAGTGCCCTAACCATCACCGGGCTGGAGTAAAAATGACCTCGCGTGCATGTAAATATTATCCATCTATTCTAAATTAAAGTCAGCCTGGAATATTACGCCGTTATTTACAGCGTAAAAACCTTTGATGCAATGTAAATCAAATGTTTCTCGGCAAACCCTACATACCACATAAGCGGGAGCGATAACCTCCACCGCTTGTCACGACGTGCGCACACATTTAAATGGGAGGCCTTGTTTTTAAAAGACCTTTACAAAAATGCTGGAACTAATGCGTGCGCAATCTCACGCTTGATAGTGCCTTTTTGTTGTTGCTCCGTCGCATCCTCGGCATCAAAGGCAATATGCTACAGTCGAGATTTTCATAACTCCGATCCTCACAACTGCTCGTATTCTGGCTTTCCCTCTACAGTTGTCCACGATAAAACACACGCATCCCCCCCCCCCCCGTGTCACCCGTACTTTGCTCTCGGCGTCGCGCCATGAGACGGAGAATCCACTGGGATCTCTCACAGAGCGGTGCTGCCCTCTGTGATTGAAAAATGGCCCGCGGAAGCGGACATCACGGAACTGCCTCCTGAGATCGCTTCAATTGACCTCCGTCCACACAGTTAGGGGGGCAGCGCTCTCCCCCCTGCCCAGTCTGCCGCTGAGAGTAATGTTTGTCGCTTGACAGCCAAACTGTTTTTTTAAGTCCTCAGCTGGTCTCTAGTATCAAAAGACTCGAAGCGTTCGTCAGTAACGCTGCCTCAAAATGGAAATAGACGTGAATGTGTCGAGCTGTTTGTTTGTTTTTGCACCGCTGCCAGCACGATCAACTACGTAGCTCGTCTGTCGCGTGATCAGTTCGCAAAGTTGGGGGCATCAATGTGTGATGTTCCATTGGTGTGACTTCCACCCCTCCCCTCTCTTTCTAATGTCATGATACAACTTCAATATGGCCTGTAACTCTGCCCGCACTTGTGTGCATACCGCACTTTATTGGTGGCACTTTACAGTTCAGTCTCTCGCAGCCACCTCATCGGCCACCGCTATCAAACCTGCTAACTCGTCGTGGCTATTTTAACGCCATAATGATCCTTCAGAATCTTTCAGAATCCAAATGTTTATTGCGACTGGAGGAATCCCATGGGCTATGAAGCTCTTTTTTGTTACCGATGTTCAGTACGGGCGAGTCAGCACTAGCGTCTTGTCCTCCTCGTCCTTGTCTCCCTCTCCCCCTCGGAGAGCACCACGTCCAACCCTGATTGCCCAGAAACCGTTTAAAATAACAACGGTGCATGTCTAACCTTGATGGAGATGAATCCGTTTTCATTGCTGAATTTCCAGCCAAGTAATTTTGTGTCGGTCGCCACTTATTGATTGCGGTGTATGGGCATTGCCATCGGCGACGTGGTAACGAAGGTTTAGCCAAGTTAACCTCCTTGCAGCCAATCTCGAGGTGGAGCGATAATAGATGAACGGACGGACAAATTGTTGGCCGTATAAATGTATAAGATAACTGTTGTTGTTGTCTCGATGGTGGCCGTTTCTCTCCAGCAAAAAAAAAAATCGTTGTTTTTGGATTTTAACCCAGTTGTGGTTTTGTAAGCATCGAGTTGAAATTCGATGAACATTTTGAGAAGGGGAAAACCAGAGATGGAGAGAGAGGCGGTGGCGGGGGTGGTTGGTTGGGGGGAGCGATTGTGCAGCTTCTGTGTGCATGAACTACTGACTCCAGGGGTCATACCTGTAACGTTTGGAATTCGGCTTCGAAAACCACGAGGATTGCAGAAAAAAATCCTCGGGTGAAAATCACCGGCCCGACAGATTCGCTTTGAAGCAAAAATCCACTTCCATTTTTGTCAAAGTTCAACAATTAAATATGATGTTTTCTTTTAAAAAAAAAAAATCTCCCGCCAGTTTTTTCTTCTTCTTAAGAATTCTATAATGATGTTTGCCTTGGGGCTTTGGTCCCTGACTGCGAAAATCTCTCGGTTTTTAGTGGAATCTCGGAACACATTTTCCCCGTCACACAGTTGGTTTAATTTTAGGATTTATTGTCCCGTGCCAAGCTATGCGAAATTCTACGGCAAAGGCGGCCACGTGAAGTGTTTAACAGTTGGCAATAAAAAAAACGCACTCAAATCTTGAGGAATTTGAAGGATTTTAGAGTAAAAGTATGGAAATCTCATAAAAGACAACAAATACTATTTTTTGTGCACTCCGGGAGGATTCCTGTGCACTTATTATGCGTACGTATAATTGCGTTTGCGTGTGTTTTGCGAGCAGTGAGCTGCTGCTGCTCTCAATAGGTCCTCGCAAACAAAGTTTGCTGTGACAGCCCGCACAGCAGCTGTTTGTTTCGCGTGTGTAAATATACAACCCCTTCATCGCTCCGCTGCTGGATGAGGGCCTTGGCACCCAAATGCAGGCAGTGAAGGTTCCATGTTGGCCAGTACCAGCTGGTCAAGGTGCGGAGGGTACAGAGCAGAGGTCGCAACCGGGTACCCGATACCCGTACCCTACCCGATACCCGGCTACCCGTACCCGGTCGGGTACGGGTACGGGTAGCCGTTTGCGACCCTGGTGCGGCCGGGTACGGGTAGGCCGTGAGTCACTGGTGAGTCATTATTTGTCACTCATTTCGGGTAGGGTACGGGTAGGGAACGGGTACCCATACCCAGCCGGGTACGGGTACCTATTTGCGACTCTGGTGCGGCCGGGTACGGGTAAGGAATCAAAACCCGTTTGCGACCTCTGGTACAGAGGACAGTGATTTTTGCCACTTTGGCCTCCAACTGCCAACAACGCCTATTGCTGAACTTCTTTTCTGTGCTTGGTGGTGGTTTGCCCATCAAGTATCCAGGCTTTCAACCCACCTGCTTAACTTCCAAGGTTCTGCTGGGATCGGGCGCATTCCGGGATGGTTGGGTCATAGGCCGTGTATATTTAGATATGTAAATTATCCAATCCATCATTTTTTGGAAATATATAAAAACATATATTTATCATGATTTCCTGCACCAACAAATCTTTGTATTATGCGAATAATTAAAATTTTGGGGAATTTAAACACGTTGCTACTACGGTCGATAAAATAACAATATACACATAAATGCAAAAAAATTGCAGTAAAAAAAAAGTAACGTTTTAAATTCTATTACATTATCTTCCCTGGCTTCAAATATTTGTCACGGTGTTTGCAAATTACACAGGCACAGTGAGGAGTGTGCTGGCCACCTGTCATAACACATGGGGGCTTAGTTTAACTTTTTGACGACTGCCGCCCCTCTCCCTAGAACTCAAGGAATTTTGCAGCTAAATCGCCTTCAAAATAAATAACAAAGTGGTATTCAAATGACGAAAAAAAAAGTCACCCGAGTTAGCCTCGCCGACTGTTGGGGCATGTGGTGCTATTAGCGAGCACACGTTGAGTTGGAAACACGGCACCGATTGAGGGTGTTAGAACCAGAGTCGTGCATTCATTGCCCGCTTGTTTCTGTCTTCAAAATACTGATATTTGACCACACTGTTTCAGATACTCATTTCAGGTCGAGTTGATCTGGGTCAGTCCCAGATCAGGCTTGTTTTAAAATTAATTTTCATTTGGGCTCATTGCTATGGTATTGTCCTGCGGTGCCCAATCAAAATTGCAATCATGTAGGCACACACATCCACGTGTGAATATGCTCACACACGTCCGCACGACAATGAACCCACCCATGCGACACAGATCCCCAGTGTAGTCTACAAACTCTTGGGATCAAACCTATGAAGGTCGGTATGGCGCAGAAGGGGGGTGGTGTGGACAACATGGTGATGGTGACATACTCCAACAGGTACTCGTTTAAGGCTGAGTCCACCTAGGTGAGGCTCAGGACCACTTCAGATATCACTCTCTACTGATGATAGCATTGGCCGGCAATTAAACCCAGGGCGTTGGTTTTCGTAGTGTAGTGCGCTAACCGTTTACTCCACCACTCTCCACAACGTGCGCTAAACCCACGCAGTTCAACAACAACGATTGCCATTGTAAGGCCCAATGTGCTATACAGATATTTCTCAGAAGCGACGTGGCCACAAATGATAGCTCAACAAAGTGGCTTATCCTCACGTGGAAATGTTTCGCAGCCAATTACTCGAAACGACACATGTTCTTAGATGTGGAGGGAAAAACCGGAGGGCCCGGAGAAAATCCACACGACCACGGGGAGAACACGCAAACTGCAAATATACAGGTGTCAGGATCGGGATCGAGCCCACGCACTCCGGTATTCCTGGCGAGGTAGTTAACATCTTGCCACTTTGACTAGATGATGGTGCACGCGTTCCAGGCAAGGTGTACTTTTAAATCGTTGTGACGTGTCGAAGGCTCGCTGGCAGGTCACGGGACAGATCCACATGTTATGGGTGTGACTGACTCGCCCATGCACACTCGCACGTGCGCGCGCACACACAGAATCGCACACACCCACGCACACGTGCAAGCATACACGTGCACAAACACAGCAATCCTAAGCTCATGAAGTCCCGAATTTATGCAGGGATCACATGGACAATTGCGATAGCTGCAGTGGATTGTGCAAAGGGGGAGTGATGGACTGTAAAAGTTTAGAGCACATGCATTCGCAGGCTCATGAGCAATGATGGCAAGAGAACATTGGCCTTTGCATCAACACTGGACCTACAGCAACCAGTGGAGGGAGAACAGCCGACGTTCCTGATCGTGTTGTTGTTGTTGAAGGAAGGGACAATCGAAACACAGCGTGCTTCGCTTTGCCGAGAAAACCTTCGGCTACGTGTCGTGGACCACCCCGTAGCATTTCGGGCATCCCTCAAGCGCAGAGTGAGAGCGACTGCGAGGATATACATCGCGATGTACAGTGCATTGCAAAAATTACAAGGACAAGCTACAGCCCTCTGTTTTTCTACTGCCTGATGAAGGCCCCCCCCACTCCGTGTCGGTCATGGGGAGTGTTGGAACGTGCTATCATCGTGCTTCACATGCTGGGAGCGAAACGTCGGACAACGTGCCGGACAACACGCGGAGATTTTACAAAGCCAAATCTTACGCAAGTCGTTTAATTTTCACGTGCTGACAGGGAAGGTTTTCCACCAATTTCAGCGAACGAATCGGTGGGAAGTATCAGCAAATCCTGACGTCGGCGGTAAGTTACCACCAACACGTTAATTGAGTTCACGGTGCCCTAATACGCTCGGTCATCCCACGTTGACGGAGCACCTTGAGTGCTGGTGGCGGTGGCGCTCTGTGCATCATTTCCAGGCAGTCTTTCTTTCTCCACCCCACCCCCCGCCCTTCCTTCCCTCCCCGCCCTCTCAAAATCCATCAACCCTGCGTGGCTTCCAGTGAAGCATTCATTTTCAGGCGACCGCAAGGGCTTGGTGGCAGATGGGGCTAGCAGCTGCAGAACATGCCCATGCCTCCCTGTCAGGCCATGAAGGGCAAAAGCGCATTTTCTCTGAAGGAAGACGTTTTTATGCAACCCCTGATTGCGGAGCGACCGTGGCCCCCCGGTGCCCCAGTGGAAGTTGGAGCTGCTCGCGATCGCAAGGGCTGAGGGTTCAAATCCTGGTTGGCAGTTGGCTCATCATCCCATCATCGGTCATCATCCTTCCAGGGTTCAACGGCTGTTGCGTCCTGTGGGTACGATCAGAATCGCCGGGATATTTATCTGCACTGGAGGAATCCGATGAGCTCTGTGAAGCAATTTTTTTTACAGACGTTCAGTAGGGGCACGGGGTCAGAACAATATCAGAACAAACAATATAAAAACACGACAGGAGTGCGAAGTTTAGGAAAGGAAAGCAAATCGCCTGAAAAAAATTACAAATAAAACGAAACTATTTTTTTTATCTTACCAGGAAAAGCCTACTGAGCTATTAGCTTATTTTTCGGAAGCGACCTTGCCACAGATAATATCTCAACGAAGTGGCTCATCATGTGGAAATGTATAGCAGCCAAATAATAATAATAAAATCTGAACGCATGTTACTAAATGCGCAATGAAAAACCGTAGAAAAAAATCCACGCGAACGCCCCCCTCCCCTCCCAGCCATAGGAATGTGGAATATCCACCGTGCATAAAACAATGTTCGGCAGTAACGAACGATCCTCCGAAAGGAAACTCTTTTTTAAAACGTGCTTTCAAAGTTTTTTACACCCATAAATCGTTTTTTTCTTCATGTTTTCCACCGCGTGTGACAAAGGACACCGCGGGTCCCACGTACCTGTGAGGACCTGTGCATAATGCACCAGCCGGCACTGGTGGGCAAGTTTGCGTGCGCGAGCAACTCGACGCGTTGTGTGCATGGGATCGTTTGAACGTCCGCAACCCCGCATTGTGAGACGTTGCGTGCCGCAAAGCTTCTCCCCACAAAGCTGCCGTGACCTGCGAGGCGCGGTCTTTAATGCCACAAGTCACAGACGTCTGCAGTTTTTTTTATTCCTGAAAGGCTCTTTTTTTTTTAGGTGGTAGCATTCAACCTTCACTACCTCACCACCCACCCCCCACCTCCCCCAATTCTCCACCAACTCGACACCAATACCCAAGCCGGCAATCCCCCCCACCCTCAACCCCGTTCGCCTCTTAACGTCTTAGCAGAAACTGTTTTCGTGACAGAAATGTCTCAAATTCTATCGCGGTCGAAAGAAGAAGTAAAAAAAAATCCGTGCTCTTCTGTGGTGCTCGCCTCACAATGGCCATTGTGAGGAGCGGGCATTGTTCCGGGTCAGAGGGCACATACTTGCAGCCGGGGGGGACGCCCTGTGTCCTTTTAACGGCCGCGACCTTCTTACCGAGTGTGTTCTAAGAGGCTTAATTCACATGCCAGGGCCGGCTGGCGGCTGGTAGCACTCGAGGCCTTTTGCAGACACGCGCGTGTGAGCGCCCTCGTGACGCAACGATTGAACGGTCGCTTTTCTGCTCCTTTTGTGCAGCTTTCTTTTTGTTTCAACACGTTCGTCGATAACACTTCCCTTCAAGGAAAACACGTAATAGGTGAGGTTGCGGCCAATGGGCCTCGCTTCATAGCTCGTGACTATAAAGTATAAAATAAAAAAATATAAACAATGTTTATTTTACCATGTAAGGCCCACTGAGCTATATACAGCTCTTTTTCACAAACGAACCGGTCACAAGTGATAGCTCAACGAAGTGGCTTATCACGTGGAAATTTATGGCAGCCAAATACGCTTAAACGCACATTTCTAAATATTTGTGGAAAAACCGGAGGACCCAGAGAAAAATCCACGCGACCATGGGGAGATAACATGCAAACTCCAAACATTCAGGCGTCAGGGTCAGGAACGAACCCACGACCTTCTGCGTGTGCTCTTTTTTTCTCCCCTGTGCCTGATTTGTTTTAATTCCAAATGATGAATCGTATGCTTGTGTCGTTCACACAAAATGCATCTCAATCGCTGCGGAACCAACGGACAACGCGGGAAGACTGCGAGGCTGTGAACCGCCGTTGCTGACGATTGCTCTGCAGTTCTCTTGCATATTAACGATTCTTTCAACCGATTAGCGATGAGTGTTTATTATGGACATGGGAAGAAACCGGAACAACCGGAGAAAACCCCCACACATGCGAGGGGGCAACACCCTATCCCCATACAGAAGGCACAGATGGATACCAGTGCACACTTTTCTCTACCGCATTCTGAATGGCGAGCCAGGGTTATGTGGCACCTCGGTGGCCACGGGAAGCGAGTCTCGCAACGTTTTGCCCTTTGTCTGATCCACCATCCCTCGCTACCCTCGCGGTGCTGGCTTGCAGGCGCCCCACGCGCACAGCCACCGCCGCCCAGCTCGGTATATGAAACCTCCAAACACCAGATGGAAGTTATTTCTTTCCAATTTGGTCGACAGGCTGAAAAATATGCGGGGAATTTAATTGAATATTTAAAAAATCATGACGTCTGTGACACTCGGGAATTTGATAGAATGCACATGATGACGTCCGTAGGCTTGAAACGTGTTTGTCATTCCATTAAGGGCTGGCTATTGTATCACCCACTCGTAATACTTATTTCGTCAAATGCTCATAAATGTGAATACAAAAGCAATAATACATGGCCTAATGAGATGGGTTGCTCGCCATTAAATACACACACAAATACCACAGATGATTTTTTATCACATTTTATAACCCATTACTCATTGCGATGAGGGCATTAGCAAGTGCATAGCGGTATAAACCTGGCTACTTGAGTTTGATTGCCCTTCGTGGCTAACGTAAGTGTTGAATGACATCTGGTCCCATCCCTCACCAACTCAGACTGATCATCGTGGTGAAGTAACTGACACAGAATGGTGAGGCGTTAATCCAGCAGTGCATTGACAAATGGCCATACATTATTAATTTGTCATTGTGTTGTCGCACATTGAATAACCGTTCAATATATTTATGGATTAGGGTTGTTGTCGATTGTTATGCGCTTTGATTTAAAGTTCCTGAACTGCTGTATTTTGGGTATTGAATCTTCTTTTTTTGTCTTTTCTGTTCAGAATGTTTAGACTTGTAACCATTGCTGGTTCGCTGTATAACAGTCACTCCAATTATTTCCATGATTCATGCCAACGGATTCACTGCCACTAATTCTGTATCCTTGGGACTGTACCTGCCACAATATTTATCGAATTCGCCGGTCTCAGACATCCCTGGAGTAAAAAAAAAAAAATTGGTTTTGCATGTGAGTTGAGGTTATGAATTTCATGTGAAGATGGGGTAGAAACAACTTGGAAGTTGGGAACGCAACGTGAGGAGAAAAATGCCATCACCTCAGATGGTTTTTCCTATGGATGGGACACGGCTGCCACGGTGCCGAGATGTTAACTATCTCGCCTGGTATACAGGAGGTCGTGGGTTCGATCCCGACCCTTGACGCCTGCTGTATATTTGGAATTTGCTTGTTTTCCCCGTGGTCGTGCGGATTTTTCTCCAGGTCCTCTGGTTTTTTCCTCCACATTTAGAAATATGCTTTGAGAGCATTTGGATGCTATAGATTTACACGTGAGATGCCACCTCGCTGAGCTATAATTGGTGGCCAGGTCACTTCTGAAAAAGAGCTACATAGCTCAGTGGGCCTTTACCTTGTAAAATAATAAAATAGTTTAATTTGTTTAGTGATTGTTTGAGCAGGACGCCAATTTGACTGACGGTTGTATACCAATCAATATCAAAGGTCAGGATCGACATCATGAGGTCAGCACGGCTAATGCCGTTGGTATCGCCACTTTGCATCAATGCTCCCCAACTGCTACCAGATCCTACAAATGTTCCACAGTTAACACCCGACCCCCAAAGTCTGCTTTCTTAGTTTTCATCTGACCGTCTGGCATTGGGTCTGCTGTTATTATTGGAGGCACTCCTTCTCTAAGCACTGCACTTACAGCCCCAACCAGCCATCTGCCCTCGGGTCTTCCTGGGGCTATAGCCGATAGATCCTTCGAAGACTTCTCTCACAGTCTCATTCCACTGGATGGCTCCTGTTCATCCCCTCCATTCCCGTTCTTTCTGCAACCTGCCTCTGTTTCGTGCATATTACTATTTCACTAAACTATTACTATTTTTTATTAGTATCATGGTGATATGTACAGCAGCCAAATACTTTAAAACGCATGTTTCTAAATGCGGAGGGAAACACCGGAGGACCCGGAGAAAAATCCACGCGACCACGGGGAGAACACGCAGACTTCAAATATAGAGCAGGCGTCAGGGTCGCGATCGAACCCACGACCTCCTGCACACCAAGCGAGGTAGTTAACATCTCCTAGCCACCGTGGTGCCCTGCTGAAGTGGCGCTCCCTTTCCATTGGCAGCCCCTGAGCCAGAGACTGAAGTTCCCTATTCACATGGTAGTGGCCAGTTTCTTCTAAACGACCACTGCTGTTGGTACGGTACAACGTCGCATGTCTCGCTGTCGCTTATCCGCCCTGGACAGTTTAAATCGGCCACATACAGGTGCAGTAATTGTGCACGGTGGTGAAACCCGTCTCTTTCCGCAAACGTTGACATATTGGACCTTTTCATGTACAGAGAGTTACTTATAACCTCGTTTATATTCGCTTACTTAAGTGCCGTGCTGCACAGTGAAGTGTTTTCTCTCCTGTTTGTGCAGTTTGTGAGTTGGTTTTGGTCAGGTTCCCTATTTGTGGACACGGTGTCTTATCTATCACGTTCCAAGTTTATTCATTTAACCAAGTGAATAGGGGTTCACATATCCGACCTTTTCAATTATCCACCTTCACCTCGGATCCTGTATTAGGCTGACATGTGCGATTTGCATATATGTTGAACATGTTTCGCAGCGTACGTTGCCAACCGTGCTGATTCGAGGTGTGGGGGGGGGGGGAAGGACAACAAACTAAACCCAAAAAAGCAGTTATAAAGAAATGCGTTTTCAATCTCGATTTAAAAGTGCATAGCTCCGGTAGCTTCCGAATAATTGGAAAGGAAGTGAGTTCCAGACGGCCACGGAAGTGCATCTGAAAGTGCACGATGCGGTGACCGTCTTTGTTCGGTGGCTAGCCGAAAGCCACTGCGAGGGTGACTGGGGTTTGCGTGGTGATGTATGCTCCTTGACGAGATCAGAGAGGGTGTTGTGGTTCATTTGTGGCAATTACGTTGTGTGTAATGACCACGACCTTACAACGCGTTAGTTCGGCAAGAATCCTTGACGGATGCCTTCTCTCACCCCACGATACGACGCCGGCGAAACAACTGGTCACGAAATCCAACGTTATATATTATAGCAGCTGTGGCAAGCCGTTCTAATCGGAAGGAAGAGCCTTCCAGACGGCCGCAGAAGCGCATCTAAAAGCGCGCGATGCGATGACCGTCTTTGCTTGCGACGGGTTAGACTTTTGGTCCCCGTGTTGCGGCTGATCCGATCGAACGTCCGAGGCGAATCCTCGTCTCAAACGGCGAGGAGTGAATGAATTTCGTCCTCACGCGAGCACATCAAGGTGCATGTCCCATTAACATGGCCACAGAACACACTTTGACCGATGTTTTTTCTTCTCATTAGTTTCGACTCGGGAAATGAGGCGGCGCCCTTGCACCCGCGAGCGGATGAATGAGCGGACGTCGCAGACGCGCATATGAAAAAATTAATTGACGCGTGTGCTCGTGCGTAAGCGGAGACCAAGATTAAGTTCCCCCTCCCCCCTCTCCCCCACCCCTGAATAGCCTCGAACGGACTGTTGGGGCAAGTGCTGTTAGCGCGCACCTTTGAAGGCCGGCACGGCACACGAGGGGGTGGGTGGCCAGCACCGCGCCCTGCGGTATAATCGGGGGGCAAGTCGTGTAGTGGTTTGCACACTCTGCTATGAACTCGGCGAACCGAGGTTGATAACCCACCACCACCTATAACCAGTCCTGGTGTTCCCCTAGGTCGACTCGGCCATAAATGAGTACCTGGTGTGGTGCGTAAAACATCAGCATTGGGGAGACAAAGGTGGTCAGGTTCGGTGCTGGCCACACTATCTCTCTCGTATGCCAGGCCGGCCTTCAAAGGTGCTCGCGAACAGCACTTGCCCCAACAGTCGGTTAAAGGCTGTATGGGGGACACTTTAGGAATGACATTGCTCAATGCGTTCAGATGAGTGTAATTTGAAGCTTGTTCTGAAATCCCATCTCCGTGTCGCAGTCCTATAATGGAATAAATGCACCAGTGTCAGAGATGGCTGTATCGATGAGCAAAATAATGAACGCCAGTCTGTGCCTGCTATTGAAATGATTAATACAAATATATATTATATCTATGCAGCGCATTTATATACTCACAGCACAGGGCACAGTGGTCATGTTTACAAGGACATCGTCCTCAGCGACGTCATCATCCATCTCCGGTGAACAAAATGAGGCCGAGCAACTTGGTGGGGCTCCACCACTTTGTGGGAATGCAGCAGTGATCATACGGTGCAACGGGCTGGTCCTTGCCAAAGGGATGTGGGCATTTAAACATCTCAGAGGACAACTGCGAGAGGTGACACACGTACCATTTAAATTACTCGCGTGGAAAGTAAGGGTACAAGTTGACCTGTACAAATGTACTCTGTCTCTTGAATGTACATCCAAGAAAGACCTTATTGGAGTACTGCCCGGTCGTGATCTTTCAAAGGCCCCGCTGAAGGTCTTTTTCTCGGAGGTTGATGGCACATTGACACGCCTACGCCATGGAAAAGTCCCCACTCGGTCACCATTTACGTCGGAATTTCGAGCAAAAATCACATCTCTTTCATCTGCTGTCATTATCCGAGTTTAATCCATCTCCAACTCGCGAACGAAAAAGTAAAACCCATGCACAGCAATCATAACGCAGCCATGATAATTTTTTTTCGGGCTTACGGTTTGAGCCAATGAGGGCTTTCAGAAAATTAAACATTATTTATCACAAAAGACCAGAGTGAGCATTATTTTAATAGACGCTTTGGTGTTTGAAACGGGTATCTTTCATCAATACGTTTGAAAGTAAAATTTTATCTGGAATTATTCATCTGGAACGGTTACTACCATGCCGTAATTTTAGGCCGCAATGGGAGGACAATAAAATAATTCTGCATGCAGAAGAGGTCTCTTCGCACAGTTTTTTTTATTAAAGCGCGCCTTTCATTTTCCCATTTGTGCCTGTAAAGGGTAGATAAAGAAATCTCACGCCCTTGCTGCATTGCTTATGTAAGTTGCCTGCCTTATTACGTCCGCTTTTACATGCAGACCAAAGTCTGAGAAGATAATAATTTCATATTAAAACACCGCGCGACTGTGGACTTTAAAGAAGCACATCTCCGACTGATCATAATAATAATCCTTTACTTTATCCAGAATAAGCCTCAATGAGACACTGTTTTTTTCCTCCCCTCTTGGTGGGGTCTCACATAATGATGTTTGGTCAATTCTTCCTGTAATGAGTGTTTATTTTTTCACGTGGAGGGATAACCGGAGCACCTAGACGAACACCACGCGTGATAGCGGAAGAGCCGCTCAATCGTTGGCACGGACGTGCCACGCCCGCTTTCAGATGCGCTACTGCGGCTGTCTGGAACGTTCTTCCTTCCGATTAGAACGGCTTGCCATAGCTGCTCTCGCCATCCCTCGGCCCGCTCGCACTCCGATGGGGTTCGTGGATACCACCGATGCGCTCTCCTCGCGAGCCGCCGATTCCGCCTTGCGGAGCTGTGGATTGTGAGAATGTGGCCACTGTCCCTGACGGTTCTGGATCAGAACCGGGCAGGCGATTCGAAAAAAAAATAATCCGCACGGCCCCTCGTGACCCCGCCTTTGAATCGTCCGCTACGTTCCCTTTAAACCCCTCGGCAAAAGCATCGGCTTTCGCGCCATCTCAATGCGCGACATTCAAATGTCGTGACAACGTGGCTGCTTTAAAAGCTTTTGCGATCAGCGGTAATTTACCCAAGGGTGGCGGAAGGAGCGGGGGAGGGGGGCGAGATGGGATTCACAGCCCCCCCCCCCCGCGCTCCCTGTAATTTAGACGGGGTTTGCCGAGGGGGGGGGGGGGGTCCATTCCGCGATAAGGATGGGGTGGCGGCCCAGAGGACGTTTAGCGTTGAAACGCTGACGACTTCAAAACCGACTTGAATACACCTTCAACGACGGTGACTAATTGTAGCCGTGCAGGATTTCGCGGGAAAGTGGCCGGACTTTGGATTTTTGCGTTCGGTTTGTTGTCCCCCCCCGCCCGCACCTTCAATAATTAGCATGGTTCGCTACGTACGGTGCGAAATAAGTTAAACGTACATGCTGTTACGACGGTGCCTCGTGTTGTACGGTAACGTGTCTTTAGGCACACATCACTGGCACAGCTGTTGCTCGTGCCGGCGATGGCTGTTTCATTAACACCCTCCGCTTGAAGACGTTATCAACGTCGCAAGTTGGTGGCAATTGACGATTATTCATTCGGAGAGCCGCCGGCCCCCTCGATGATAATCTTTGACCTTTGAACTTCAGCCCTGCGCCAGCGCCTCTTGAGTGACACAGCGGCGATGATGCCGACGGTGATGAGGACGATGTTGATGCTCGTTACACGAATGACCTTAATGAATTGCTGTTCGCGATGGTGATAATGGGTGATGATTATGGGGATGATGATGCACGTTTATTAATGGTGACAATTAAATAATTAATTTCTACCAGCGTTGGTGGGTGATTATCAATAGGTAATTAATCGTTAATAGCATGATGATGACAATAAGAGACAGGGCCTGATGATGACTACGAGGTCACAACAACAGCCATGCGGCCAGCGATAATACAGTAATAAGTACAGCTGTAAATAAAACGATGACACTGATGGTTTCTACAGTGGAGACAATTTTCTAGCTGGTCTATTTTAAGAGCCTCTCTCCTAACCTCTCCTCCATTCTATTGACCCCGGAGGTTGTAAAAGGACTGCCGAAGGATTCTGATTTATGAGTGCTAGAGCACAAAGATGGCTTGTCTCAGCTTTTGAGCTCCTCACACGCATTGGTGTTGGCAAAGTCCACTTCGTCGGATTGAACGGAGCCAATTTCCGAACCGTGCGCAATTTTGGGCCATTTGTTGTCTGTAAAAGCCTGTGCACTGGGAAAAAAAACACTCATTTGAGCTTCACCTTTTAATCCAATCTAATTGTATAATTTAGAGAGCGCCTTCACTTCAAGGCGCTTGGGGTCGTTTACAAAAAAAGGTGACAGCAGAATGATTTTGGTGGCAGGGGGCGTGCAAGGATTGCGAAATGAGTGACAGCGATAGAAAGTGTTGAGGGATCACGAGAGGGTAGGGGAGGGACGGGAAGCAGTGGATGGGCCAGGGGAAAGAAAAGACTTGGCAATAGAGAAGAGGCACAGGGGATGAGGTCGCGTGTTTACTTTTTTTGAAACAATTTGTATTAACTGTCATCAACGTTTCGAATTTCCATCTGCCAAGCTGCATCGTTGAAGCACCACATTCCCACCGGTATTGTTTCTGCAATCACACGTTATCAATCGCAGAGATATAGAGAGTCACGATTCGATGAGTCGTTACGATTGTATTAAAAATGCAAATTGTTAGTTTTTGTTTTACATTGTGGTAAACAGTGGCCTTCCAGTGGCCGCAAGGATCTATGTGAACCCGTTGCATATAACACACCTTTATCAATTCTATTCTCACACACGGGATTCTAAGGATTATATCGTGCGTCTTAATATAATCGATGTGAATCAACAGATCAGAATAAACAGACGGTCAATCCGTTTCCTTCACAGTATCCGCCACAGTGCTCATATTCACCACAATATTCATCGCAATATTCGATGGGAATCAACAGACTAAAATAAATAGACCGTCGATATCTCTCCATCGCAATATTCGTCTCCGCAGACAAAACTGACTGCGTTGGAACTGGTCCATCGTTTGCTTGTCTTGAAACAATGCTGCTAAAATTATTCACTCCTCCCGAAGGCTGTGCGGCTGATAAGTTGTGAAAAGAAATGCTTCGCAGACCAGACGGATATGTGGTCGGAGTCATCTTCTGGTTTTAAAAAATGTTTGTTACTTATATTCTCCATTACGACGCAAGTCATTATTTAGAGATTGTCGACAGATAGGGGGCATTGTTTACACCCTTAACGAATCTTATTTAGTTTTTGATCGTCACCACAAAGCTATGAAAGGGAAGAGTTAAACCAGCAGTAGTCTCGCTTCTGATGCTCACACCACTCCACTATCGCCTATTCACAGGAATCTGGCAGCAATTATCTACTTTCTGATTTCACAGAAGCAATACATGCCGTCTATTGAATTGCAAACCTGACCTGTTGCAGGCGTTGCTCGGGTTGAACTTGTTGAGGCGAATTGGAGCTGGTCTTCAGGGTGTAAACATACCCTCAAAGTATCCACCCACCTTTGTTCTATGATTTCTTTCGACCCGAGGGTTCAAAGGAATCGGATTAGTTTTCGCGTGTTTTCCACGGCTGCTCCGCGTTGTTTTGCGCGCCTGTATCCCGCGGCCCGTCCTGGCCCCTTTGAAATAGCCCACACGTCCAAGCGAGCTTGTACCCTCCATTGCTCTTGTCCCAGAAGCATCTCGCTGCTGCGCGGATCCCCACACACGCAGCCAACATCGGAATATCGTTGTTATGTCTGCGGCGGCGGTGGCTGTGGCGCACTCAGCTCCCACCTCGTTCATTCTACGTTAAGCGAAAGAGGTCGATTTATAATGCAGCACTCGCCGATTCGTTCCATCCACTCGCTCACTGGTGGCCCGTCGCCTTCTTGTCACTCTTCCGCGACCACCGCCGTGGTTGACGTTCGCGCGGAGTTCACGCGTCGATTCCTTCCACGCACGTTGGCAACTCGGTCGAAGAGGCTGTCTGTTTCGTCTCATCCGCACTGCGTTCAACCACCACCACCACCATGATGCAGGTCACAACCACGCCTCCACTTCCTATTTCTTTCCGCTCACTGGCCCGACTTGGGAATTCCCTGCCATAGTCTCATTTCCTATAACCTTCCGCTATTCAGGAAGAATGTTAACTCGCGTATATTACACCTTGGATAGTACTGTTTCGTTGCTGGCTATTTGGCGTATTTTGAGCCTGTGCTCGAAAACCATAATTACATTTTTTTTTATATAAATGCAAACCCTTGCATAGCACTGCAATCTTTGTCATGTTTGCAGCTAAGCTTCCCTGCCGACTGGCTGGCCTTTGGTTTACAGCCCTGCATGGCCAAGTTAATGTGTGTTTTATTGGCCTGTGTCCGATTTCGTCGCTAAATCGTGATAGTTATTTATTAATTTTACCAGACTGTCGACTGAAAAAATAAATTTTGAGCCCAGAGTATTTTCCATAACTGCCACCACCACCCACGAATGTATTGCTGATCTCAATGATCGGTGGTTGAGATATATAAGCTACAAAAAAAACCACTCAGCCTTTCTTTCGAGCTGCTAAATATAATTTGACAGAAAAAAAATTGCCCTCAGACTGACACTATTTTAATTTGATGGGTTTCTTAGGCATGCAATAAACAGTGTCACTTTATGGAAAAACTCACGACAAATGGAGGATTGCTTTTAACTCTGAATTGTGGAAGCGCTTGACCCACGATGGAAAGGAACTCGATTATATTTTGAGGTAGATTTACCTGTGCTCTGGCGTGAAATTAAAATAAAAAGAAGGGTCAGCATTTTGGCTTACATCGGGTCTTTGCAGGGGCCTAATATAGGGCTAGACTTGGTGAAGTTTATCTCAAGCCTGTGACAGGCTTTACGAAATGTTTTTATAGTTTCAGTCAAGTTATGTACAGTGAAAAATCCCAATCTCTCAATGTGTTGAGATTCAATTATGGATGTGTCATAAAGAGGCAGTTCAGAAATCGATTATAAAAAAACATTATGTTCAATGTAGCAGCCTCTTGTGGCTGCAGGGGTAACCTAAACTCATCGCAATACAACATATACGTTAAATAATTATACAGCCCTTTGTCGTTCCACTGCTGGATGAAGGCCTTTCTACTACGCCGTGGAATGTATGGGGGGTTGTTTGACCATTCTCTAATCTGCTGGTCAGTGCATCTTGGTGGAGGCTTGTTCCAGCACCGGGTTTAAACATCTGTGACCACTATTGTTAGCCATGGTCAGAAATCGAACTGGGTTTCACGGTGCAGTGCTTCCAACCGCTGCATCACCGCTCTACCCACCAACCCCCCTCAGTAGAGTTTGCACGAATCGAAAACACCCGTTCTTACTTTGAGATTCGATGCGTGCACATTGTGAGCTGAAGAATCAATGTTAATGGGCGAATCAATGCCTTTGTAACAGCTGACACCGATGAAAACAACCCCCCTATTTGTAACCGACACCGAAGCACGCGTTAAAATCCACACTTTGGCATGGAGCACAATTGGTCTGTGGTGTGTCGATCAAAATAGGCGCTGGCTGGGCTAAACTACTCTCACTTGTGCGGCCCTTAAACGTTAAGTAAGTAAAAAATAATAATTCTCATCTGTTGTTTATTGATGGAAATAATGCATGCGCTCAACTAATACTCCTAAGGTGAAAGCCGCCGTATTATTTTGCGTGTTTATTTTTGTATGCTCCGCACGGGTTTTCTCGTACGTGCTCTAATGAGGTACCGCGCCGTGTGGCCTTGGCTCTTTGGAAATGCAAGCGGGGTGCAGCGGGTTGGGAGGGTCGGAGGGGGTCGGTCGGAGGAGCGTGACTTTGCCATCTTACCGAAGGCGCACCGTCAAGAAATTTTTGTTGTTAATAATCCGCCAGACGCCTTGCCGTCGGCTACCGCGTTGGCAAGCGTGTCACAGTAACTGTGCCCGTGACTGGTAGTGGACAGATACGTGTACATCGATTGATCAATGAACATCGATTCTCGAGCTCACGGCTATGTGTCGCTAACTGCCATGGGCGGAAGGAGAGGGGGGGGGGGAATCAGTACACCCCCATTGGCGAGCTCTCTGTTGCTGGCCACTTAACGTGTTGGGCCTCCTCTGGGCCTGTCCTTGGCTTTCTTTTTTTTTTAAAGCATGACATTCGCAATGCTAATGAATCCTAACGAACAACAACAACAATAATACAAATCATTTTTATTTTCAGTCGCTCGTTAATCATAACTGCTGGATGAATGCACCGCCCCCATACCATGCCAAGGCTGGATCCACTCTCCACTGTTGTTGTCCCCAGCCCGGGATTTGAACTTAAATCGTGAGTATTATAATAAATTGTGCCACAAACTCCCCCAGTGATGAACGAGGATGTGTCGGACCGAATGTTGGGCCGACGGTGGTGGAACAAATGGTCCCAGCCCCATGCCAAACGTTGCACGTTTACTGCCATACCCCCCCTCCCTCCCGTGCAATGAAAAGTCCTTAATTTATATACACTCATAAAATTATAACACCAAGATAAATATCGCCAAGTGAGGTGACAGCGTACAGTGTGGCTCGGTGGCTCGGCCCGCGCATGACCGTGTCCTTTTATTATTTCTATTATTTTTATTTTTTATTTTTAACTACGTGACTTTACCGAAAAAACCTAAGAGTATGAATCCTTGCAGTCACGAAAGCTTCGAATTTAGAATGACCGTGTCCGCTCAAGGGGGGCCGTTTCAGCCATGCTCAAATTCTGCGCACCTGATGAAACGTGGCCAGGCCCGAAACGCACAGGGATGCCTTTTCTGATGAAGCGCCCCCGGGTTTCTCGTGCTGTGTTCGCTCGCGTCGTTTACAAGCGGCTAACCTCCACCGCCTCCCAAATTTGTTTAATTGCCGCTGGTTGGGTGTATTTGGCCCGCGGACTTGGCTTTGCCGAGGCATCGTTCTCGCTGGCTCGAAGCGGGGGGGGGGGCGCGCCATTTCCTTCTCCCCCCCCCCGAACCTCCCTCGTTTGTTTTGCGAGCTCCAACAATGGCGACTTCTCTCTGGCACGCTCTCCTGTCCCCTCTGCACGTTGTCTCGAGTGACTTTCTTTTGGTTCCTTGTCGGGGGTCTCTCTGCAGTGGCAGCGGGGGTGGGGTGGGGGCAGTGGCACTCGTCCGTCCGTTGGCGTCACTGAGCCAGTGGTTGAAATTCTACGTTCACGTGGCAGGGGCCAGTACACGTCCTGCACCATGGTACTTGTTGACCACTGCAGGAGGATTTGGCTTGGATTGAGCCTTGCATTCAGCATGCTTTTATTTTTTTTGCAAATGTTTTCATTTGTTTCAACTTAACGCATTTTGGCACGGGTGAAGTCGGTAAATCACGCAGACTGTTACGTGAGTGACACCCGAAAACTGTAGGTCTCCAAGGTAGCTGAACAAAAGCAGCACCGCAAGTAGATTGCTGTCATACAGGTGTTGACTTACGAGGGGTTATCTCCTTGTTCTGTCGGTTTTCTCTGGGAACTTATTTTTCTACCATTTGCAAAACTACTCCAAGAGGAATTGTCCCAGATCAGACTCTAAACAATTTAAACTATTTATTTTATTTTACCAGGTAATGCCCACTGAGCTGTGTAGCTCGATTTCAGAAACAACCTGGCCGCAAATGATGCTTAACGAAGTGAATTATCACGTGGGAATTTATAGCAGCACTCTAAACGCATGTTTCTAAATGTAGAGGGAAATACATAGGATCTGGAGAAAAAAATCACGCCACAATGGAGAGAAAGAACAGGAAAACTACAAATCTACAACAGGCGTCAGAGTTAGGATCGAACCTACAACCTCCTGCATACCAGGTGAGGCAGATAACATCTCACCAACGTGGCGCACCATACTGTACATTCCCCAGTCACGCAAACGTAGTGTAATTTACTAATACCGTTGAATTGACATCAATATAAGTGATTGTATTCATGGCACTTCAATTTAGCAATTGGATCACCATCTTCTCTGATATAAGAGATGATTTCCCATGACCACAAACCGCACTCTACAACATTGTTGTGACGATAGCTCACCGTCCGCACTGGGGGGGACAAATGCATTTTTACAAAGGTGACCATCTCCCACTTGTGCTCTGCCAGCCTTACTTTAATAGGCGCTCGCTAACGCCGGCACCCGCTGTGGCGGTCTTTAAACGCGAATCGGGTGTGGGGGGGGGGAGTTGGGATCCTGATCTTGCTTTGTGTGCTTTACATCGTACGGCACGTGTCGGATATCCATGCAGCGGCGCTGTGTTGGTGGAATCGCGTTCTCGTAAATCTTCGAGGCGAACTTGTTATTCGCCGTCTCCTCATCGCCGTAAATAAATCTCGGCCGCCGCTCGCCGCGGTTAGCGGCGAACAAGCGGGGGGCCCCCCCGGCCCCCCCCGCGTGCGTCATTGCCAGCGCGCGCGGGCAGAGTCATCGCGAGGAGGCTGATGTGCCGTAATTGTGCTCGTCTCACCCCCCCCCCCCCCCCGGTCCGGTAGAAGGGATGTCTGACGCATTCTTTTCAGAATGACGAGATCAGTCCGCTGGCGAGCCCCGGAGATGTGGGTCTTTTTTCGCGGAGGGGGAAGAAAAAAGACGTGTTTTTTTGAATTTCAATTGTTGTGTTTGTGAGTGTTGTGCGTGGGAGAGGGGGCGGTAGTGCAGCGGGTTAGCGCTACGCTGCGCTACGAACCCGGCGACCCCAGTTCCATTCCCGCTCACGGCCAAAACCAACGACGATTATCTGAATCGGTTCTGGGCCTTCCCTAGGTTGACTCGGCCTCAAATAAATACCTGGTTCGGTGCGTACCTGCATGCACGTATCAAAAAAAAACTGTCACATTTGTATGCGGAGTGTATTGTCAGTCAATGCTCGTGAACTCCTGGCTTTAAAAAAATAAAGTTGGGCCGTCTCTCTGAAGTTCAACCAATCCGCAAAACTTAAAAATATGTTACCTGGGCTTAACTTCACTAGACACTTGGTTCCATTGTAATAAGTGTCACGTTTGGTACACGGAAAGAAGGACCGTGTTGTTGCCTCTTAAAACTGGAGCTCGCTCAGTTCCCACTGGAGTATTGATATGCGCCTGGAATACTGATCCCTGTTACGCTGTTACCGCCAGAAGCAAGGCGGCATAGAGCTGCTGATTTCAACATCACACTCTGGCGGTGGACAAACGGTAATCATGTACATCTGTAAAATGTACGCTTATGTATTTCGTAGGGTACGCTAAAGTGTTTTGTAATGAATGCAGTTGCGTCAAAACCACATTGATTTTCGTAACCAGGCATTTGGGGTCCGTGCGTTTTTTTTCTTTCATATCGCATCATCGTCATCACTCGCCGTCTGTCCCCTGCGGCACGAGTGCCCAGAGAAAAGACGAGAAGATAACGTTGACGAGTTCCCGAACCCATTTTCTGTACTGCCACCTGCCTTGTCAGCTTTTGGTTCAGCAGGTTGGGAGTTCCACAGCACACAGTGATAGCCGCTGAGTACGTTACTGTTTATCACGGCATTAGGCTAACAATCCAAACTGGTACTCAGTTTGAATTGTTAGCAGCCGTCGCCCCCTGCTGGTAGACCAATGCCCCCTAGGTTGGTCTTGCAAGAGAGGCTATCCTCCTGGTGTCTTGAGTTCGTATTCTTACCCGGCCAAACAACCCCCACGGCGCCATAGATACCTTCATCCAGCAGCGGATGATACATGGTGATTTAGTTTAATTTATATTTTTGTTCACACGGGATAGGGCCTTTTTGGGGAGGGAGGGCGGGCGGTGAGGGGGGGGGGTGGTGGCGGGTTGAGGGGAAGTGGGTAAAGGAGGATACGGTAAAAAAGCAACGCTATCAGAAATGGTCGCACATCACATCATTCAACACCGCAAATGTGACGGCGAACAATTTTCAAAACCCACAGCATCGGCAGCACCTCATTGAAGTGTGAATGACAGTACACGATGATGGGCAGCGTGCAAGCACGGGCGATGCCCTGCTGCATCGCCTTCGAACTTAACACCACCGTGATGAAGTCGCAATCTGGACGTAGCGATGCAAGTGCACGCTGAGCGACGGGCAGCGGCAAAACTTTCAGCGGGAGTTTAGCACCCGTGGTGGAAATATGTAGCAGAGGAGCACATTGAAGGTGGTCGGAGATGGTAAAATTTGATAAACCTACGTTGTGAAATAAATCGATCCAAAGCGCAGGTGCTGTGCTGCAGCAAAAAGCTTTTGAGCCACCCTATAACGGTGATGTAGAGGGTGATCCATTTCTGGACACCCCCGCTGTAATAATAGGGATAAATTTATAGAGGGGAAAAATACGTTTTAATTCCGTGGCTGTACACGTCACCCACCGGCCTGAATACACACCCGTTAAAAACCGCAAACGCTCCCCTGATGGGCGTTGTCCAGCATTGCCGGTCTGCTAGGCTTCCAAAATGGAACGATGCCTGCACTCAGGTCATTGATAGCAGTCTAAAAATAGATCGCCCTCCCCTGTATTATTTAAAATCGGAAATTTAAAGCGTTGGTCAATAACGCTCTCCCCTGAAACATTCAAAAACTTGCTCCCCAAAGCCGCGGCATTTGCACGCACGATTCTCAGATTTTCTTTTTACCGCGGCCATCGACTCACTGTCATGTGCGGAGACGCATCCCCATGTGGAAAATGTACGGTCGCTAAATTAATGTTTTTTTCTCCCCTAAAAAGTATTTTATTAACAAAACGATATCGGGTACACTACACACAGGATATGGAAGGGGGTTGACACCAGCACAAACCACACGTTACGGATTACAGTGCAATGAAAACCTTTCTTAAACCGCACATCTGGCTGTGACGGTCCCACCTGATGACGGAGACTTGTGTTGCCTCCGAAACGTCGTGATTTAATTATTTTATTTTTATTAATTTTTATTTCATTTTTTTACTACGTGACTATACCGAAAGAACTAAGAGTATGAATCCTTGCAGTCACGAAACCTTCAAATCTAGAATGTTTACACACAGTTTAACACATTGGCTTTCGCAACTGATATTATCCATGATAGAGGTTTTTGGTTTAGATCACGTAAATATATAACAGCCAATTAGTAAGGTTTGTCACGTAAACAGAACATGCCAATTTAATACTAGTACAGCACACCGGTGTGTTGGAGAGTAAACCCACGCGATCCTACCCATTTAACCTCTTATTATGTTTCAAGAAACTCTACAACTCTGGTGTCTTCCTAAGCTCTGATATCCCTGTAGGAGAAGGAAAATAAAACAAAGGGACTGGTGGTGGGGGGGGGAAGTGAGTGTGGGGGAGGAGTGCTAAATTAAATTTAATGAAAAAAACGTCTCGGGTATTTTTTTTTTGCTGCGGCTTTTGGCGTGGCCATGCAGTGACCCGCAAGGTCTCGGAAGTGGGGCTGCTGCTGCACGTGATACGTGTAATGGATCGCGACTCGGCACCCCAGAGAACAGCTCGCGTCGCTGCGCTCGTGTCTTGCTTCGACTTGCACTTTGGTCTTAACCCATTCGCTCATGAATTATTCAGCCTCAAAACGACACGTACATATATTGTTTTCCCGTTCGTTGAGTGCGATTTCTTTTCAGTACAGGGGTAGTCCACGCGCGCATTTAATTTTCGTGTCTATCACAAAACTCTCATCGTGTCCCCCACCACCACGGCGGATGCACCCAGCCACCAGCCGGCTCTGCTTTGCCCAACGTGGTCACGAATGTCCACCGCAGAATGGGTGGACTTCCATCGTGGGGGGAGACGGAGCGATGAGATCAGTCTTGTCTGCTGGGAGGAGTATTACATCGTTGGATTGTGAAAGGTGTTTCCTGCTTGGGAAGGCCTTCATCCAGCAGTGGATTGACCATGGCCGTGACTATACCAGAAGCAAATTGTTTATTTATACTGGAGCTATAAAGATTATTTTTAACACATGTCCAGTCGGGGCGGGTCAGAAAGTTACAACGACAAACAACACAAAAACACGATTGGAGTGCAATTATAGGATGGACAACAACAGGAACATTAAAAGTGTGTTTTTGTTGTTCGGGAGAAATGGAAGGAACCGGAAAGAGAGGAAGACCTCGCAGACAATGGCTTGATGACGACACGAGAGATTGGTGCCAGAAATACGTTGCTTGCACTCCTTGAGTATATTGGCACAAGACAGAGGAAAAGCGGAAAAAAATGACGAAATGTGCAGCGGACACTTTACAGGCTATCTGCCCATGGATCGTGATGATGAAGATGAAAGCCCATTTCCTCCTGTGGGAGAGGACTGGCATGCCCCAAGGAGCGTTGGAGGCACGCGCCACCGTGGCAGATGCGTGCCAGCTGACCACGGCAGCGCCGCGCGGTGACACGCGGTGCCACGAGCGGGTTAAGCGCGAGCGGCGCCGTGGCCGACGACGCGTGCCAGCTCACCACGGGCAGTGCCGCGCGGTGACACGCGGTGCCACGAGCGGGTTAAGCGCGTGGGGCACCGGGTGACGCGGGGGTGTTAATATTTTAGACGCGAATAGGCAAATGAACAAGTGAATGAATAATTTGTTGGGCGGAATGAATAATGCAATGTGGTTTCGGTCTGCATGTGTAGGCATTTTCGTGTACGTGCACGCGTATAGGCGTACGCACATGTACGTACACGCAGACGCAGGGTGCGTGCGTGTGTGTGTGCGTGTGTGTGCGAGTGTGCCCACCTGAGCGGTGGTACAACGGTTAGGGCGCTGCGCTACGAACCTGGCGACCCAAGATCGATTCCCACTCAAGGCCAACACCAGTGACAATTATCTGAACCGGTCCTGGGCCTCCCATTGGTCGGCTCAGCCTCAGATGAGTACCTGGTGCGGTGTGTAAACAACAGCAGCACTCGGGAGACAAAGGCAGCCGGCGTGAAATGTTGGCCGCCCCACCCGCTCGTGCACCGTGTTGGCCTTAATAAGTTCTCGCTAACAGCACTTGTCCCAACAGTCTATTAAAAGCTATGCAGGAGATATTTGGCTTTATATGCCTACCTGTGCACAACGCGTTAATGCTGCACAGTATTACATACATTTAGATGATCGTGACTTGAGTGGTTGAGTGACTGACAAATTGTCTTGATGTTCTAGAAGAGCTGTCATTTTACTTAAGTATAGTTACGTTTATGCTTATAACTATGCACATAGCTACATGCACAGTCATTTTCTCTATCCACAGCTGGATGAAAGCCATCCCATGCTGTGTAGGTCTTGGGTGGGGTGGGGTCATTTTACCATACTTCACCACGTATGCTTATAATGATACCATTTTTTAAAATTTTAATTTGAGCATATAATTTTTTTCTATCCAGAGGCTTCATTGATAGTTCGTCGTCTAACAGAGATGGTGGTCACCGCTGCATCGCGCGGCGCTTTCAGATGCGCTTCTGTGGCCGACTGGAACGCTCTTCCTTCTAATATTAGGAAGCCGCTGGGGATATGCACTTTTAAATATAATCCAGATTGAACACTCGTTTCTTTAGAGCTGCTTTTTGTGTTTAGTTGTTTTGTCCTTCCCCCGCACGGTTGGCTACGTATGGTGTGAAAGAAGTTCAACACGTGTACATATATACTCTGAGGTCAGGCTCAGCCTAACGCTTTGAATCGTGTTATCTCTCATGCTTAACCCTTAACATTCATGATCCTCATCATCCGTGAACCCAATAACTTGCTACCGATAACAAGTACACATTCACATGCATGCAGGCACACATACATCCATACATTATTTAAACTACATACACAAATTAACCTTATGGCGGGACCCCAGGGTCCCGCCATAAGGTTCATATAATAGATTCATTGTAAGCATATGCATTGCATGTCATAGTTTCTGCACTGCTTACGTAGTGTGCTCAAATCACAGATGTTTCTCTCCACGACAATATATTTGCACATCGTCTCCTACGCTACAGCAATCACCGGGATGATTGGATGGTACAGGAGGCACTGTGCCGCATACCCAACCACCTTGTCTTTCCGAGTGCTACAGCCAATCGCACTGCATGATTTACTCATTTATGGCCTCGTCAGCCTATGGGGAGGTCAAAGGCTGGTTCACTGAATACATTGTCTCTGATGCTGTGCATCACCGTGAAATTAAAGCCATGTCGCTGGGATTGTAGCTCGGTGTGTGAACCGCCACTCCCCCAGTACAACCCACATATTATATAATGATATGCATTTGAATGGAGGAATACGCAAATGCACACGCCACGTATAAATATGCGAATTCACCGCATTCGTTATGATGTGTTCACATTGCAGTGGGTTGATGGGCAGATCGTGTGTGGTGGTGTGAAATGCGTGGGGTACCCTCCCCACCTCTTCCAAGACGTCTGTCCGCCGTGCAAGTGTAAGCAAGCACTGTCTCTAGACGGCCTGTTCAGAGCACCCGCCATGGTGGTGAGATGTTATCGCCCTCGTCTGCTGCGCAGGAGGTTGTGGGTTCGATCCCGGACCCTGACGATGCTTGTTGTTTATTTGGAGTTTGCGTGTTCTCTCTCTCTCTCCATGGTGCACTCCGTGGATAATTCTTAGGGTCCTCCGGTTTTGCCCTCCACATTTATAATAAACAAACGTTTAGATTTTTCGGCTGCTGCTATGAATCTAGCATACGAGGCCGCATTGACTCTGAAAAAAAGAGCATATTAGTTCAGTGGGCTTGAATTGGTAGCAGTTGAGTGAGCAAATCATGGCAGGGCCGCACCTTTGCCTTTGCACGTTCATCAAGAGGAAGGCCTACCATAAGCAGCTCCTCAGCGCAACTTAGGGATGGGCAGTAAATGCTGCTATACCTGGTCTGGGCTCGCTAAAATAACAACTGGTTTGTGTGAAATCAGCGGTGCTAATGCTACAGATAAAGTTGCCACCGCCATGGGAATGTGGAATGTCCAGCACTGGCTCGGGGTGGTGGGGGGGGGGGCGGCTCCCAACAGAGACGTACACAACCGCCGCTGCAGCCACCAGGTTGACTTTCACCTGACACATCCATGGATGAATCTAAGCAGCTTTGATTTAACGCCGCGTAAGACCGTAAAATTGAGTTGCGTGACTTCACAGCTCCACGCATGATGTACTACGGGCAAATGCATGACTCGCTGTACTGCCGAAAGCCCCTTGCAAGCGGTGTTACATGACACCGTGGCGGCGTTACACAATTTCGATGTGAGATGCCCGAATAAGTGGCCTGTCAGCACCCTCGTTTCTGAGGCGGGTCTGCAAGGCTCTCGGCCTGGCGCGGTACGCCTCGGAAAAAAGAAAAATGTTCCCTGCAAGTACCAACTGCTCTGGCAAGTGTTTTTTGTTGTTAGAGACCCCCCCCCCACTCCACCCCTAAATCCCCCACTACCCCCCCCACGGTGATGGCATTCGCAAGAACTGCAGTTGCTGCGGTGTATGCACAGCGCTCTTTTGAAGCCGCCGACAAGGTGATAATAAAATTTAGCGAGTGGCTAAATTGGAAAACGCTCTCGACGCCGGCGTCGGGCGCCCAGCCCACCGCGCAACCAAAGCGCATCTTCCAAAATGCGACACGGCATCGGGATATCTCGCAGTGGCTCGATGAAGGAGCTGTAGATTTAGCGCTGCGTTAGTTTCACACCCGGAGCTGCATGATGCATACGTCGTACACGATGGTATGCGTGCACCTGAATGCAGTGGATTTGAAAGCCTCCATGGTCCCGTAGACTTTCTTGCGGACAGCGGAGCGCACACAGCGGTTCTAGTTGGCTCGGACAGGGGCAAGAGCCGTGCTTGGCAATTAACCTTCTGTAAACATTTCATTAGGCTCGCCGTGTTGCCGGGACTTTGCCTCCGATTCATTGCAAATTGTGCGCCTCACTTTGCCGAGTGGCTGCGTGTGGAGGCCTTCAGAATACCGGGCTGTGTTTCCATCTGGAAGATGATTTCCTCCCCGCATGCAGCTGTTTATACGGCTCTCCGACGCGCTTTCGAGTTTGGATTGCACGGCATTTGACGATTCGCTGCACACGCTGGGAGCTTGTTCAGGACTCTTAATGAAGCTGGGAAATCTATGTCGCCCGTCGACATTCGGGTCAAGTCCACACGCTTGGAGGCTTTGAAATCCGGGCGTCATTTTGCAGGCGGTGGTGGCGGCGAACATAATTCAGGACTGATCGCTCACGGCTACGTGTTCAGATTCCTTTCATGCCTAAACAGGTCACTTCAGACCACTTATGCTTTGTTGATTGGATTTTGCGGTAACAGGCTCTCTCCTTAATGAGATCCTTCCTGCCACATTTGCAGCTAGTCACACGGACTGACGCGCAAGCTCTCGTCCTCGTGCGATATCTCTGTCGGTTATCAAGTTGCTGCCGTGCAGTGGGGGGGAAACTTGCTTCCTGAACCGCGTGCAGCAAAATGCTTTGAAGCCTTGCTTGGCTCTGAGTGGTTCAGACGCGCGCTTTTGTCCATTACCGCGATGGGCTTATGGAAAACAGTAGAAATTGCTGCCGTTGTCCTTATATTTGAGTCTCGTTCTCATTTCCCTTGCTTATATCCCAGTTGGTATCAACTCCTTTTCTTCATAAATACAAAAATAGATCGTTTATTAACTTTAAATTTTTTTGTAAATGCATGACGCACTTTGGTTTTTTTGTTTATACGGTATGTGTGAAACATCGACCCATGGGCCCCGTGTCAAATAGCCATGTTTTTGTATTTAGTTTGTTGTCCTTCCACCGCACCTCCGATTAGCACGGTTGGCTACGTACGGTGCGAAAGAAGTTCAACGTACATACCATGGGGGTTATGGGTGTGTGGTATCCCTCGCACACGGAGGACGGTCACCGCATCTGAAGGCGGTGCGATTCAGTGACCGTCTTTGTTCGATGGCTGTTGCCAAAAGCCGCTGCGAGTTGCGACCGGAGTTTGCGTGATTGTTTATGCTCCTTGACGAGATCGGCAAAGCATTGTGGGTCATTCGTGGCAATGCACTTCGTGTGTGACGAGCGCTTCCTTATGCTGTGCGACCTTATACAATTGTGAGGTACCCAACACAGGCACTCTCGTCAGCGTGGCGAGTCGAGAGCCCTGCAGTCTACGGAAAGAAAATCAACAGAAAGGGGCTTGAGGGGCTGGTGTTGTTTTTGGTTGGCTACACACGCGCGCACCGCACACGCACGCACGCTTCAATTCTAGAACAAGAAGGCCGGCGCACATTTCTTCCAGCGTGTGTCTCTCCAGCCCCGAGCTCTCATCCTGCTTGCCCTCGTCGTCAAATCCGTCCGGATGTTTCCGGCGCGGCTTGTGAGGCCAAGACGGCAGAGGTGCTTGTGTTTAGTCTCCTCCCGATTTCCTCCACTGCTCTGCAGCCAAGGAGCTGCGGTGGCTAGGAGATTTTATCTCCCTCGCCTGGTTTGCAGGATGTCATGGGTTCGATCCTGACCCTGACGCCTGCTGTATATTTGGAGTTTGCGTGCTCTCCCCGTGGTCGCGTGGATTTTTCTCAGGGTCCTCCGTTTTTTCTCTCCACGTTAAAGAAACACGCGTTTAGAGGATTTGGATGCGGTACATTTCCACGTAATGATAAGGCACTCAATTGAGCTATCATTTGAGGCCAGGTCGCTTCTGAAAAAGAGGTATGTAGCTCAGTGGGCCTCGCCTGGTAAAATACAAACAGTTTAGTTTTAGTTCAGCATCGTCCCGTGCCAGTGCCCGTAGTCCCGTGGGTTGTTGGCATGGGCCCCGGTGCAATGAGCAAAATGGGGTCCCCCCCCCCCATCCCAAGTTTCCCCTCCGATTGTGACTCGGCCTCAGGGCCCCTCCGGCCCACGGGCACCGGTGCAGTGGCACTGCCCGCACCCTCGATAGCTGCGCCGCTGCTGCCCCTGCCAACTGCGGGGCGTTCTCGCCGGGGGAAGAGGGGAGATTTGGGCTCCTGGCTTAACGGCACAGTAGGGCGCTTAGAGCCTGGGGCGACTGGCCATGGAGACAGTGGGGCATTAAAATACAAAACTCTCTGCATTTTCTTTATGGGGTAGAGCAGTGGCGCAGCGGTTAGCGTACTGCGCGATGAACGTGGCGACCCGAGTTTGATTCCCGGCCACGGCTGGAAGTCAGCGGTGAGTGATATCTCAACCGGTTCTTGCGCTCCTCCCGTCTTCAGTAACCTGCACTGACCGGCTTGGGGAAGTACGGTCAGACGGCGACCCTCCATCCAGCAGCGGATTGAGTAAAGACTGTGAATGTCGACGTTTATGGATGCGGTTCAAGCTGGCGGGACGTGTCTATGTCCAGGGGGAAATCTAGTCGATTGGAATGCTGTGTGTGTGTGTTTTTTACGTGGAGTGTTTTCACAAGGCAATTTGCATGAGTGTCGTGCTTTTATTACAATATCATGTAGAACACAACAGTTTGTGAACCGCACGTCTCTTCGTGTGTGCGAGTATAACGGTGGCGAGGAGCAATAGTGAAGCGGTTAGCGCGCTGTGAATCCGGCGACCCGAGTTCGATTCCCGCTCACAGCCAACACCAGCGAGGGTCTTGGGCTTCCCCTAGGTCGACTCGGCCTCAAACGAGTTCCTTCTGCGATGTGTAAACATCGCCACTGGGGGAGACAAAGGCGGCCAGATGTGGTACTGTCCACCCACCCCCTCGTGTGCCAAAGTGCTGGCCTTGATAGGTGCTACTCGCTAACAGCACTTGACCCAAACGTCTGTTGAGGCTACACGGGGGGGTGGGGGATCTTTGTTTATATAAGTGTGAGCGAATATTGACAAATCTGGTCTCATTTGTTCGCCAGAGTGACCATTATAAGGTTTTGAGAAAATGGAATTGGTTTGCTTGATTCCAGAGGTCAGTCTCTGATTATTCTACGCGCGGCGTTGCTCGAAGGGCCTTGCGGTGCGCGAGCAACGTGATTGAAAAACAACAACAACGACGACAAGGAAGAGGCCCTTTGTTTCCACCGTTCTGTAACCCACCACGCAAGTCAAATAATAGCACGGCGCCTCCCACGCCTCCCACGCCTCGCTCGACTATTGTTGTTCTGCGGTTCCACCAAAGCGCTCGCGCAATTTGAAGAGCACGATACGGAGCAACCATCGTCCCCCACTCCCTCCCTTTCCTCGGGAAAAAAGAAAAATTTCTTGGCAACAATTTTTTTTTTACTATCTGCTGAAAACAATGCAACAATAGAGTAACCTTGATTCGCCTCCTTACCAAAGTGTTCATTTCTCTCCCTGTAATTGCATTCCTCGGAGCAGACGCGATCCCCCCGGTGTGGAATTTGCACTGTATACGGTCAGATCTGAGCAAGGCAGCGAGGCTTGGTTAAAGCGAGCGATGGGAGAGTGGCGGGGCCACTCTGGACTGAAGCGCGTTGTCTCGGATTCGTCAAGTTGTTGTTGTGTGCGCGACCGACTCTCTCTTGCTCTTGGCTGCAGTTCATGTAGACGGCGTTCGCTTGCATTGCTCGTGGGTAGACTATCTCAACTGTGTGAACGAAGGCGTTTAATCATCATCATCATCCTCACCACCATGGTCTATCCACTGCCGGATGAACGGCTGCCCGTGAAGTTGTCCTCACGGTCCTGCAAAGCCACATTCCGTTTAGACCCTGCTCACGAGATGATGTCACCACTCGACCTGCACGACGGCTGGTCCTCGCAAGCTCGGTTCCCCCTCCTCTTTGACTGCCATTCCAGCGCTCGTCTTTGTCTGTGTGCCATGAGCCCTCGGAGCGCCAGGGCCTTGTGCCCAAGGCCACTTCACTTTCCTTTCCTGAGAGAGCAGCCGGAGACACAGCAGGAGAGTCGGCTGCGCTCACGAACTCGGTGACTCGAGTTAGATTCCCGGCCACGGTGAACGTTAGTCACAGAGAGTCTTATCTAAACCGGTGACAAACCTTACTAATTGACTCCAGCGTGTTTAGCGAAACATTTATACTTGCCCGATCTAACCCAAAAAACCTTTATTATGAATAATATTGGTCGCGAAACCCCAGCAGCAAGCCCGCACTGACCAGCGTGGTGTGAGGTTTGATCAAACAGCCCCCCATCGTGACTAACTTGGGTGGGGGGGGGGGCTTTTGTTCAGCAGTAGCTTGTCAAAGGGTCGTGAAGCATTGTTATTTTTCACGAAGCAAACCCGAAGCCAACTCGTTTTCGCGTGCATCGGAGACACAGCTGTGTCTGCAAGCTACTTTGGTGAGCATTTGGGAAGAAACAAAATAAGATTTGAGTAGATGCAAAACATTGGCACCAATCCCTAATGCCTACTGCTTGGGCCCCAGGGTGTTTTATCATTTCAAGGTTATCTTGCAGTAAAGACTTTGAACTCGGGCTGGATTCAATCTCAACTTAATTCGTACCTGACCTTGATGCATGGGACACCCAGGTCATGCTTTGAAAAGGCCAGATTGTTGAAACCTTGAATTGTGTGTACAGTGTATTCGATTAAGGGCATCACCATGTTGATGGGAGACATTGAAATTTTGCTTAAGTTGTACATAAGCAAAAATTGGTTCTGTGTCTGAACGTATAAACAAAACTAGTTATAGTTTTGATTTGAAGCTTTCGTGAATGCAGGAATCCATATTCTTTGGTTCTTTCGGTAAAGTCCCACCTGATGACGATTGCTTGTGTTGCGATCGAAACGTCGTGATCTATTATTTTTCTACCTACGTGACTTTACCGAAAGAACCAAAGAGTATAGTTATAGTTTATCCACCCATTGGTTTCCCAAGCCAGTTGTTATCAAGCACCAAATAAATCCTGGAATGGATTCGGCCTACAGGGTTCATCCGCAGAGTCGGGCTTGTTCAACAATTTCTGCTGGATTGCCAGTTGTTATTGGCAAGGGCACTCCATATAAACTGTGGGACCCCGAGAAAAATGTTGGGCCGCTTTATTATCTCTCGAGTCAACGATTGTGATCGATTTATTCAAAAAATATATTTTGTACATAGGTTTTTGGCGTGCTTGAACACGGAACTTTCCAGGGCTTGAAAATAAATGCAAAACAAACATTGGATTTTTTTTTATATTCCCCTCGCCCAGCACAGCCACTTTAAAAATCGATAGAGCACTGCGGTTGTTCTGTTAGCAATGGGAAAAAATGGAGTTTGCCACATTTTGTTGAAAGTTTTCAAATTGTCCCTTCAAATGGCAAACGTTGTGAAAATATCTCGCCGCAGTGGCGAGATGTTGACTTCCTCGTCTGGTATGCAGGAGGTCATGGGTTCGATCCCAACCCTGACGCCTATATTTTTGGAGTTTGCATGTCTGTCACCGTGGTCATGTGACTTTTTCTCCGGGTCCTCCAGTTTTTCCCCTCCACATTTAAAAAAATGCGTTTCGAGTATTTGGCTGCTATAAATGTCCACTTGGTACTAACACATATCATTTGTGGCCAGGTTACATCTGAAAAAGAGCTACATAGCTCAATTGGGCCTCACCTGGCAATTAAAAAAAATAAAATTGTTCAGTTTTGAGTTAAACTTGGACGCAATAAACCTTCGCCACATAGGTAGATGGGGTGTCGTCACAGGTTGGAGCACTTGCCATTGAGTTGGCAGATTTGCGGAGGTTTTAACATTTTGAATCCCACCTCTGGGGATCTCCAAAGCGGCGGTGGGCATTTCATTAGAGTTCCGTCTGCCGCAGCACGGATGTTAAATAGCCGGAGCAGACTACTCCGCGTCGGTGTCATTGGCACAATTTGAAGAATTTCCCACGGTGGCCAATTTGGAAACCAAAGCGTTCCCTTCGGTGCTTGTGAATGAGATGTTACATCCCCGCAGACCGTTCCCGCACAAATATGTTCCGAATGGCGTGATAATAACATCTGTTTAATGCAGATCCGACCTTATTTTTAACGCAGGTTTTCCTCCCTCTTTTTAAACGCATTAGCATCTCGTGACGTTCCTAAACGAAAGACTTAACCGTTCAAAGGGTGGGGATCGAGCCATCTGCCTTTGAAGGTAAATTTATAATTGAATTAGAGCCAAGCACTTTGTGAGCAGAGTACCGCTGGTATTCGACCCTGCGTCGAGCATCGCGTCGGCGGTGGCAGCTGATCGTCGACGTTGATGCCTGACCTCGCGAGGCTGCTGCACAGTGGAGTGGCGGGCTGCTGCAGTTTGCCTGTTGTCTGATTGTCTTGTATCTTGACCCGGTGCACTGCTCGGCTGAATCGCCAAGGCTGCATTTTCAGGATGGTTCCTGCGTTCAATGTTTGGTGGCCCATTCATTTAGTTTCAAGTGTTTTTGGTTTCGTGATTCACCCCCACGATCTCTCTCGTGGTGGGGCGGGGGGGGGCGGGAAGAGATGCTTTCGTGGTGAGCACAGTGGACATTTGCATTCCAGATGCTCATGGGTTTGATTTCCCCTGCGCGGCGGTTGAAGTCATGTCAACATTTCTTAAATTATCACCCTCCCTCTGCCGCCGGTCCATGAAGCAGCATAAATGTATACGCCACGGTTAGTATATCTGCAGGTCACATGTGCCGGGTTAAAGTGTGGGTACTCCCTCCTCTTCAAAAAATCTTCTGAGCCAGTGTGGGAGAGTCGGTCCAAATGCCCTCTACAGGGGATTTCTAGAGTTCCCTCCGGGGTCTAAAAGACTTACCACTCGTTTCTGGGAAGTCAACTGTTGTTGTCCTAGGAGAGAGAGATTGTTACCCCCATCAGAGGAATGTCCACCACTGGCTAAAGTCCGCCAACTAAGATAACACCACCCAGTGTTAAGTTGAGCATTGAAAGGCTTTGACTTTTTCTTTTCTTGATTTTTTGTTGTAAACCAAAACCCACGCTTATTTAAGAAAAACGCTCTTAAACGCTGCACTGGTAGGTTATAAACCTACTTGCTCTACTGCTTCCGCAGTCACTTTAATGCCCAGAAAGTGTGGGCGAATCGCGCACAATATAATCACAGCTCATGGGAGAATTGATAAATTCTGGAATCTTATCCGGGTGTGGTTTGTCAAGCTGACCTCAGAGTCACTAGATCAAAGGAATACATTGCCAGTTCACCAGCTTCATATATGACAAATTGCGATCTATACCGGCAGTGGGGAAAAAAAAGAATTGTTCTTGTGCAAATGCCCTGTCAAACGCGGACAAATGTGTTCCTCCAGAGCCGTGTTTTCAACGAACACAGCGGCGGCGGAATTTCAACCGGCGACAATTTTTCATGGACAAAAAAAAAGAAAACCGTTCGCATTTTAGAAGGCAAAAAAAGCAAAACGCACGCGCGCCGGCTTATTTTTTTTGGTTGCAAAGTTCACGACTTAAAAAAAAATTCCAGAGGCGGTGCAAATCGACGGAGAAATAGCGCTTTCAGGAACGGTGTCCCCTCGTGCACCGCTCGCGTCCTACTTGGGACGGGGGTGAATAAAAAAAAAACCGTAGCGTGTGTTTTAATTAAAAATATATATTATTCTTACTTTCTTCGTATTTTTTCAGGCTTGGGGTTTACGCCACGTTACGTAAGCCGCACCAAGGCGGCTGTCAATTTGGTATGAGTTCAGTGTTTGTACGGTGCTTGTTATGAAACTTGACTGCGGAGTCCCGGTATAACTGGGCCAAATAGATTCCTGCGCGACATCTTCATCCGGCGAGCGGTCACGGCATCGCCGGCGCATCACAGGGGTAGGAACAGCCCACTGGTTGCATTGTGGGTCCGTACTTAACCGCGAGCGGAGATCCTCGGCGATTTTCTCTCTTTCAATATTTCCTCTCTTTCACTCTTTTTCAATCTTGGGCCTCCTCTTTCTCAAGTCTATGCTCTCACCCACATTCCCAAGTTCCACCTGGATACTCAATTATGACAGCTCGGTGTGTTTTTATGCTTGCCGTTTTTTTGTTCATTCGACAGTTTTGTAACTTCCATAATAGAGGTTTTAGGATAGATTGCATACATATATTTTACGCGATCTTACCCAAAAACCTTTATTATTGGCTAATATTGATTGCGAAAGCATACGTGTTGAACTGCGTTTGGTAACTTATTTCAACGCCTTTTAATTTTGCACGAATAACAAGCATTGCCTGCCATGTTGCAATGAGTAATGAGCCTTTCTCATCTCTGTTGGAGGTCTTTCACCAAAGGTGTAAATTCTATCTTCTCGTCATTAGGAAAGTTCACCCAAACCATGACCACCAGGGAATTCACTGTGATGTAAGAAAAAGTTACATTCTTGAACTTGGATCACAAACAGTGAATTGCAACAATTCATTGTTGGCGGTGAACTGGGTCGAGGTTTGCGTGGGGGTGATAGAGGTGGTGGGGAGCAGTGTTGTAGCGCTTGGCACTCTGCACGACGAACCCGGCCACCTGAGTTCGATTCCTGCGCACGGCCAACACCAGTGATGGTTTTCTAAACTGGTCCTGGGCCTCCCCTAGATAGCCTCAAATGAGTACCTGGTGCGGTGAGTAAACAACGCCACTTGGGAGACGAAGGCAACTGGGCGTGGTGCTGGCCCTCGTGTGCTGTGCCGGCCTTCGTCGGTGCTACTCGCTAACAGCACTTGCCCCAACAGTCCGTTAAGGCTATACGGAGGGTCTCTGTCTTTGATGGAGGTAGGGGTGATGGATGGGGGGTGCAATTTCCCCTAATGACCACAGTCACCTTTACACCAAGTGTCGCTTGTTGTATTGCCCCCTGCCCGCCTCCCCCACACCCCAAGCTGGATTTGAATTCCTACCACCTCCTAATTGTGAGTCGAGTTCTCTAGATATAATGGCAGCAGCAGCACCAGCCAGCCAGACACACTCAAGACACGCATAAGCGTGGTCTAAACCAGAGCGTGTGACGAGCTCCAGTAAACCGGCTTTGCCCCACGCGTTAAGTAATGCAATAAGGTTCTGTTTTGAAGGGGGCAGCCCCGCGCTGGTCGGGGCGAGGGCGTTTATTAATGGTGCTTGCGCACGAGCCATCAATCTCTAATGGGCTTGTAATGGATTCCCTTGTCCTGCGCGCCGGTGTGTCTCGCCACTCTTTATCTACATCATCTGCCGGTCCGCGCCCCTAATCCTGCGCGCGCCCACCATCGCCCAGCCTGCTTGCACTGGGCGGAACGCACACTGATCGCTCGCTCGTGAGGTTGTGAAGCGTAAAACGACGCACGTGCCGCTATTTAAAGACAACTACCGTAGCACATCCGCACTAATCTCACGGTGCAAAAGAAGTTCAACATACATATATATCCTCGGCAAAACAAATGGTGAATAATACCTCAACTGAACAACTTTTGGATCGGCTGAAGTCCTTCCACATGCGATGCCAAAGATGTCTTCTTGGCACCCGATGGTTCAACTTCGTCAGAAATGTCACCGTTGCATCTACGACCGGTCTCCTAGCGACCGAGAGTTCAGTTCGAGGGGAGACGGCCATCACTTCGAAGACACGTCGCCCCGTCTTGATGCGCAAACTCCAGCAGCAAATTGCTCTCACTTGGGTTGGCGGTTGACGTTCCAGGTGGGCCGTGACCCCCCTCAAAGGAATGGCACCGCCCCCCGTAGTTACTCCCCCCCCCACCCCGTGATCCGTGGATCAAACAAATCATTCGAGATGCCGGCGTATGGCAGCAAGAGCAGTTTATGCGAACGCTGTCACAAGAGGTGACACATTTGGTGCAATCGCTGACTATGCGTCATAAACGAATGAATAATTGAGCTGCGCCGGGCCGGGCACGGGTGAGGAAGCGGCCAGGTTCTCTTTTTCCACTGCAGAAGCCGAGCCGTGGCGCTGACTTCGCACGCAATGAGAATGTTACGAGCCCTACCCCTGCCTAGCGCCGAGCCAAGATTCAAATGCCCTCGTGGATACGAGCGGATCACAGAGTACGGCTCTGGCTTGGCCACGGTACGTAAGCCAGTGGAAAAAATCCACCTGTACCGTGAGAGCCCCGTGCCAGCTTGACTAGGGACAAATCCTCTGTTGACGCGTCTCCAACGAGCGTGGATCGAGGGTCATTGCTGATGGATGCTCTGAGCCATTGGTGCAAAAATCCGCGTTCCCTTGGCGAGAGCCGTTATTTTCCTGGTGGACAACTAATCTGCGCGATTACCACAAGGCTGATCTATTTTAACCAACCGAGAGGGGGGTTCCTACTGTGAAAATAAACATGCTGAGTGCCATCTATACGAGTCGCTGGGCCCTGTATTTTCTGCTCTTCCAGTTATCCGCACCCCGGAAATCTAGCCATGACAAATCCTCTTTGTCCGCACATCGATTTTGTTTTTTTCACTCTTCATCGGCAGGCGAGTGGAATTAACCGGAAGAAGTTGCATCGTTCTTCATGTTTTCTTCGATTGTCCACGGAGAGACACGCGCACAACAGCAACAATTTCTTTGGATAATCCCGCATAATCGCATCCACCAAAAGCGCCTCAACATCACCACGGGATCATGATGAGGGAGGGAGGGGGGGTGGGGGTTTCAACGTATCGAGAATTCTTAATTGAGACACAATTGGAGGTGAAACAGCAGTGCAGTTCGAGCACTGACCACGGTTGACGTCAGTGGCGAGTGACACCTGAACCGGTCCGAGGCCCTGCCCCTTCACCAACCCGCACTGACAACGTGGCGTCGCAATGCCAGCAACCCTCCCTTATTCACACGGCGTACGTACGTGTACGTTGAGCTTCTTTCGCACCGCATGTAGCCAGCCCGTGCTAATCGGAGGTGCGGAGGTGGGGGGGGAGGCCTTCATCCGACAGTGGCTTGGGCTGCATGTTATTATTATTATTATTGTATGAAATAGGATGTTACACCATTGGAATGCGAAATCAGTTTTCAATAGTTAAAAAAACTGCCGTGCCGTGTTCAATACGTTGGAACGGCATTTGTCTTGTGTTCATAACAAGTTAATTGCCACGCGATTTTCAACAATAGCGTGGCATTTAAAAAAGAAACGAGCTCATCTGATGTCTAATTGTGTTAAGGTGTGCGAGGTGTCCGTGACCCACACGCTCTTCGCTGTGCGGGTTTGTGTGTTTCCGTGTTTCTCCTACGTAAGTATATTTTGTGCAGAGTGGATTTAAAAGAAAGCAAATATTAAACATCAAAAACGCTGCAGCCAATTTCTCCTCCACAATGTTATGGCTATGCCGTGGCGAGGCAACAACAAAAGCGTGCCTTTTAAAATATTTATATCTAAAAACAATTTTACATCTTATTCCTTGGATGGCGGAAAAAAATCATGGACTTGCCGTTGTCGTCGTCGGCGTTGTTATTGTTATTGAAGCGAGGTATTCATTAAATGCCGATTGAAGGATTGGAACAGAAATTCCATGCGCGTTCCAGAAGCCATGAAAGCAGCCCTTTTCAAGAGCCCCCAGTTGTGTGCTGAGCAGATTTTGCGCGGCAGTTTCCGGAATATATTGCTGCGTCGGTGAGCGCGGGGGAATGTAATTTACTGGCTTTTGCGCAGTGTGCGAACGTACGTGGCCAGTGCGACATCAATGAACCTGATGTTCTTTTTTTGTGGGTAAAAATGCAATTTTACAAAGTCAGAAATGTAATAATGCGCCGTATTTCACCGGCAGTTGTTTTCCCTCTGCTGTGAATCAAAGTATGCTTTGTACAAAGCGTACGTGATGTCGCTTTATACCACGTAGACGTTAGGGGCGAGTGTTGTTGTTGGTGGTGCGCCTGTTTTATGCTGCGCGTTTCATTCCAACTTGAACGGAAGCGCACGTGTGCAACACGGACGCAACGCTGTTTGCGAGCGCCTCTTAAGGCCAGCACGGAACATTAGAGGGATGATCTAAATATGCATCTTCCGATGTGTTTCGCGTTGTCTTATTCTGCGTAGGTTTACGTGTGTGAATGTGCGTTCGTCTGTGCGCGAGGGAGCGTGGCGGCACAGAGGTGAGTGCGTCGCTCCAAGAACCCGGAAGCCTGAGTTGGATTACAGCGGCACTGCTCACATCATGAGCGAGTGAATATCTTGAAGCAATGCCGAGCCTCTTTCGAGGTAAACTCGGCCTGAACTGAGTACCCAGTTTATCATATAAACATCTGCACTTGGGAGAGACTAAGGAAAGTTGGGCATGCTACTGGCCACAACACACCCCCGCATGCACTTTCTTGGCCTTAATAGGTGCTCACTAGAAGCTTTTTCAACCCAACAGCATGTATGGCCGTAGAGGGAAACTGTGTCTTTTGTGTGTGTAGAGAGCGATGTATATATGTATATATACACTAACACAGCTACTTGATAGAGGTGGGAGACAAATGGGTGGGTGAGTGCACTCTCCCTCCTCGGCTACTTCCATCTCTCGCGAGAAAACAACTTTAAACAATTTTTTTGAAAAAAAAGAAGAAAACAAAAACGGTGCTTTGCTAGCACACGGACTAACCTTTTAAAGATCAGTTTCCCAAAACAGTTGTGGCTGGGAAAAAACTGCCGCCTGTTTGAACGCGACTACTTCCCTCCGACGCGAGTGTTGAATTCTGCACTGTTTTGTCACGCCAATCGCTCGAACTTTGGTGGGCGGGTGGAGGTTGAAGGGGCACGGAGTGCAGAGTCGAGGGTGGGAGCCAAGCTTTTCGCAGGGCGACGCGGTGGCGAGATGTTCACGACGTCGCCTGGTACACAGGAGGTCGCGGGTTCGAACCCGACCCTGACGCCTGCTGCTGTATATTTGGAGTTTGCGTGTCTCTCTCTCCACGTGGTGGAGTGGATTTTATCTCCGGGTCCTCCGGTTTTTTTCTCCACATTTAGAAACACGCAGTTTAGAGTATTTGGCTGCGTTAAATTTCCACTTCGTTTGAGCTATCATTTGTAAAGGAGCTATGTAGCTTACCTGGTAAAATATAAAAGATTACTTGAGTTTAAATGGTAAAAAATAGTGTGCGGGAGTGGAATGCAGAATCCGAACCGCGGGCCCTACCCACAGCTGATATCCACAGTCCAGTGTTCGCGGTGCGTTTGACAATGTCGCAGTGCTGTTAGCGAGTGCAACAGTTGTTTTGTTGTTGATAAATTCCTTTTATGCCACGAATTACGATTGCGCAGGTGCTCGGTGAGTCGTTACGACACGGGATCGCGAGGCGTGTATCCAGAAGTGGGATTGATTGCGATCTTTAAGAAAAACAACAACAACAACGACGACGACTTGCGTGACGTGTTGTACCCGTCTGCGTTTGCTTCAATGGACAGAGAGTCCATTCGGAATTCTCGTTTCAAATTGTGCCGCCGTGCAGCAGAGAGACTGGCAGCGGAAGAGATTTTGCGGAGGGCCCTTCTCTCCATAAAAGTTCATCGCGTGATCCCCCTTCATTCACCTTTCACGCAACGGGGTGGGGGGGGGGGTCATACTTTCCCCAAACACTCTCCTTTGCGACGTGACAGCCAAACCGATATTTTATATTTAAAGTAAAAAATTTAACTGGAGGTGCGGTATTTTTGTTGTTTTTGGGTGTTGTGGACCATCAACTCGCGAACTCTTTGAGAACTCGGAACAATCGTGGGTGCCTGCTTGGATTCACACCGAGGATCTCAAAAGTAACCGACTCAGTCATGTGACATCCGAGCCATCCGGCCACCTCAGAAGGTCAAAAATTCTAGCCTCTGTCCGGGTATCGACTCAAAACATCATCTCCTCTCGGTGGGAGGACGGGGTGGGGAAGGGGGGTCCATAGAAACGCTTAGGACTTTGTAAGGAATCGGTGGTGGATCACCTACAGCGAGAAGGTGGAACTTCCACTGTCCTCTTGCGAGCCGAAAATGGCGGCGCCACCCGAGCTCGTTTTTGAGCAGGGAGCCACTCTTGTCTTTGATTTTAAATTCGTGTCAGCACCTGCGGTTGGTTTTGAGAATCCGAGATATCACAACAGTAAGCACCGTTTGGCCTTCAGGCCCTCATGGATGGTAATTCTAGTGGGGCGGCCCGGGAAAAAAAACCCACTGAGCCACAATCAGAAGCTGCACGCAGATAAAAGGGGACCGTCTCGGTGTTTTGTTTTGATTTGGCCTTCACCTGCTGCTTTGATTAGCAGCAATTGGTGAAAAATGTAAACAAGAGAAGCCTGAAAGACAGGCGGAGAGAGAACGAAGCTGATTTGGAATTCACTGAATGGTAAGGGGGTTGGGTGGGCGCATTGTGTGCCGTGTTGCTTTAGCCTCTGCGCTCTTTCAATGCATTCCAAAATCTGCGTCTCACAGCCCGGCCCTGCATTTATCAACTGTGGCAGTGTTGCTAATGTGTCTGGTGTCTGAAAGTGCATGGAAGGGATTTGTGCTGCCCGCAAGGATTATCTGGCCCGCTTGAACTTTTTTTTTTATTTTCCCCTTTTCGGGAGACCTCCTGCGTACACGTCTGAAACCTGACCCATATCTTCCTCTGCGTCTGCCCTCCGCTCCCGCCTCTCCATCGTCTTCCCACCCCTGCGCCCTTTCAATGTTCCGTCCTCGTGCTCGTCTGCCTGCCGGGTCTTGGTAAGAGCGATTTAACAGATAGCACACGAGTGCGAAAATATCCCTGGCAGTTCAGGTCTCACGCCACGAAAATTACTTTCGAAGGTGCCCGGTGGAGGAAGCGCCGCTTTTTCTCAATTTTTCAAAGTCAAATGTCAGAGTGTCTGTCTTCTCTGCTCAAACAAAGCATCGAGGTGGTGGGAATCTGCGTTGGCGGCCCTGGGCCAGTTGTGAAGAATTCTACATTATTATGGAGGGGCTCAGGAAGTCCACCCACTGTTGCCTGCCAAACTTAGCGGGATTATCCTGTTTCCGGCCCAGGAACAACAACACTGAAGCTATCTACGAAGCATTTTCACCATGTGTTCATCATCATATATGTGCAATATAATGTAGAGAGTTATCGCTGAAAGCCGGGCTAGGCAGGATTTGGTGAAAAGGAACATTTCTAAAAAAAATATTGCGTAATTTTTGACGGATTTAATAGTAGAAACCTCAGTACATGTGAGAGCCGGGTTCAATCCCTTGCGGGAGCATGGGATACAAACCTAGGATATCAGCAGTCGTGTTTCATTGCTTCTACAACACACCCATTATGATCCCACGGAGCCACCCTACCACCTCCCTCGAAAAATCATTGAAGCCGTTTCAAATGACCTGACGCGATGAATTCGTGTAGACGTTTGTCAATGCAGTCTAGACGCGGCATCTCACGACTGGCCAGGTGGCGTTGGTGTTCAGGGTACTCGGAGTCAGGTCATGTGGTGTGCCACGGGTTTGATACCGTGAGCAAACCGTTCCTTCGGGGTTTTAATAAAATAACGATCAAGACCTCATCGTGGCCAAAGCCATCGAACTGTGCTACAAACGCAATTACGTGTGCACATCATTGTTAGTTGAAGGGTCTCGACTAAGAGGGCGCTATAGAGAGCCCCTCTCAGAGGTTAATTGGCCCACTCTCACATTCTGCCAAGACATCTTTGGGAGAAGTGCAGCACCCGCACTTTTCCCCACCACGCTCATCCGTGCCGATCGACTTGACTGCGGTTCGCTCATTCATGTTGCACAGGCGGGGAGAGATTTAAGAAAAGTTGCGCCAAATGTTTCAACCGCCGCGCCAACAGTTTTTATCGAACTGACGCCCCTCTGGACTGCAAACGCATCATGCCAACCATTACACCACGGCTGCATCACCTATTCCCTTGTATATATCCTATATATAACATCTCTGAACCCCCCTTTTGTAATTAACACCTATTTCCAAGGCTAGGAGAGCGACACGGCTTTTAGATGATTGATATCGACGCGGAAATGCATTTCACGCAGCCTTGGGATTGTGGCTTTTGACTCCCGGTGGCCGTGAGCGTGTGACGTCGCTGCGAGTGACGTCACGCGCCCACGAAGAGGCGCGCCGTGCCCTCGTGCGTCGCGAAGGTTATACAGCTGAAGGGTGCCTCGTATCTTCGCTCGAGGGACGTGCAAGGACGGCGCATCTTGTGTGCATCAACGTCGATCTTCTTTCGCACCGTACGTGGTCACCCTTGCCAAGCAGAGGTGCGGGGCGAAGGAAAACAAGCCAAACACAAACAAGCAGTTCTAAAGAACTGAGCTTTCATTCTGGATTATTTAAAGGTGCAGAGCTCGAATGGCTTCCTCATATCGACAGGAAGAGCAGTTCGAGAGGTCCCCAGAAGGGCATCTGAAAGTGCGCGATGCGTCGACCGTCTTTGTTCGATGGTCAGCCAAAATCCGCTGCGAGGATGTGAGATATCAGCAAGGCATTGTGGTTCATTTGCGGTAAGCACTCTGTGTAATGAGTGTGACTCATTTATTCACTCGGCAACCGGAGGCCAATGCGGCACCGCGAGCACGAGACTGATATGGTGGAGACTGGTGTTGCCGTGCAGCTGATGAGGTGCCTTTTCTTATTTTTTGGGGCCAATCTGACTTCCATCAACTCTACCACTCTTGAGAATTCAGTTATGATCACCGGCGGCTAAAACCTGGATTCGCACTTGGGTATCACCACTCCTTTGATCAACTGCCCCCACGAGCCGCTGGCCACCTTAGGGGACGGGCGGCTAAATTTGGCTCTTGTTTGCACAGTTGCCACGGGTTTGTTACAGCTTGATTTTGAGTTTTTATTGTCCCAAAAACGTCGTTTGCAACGTTCCCACTCACTTTGCGCAGCTTCCTGTATCTCACGTCTCCATTTACACACTTACAGCTGTCGTTTTCCCGATAAAAAACATTTTTATCCCAAATCTAGAGAACGTTCCACGTAAACTTGCAGTGTGCTCCACTTATTTATACTTTGGCTGCGGTGCAATGCTCATGCGTGTGCTGTCTTGGCTTGTCTTGTTCTTGACTCTGTGTGAAAATATTTGACCTTGCATACATTGATATTGAATAAGTTGTAGATCGTAAATGTGTACATGTACTGTACGTGTAAATACATGCTTGCTGCGTTGCGTGTCACTTGTATGTACGTTGAACTTCTTTTACACCATACGTAGCCAACCGCGCTAATCGGAGGTGCAGGGGAAAGGCAACAAACTGAACACCAAAATCAGTTATAAAGAAATTAGTCTTCAGTTTAACACGTGGCAGGCTTTCGCGCCCAATATCATCCATAATAGAGGTTGTTTGGGTTAGATCGCATAAATATACAAAAGTGTCGTTAGACCCGCCACCACCTGCCTGATGGTGGTCGTTGTAATTACTGGCGAAACGTCGTACTCAGATTGTGAATGTTGTGGCTTGGCTCTCCAACACACCAGTTAGTGCTGTACTAGTGGCGAATTGGCACGTTCTGTTTACGTGACAACTCTTACTGGTTGGCTGTGTCGGGTGGTGGCAGGTTTTAACGACACATTTATATATTTACGCGATATAACCCAATAAAACCTCTTGTAAATGAGTTTTCAATGTATACTTAAAAGTGCATAGCTCCAGTGGCTTTTCGATATCGGAAGGAAGAGCGCTCCAGATGGGTGCAGAAGCACATCTGAAAGCGCGCGATGCAGTGACCGTCTTTGTTTGATGGCTATAGCCAGAATGTGAGGTATTGACACTCTCCAAGGGCACCCTTGCTCGCGAGGAGTTTCACCTTAAAGGATTTTCCAGATTAAAATATTTGTCCGTATATGAATATATTTCTATATATATAGAGAGATGATTTGGTTATTTTGCTGCTATAAATGTCCAAATGATGGGCCACTTTGTTGTTGAGCTATCATTTGTGGCCAGGTCGCTTCTGAAAAATGTAGTTGATACCTCGGTGGGCTTTTGCCAGGGTGGATGGGGATGATTTAGTTTAATTCGTATGTGTTTGGGTGATTTTTTTTACCATTATATTTTCCACTACTCTCATGTTTTATTTTAGTGCTCTCTCATGCTCACATGCCCTTTGCATTGCACTCTCATGCTCACATGTCCTCCTGTTGTTGCGATCGAAATGTCGTGGTCTTTTATTATTTCTACCTACGTGACTTTACCGAAAGAACCAAAGAGTATGTATTCCTGCAGTCACGAAAACTTCAAATCAAGATTGATGTTGTGTTTGTTGTTGTGACGTTCTTACCCCGTGCCCCTACTGGACATCTATGAAAAAGAGCTTTATAGCTAATCGGATTCCTCCTCCAGTATAAATACATTCTGATATGTAAATAACGACTGAAGGGAAACAGGAATAGAGGTCTGCCCAGGGACAACCTGGCTCAGAAACATTCTCCAAGCTACTCAAGTCCGCCTAAAGTGGAGGGAGATGACGGTCCGTGCCTCAAAAAATATCACCCCTCGGATGGAATCGACGTGTAAGTCACGGGCTTAAGTGAGTAACATTTAGTTTTGCCGGTGCCCTGTAGAATATTAATTCCATCGAGGTGTGATTGTAGTTAGTTAAGCGTATTTATTATTTATAGTGGTGGTTGCCCTTTGGGAAGACTGGTGTCCTGCCATATTAAGAATATGGAACTTCCACCACGGATGTAAGGATCAGTGCAGCCACATGGTTGGAACACATTGGATACCAAAAAATAAATTGATGTTGATTCCACCTTTATTTCTCGTATAATGTACAGTCCTGCACGTTCCTTTGCGCAGCTTATGAGCCGTAAATAAATGATTGTCATCGTCTTTACTTGAACAATTCGTAACATAGGTGCCAACGGATATCCTCCATTTCATGAACAATAATTTTTCTGGACTAAAGGACATCATTGTTGGATGGACACAGCTGGAATACACAGTGGGATGTCAGTTTAACACGTAGGAGGTGTTCCTAACCAATATTATCCATAAATAGATGCTTTTTGGTTAGATCGCTTAAATATAAATGTGTCGTTAAACCCGCCACCGCCCGACACAGCCAATTAGTAAGGGTTGTCACGTAAATAAACCATGCATATGCGTTACTAGTTCAGCACACTGCTATGTTGGAGGCTAACGCATTGGTATGTTTGTTTACGTGGCAAACTTGGCTCGGGTGGTGGCGGGTTTAATGGCACATTTATATTTACACGATCTAACCCAAAAAACCTCTTATGGACAGTGGAATGTGTAAACCGAGGGCAAGTTCTGAAGGTGGATCGGAATCAAAGTTCTGAAGTATCGAGGCAAAGGGTAACAGGGTGAAGTGCTTTTAGAGAACTGAATTTGATGATGAAAAGCAACTCGTTTTGACTATAGAATCACCAACAGTCAACGTTGTAAAATTAATTAACGTAAACAAGAGCAGAATTAATTTATGCGAACGTTAAAACAGTGATGGCCTGCATAAACAATCCTGTTGGATTTAATGCAGCATAAAAAAACTATGTTTTTGCCGAATTGGTTGGCCGTAAATTTGCGTCAACATGTTTTCAGCTTCGTTTTTTAAAGGTGGCCTTAGGGTTGTCTTTTCTCACTTTCAAGGGAAGAGCTTTACACAAATGATAACTCAATTAGTTAATGATGTTGGTGATTAATGTAGAATTTAAGTTTTAGCTTGAACTTCGGCAATTCCGCCAATGCATTCCTTACATCCCATTTCTGAAGCATTTCTAAAATGCACCCTTTTTGTTGTTGTCCACCACCCCCCAACGGCTCCACCTTTGTGAACTCAGGAGGGATTTTTTTACCCGATTGACGTCTTCCAATCGAACAAACCTGGCAAAGAGCTTCCGAGGTGCACGCTCGAATTGGTCAAAAAACCACAACCTTCAGACCACCCGCCCGCTCGCCTGCCCGCCTGCCCGCCTGACCACCCGCTCCGGCAATATAAATGTCACAAAGTTGTCTTCCCAATTGAACAGCTGGTAAACCGCGGTGCTCCTTAATCCGCCGTGCAAGCTGACCTGCCCGCCTCTCACTCCCTCTCCTCGGCTCGCGCACAACACTCCTCATCCATCCTCCGCGAGTCGGTACCCGCTTTCGCTTTGCCTCTCGCTTTGCGAGCTGACCGCTCCGTGTCGCCCGGTGCTCTCGGGAGTTGCTCGCTGGGTTCCGGGGTGTGCAGCTTCTCGCGCTGAGAGACGCGGCGGCGCTCGGTCACGTTTCTACGTTCGCGTGCGATGCTGGCTGCCCGTGTGTAAGTGTGGCAGCAAAAATTAGCAGGTGAGATGGCGAGCTTGTCGACGCGTTATTATGATGTGGCAGTTGAAAGAGATGAGGCTCAAAAATATCGCCATTGAATGAATTATGTTTTGTATTCAGGTGCTTTACGGAAGAGTTGGGACGTAACTTGATGGTGAATAACATGTGCTCTTCCACTGCGCGTGTATGTCCCCGCACAGCACGTGCACTGTGCATGCGAGAGGGCGAGTGAGCTGGATACATATGATTATAGTCTGAGTAAAATGATGATTTAAGATTATTCGAAATTAAGATTTTGCTGGGATTGTGTGATATGGCGGAAGTTTTGGTGGGAGGGGGGGCGTATTCATCCAGCAGTGGATTAATCTGGACGATGATGAACAATTAAGAACGTGAAATGCAATCACGACTGATCTCCGAATTGTTGAAGGTCATCGCGATTTAAGCAATTACCAACATACGTCTATGAATGTATGTATGTGCGTTGAAGTTATATCGCGCCATACGTAGCCAACCATGCGTAGTGCTAATCGGATGTGTGTGTAAGTCATAGGATGCAGTAGAAGTGCCCGATACTCGAACGGCCAAACGTACGCAACGTGTTGGTGAATTCTGCGGGAATTTGGGAGATGAGCCGGATTGTGCGGTTGCTTCGTTTTCTTTCACGCCCTGTGTTGTTCTGTTAGGTGCGGCGGTGCGCGGGTCTGCACGCAATCGTTCTCCGCTGCATCTATCCTTGAAGCAATTTTAATCCCCCCCCAGCGGTTGTCTGACCCCCACGGTGGCTCGCGTAGTGCCGAAGAATTAGCGGGCAGCAACGCATGGATGGCTTTCGCGGGCTTTCGCGCTACGAAGGGCATTAAGAAGTCTCCCAACACGACTCTCGCGCTTTTTAATATGGCAACGTGTTTGTCTGCATCCAGAGGTGGGAGCAGTGACACCTAGAGTCCACGACGCGTGAAGCAGAGAGGCAATACCTGTCCTTGGATGTGCCACTGTGTGCTTGTAGCATCATGAGGCAGTGGGGAGCGGTGGTGCGGCGGTTAGCGCGCTGCGCTGCGAGCCCCCGGCAACCCGAGTTCGATTCCCGCTCATGGCCAACACCGGTGACGATTATTTTAACCGATCCTGGGCCTCCGCTAGGTCGACTCAGCCCCAAATGAGTAGCTGGTGTGGTGTGTAAACATCGCCACTGGGGAGACAAAGGCAGCGGGGTGTGGTGTTGGCCACCTACCCCCTTGTGTGCCGATAGTGCCGTATCGGCTTTCATAGGTGCCTGCTAACAGCACTTGTCCTAACAGTCTATTAAAGTCTATATGGGGAGTCTTTGTAGTGCGAGGCACAGTGGCGACTATAGTTGATGCATCTGCCAGTCATCTCAGTCAACCCATGGCACCTGGGTCTGTCCAGGTGCCGATTTGCATCTCCTGCCAGCAGCTAGTTTTTGACGCTTCACGTGGCCTCAAAGTGCACCTAGCCTGGCACAAGCACCGTGGTGATGTCACCGCCACTTAGTGGAGAATGGCGGTTGTTGTTGTTGTCGTGGTGTGAGGGCGCATTTGTCAATCCACTGCTGGATGGCAGCCACCCCACACCCGTGCTTGTGAGAGCTCTTTGACCATACTTCACCACATTGGTTACGGTGCGGATTGGTGCAGGCGGGAAGTGTAGACGTGGAAACGTTCAAGTACAGTAACAGGAATTTTTTAAATGAAAATGTTTTTTTATACACTGCCCCTCTACTGCCTGCCATGTTGCCCCCACATCTCGATGGCAACCTGTTTGTGCTTGATGGTCACCCATCTAATCATGAGCCAGGCTCAAAACCTACTTAGCCTGTGAGATCTGCTGATATTGGGCACAATGTTCGGTGATTTCATCATCGGCTAACGGTGTGTAAACACAAAGAAATAAAATCGTACAATTTTATTTTACATTTTGAGAATCCGTTTAAGCGATTATTGACGATCGCTTTTGGCAGCCGCGTGCAATCTGCATTCCGGCGGTTCTTGCCGACGAGCGCTGAGCATCTCCGCTCACGCACTTGGCTCGATGTCGCAGGGCAAAACGCCGGCACACCCAACGCACCTCCAAACCTGTTAACAAACGACCGCGTGTTGTGCACGCATGGATTATTGTAACGCTTTCCAACATGGCTTTGATTACCTTGAGTGTTTTTAATAAGCAGCACGGGAAGCCGACCAGGCGTCTGTTGGTGCAGAAACCGCGGGTTAGATTGCACACATATAAATGTGTTGTTAAACCCACCACCACCCGACACAGCCAATCGGTAAGGTTTGTCACGTAAACAAAACGTGCCAATTAATTTCTCCTACAGCACACCGCTTGTGTGTTGGACAGTAGACTCGCAACATTCAAATTGAACCGTATACCAGCGAAACGTCGCCCTCACATTGTAAATGTTGTGGGTTCATTCTCCAGCACACCGGTGTGTTGAACTAGTAACCAATTGGCAAATTTTGTTTAGTGACAAACCTTACTGATTGGCTGTGTCGGGTGGCGGCGGGTTTTAACGTCACATTTATTTTCACGCGATATAACCCAAAAAAAGAAACCTCTTAAGGATAATTTTGGTCGCGGAAGTCCTGCTGCGTGTTAACCTTTTATAGCGTCGCTGTTCGTCCTATTTTGTGTCTCCAGTTTTTGTCCAATGCTTTGATCAGCTTGGCCGGCTGTCTCTCGCCCTGGCTCCGAGACAGTGACACGACTGTACGCCAACTAACATTTTGTTGATATTTGATCGTGATTTACGACAGCTATTGTGGTTCTATGTTACAGACGGGCGGAGAGATAGTGCACGGATGCTTTTCAACCTGAGGTGGGAAGCGTTAACAAGGCCCCCTTGTTATTGGACGCGTTTATACAGGAATGCAGTCTTCAGACGACTCTCCTTCTGGCTTTTGCAGGACATCCTGCGGCACAGGCGGCCTCCGACATCAACCGGTTAAAGTTACGATAATAATGAAAGTGTAAGTTGCGCGTAAGCACTCGCGGGGGTGATGTTTGTAAACGAGCACCTGCAATAAAATAATAGGTTTTTGCCCCAAGCGTAATGTCCTTGCACTGAGCCAAGCCGGTATTCCTCTGAGAACAAACTGCCTGTAGGGCAGTATCGTGCGCAGATAGAAAGATAACCCACGAGGCGACTCCACAGGCCGATTCCTCGAAGCACTTCGGAGTCGGCGATAATATCTCGTCCCAAACACTCCACAATTAATCCCTGCCCCCATCTCCACACAATCAACGTCGCATCTCACCCCTCTCCTCCGTTAACAGAATTAGTTGTGTACTTATCATAATCGTTATCGGCCATGGCCAATCTGCTGCTGGATAAAGGCCTCCCCCATGGTATCGCCGACCCTCACAGTCCCGTGATGCCGCAATCAATCTCAGGTCTTGACATGAGTTGATCTTATCGCTCCATCTCCACAGTGGTTACTTCTGGGGCGTGTTCTCCTCTTTGGCTGCTATTCAATCACCAGTCTCCTTCCCTTCTAGCCATGATGTCCTATCCAGGCCCACTTGCTGTCCTTAACGATCAATGTAATGTTTGTCCTGCACTCAACTAAAATCACCAGCGCATTCCGAATCCGCGCTATTCGTATAGTGCAGGGCTCTCAGGGCGATGTTTTCACGCGGTCTGCATTACGAGCTTTCAGGGGCTATGTTGCTCCGTGATTTCCCCAATTTCGAGCAATTTTCAAATTTGGTCAATTTGGACCGTGACACTGGTACACATGGGTTACACACGGTCCCATAGGTCCATGTGCTCGTACTGTGTTCGATCACGAGAATGGAATCGGGCTTCCAAGCTGGGCATTGAATCACCTGGCTGTAATGAAGAGCCTCAGTTAGTAGCCTGTCTGTTCCAGGTTGTGATGCTGGACACTAAATTAATGTTTTGCAACGCAAGTGTGGCTGTGTGTCTGTGCGTGAGGCCCCTTTTAAGCGGTGATGCATCGGTTGGCGCGCTGCGTTACGAACCCAGCGTCCCGAGTTCGAATCCAACTCACTGCCAACAACTTTGACGATTACCTGAACAGGTCCTGGGCCTCCGCTAGGCTTACTCAGGTTTGTTAATGACTAAGTACATGATGCGATGTATAAAGATAAAGGCAACAGGGCATGGTGCTAGCCACCCACCCCCTCGTGTGCTGGGTCGGGCTTGATAGATGCTCGCTGACAGCACAGTCTGTTAAGGCTATACGGGGTGTCTTTGTCTTGTCTTGAGGCACCTTTGATGGACTGGTTTTCTTAGTTTTGGAGGGGTTGCTTTTTTTTACCACCTACTCTCAGCTGTTTCTGCCAGCTGTTCATTCCCGTCGTGGTTTGCAGCGCGCCAAAGACGAACACTCGTGTGAATCGCACACATTAAAATCAAAGCCAAAATAAGAAATAATAATGAAAAAACTGAACATATGCCAGCACATCCGAAAAACTAAATTAAAAAAATAGTGACCGTTCGTGGGCCTCTTCACTGAGCTTTATTCCCAGCACTTTAAGAGGACAACTGTTACATAAGCACCCAACTCCGTTCTGCTTCGACGCATATAAATACAAACGTGAGTTTGCATGCTAAGGCATGCCGCTGAGCGATGTTGTTCGGCAAATCCAACATCGGCTGTTGTATTTATGTGTGGAGACATAGATTGTAGGTCTGCCTGCTTCTGTGTGATTTTACCCAGCATGCTCCACGGCAATGCATTATGAGCGTTATGCTCAAGATGCGTGTGGTAGTAGTGATCATTATAATGGTGCCGATATGTTTTTGATAAAGCGCCCAGGGTGTCTCGGCACTCTGGTGGATATCAGATTATGCCTTCCATATATTTGGCTATGCCTTTCAGGTCCGATTTAATATGGTCCCTGCAATAATTGCCTTTTGAATATACGTGCATATCCTTCTACAGCACATGTGAATTCTCAAATTGTTTACACATTTTGGCCTTGATCCCTTCATTAAAAAAAATATAATCATCCGCTTATAATCCATTGTTAATGCGGCCCTTAATGCGCGTTCGGAAAACCAGGGATTTAATGAAGTCCATGTCAAAACTACACTTTGAGGCAGGGTTTTTTTCAAACAGTAAAAATAAACAGGGGGAATGGATGAAGGGAAAGAAAAATATAGGACTCTAGTTGATGGATGGATCAGGAAAAGAAGCTTATTTATTGAAACACAAATCGTTTAATTTTCCATTTCAGAACACCAGGTGTGGATACGTATTATTTTGTGACTTTAAATGTGCAATTATTTGTGTCGATATTCGTAATGCTCTGCGTGTTGCTGGATGTGTGCCCTTGAATCTCTACTCGGGGCAGAAGCTCTTCGCCCAGGCCACTCGATGGAACGCCACGGTGATTCGATTCGAGAGGCGATTCTATTTGCCTCGTTTTTTACAACCCCGTTTGTCCTGTGCGTCTATGAACACAGTCCTCTCGTCAATCCACTGCTGGACGAGGGCCTCATACCATACGGGTCACAGATGAAAAAAAAATTCGATGCACCGTTCTGTACGTGTAACTTTGAGCATAAGAATCGATTTTAATCGACGACCCGATTAATCGTCAAATGGTTCGTGCGTACAACCGCGCGCTTGCCTGTGCGACACCGAGCGTATTATACAGCCCCTGCGCACCAGAGGCAACGTTAGCCCGGCCCGAAGCTGCTCGCTGCCACAAGATGCATGCGGCACGTCGCCCGTGCAATTCCAAACGCGCCAGCGCCATACGTCTCCATTAGACCGCACACTTTATTTCAGGGGCTTGATACAAAATATGACGGAGCGCTGTGATTCGCGCACGAATGTATAAACACCGTCGTCGCGGCTTATGAACATGTATGCAGCGTATATCAGCAACTGAATCTCGGCTACAGAGTGCATTTTTTTTTAAGGTCTCAATTTTTTTTGTCGCCGCGACAGATATTTCTGTGGCAGTCGGCTCGACAATCCGCCAGCGCTGATACGCAGACCGACACGGGCTTATTTTTTTATGCTTTTGTTCCGACTCCACGGTTGTTACATGTTTACGCTGTGCAATGCAATTGCTTCTATTTATCTTTATTGCTGTGGTGGGTGTAGCGTACCGTCGTGCGCCTCTTCGAGGTGTTACGGTCGTGAGCTTGCGTGATGCACTCTTGCGGAAACGCAGAGAGAAAGACCCACGCACTTGCCAGACACGGGCACGCTGGGGTAGACACGGACGTGTTTAGACGCTTAGACACAGACGTTTAAAAAAATAATGCTTCGCATTTGATCAATTTCACTTCAATTGTGCCATTTGGTGCCATTCGTTTATTCGCAACTCTCGATGAGATGTGTGTCGCCCCACAGTGGAGAACCGCCCGCTGAAGTAGGTTTCACAGAACTAATTACGAGATCCCTTCAACTGATCTTTGTTTTGTATTCACACGCTAGGGGAGCACACTTGTGTGGCAGGTAAATGGACGTTTTTATTGCTCTAGACCTGTGATTTTTGCTCAATTAAGCAAAATATCTAAATGTAACATTCGTTTTTTATGGTCAGTCATCGTTTTACTCCTCGAACTTTGGACTATATTTTTACGAACGTTTGATCGAAGCCTTGTTACAGGAGTGCGTGCATGAGGCCTCGATTTTGGATCATAAATAAATAGATAATATTTTTCTGTTGTCTTACCAGCAACATTTCAGATGTAATCATGCAACAGACAAAAAGGCATCTGCGCTTCGCAACACAACTCGAGCACAGGTTTAAAAAGCTAAACAATGAACTGAAATGCAGTTTTCCCTCGCTCCACGTGGGTTCTGTTTTTGTGCGATTTCGTGCTATATATGTGGCTAGCCTATTTCTACCCAAAATTCGCTCCGTGTTGCGGTTCACTCATAAGCGGCGATGCGGTCGGACATGGCACAACATTGTGTGTGTTTGTACCGTGTCTACCATGTGTGTGTAGTATGTGTATGTAAAGTGTGTAGTGTGTATGTATTGTGTGTACACTTTGTGTGTACTGTGTGCGCTGCTACTCGGCAGGCAGCTGTGTCGTACGGTTTCGCTTTGTTTGCCGGCTTTTCTTGGATCGCATCTACCGCATCAAATCGTGGGAAGCCTGTAACTCGAGCTGACAGACGGGAGTATATACTGTATATACAATACCCAGCTATTATTTGCTTTTCCCTCCGAAGAGTGGAACGGGTGATGGCACAACGAATGCCTCTACTAAACCTGTGGAGTGCAGGACGTGCAAGTGTGTAAACACTTCAACTTCTCATTTTCCCCGGCCAGAGCTGCAAGATGCTTTCCCATTGGTGTCCAACACCTGCGGCCTGCAATCCGGACTCCTGCAATCCAGCCTGCAAAGTGTGTGCCCACGTGTGTTTGTGGATTCATTAAACAAACACACGTGCACGCACACACAGAGATAATGATAGTAGTACCTGCGATGATGACCAGCCTTGGCACACGAATGGGTCGGTGTGCCCAGCACTTAGCTATGGCGACCTTTGTTTACCCAGAATTTCCATGGACACTTGGTGTGTGCATGCTGCTACTGAGCACCGAGGGCCGACATTGCTTGGCATAGCCAGGACTCACGCTTTGGCGCCTCGGTGTTGACACCTGTGCATGGCAACAGCTACTTATCTAACGATGAGTCAATAATAGCTGGAAGGTCTCCAGGATAAGTTATCATGCCACCCAATGGCTGACATTATAACTCGGTTTAACACGTCGCAGGCTTTCACGACCAATATTGTCCATAATAGAGGTTTATTTTTGGGTTATATTGCGTAAATATAAATGCGTCATTAAACCGGCCACCACCCGACACAGCCAATTGGTAAAGTTTGTCACGTAAACAAAACATGCCAATTCGTTACTAGTACAGCACACCGGTGTGTGTTGGACCGTAAACCCACAACATTACTTTTTTACATGACAAACCTTACTTATTGGCTGTGTCGGGTGATGGCGGGTTTAACGACACATTTATATTTACATGATCTAACCAAAGTAACCTCAATTAGGGATCTAACTCACATCGCCATTCTCATGAAGCGCTGCAAGAACTACCAGGGGGCCCGCCCACGCAGAAACGGGGTCACTTTCGCAAGTGGTCTCAGGGGCTCGTGAAATTACAACCGAGTAGTTGCTCTGGATGCCGGGAGATCGTTGATCGTTGTTCGCTCACTGGGATCGTGATGGCATTACGAGTGGACGTCTGTGGAAAAGAGATTTGTAGCTCATCGGATTTCTCCTCCAGTATAAATACATGTTCTTATTCTGGTTAGTCGTTATTCATTACCAAACAACACAGGCTGCATGAAGGCTGCCAGGATAAGGCAGTGTGGCATATTTTAGTAACATTTCTCAATTGTTTTGATTGTCACTCTTTCGTATTCAACTTAAGCTCGTTTCAAAACAATGTTTGCACTCTCCGTTACGTTGTACAATTGTGTTGTTCTTCTTCTAATATGTCAACTCCCACAGTTTAACATTTGTGCAGTTTTTTTTATTTTTCATCTTTAACACATTATTTTTGACTTTGTATATTATTGTTCACACATTCTTTTTTGCAAGAGAGACGTTTTCATCTCACTGGGTTATTACCTGGTAAAAAAAAAACATTCAAAGCTGCCTCGTATACTACCTAGCCACACTTTCTTAAACAAACATGCTGATGGATAGCATCGCTCTGAAAACCAATAGGCCGATGGACTGAAAGAAAAATATAAAATGTACATGTGAAGACACGAATGGCGTTTTGTTTGCGCAGAACACAGCCTGCTCATGAGCATCGCAGTGGAGAATATTAGTAGCCAATTAGATAAGCAGACAATATATCTCATTGGTGTATCTGTGCCCCAAGGCCTTCTGGGAGTGCAACATTTCAGCAGCATTGATCCAATACAAGCAATACTGTACTGAATCAATTGCTGATTAAATTAAGCGCTCTCAGATGGCCGTGGGGGCCGATGGATTGTGTACATTTTTTTTTACGTGGAAGAGACGGATAAGTTGTAGGAGGTCACACGTGATTTATTTAGGCATGTCTCCATAACCAGAGTGGTAAATATATTATTTGATGATTCAAGACGGTGGGGGAGGGAGGGGAATTGAACCGTTAACGCTTCGACTACGACCAACGTCTGCCTTGAAACTCCGCGCCTTCTAACCCTGAGCAAGTCCCACTCAGGAGCGTGCGCTGGGGGTCGGGGGGGGGGTTCGAATTCGCTTTCGGTCTTTGGGCTGAATTTGCTGCTTGCTCTGCAGCACACTTCGTTTCTCTAATAACCCCCGGTAACCCAAAGCCTGTTGAGCTTAATTGCTGGGATGCACTGGGGGTTCGTATTATTATTCTGGAATCGCTAACGTTCCAGATGTTTTTCCCCATTTTTCTTTTGCGGGGGGGGGGGGGGGGGGACGGTGACAATCGTTTCTTTTTAGTTTTGTGCGTGTGTGTACTTTTGTCGATTCACCACAAAAAATTATATTAAAAAAATCGAACGATCTGGCTATCTCCATCGGTGACGTTGAACCAGCGGTGGGCCTTCCACATTCCTATGGTAGGGCGTCAGTCTTCACATAAGAAAACCACTTGTGAATGTGTATATATATACACACACACACATGCTTTGAGTAAATCGAGTTTGAGCAAATTATTTAACTAAACAGTTCTGGGGACAGTGCATATTTCCATTGGCGGTTCTGAGCTGCTGGTGGAAATTCCCCATTCCTGTGACAGGGGGGACAATTTTCCCAGCCAAATGAATGCCCCCACATGAAGGTATTCATTGCATTGGCACTTGAAGGATGGTGGGCCGAGTGAACCCATACCCCAGGATATCAACTTGCAAGCTTCAGAACGTGAGGACAATCGCTCTAAAAAATAAGTTGGTCGGGTAACAAATTATTAAGGGAATTCTAAGATTGTTGATAATGGAGAAAGTCTAAATGTCAAGATGTGACCTTTTGCAAGCCGTGAGTATTTCAACCCATCTGGGAAAATGTTTGTTAATGAGATTTTCGTAGATGTTATTTTAAAATTAATTATTTAACGCCAAAGTGTGTGTGTGTGTGTGTGTTGTTTTTTCTTTCTTCCCGTGCTGATGGGAGGAGGAATTTATGAGCGCTTTGACTTGTCCCTGAGCGTCGTCTGGATATTCCCATGCCGTCGTGAAGCCGCACGAAGCGACGTTTCGTAGAAATTCCGTGACCGACGGGGGAGCCGGTGCGGCTCGCGGTGAGGGCATTGGACGTCGCCCCCTTTAAGGACACGTGGTGATGAGGTCAGGTTGGCCGCAGACGACGCACACAGCTCTGGGATGGCTTTGGGAGCGGGTTCTGCCCTCACCATGACCTCGCAGGCGCAGGCCACTTTTGTAAATTGGGCTCTCGAAAATACAGCGGAGTACTCGCGCGGGCGCCTAACGTTTTAGCGAACCTTCCGTTCTTATTAGCGACGATTTGAAGTTTGAAACTGTGTTCCGATTAAAGTAAATCACATGAACTTAAAAACAGATTCACGTGAACTTCTTCACGTGAACTCAATTTCTTCACGTGAGCTCAAACTTTCATCACGTGAACTTACAATCAGATTCACGTGAACTTCTTAAAGTGAACTCAAACTTTCTTCACGTGAACTTAAAAACAAATTCAAGGGTCCCTGTTGCCATTGCTGCTAAATGCAATCGTTGTGGCTGGCCCTCATCACAGTTGGCGGTGTTTATGCGTGTATGTTGAGCTTTCACACCGTACGTAGCCAACCGTGTTAATCGGAGGTGCGGAGTGAAGGATAACAAACAAACACAACAACAAAAACTCGCAATTGCTATGGCAGGGTCCAGTACCGTATACAAATATATTTAACAAAGAGCAACCACCACTTCTGCCTTCTCACCAAGTGATGCAGCCCAATCAGTGAGTGCGCATTTTAACCAACCCAGTGGAATAATGGTGATGGTAATGGTCGCGTTGATGATAATGATGGGGGGGGGGGATAAGTTAATCGTGATTGGAATGTCTTTACAAACCCTCACTGTAATGGTGTCGCTTTGTAGGCCTCGTAATGTGCTTGGGGATGAGCCTTCAGTAAGACGATGTCACCCACAACAGGGCCATGGGACCCTGGGCAATCATTAGCTACGTATTCATTAAACCCCCACCATTCAGATAATTCACTGAATTGACACAATTCAGGGTCACAGTTCATTTCACCGATTAAATTTATATTCCTCCACATCTCGTTTTTTTTCATCACGTTGATATTGTTTTTAGCAATTTCGTTTTTGGTCTCATTCGGACAGTTTTGTTTCGGTCATTTATCATACACTTAACATTGTTAAATGATTTGTCTCATAATTTGGATAAATCACCAATTTGTATCGTCACCTGCCTGGCAAATTATGGCATGACGAAAGGTAGCGGAGCTTCCAGTCAACATGTGACACGTGGTAGGGTCCTCTAGTCAATCCACTACTGTATGAGGGGCTCCCCACGCCGTGCGGTCCACGGGCATTCTTCAACAATACTTCGCCATGTGCCGGTGAAGGTGGGTGGGCAGCATAGATGTCACAGCGTAGTGTAGCACAACAATTATTGTTTCAGCACTGCCTTCTGCAGGCAACGTAGACAATGGTTACTGGTGGACAATGGGTTTGTAGACAATGGTTACCTACTCTTAGGTTCTTTCGGTAAAGTCACGTAGATAGGAAAATAAAGAAATAATATGTTACGACGTTTCGATCGCAACAACAAGCGATCGTCCTCAGGTGAGAGAGAGAAACATGCCTCTGTGACGAGGCATTATATAGAGGGGGAGGGGGGGACGTAAAGGGGGCGAGAGGGTGGAGATAACATTCAAAGAGAGGTTGGGTGAGAGAGAGGAAAGAAATGTGAAGCTTAGATATCAAACTTAACAAAATGTATAAATGTAATGCAACTCAGAGAGTCGGCGAACACAACAGTTAACACCTTGCCTGGTTGATCAAGTCCTTCCAAAGATTGATACATTTTGCATCCATCTTCTCGGTTACCTGTAGACAATAAAAACCTGTAGACATTCGTACCTGTGGACAATAGACCTGTGGACAATGGGACCTGTGGACAATGGGACCAGTGGACAATAAACTCGTAGACAATAGAACCGGTGGACATTGGGACCACAGATATTGAGAGAGGGAGGGCATCAACTGTTCATTGACCAGCCAACTACCATCAGACACACAATGACATGGACTGTGATATTGAAGGCAGCAGTAGCAAAGGTGCGGGCAGAGCACCGTCATTGGCTCTGATGACGTCTTGATTCTGCTTTCTGTTATACCACGAAGTTCTCTCAGCTTCACATCATCATCATCCTCACATCCATGATGATGATGATTTCTGTATGAAGCAGAAGGCCATTATCGGTTTTGTTGGCAACAAAAATAATAATAATAATTTAAATTTGATTGATCTATTTTTACTTGATCTACTGGAAGCTTCTCCGGCAACAGGAATCAGTGTTGTGGGGCAGGCGGGGCAAGGCACGCAGCCTGTAGTCCAGCACTGTGAAGGCAGCGAGGGTTGGTGGATTACACACAAATGTTGTGATGGTATATTATGTTGGACTTCTTTTACACCGTACGTAGCCAACCCGTGCTAATTGGAGGTGCGTTGTGAAACTCCCCCTCCTGTGGGCATCAAGGCGTCATACTCCTGGCTCGCCGGAGAAGGCAGTACACAGCAAGTTGACTAATCGCCATCTGTTTCTATCTGTACGAGGATGGAACGTTGTTCCCTCTCACAGGGCGTGGGTTTTCTCCGGGTGCTGTGGTTTCCTCCCCACTTTATATGTCACGGTGGTGAGATGTTAACTACCTCGCCTGGTATACAGGAGGTCGTGGGTTTGATCCCGACCCTGACGCCTGTATATTTGGAGTTTGCGTGGTCAGTCTCCCCGTGGTAATGTGGATTTTTCTCCGGGGCCTCTGGTTTTCCCCTCCACATTTAGAAACATGCCTTTTTAGAGTATTTGGCTGCTATGCATTTCCAAATAAGCCATTTTATTAAGCTATCATGTCTGAAAAAGAGCTGTATAGCTCAGTGTGCCTTACCTGGTAAAATGAAAATAGTGGTAGTCGTAGTCCTGTAATGAACAATAATTAATTGGCTGAAAACATCTTCAAATAAAAACCCAACTTGGCAGGACCATATTTGATGGAAACGAGTCCTAAGCCGCAGCGTGGGCTCTCCTGGATAAATAAATCATTAAGTAAAAGATGCTCCCAGGGCCTAGAAAGAAACGATACAACCTAAAAAACAACCCATACCGGACGGCTGGTACAGCCGCAGCCGCCGCTGCTGCTGCGATTCCACAACTGGCGGTGCTCAGATTGGGCGTTTGAAATATTTGGCCGGCCATTCTGCGCACGTGAGATTATTGCTTCTCACCTCTCGATTTCCGCCGAAACTTGCTGACACTTGGCCGTGCGTGGCAAACATTTTTTTTTTGTTGCCCGTGAATTTGTGGGTGGACACACACGAAAAAACTTCTCGACCTTTCTGACACGTTTATTTATTTAACCTTTATTTTTCTAGAAACGTTCTGAAAAATATGGTGTGGTTATTGCTTCTCCTTTTTCCAGAGTTCCCAGAACGAATGACATGTATAATTTTTTCTAGCATCTGTCAGGGCATATGTCCAGTTATTATCTGTGTGCCTCTGTGTATGTGGAGGAACACTGCAACTCTCCCGGTTCGCGCGCTGCGCTACGAACCTGGCGACCCAAGTTCAATTCCCGCTCACGACCATCAACAGTGACGATTATCTGAATTGGTACCTGGGCCTCCCCTAGATCGACTCAGCCTAAAATGAGTACCTCGTCCGATGTATAAAAGCATCGCCACTAGGGAGACGAAGGCGGCTGGGCGTGGTGTTGGCCACCCACCCCCTCGTGTGCCGTTCCGGCCTTCATAGGTGCTCGCTAACAGCACTTGCCCCAACAGTCTGTTAAGGCTATACGGGGGATCTTTGTCTTTGTTTTGAGGGACAGTGCAGCGGTTAGACCGCCGTCCTACAAACCCGGCAGCCCGAGTTTGATTCCCGCTCGTGGCCAACACCAGTGACGATTATTTGAACCAGTCATGGGCCTTCCCTAGATCGACTTGGCCTCAAATGAGTACCTTTTGTAATGTGTAAATATTGACACTTGGGAGACAAAGGTGGCCGAGCATGGTGTTGGCCACCCACCCCCTCGTGTGGCATACAGGTCCTCATCCCATCGGTGTGATTAGCGTAATACTAAATTGATGTGCCCGCTTGCGTGTGTGTGGGTGCAGTAGCTTCGCTCTCACCTTTTGCAATTCCACGAACGTTTACGATTCGGGGGTCGCAATATTGATCCAAGGATCGGTCATCACATTTAAGCATTGCGGGGAATTGTTGCACCACTGGTGGCTGCAGGAGTAACGTGAACCCATTGAACACAACGTGTACGAATGCAAACGCGTCGATTCTCACGCCGATTCAGTGCTTGCTTGTAGCGTGGGCTGAATAACCGACTCTGATCGAAGAGTCCGTGCATCCGCCGCACACCGTGCGCGTCCGCGCCGCTGTGCTTCCCTGCTGTTATCGTGTGCCCGCCCTGAATCTCGGCGGCTTGCTCTCGACTCGTGGGCTTGCACGTCACTGGGAATTACAGCTGGCGTGTGACCTCCCCTCGGGTCAACTCGGACTGAAGTGAGAGAGACAAAAGCAACTGTGCATCGGTGCTGATCCCACACCCCCCTGTGCGTCCGTCCGTAATTTGCCATCTGTGAGAGGTGCTCGATAACAGCACTTTGCCCTCGCAGTCTGACCAGAAGCGAGGCTTTTGGTATTGTGGGTGTGCGTGCGTATTGTGTGTCTGTATGCGCGCGTTATGTGTGTCTTGCGATGGGGAGCCGTAGCGCAAGCCAGAAGCGCGCTGCGCTACGAACCCAGCGACCCGAGTTCATTTCCCGCTCACGGCCACCAACAGCACCAGTGACGAGTATCTGAACAGGTCCCAGCCTCCGCTTGGTCGACTCCACCTCGGTTGAGTACCTGGTGCGGTGTGCAAACATTGCTACTCAGGAGACAAAGGCGGCCGCGCTGACCATCCACTACTTCGTGTGCCGTGCCGGCCTTCATAGGTGCTCGTTAGCAGCACCACTTGGCCTAAGAGCTTGTTAAGGCTACACGGGGGGAGGGGGGGGATCTCTGTCTCTTCTGTGTGGCTGGCCATAGCTAATGTCAGTGACGAGTTATATCTGAAAGCTTCCCCTACGTTGAATCAGCCAGATGAGTACCTGGTGCGGTGTGGAAACATCATCGGCACTGGGAAGACGAAGTCGGCTGTGCATCGCGATGGGGGGGGGAGTGATCGTTTGTCTTTATCTTGTATGTGTCGTTGGGAATCGGTAGCGCAGCGGTTAGCACACCCCGCTGACCCCAGTTCGATTCCCAGCAATGGCTAAAATCACTGGGTGATTTGTCTCCCTTCAAAGGATGCCCACTAACAGCAGTTGCCCCAGAAGTCTATATGCCTACATGCGGGGGTCGTTGTTTCTGTGAGTGTGATGAACAAAAAAAAGAATCCCACGTATATACATTGAACATTTATGGAAGGACTGACTCATCAGTTTAAAAATCTGTTTTGATGCTCGTGATACATGCGTCGAATTGTGAGTGTGGGGAAGCGATTACTTAGCATTCGGACTAATGGAGTGTGAACAAAACTTGTCAAGACAAGATGTGAAGAAATGAAAAACTACGTGGTACAGACTTTAGCTGAGATCATCAACTCGCTAAATTGGAGAACCTGGTCTCATAACAATTGCAATCTGATTTCTTTACCTCGGCAAGGCCTCGCTGAGTCTCAAGACTCCTTTTCAGGAGGGCCCTGCACTGGGATGTCTGGGTAATTCCAATGAGAATTTGGTGTGCGGGGGGGGGGTGACCAGAGTATCCAAAGTTAACCCACGCATAAGTCCAACAGTCAAACTCCGCACAGATGCGTTCAAGGATTCATTTCCGTACTACCATTTTTTTCGGACCACCTCTGAACGACTTGTGGCTGCCAGGGAGAATCAAACCCCAGATTTCAGCAGCGCTGAATCTGTGTCTCCGAAAGTGGCCATTACGAACACTTCCGATCCCCTCGGACCCACATCATCACCACTGCCGCGTTGGAGTTTAGCACAATTTGCGTGCAACAAAAATGCGATAGAAAACCCAAAAACTCTCTCTCGTGTCAGGTCCGACGTGGCTTTCCCTGGTTAATGTGCCGATTGTTCAGCGGGGCATGGCCCTGAAATGCTTGGCATTCCAGGTCTGTTGGAAGTGGTAGCTGCCTGCAGTCTGTCGCCAGCCATCACACATTAATCCTGCAGACTTCTCACATAAATCTCTCTCACAAGCAGGTGTGTGTGTGTGTGCTTGTGTGTGTGTGCTTGTGTGTGTGTGTGCGTGCATATGAGGCATGGCTGCACGTGTGTGTGTGTGCGCATCAGCACTGGGGAGACAAAGGTGGCCGGGCGTGCTGGCCACCCACCCTTGTGTGCCTTGCCGGCCTTCAGAGGTGCTTGATAACAGCACTTGGCCCTAAAGCTTGTCAAGGCTATACGGGGGGAGGGGGGGAGGGATGTATCTGTCCTGTGCGCCCGGCCATGGCTAACATCGGTGGCGAATTACGTGCTTGAAAGCTTCCCCCTACGTTGACTCAGCCAGTTGAGTACCCGGTGCCGAGTGTGTCAACAGCAGCACCGGGAAGACAGCGTCGGCTGTGCATACGACGGCTCTGCTGGCGATCGCAGCCCCCGTGGTTTGCGGTGTGCCGCCCTTGATGGGTCTCCCCCGCGCGCGTTGCCCGCCGCACGCTTTCTTGCCCGCCAGACAGCGTCGGGGATCTTCTTCTTCTTCGTGCCTTGCCGCCTGCGGTCTTTTGGGAGTGACGGTGGCGGTGCGAGCCGCCGAGGCCACGCGCAGCGGTGCATCGGGGAAAAAAAATAATCCAAATCGAGTGCGTTGTAAATTGGGGAAAAAAAATAATTAAAATCGAGTGCGTTGGAAATCGGGAACAAAAATGTTCATTCGCTTACCCGACGTTTTGGGGGGGCCGGACCGTTCTTGAGGCTCATGTTGGGGGGGGGGGGCATGCCCCCATTATGTGTAAAGTCTGACGCAGCAGATGTATGGATTGATGCAGGGATTGTGCTTTGCTTGGACACGGTTATTATTTACTTTGGGCTGCAAAAATGTCTCCATCGCTCGTCCTCCGCTTGATGTATTTAGCTTTCTACACGAGATGGCGCGTGCTGCTGTTGTGTTTGTGTGTGCGCGCATCTCCCCCCCCGATACATGATGCATTGTTGTGAAAGCCTCTCAATATGATCATAACCAATTGTTTCAAATATATTCATCAGTCAAGGCATTTCACACAAGCCTGTCCTGTACGGCGTGCCTTCATAGTATGTTCCGGAGATGATTGTGAATAGCAAGATTCGTGGATAATGATGTTGGCTTACGTAAACATGTCTTTGTAATTAATTACCGTAAATAAATGTGTAAATAAGCTGTTAAATACACGAAAATTATAATAACACAACAGCATAAAATTAGTTCTAATAAACGTGAAGTAAAACATTATCTTTCTCTCACGATGCAGTCGTGCAGAGTTTCAGATGCGATTCGCGGATAGCCAAAATCGCGGATGGGAAGTGAGTGAATAACGAGGGAATACTGTGTAAATATACATATAGACAGCTCAAAGTAAGAAAAAATAAGAATACGTTTTACCCTCTCTAGCAATAAAACCGGTGTTAATATATATTCTTAGGTTTTTTCGGTAAAGTCACGTAGGTAAAACATCAAAATTAATGAAAATAAAATAATTTTGATGTTTTACCTACGTGACTTTACCGAAAAAACCTAAGAATATGATTCCTTGCAGTCACGAAAGCTTCAAATCTAGAATCGGTGTTAAGATGTTCACTATCCAAATAGAAACATTTTGGTTTAACGCGGAATCACGTCTGCTTTAACCCACACGTGCTTGTGGCAAACATGCAAACCAACATGCTCTGATCATAGGGGCCGTCCATAAATGACGTCACGCACCTGGGGGGGGGGTGGGGGTCAGACATTTGTGACGATGTGTGATGAGGGGGGGGGGGTTGAGAAATGTGACGTCGCATCAAAATGCGCAACTTTAAATGAATATAGAATTGCTATAACACTAATTGTAATAACAACACTCCTAAAACATCAGAGTGCAGCGCCACATTAAATACGCACTACAATGACAATAGTTTAAAGCGATTTGAAGCATGTTTTATTTTTCAAAATGGAAATATGGTTTTGGGAGGGGGGGGGCAGAGCTTTATGACGTCATATTTGAGGGGGGGGGGGTCTGACTTTTTGTGACGAGGGTGGGGGTCAAAAATCGTCCAAAATCACGTGACGTCATTTATGGACGGCCCCATAGTTTGCATGTACACCGCAAGTACCACGTGTCTGGTTAATGCAGACTTGATTCCTTACAAAAGGTTTCTGTTTGGTGTTTGAACGTCTTAACACCTCCTGTTTTATGGCCTGAAAGGGTAAAACCCATTCTTATTTTCTCATACTTTGATACTGGCAAAGATGTCCCATTTTAACAGCTCAAAGTGTCGCACTTGGGACACGAAAGTCACAAGACACTTGGCGTGGGCCACAAACACCCCTTTGAGTGCCGTACCAACCCTCATAGGTTTTCGCTGATAGTCCTTGCCCCGTAGTCGGCAACATTAAACAGAGGGATCTGTGTCTCTTTGCATGTAAATACAATGCACGTTTCATATGAAGCTGTCACAGTTCATCAGTCTTGAGTGGTCACAGTCCATTACACGTGCCGCTGTAGATGTCCTCATTTGGTGTGTGCTATATTCTTTTTTTAGAGCGTTAGTTCATTTGATGTTATGTTATAATTGAGCAAAGGATGTATTTTATGGATGTCATTAACCACACAGGTACGTGTGGTTAATGGAGACAAGATTCTTTGAAAAAAGATGTTGTTTGGTTCTTTAACATCTTGACACCTCTCGATTTAGAGCTTTCGTGACTGCAGGGATTAATCTTCTTGGTTCTTTCGGTAAAGTCACGTAGAATGGAAATAATAAAACAAAACATAATAAAATAATTATATTGGTTCTGTCAGTAAAGTCACGTAGAATGGAAATAATAAAATAAAAAAAATAGAACATAATAAAATAATGATATTATATTATTTTAGTATGTTTTATTTTTATTATGTTAATAATAATTATGTTATATTATTTGATTATGTTTTATTTTTATTATTTTATTATTTCCATTCTACGTGACTTTACCGAAAGAACCAAGAAGAAGATCTTAACACCTCCTATTTTATTGCCAGAAAGGGTAAAACCTATTGTTATATAGAGGTTTTTGGGTTAGATTTGCTTAAATATAAATGTGTCGTTAAACCCCCCTGGCGGTGGCAGGGTTAACGACATATTTATTTATGTAGTCTAACCCAAACACCTGTTGTGGACTACGGAAGTTGTTGCGATTTCATCTTCCGGAGCCTTTCCCTGACAACTATGAACAGGTTTCGCGAGGGCGATTCTTCATTTATTGATCTTTTGACGTGACTCCAATGGCACATTCGGTGAAAATTCGGTGCACCGCTGTTGCGAGATGTTAACTACCTCGCCTGGTACGCAGGAGGTTGTAGGTTTGATCCAGACCCCGATGGCTGCTGTATATTTGGAGTGTGCATGTTCTCCCCGTGTGGATTTTGCTCTGGGTCCTCCGGTATTTTCCTTCACATTTAGAATCAACATCACGCGTTTTAGAGTATTTGCCTACCATAAATCTCCACATGATAAGCTACTTCGTTGAGGTATCATTTGTGGCCTGGTCGCTTCTGAAAAAGAGCTGGAAAGCTAAGTGGTAAAATAAAAAGTGTCGTTTTTAGTTTAGTTTAAATTGCTGATAAAAATGCAATACATTTATTCGGAAAACGATGTGATTTTGATTTTGACTTGAAAGATATCGGAGTCCGAAACAGTTTTGGGCGCTATTAATCGTGTTGAGTTTGAGCGGTGGAGCATTGGTTTCCACGCGGCGCCATGAACCGGGAGGAGCTGTTTTTCGATCCCAGCCACTGGTCCTGCACCCACCTCCTTCACCAGACAGTCCTGAACAGTCGTGGAGCGGGCAGGGGGAGAAGTATGGTCCAACAACCCCCTTGATTGGCACGGTGTGAGGAGACCATCAACCAGCAGTGGATCAACCAATGCTCTTCTCATTAATTTCAATGCACGTTATTTTCCATCACCGATATCTTCCTGAGCTTTTATTTCAGAGCGAAAGAGGCATTGTTCTTCTGCAAGCGCTTCATGTGAAATGTGACGTAGACTTACGGTTGTGAGTATTCTGGCAAATGTATTAATTAATTGACCCCCTTAATTATCAAGACGGCGATGGTTGCCTACGCCCCACACTCCAAGCCCTGCCAATTGTTTTTTATCGCTAGAAATGGGGGCGTGGTTTAAACAAAATTGTACACGAGATGGAATTTAATTGGAAAGGGAGCCCACAACCCCCTTCTGGGACTGTTGGAGAGCCGTGCGGTAGCGAGCAGTTTGATATCTGCGAAGCGCTCTCGAAATTACTTGCACCACCATCATCATCATTTCCCTACAGGAACGTCCGACTGGGGGGCAAGGAGCCGTGGCAGGGCAGAACTCTGAAGATGATTGTGGAGAGGCGGCAATTGCCGGGGAGGAATGAAGGGGAGAGACAGATTGATGAAAAATTGGGGAACGATTGGAAGTGGGCTCGCCCAAGGGAGGAGGCCCCTCGCTCAGCCTGGTGCTGCTCGTGGATCATCGCGTTCGACGATGCGCAGACCGTGCCCATCCAGGGTGCCTGGCTAGGGGGGGCGATGGATAACGACACCTTGAGGGACACACGAAGCGGTGGCCTCATTGACGGATTAGCGACCACGGCAAATGCCGCTATCTCAGAACCAGCAGAGATGGCTTGGAAGAGACCTTAATCTAGCAGAGAGTGAAAGTTATTTTTTCTGGGGCTTGTGATGGTGTCTGCTGCTGCTGCTGGTGGTGGTAGTAATAATGATGCCTTTTATTTCGCCAAGCATGTCATACAGAGTCTCAAGACTCTTTTTTTCAAGAGGATCCTGCACTGGTGTCTTTTGCCTTTTTCATTATTGAGTGAGGAAACTTGAGCTACTGGAGAAAAAAGTATGCCTAAAGTGAGTTCCACTTCAGAGTTTTACACGGATAAGGTGAAGAATTTATTACTCAAGTTCCATCTTATAGAAGGACCCGCAGAAGGAGTTATCCCAGAACTAATTACGAAATTATTTTAATCAACGTTTTTGGGTTTAGATCGCGTTATTTATAAATGTGTCGACGCATTTATAAATAACGCGATCTAAACCCAAAAACGTTGATTATGAATAATATTGGTCGCGAAAGCCTACGTGTTAAACTGAAATTATTTTAATTTACCTTTTTTATATCCATACACTAGAGGGCACATTTCCCTCTAAAGACGTATTCGTCACACGGCAGTCACACCCGATATTTGTGTTAATTTTCCGAACTAAAATGTAGCCAAAATGAAGTGGGAAAAACTTCATTTGAATGTTACTTATTTTTTTAAAAACATCATCTCGCTACTATTGAGAACCCAGTTTCTTCACGGCCGGATGTCTGGATTTCAACCCGGATCCAGTCGTTGCCGGCTCAGTGCTCTGACCCTTGAACTCACCCGGCCACAATAATTGAAGCCACCTTTTATGATTTATACAGTAACGAACGGTGCTTTCAAACCCTTATTCATTTTTTGCAGGCGGGTATTCGTTTCGGGCTGTTACGCCTAATTACAATTTAATGCACTCCGGAGTCACGCATTTATTTCAGCCACATTGCTCCAATTGTTCCGTTGCTTTGCATTCCTTATATTTCTGTCGCACTCCTCTTCAGCATTTTGCGCTAAACACTCGGGGCTAAATCGTTGATAATAAAACGTGACCCCCGCGTGAATGATTGCACGCCAATATGTGTATGCAATTTGGGTAAATTGGGGTGGGTGGGTGGGTGGGAGGGGGAAATGTCTTTTGTCATTTATTGAGACCCCCGGCTGAAATATTTCACCCCTTGGAAATGAGTTGACCTCGCCCAGACAAATAAAAGACCTTAGCACAAACAAGTTCTGCTGGATAAATGTAACCCCCATCACCCAAGGCCAGTCTCTTAGCCCGTCAGGGTTAGGGTCAGGTTTTAGGGTTAGTGTAAAATTGGCTCATGAGGGTTATGGTTAAGCAAACTTTTATTTTTTTGTGGGGCGCTGAGCTGTAAATAAACATTGACGGGTCACTGGTTGCACACATTTGCATTGCATGCCGGCCGCAGGGATTAGCACGGTGCGCTATGAACGTGGCAGCCTGCGTTTTAATTCTGGGGACGACGGTTGCCGTCGGTGGCGAGTGTTATTCTGTCACCGACACACGCTGGCAAGCGTGGTGACGTATCGTCAAATAACCGCGATGATCGACAGGCTTCATCCGACGGTGGACTCGCAATGGGGCTGTAAGCTATTGTTGTAGACGTCAGGTTTTTGGTGATACGTAAAAGGACCTAAAGTTGTGTTTCTTCATCCACATGTTTCTGTGTAACCATTGGCAGAGTTGGATAAACAATGCAAGCAAAGCCGTTTTATATGGACAAAAAAGGGTTTTGATGAGACTCAGGCTTTTTTTTTAGAGTAAAGGTTGTTGTGTTCACTTGATTACTTTAATCCCCTTTGTATATCTTCACATTAACATCCGGTGACTACTCTATGCACCTGCGTTGTTCGCTTGTTGAGCATCTCATTTTCACTGTTAGTTTTTTATAATTATTACCTTGGAGCAGGCGAGCCGCTCTCCAAGCGCGCGCTCCGTCTCCTGTCCGTGCGCGCTGCCGAGCGTTTCCTGCCCACCGTGTAAGTGAGACGCGGAAATGTTTTCACGGCCATCGTCCGCTCCGTCTTCTCGGGTTACGCAACCCAAGATTTGTGAGCGGAGGGAAAAAATTGAACGCGTTGTCAATCTGGCTGATGAATGCGAGGCAGGTTAGCGACTGGAGGGGGGGGTGGGTCCGGGCTCTGCCGGAAGAGAAGCCGCTAAAAAGCCAATCCGCCTCCAAAAATTCAGCGTCGCTCAATTGAGACGCTCGCTTAAATTGAGTTTTTTTTTTCTTTCAACCGCTCCCCCGCCCTCTCCTCTCTCGCTCGAGGATGTGCTGTTTGATTTAAATGACGTGGCCGCACCTTTTCGAGTTGCGAACGTCATTTAGAAAAATTGCGCCGCTCGCGAGCGAATCTTTTTGGGCAGGGCAAGGCCTCCTCTTGTCCGTGTGCCCAGATTATGGATGAGATTTTTTTGGTGGTGCTGCGTGCGTTCATGAATTCTCTTCGCGCGCACTTCCGTTGCGCGGAGGACAAATGCAAGAATCTTGCGCGCAACGGAAGGATTTGTGCGGATTTTGGCACAGCCTTAGCAGGCGGCGTTGACGATTAAAAAATATATGATTAACAGTACTGGGTTTTTTGTTCCACAGTGTTGAGGTTTTTTTTGCTTTTTTTTTTAGTTCGCACAGCTTTAATACACTTTGGTGCAGCGTTCCATACCTTTTACTTGCCTTGGTTGAAGAATACTGCCGACTGGGGGAGTTCTTTCCTGGATGCCTTGTGACTTTAGTATCATTATTGCGATAAAAAAATGTATTATGATAATAATGCCCTTTATTTACCCATGAAAGTCTCATTTAGTCGTCAATCTCTCTATCTATTAGTGTCCTGCATTGGGATATTTTTGCCAATTCCCTTTGTAAGGAGTTATATCGTGTAAATCAAAGCATGTGGGTGGTCAAGCGAGGAAATGGGGGGTAGGGCTCATCTCCGTTGGTGGCCGTGAACCTACGGTGCAAAATATTTATTCTCACCGCAGGGGGCCAGTCTGTGCATAGGATCATCACACATTGATGACGTTCCACAAATTGGTACTGATTTTACCACCTCATGAGGATGATGAGCCACCTAGCCAAGCGTAATAGGCAATAAACTCCAATAAATGATCAAGAATAGTTACAGAGTGGCAGTTGAGGAATGGAACGTGTCCGAAGGGATGTCCACCAAGAAGATCAGCTTGTGTGTGAGTGCTGGGTGGATTGTGACAGAGATGCACCTGGCGATATCACTTCGGCTCGGTGCACTGTTACTGGACATCTTTGAAAAAGAGCTTCATAGATCATCGGATTCAACCATTATATATAAAATAAAATAAAATTCTAATCAGTCACTTAGTGAGAGATAACATTGCGTCTCTACCACGGTGGGCTCGTGTACTCGCTCGCGTTAGATTGCCAAGCGGCCAATCGGAAGGGGCATAAAGCCATCGACGGCAAACTCAGCCGAGCAATCATTGCAGTCCTTTGCTTCACAAAGGAGCGGCGATTGAGCCGCGGGGATATTTGTTTCCATGCTGCCGCTACCACCTCGCTTCAGCAAAGCCACGTTAAGGCACTTTAGATGCTGACACGGAGGCCATGCGTTTTAATTGCTGATTGTCCAAGCTGCCAGCTGTTCCATTATGTATAATAAATATCCTTGCGTGTAAGTTTAAGACGCACAATAGCCAATCTTGGCAGTCGTCGAACCGTGACAAAAGGGAAGACCGCGAGTGTGATTTCAGACGGCCGTTATTAAAGCGTAGCCATGCGTGCGCCGCTGATGATGAGGCTTGCGGCGGCTTGTTGTGGTGACTGTTGCGGACCTCCAGATGTTGACTTTTAGAAGCCGAGACTGGCGGGTGATGGTGATGGCACAAGCACCGGAGCGCTCTCGCGTTAATGGAGAGTAAACGCGCATTTTCACTCACAACCGGGGTTGGAAGCAGTGCGGTGGTTGAACACGGCACGGCGTGACATCAAACGGCAGAGTGCTCCGCTCGTTAACGCCACGCAGCGGAAGCTTGCCGGCCGCAAAGTCCACCTCGGTGTGGGCCAACCACTGGCCATCTGTTGTTTGGGGTTCCATGGTGGCGAGATGTTAACTACCTCGCCTGGTATGCAGGTGGTCGTGGGTTCGATCCCGACCCTGATGCCTGTGTATTTGGAGTTTGCATGTTCTCCCTGTGGTCACGTCGATTTTTCTTCGGGTCCTCTGGTTTTTCCCTCACACTTAGAAACATGCGTTTACAGTATTTGGCTGCTAAACATTTCCACATGATAAGCCACTTCGTTGCGCTGTGATTTGTGGCCCGGTCGCTTCTGAAAAAGAGCTAATTAGCGCAGTGGGCCTTACCTGCTAAAATAAAAATAGTTAATACAGTAGTTAGTTGATAGTTGGCTTTCGACACCAAAGAAGCTTCTGCCTTTCTCTTTGGGCCAGAATCCTGCTCCGAGTTCGCTGTGGGCCCCTGAAGCGAGCCTGCGTGAGATATTTCAAAACGCTCGTTCAGTCGCTGTTTCCACGAGCGCTAATGGGACTCCCTTTTGTCTTGTCGATTCGCTCCATCACCTCGTCGTTTGCCGCGCCACTCTCCATATTCATCCGCTGGCGCGAGCGAGCGCCGTTGTTAAAATGACGATGACTTTTTTGTGTTGTGTTTGGAAACGAGCTTCTTCATTCTGTCGCTTATTGACAGCTCGTTCACGGGGGAGGCTCAACAAGGGAAGTTAATATGCTTTTCTGCATAATAATAATGTTCATGAATATATTTAAAAGTTGTTAAAAAAATTAGTTTTTGTCTGCGTGCAAACATTTATGTTGACTCCCCCCTTAGAAATAACCAAGTGTAGACATTGTGTGGTCTCATTGGATCCGGAATATGTGAAGTCAGTCCTCTTTTAGAGAGACAATGTGGAATTTTCACCATTGTTTCATAAACCCCAGCAATTAATATGCAGGCGCAATATGATAATTGAGTACAGTACTTTGTAACTGGTAACTAAAGGTTCAAAATGTTACATTTTGCCTGTTAAGTATGAGATTTTAGGGCTTGCTCCCTGCCAAAATCACTGCGTACAAATTTGCATGGATTTGAATACAAGAATATTGGCTCCTTTGTTGAAAATCTCTATCGGCTTAATGTTACGCTGCCACCGCGTACGGCGGCCCATTCTTTGCAAGGGTAAACTCGAGACCCTGCGAATTCTTGCTGATGCCACTGCTGGCGGAAGGTGATATAGAAAGCGCCTCCAGAGGGTGTCGGGCCGACTCTACGACACTGGCCAGATGCCTTTGAAGAGTTGGGAGTTTCTTACAATTTTCCCCACCACACACGACCTGCCGATCGAATAACATTGGTGAATCAATTTGCTAAGAGGGGGGGGGGCGAGGAGGGGGGGGGGGGGCGTTCTGAAACCTTTCGATTGTTTCGACTGCCTCGCCCCGGAGATCAAAACCCAAGTGAGCGACCTCTGGCTTGCCGAGTCCAGAGTGCGAACCATTGCTAACCAATTTGCCAACCATTGCACCAGGGCACCGTGAGCCGGCCATTCATTCCGTTTCACATTGCACTTCCCCGGGCCATGCGCGCCCCCGCCTGCACCCACAGCTCGCACACACACGCGGTCTCCGTGCCTGCCCCGCGTGAGAGCGCACGGTCAGGGAGGGCGCGACGTGCGTGGGCGAGCGTCGACGCCAAATTCTGATGCGCCTCCGTGGATTCCCAATCGATCGTTCTCCGCCCGGCCCGGCCCTCCTCCCGCGCGCCGATTGTTTTGCGGAACGCTGCGCGGCGGCAGGTTTGGAAAGAACGCGAGGAGGCTGCGGTGGTGGTGGCGGCGGTGGCTGCGAGCGCAAACGCACGGCATCGCCAGCGGGAGGGGGCGCGGGGAAGAGAGAGAGAGAGAGCCGCCGCAGGGGGAGAGGAAGACGGGAGTCGATGTGGAGCGGGCGAGAGAGGGGAGAGAGAGAGAGAGAGTTGGCTGCCGACGGTTATAGAAAAAAAAGCGTCTCCCGTTTGTTGACTCGTATCGTCGATGCCGTTGGGGAATTTGCCGTGGCGAGAGAGAGCGGAGAGGGGAGGGAGTGGCCACGAGGCGACGGCGTGCGTGGCGAGCGTGTGTGCCGAGGTGTGAAAAAAAACATCTGTGGGCGGCGGAGCAGAAAGTGCCGCACGCAGAGATGGGACCGGGGTTCAAAAATTGAGGTCTTCCTGATCGTTTCTTTTAGGAGGAGCCTCCGCAGGGCATGCTGGTGGGTAGGGCGGCAGGTAGCCTCGTCTCAACGAAAGAGATTCTCTACCCTTCTCTCTTCCGTAAATATATTTTTATGTTTCTCATTAATACATGCCCATGTTGTGTATATATATGTACACGGATTTTTTTTTTTGCTAGATGTATTATTTATTGATGGCGTATTTGAGCCTGTATCCTCACCCGGCCTTCCATTTGCATAATTTTGGGCAGAGTTGCGTTGAAATGTTTGGCGTGACATCAGCAGCAGACAGCGATCGACTTGCAGAGTGGGAAAGTGGGGAAGTCTTGTGCCCCAGCGAGCTTTTCTTTTTTGCTGAGAGCGGCACAAATGAATAGATCATGGAAACTTGAAGATATATATCTCAGGCGCTGCGACTGAGTGGGATTTTATGTTTGAAAATCTTGGAGTGGGAGGTGAGTCCGTGGTTGCACACCCATGTCAGTGCACGCATATTCAGCACTCACACTTAACCATACAGACAGAGATTATATGTTTACCTCGTATGGCCTAGGGGCAAGTGCGCACCCACATACATTAACACACATACGCAGACACACATACATTGCATGCATAGACAGAGGCATTCACACAAACACAAACAAAGACACATTTCCCCCGTATAGCCTTTACAGACTTTTGAGGCAAGTGCTGTTATCGAGCACCTATGAAGCCGGCACGGCACACAAGGGGATGGGTGGCCAGCACCACGCCCGGCCGCCTTTGCCTCCCCAGTGGCGATGTTTACACACCACACCCGGTACTCATTTGGGGGCTAAGTGGATCTAGGGGAGGCCCAGGACCTGTTCACATAATCGTCACTGGTGTTGGCTATGAGCGGGAATCGGACGCAGGTAGCTGGGTTCATAGTGGGCGCGCTAGCCGCTACACTTCAGCTCCTCACACACACACACAATTCACACAGACTTTCACACACACATAGACGTTCACACACACAAACACTTTCACATACACGTACATAGCTATTCACACAAATACACACAAACATTTCCCCCCAAACACTTAGGCAGCCACATACACACAGGCTCGTGATGTGTGTCCACCCTTGTTATGGGAGTTAATATTTTCCACAGTATCACTGGCTGTGTGTGGCATTTCTCTGACCTATGCACTTGTTATTGGTGGTATGCACGCATTATTGTTTTTTTCTCTCCAAATTAATTTCACTTTTAATTATGGCTTATTTAGAAGAATCAATTTGCACCCTTGTCTTGATACATTAATTGAGTGATGTAATGCGGAGAAGTACCCTGGACACACTCGGTTTGTCCTGTGTAAATACCCGGCATAGGAATGTGGACTGTCCAGATGCTCTTTTTCGACAGCGATGGGCCCTCAATCGAGCAGAGTGACACTGTGTGACCTTTGACGTTGTGGACGTACGTTAATTGTTGAAGCTTCGCTGGTTCAACAAACGCCTGTGGTCATTCTGCCATCGCTTTTCTTTTAGGGATCCCCGCTTCCGTTGTACTGGGCAGCAAACTGGACTTGCAATCCAGAGGTCGCCGGTTCGAGCCCCTCAACGGGGGCAGTTGAAACAATAGCCCAATTGTCTCAGACCCCCACTGCCTCTGTCCACCCAGCGGTATAAATCGGTGCACCACGGTTAAGTCGATCGGCAGGTCCAGCGTGTGGTGGGGTAAATTGTCGGTAACCCGGCCTCTACCAACACGTGTGACCAGGGCGGAAGAGTAGGCCAAATGCTCTTTGAAGTAGGGGGGGGGGGTTCTAGAGCTATCTCTCTCACTCTCGAGTGGCAGCACTTGTTCCAGCAGTGGAGTAAACAAGTACGTTCAGGGCTGCACATTTCCTTTTTTTTCTCTCTTTCTGTGTCATCTACAAAGTTGGCGCTTAAGGTAATCCATCGCGTGAATTCCTGCTGTGCCTAAGTTCACAAGGCTACCAAGGATGTTTTTATTTATTACTCCCCGGCAGATGAAGTTGATCATATTTCAGCAAAACCCTTCAGATCAATGGACCCGCACTTGTAACGTTCTTGCAACATTGACGGATGCCAATCGATGCACCGTTTGGAGGCAAAGTTATTCTTTGGGAAAACACGACGCAATCCCTGCCATGTTTTGCCCGCACGGCCAGCACTGGGCAATCTCTCGCGGCACAGACACACACAGCAACCCCCTGCTATGTTTCGCAATTATAGTCCAGGGGCTCAGGCTGTTAATGCGCGGTAACGATCAATTTAATTCGTGCCTCCTGCGTGCGTTTAGCGAAGCGAAGGGGGGGAAATTAGAGGCAGCTTCTTCTTGACTCGGCACCGCCGCGGTAGGAATCGCGAACCTTTTTTGACGAGCTCCTCATCCCCGCAAATATTGACTGGAATCTTCGAAGTTAGCGGCCGCGATGTGAGGAATGTGTGGACGGGATGGGGGGGGGGGCGGTTGGGGGGGGTGGTGCCTACGTGTGTAACAAATAATAAATCGGGAGACGCCGTGAGGGGGGGGGGGGCGCGCTGGTTCAGCGATGCTCGGTGCCCCATGTCAGAGCCGCTGAGTCGGCGAATTCGGAGACCCTGGGTTCGAATATTGTGGGCCGCATGCCCTAAAGCTCACCTCTTCTCTATTGCCCATTCTCTCCCTGTTCCCTCCCCTCGCCCCTCCACTCCTTTACCCATCCCTCCCCTGCTGCCCTTTCTTGCTTCCTAAGTAACCCTTCTATCGCTGTCACTCGTTCATCAATCCTTGTCACACGCCTCCTGCCGTCTGAATCATTCCCTTCTGTCACCGTTTTTTTTTTAACTACGTCAAGTGTCTTGAGTGAAGGCGCTCTAAATACCGTATATAAAATTATGTTAAATTAGAAATGGGCTCTGCATCATCCGTGTTTCACTTCCCACGATGCAGTTTTGCTGCAAATGGTGAAGGTGCAGCCCTGCAATAGCTCGCTCGCGCGCCACTTCTGGCCTAAGGGGGCCTCACCGGAGGGAGCTCTGGCGAGGCACATCTAGAGCAGGGGTCCCAACCCCCGGGCCGTGGACCGGTACCGTTCCGTGGCCTGTTAGGAACCGGGCCGCACAGCAGCAGCAGGAGGTGAGAGCGGTGAGTCCGTGCGTGGCCCGCCCATTATTTTATTATTTACCACTTCCGTCCACGCCTCTTTCCCGCACTGCGCACTCGTCTCAGTCACGGTGTTGGTAAGCCCACAAGCTCTAACCCCTCAAGCTAACCCCTAGTAGCCACAATGAGTAACAAAACAAACGTCACTGGAGAGCTTCTTTGAAAAGGGGGAAAGACCCAATGATGAACCCCCCCCCCCCCGTCCGGTTCGTGAAAAAATTGTCTTCCACGAAACCTGTCCCTGGTGCCAAAAAGGTTGTGGACCGCTGCTCTAGAGGGTACTTGGCCTACTCTTCCACGCTGACCAGACGTCTCGGAAGTGGTGGGAGTGCCCATATTTTGCCCCACCGCACACTACCTCGACCAACAGAGTGAACCCATTAACGCTGCCTGGTGGACAGGTGGAGGGATGAGGGGGGGGTGGGTGTAATAAACTCCCACCGTCGTTTCAGCTGCAGCACCGGGAGATGAAATCGAACCGGCCACATCTGTCCGGTTTTTGCAGCGACACGTGATGATTACAATGTTTATGTAAATTTTAGTTCACAGCCAACTGCGTGGGTTTGCCGCTCCAATGGGTTTGCAGGCTGCACGGAGCGATGCCCGGCTCTTCGGTTCACGCGTTGAAGTGGGGGGAAACGATGTGTGCCGTGCCCCGAAAGGCACTTCGGAGTTCATGCTCAGTGCGGTTGACTTTGACATTTTTTTTTTTTTAAACTCAATGTCTAATTCTGCAAAGCTGCTCATATGTCAATCCACAACTTTTTGGTTGTCAACTTTCCCACAGTGGCATGTGCATTCTCTAAAGATAAAGTCACTCGGTCCCTCTGTCCAATCTCTATCGGCTCTGAAGAAGGGCCAGGACCCAAAACGTTGGGCTTACTATATATTTAATTGTCACGTGAATGATTACAATTGCTATCTTCTAGAAACGCAGCTAAATGATGGATGCAGTAGCATTTTGATATGCGGCAATGTGTTTTCGAAGTACACCTTGGCAAGGCTCAGCCAGCAAGCTGACATCCCTAAAATTGTTAAGGTTCATCGCTAATACCCAAGGGGTCACAGAGCCAGTTTCGATTTTCAAGGGCTGCATAGGCGTGAGTAAGCAGCAAGTTGTAGTGCACACACACAAACACACACCGTATTCAGTAACAACTCCAGCCAGGTCCGATGCAATGCAGACAGTTGTCAGGCCTGAGCATGGTCATTGCGATGTCTGGCAAATTCCTGAATGAGTATAATTGTGCATTTGAGACAACGTGGTTTGCATTTCGATGTTTATATAATCCGAACTCCATGAACTATAATCTCTCAACGTGGTTTGAATTTCGATGTTTATATAATCCGAACTCCATAAACTATAATCTCTCTATATGTGACCAGGTAAGGCCCACTAACCTATACATCTCTTTCTCAGAAGCAACTTGACCACACTTGATATCTCAGCGAAGTGGCTTATCACGTGGAAATGTATAGCAGCCATATACTCAACACGTGTTTATAAGTGTGGAGGGATAAACCGGAGGATCCGGAGAAAAATCTACGCCACCACTGGGAGAGAGACATACAAACTCCAAATATACAGGTGTAAGGGTCTGGATCAAACCCACGACCTCCTCTATACCAGGTGGGGTAATGTGTATAACGTTGCGTGTCCGACTCGCTGGGAACTGAGGTGGATATGTTAAAAGGTCAGATTTGTGAACATTCGTATACAACGACAGTTGCAACCAGCATGCAGTGATGCCCTGCTCGGCGTGGGAGACTGATTGGTCAGGGGAGGGATACGTGGCTGTCGATTATGCGACGCGCTTGCTGTACTGGGATAAACAAACCAAAATCGTGCGTATGAGACAACAGCACGGATGTGCCAACGACCCGCTTGCTGGACTGCCACGTGACCGGTTGGTGCCCCGTAGCCCTGCAAGCCGGGCGTCACATGGGACGCGATGAGATCTGCGCGATCCACCAATGAATGTGTGCCAACCCTGCAGCAGGATCTTGTTTAAGGGGAGCGGGGGGGGCAGACATAGGAAAAACTCCGGGGAAGGGGGCACAACATCAGCGTTAAACAAACTTTGAAGCAATGTTAGCCGTTAAGCAGAATGAGCAGCGGTGGGATCTGCCGTCGTCTAATCGCGAATTCTGCTCTCTCTCTCTGCCACCCGCTGGTGTTTAATATTACAGCGTCATTTGTGACTTTAGTCTGGGAATGTAACAGGTGGGTGGGTAGTGGGGGTCGTGCCCCCCCCTCCCCATCCCTCCCCGCGTGACTCACTCTCACAGGGCCGGCACGATGCCCGCGTTTGGTGAGCTCGGACCGACCGATGTGGTGGGTGGGTTCACGGCTCGGGGCGTCGGACGCCGCCGCCGTGAACGCCGAGCCATCTCACGCTCGCCACTCTCTGTCTCTCCCCCCGGAGCCGTTACCACCGCCACCGTCCGTACCCGCGGGGGGGAGGGGGTCGGCGGCAGCTCCTCCCGAGCGGCGCGCCAATCAGCCCGCGATCGAAGATCACGCAGCGTCATGCGACGCTTGGGCTCCCGGTCCCGGTCCAAACATTTCGTTTTGTGTACAAAGTTTAAAGAGCGCGCCTTCCAACACGGGATTACCGGTCGTTGTGCGGCCGCCTCGGGGCGGGGGAGGGGAGGGGGTTGTGGACCGACGAGTAAGGAGACTTCAATGTTTTTTCGTCGGAGCTTTTGGACGGTGTGGTTGGGAAGGGTAGGGGGGGGTGAACCCAGAAGGAATTTGCCCGCCGGGCGCGATGATATGCCGGTATGCGCGTATTTGCGATGGCCGCCGTATAGCACGAGCGTGGGCGCGTCTGTCTAATGGGTCGTGTTGAAGGTGGCGACTGCCGCGAGGATTTAATTCGCCGGCGATCGATCGCGGTTGGGCGCTGTGGGCTCTCGCGCATCGCGCAATTAGCATAAATACCTGTGAAGCGGAAATGCCATTAACCCCGCGACGTGACCTATCTGTATTAATTTCAGCAGTGGTCCCTCCACTCCTAAAGAAAAAATTATCCCACCGCCGCTCCGCTATGCACCGAGTCATGAATTGGCTTTGGCTACAAGGCAAGTTTGTACAGAATTGGCTTAATTTGGTCCGCCTGGCTGTTAATGTTTAAAGTGATGGGGTTCGTAGATACGGACATTTTTACCGGCATTAAAAGCAATGGACCTGTGCCATGTGCAGGACAGTTGTTTTTTGACTCCACTGCTGGATGGTGCCTTCCCGCTCCTGTGAGGGTCGCGAGGGTTACTCGACCACGCTTCGCCGTGCGAAGGGGCGTGAGCGCATAAGTGCAGCGCAACCATGGATTTTGCTGCACTTGCCATCTGCCTCTTGCTGCGTAGCTCCAACCTGTTCGTGCCAGGCGGTCACCCACCCAAGGACTATCCAGCCTCAACCCTCCTCGGCTTTCGGAGTTTTGGAGGTGATCGGGCACATTCCAATGCGATTGGCCCGAGGCTAAAACCACGCTCAAGTTTGTTTTCAACGCTTTGACGGAGCCGTGTGGCTTCTTTTAACATCACCGTCTTGTGTAACCGGGGGGAGAGATTTGCATTGAGAGGGGGGGGGTGGGGTTTCTTTTTTTTTATTTCACCGAACGCGCCCGGGCATTTATTAAATCTCGTGCAATCTTGAAACGGTAATTCCTTTTGTAATTTCTTTGTCGTTAACGAGGAGCGGTGTTTGCGAGCGCGCCGAGACAGCTGCGATGTCCCTTTACGGCGCCTTTCCAACAAAAAAGAGAGAGAGTGCTCGCACGCGCGCGTATTCGCCGGGGCGCGTTAATTTAGAAAAACGTATTGCGGCTGCGTGTGGTTCGCCGCGACTCTGCCTCATTTTTACGCAAACGCTGTCTCGTACGCGTAAATAAAGGTTTGAAATTAAGCTGTGGAATTACCACCTCAGTTAATTGAGTCTTTTGAAATACTGTACGGCGCTTCAATAAATGTGTCGCTCTGAAACTAAATTAACAAGCTATTAAATATTATTAATTTTTTTGGGGGTGGTGGCGGGGGGGGTGGTGGGGGGAGGGTTGGGGGAAAGGGGGGGGTGTGGAGCGGTGGTGCACAGGTTTGCGCTCTGCTCTTTGATCCCAGAAACCTGAGCTAAATCCCTAGCTACAGCTGACATCAGTGTATGTATGTTGAACTTATCTTGCACCATACTTAGCCGACCGTACTAATCGGAGGTACGGGGGGGGGGAAGGACAACAAACTCAAGCACAAAAATCAGTTATAAAAATAAAAAGAGTTTTCAATCGAGATTTGAGCTGGGCAGTGGTGGCTGTGTACGCCTGTAATCCAGCAGTGTGAGAGCGAGGGTTGATGGATCGCATAAATGTTGTGAATTCCCCTTGCCGTGGGAATCGAGAGGGGGAGCCCCCCCATACCTTGGCTTTTGAGGAGACGGTGGCACAGCAAATGTGGCCGCCGCCACCTATTCCATCTGTATGGGGTAGAGAATTGCCCCCCCCCCCTTGGGCCCGGGGTTTTTCTCTGGGTGCTCCAGTTAATTTTTTTGAAATCATCTTCATATATAGAGCACCACAGAGCTTGGGCAATTGTTAGCACCGGCTCACCACCCAGCTGCCTTCGCGATTGGTTTCTCTTTGATTCCCCGGCGATTGCGTGATGCAATTTTCATGAATAACGCCACATATTTATTAAACAAGTGAGACATCGTTATTGTCAGAGTGCTTTTGAGTTCGTGTTTGCGGGTTTGTGCTGTAAAGGATCTTTTTGTTTCTTGTAGCACGACTTTTTGTTCGGTGACGTTGTCTGAACGTGTCCTGGCACCTGCCCAGCTTCACCGACGCGCCACGCCGGCCAGCGTGGTGAAGTATGGTCAAACGTGGCCAAAAGCTGATGCATTGAAATGCTGTTGCGGTTCAGCTCTATTGCAATCCATCGTTGAAAACAGAAGGAAAGTTTTTTTTTTAAGTTGAACAAATTCAACTTTTTCCCTCCGCCTTCCCACTGGCAAGTTTTCGGGAATAAAATGTCATCTGTCTCCTGGCACTCGCAAACATACACTCGAGTAAACATTTCATAATGCTTCGTTAAAATATTTGTACCTTGTTCATGACCGCGTACCTAGTAAAGAGGTCGTTGTTTTTGGAAGGCAGCATCTATGAGAATGTATTTATATTTTGTCGGGGTAAATATTGAATGTCCTCTGCGGTTTTGGAAGCAAACACGAGAAATTATTGATTTCCTGGAATATTTTTGAATCCAATTCCGCTCACATTTCATGCATGGCCTCCTTTTTTTGTTGCTTGTTTCAAACAAGCCATTATTTACGCCAGTAAATGTGGCTTTATTCACAACCTTGGTTTTAGAATTGCCGAGGTTGCATCTCGAACCTGAGGGGGACACTTTCCAAGTCGGACTTTTGAGGTCTTCGCAGTTTTAACCCAGTGGCTTGCGGAAACGGTTATGGTGTGTAGACCCCTCCACGCGAACAGAAATAACAGGTTTGTTTTTCTGCCTCTCGTCGCTTATTCATCACGCGGACTTGATAACGGATGGTTTAGTTTGATGTGGGGAAGGACAAAGCGATAAAGTTGTTTTGTCTGCGCTGTCCAGATGTCGCCCACAGAGGAGCTTGTGATATCGGTGTGTCAGTGTCACAGTTATAAACTGCCAGCACTTAAGCCTTGTGTTCATGCTACACGCTGATGCAGAGACATTCATTGGGGGCGGGGGGGGCATTGACTCTGATGGTCACATCCCAGCCAATAAAGAATGTCACTTTTTTTTGTATTAGCATTCGTGAGGATACTGGTGGTTAAATTGGCAAGGGGTCAAAGTGTCTCGCCGTTCCAGGTCAGCGACGCGGTGCAGTTCACCGGAGCCAGTGTGGTGGAAATTCCACGTTCCTACGGCGGGGCGGCAGGCTCGTCCGTATGGATCACTGCCGTTGACGTCATCCAAAGTGGGTACTCACTTTAGCGACCCTAGAGGAGGGGGGGGAGGGAATGATTGGCCAAGAGGAGCTCCGACAAGGATTCTAACTTCCACTGAAACCCCACTTTAGGTCTGAAGCCTGCAATAGCGGACGCGTATCGCTCCACTGCTGCATGGAGTGCCTTCCCCATGTGGTCGTAGCGGTTGTTTGACCATACTTCACCATGCTGGCGCATGTGATCGGGTGAAGCTGGTAGCATAGGACTCAGAATCAGATTCTTTATTTATCCTGGAGAAATCTGATGAGCTATGAAGCTCTTTTTCACAGATGTCCAGCAGGGGCGGGTCAGAACTACTAGTTCAACAAGCAAGTGTAAATGCGTTTAGTTTTTGAAAGCTGTGTATGTGAGCTTGTAGGTAATTCATATTCTGAAGCTAATTCATCTTCATTTTCCACTGCAGCTCCCAGACTACGGAACAACGCTTTGTGTTCGGTAATGAGACAGAGACAGAGTCGTTAGAGCTTTTCAAAATCTGTCTTGAAAGCTCTCCTCTTTAAACCGGCCTTCACCACCCCCCGCTCCCCCCCCCCCCCGGGGTCTGGCCGTTTACTCTGCACGTTCTGTTTAGTTCCTGCTTTCCATGCACGGCGGTGGCGCATTGGGGAACTGCAGATCAAATGCACTCTGCAAGTGTACGACATTATTATTGTTGTTGTTGTTAAAAAAAATGGTACCTTTTCGCCAGTATCAAAGTATAATAAAAATAAGAGTAGGTTTTTACCCTTTATGGCAATGGAACATTTGTGTTAAGATGTTCAAAAACAAATAGAAACTTTTTGTTGCTGCTCGTCCGGAGCTATAAATGCACCGATAGTGCGTTGTCTTTGTACTGTTGGAGTTCTCTGGCCTGACACTGGTGAGGCTGGGCCCTAAAGAAGGCTGTCTGGTGTAGACCAATCAGTTTCAAAGACGATGCTTATATTATCAGATCATGTTTATTTGCAAGTACGTGCGGTTAATGCGAACTTGATTCCTTGCAAAAGGTTTTTTTATTTGGTTATTGATTATCGTTGTCTTAATTCCCGTAACGTTTTGTACAAGTGTTTGTAGCAAGGCACCGATTGCAGTACTGCGTGCAAGGCACCCGACGGTCAATGCACGAAGGTCTGTACGTTGAACTTCCTTCGCACCGTATGCAGCCAACCGTGCTAATCGGAGGTGCGGGGGAAGGACTGCATACTAAACGCAAAAAGCCGTTAAAAAAAAATGAGGCTGCAATCTGGATTTAAAAGTACATGGCTCCAGAGGCTTCCTAATATCGGAGGGAAGAGCGTTCCAGGTGGCCGCAGAAGCGCATCTGTCAGCGCGTGATGCACAGACCATCTTAGTTTGACTGTTAGCCAAAAGCCGCTGCTGCGAGAATGAACGGAGTTTGCGTGATGCTTTATGCTCCTTGACCGGATCATTTGTGGTAAGCACTTTGTGTGTAATGAGTGCATGCCTTCACATTAATGCAACGTGACTTTACATGATTGATTAGCGTTACTTACAAATCACCATGTTGCCCGCATTGTTTGTATTGTACAGAGAACATTTTTTTTTAATATACCTTTATAAATATAATTCGCTCACCCATTCGCCCATATGTTTGGCAGGGGTCTAAGGGAAAACCTCCCGAGAGACAACAGGCCGAATCTGCTCCTCTGTGTGGCGCGCAAAAACACAAATGGCAGCGGCGAGGGGAAAGCATTCTGGGGGGGGGGGGGGGTGAACGACGACTGTCCAAGGTTAGATGCTGCAGTCAGGTGGTGGCCTTCCGGAAGAACAAAACAAAGCGGAGACAACTCAAAGCAGAATCCTCTTTGTTTTAAGTTTCTGCGTGGGCACCCAGAGACCCTGCGCTCAGCGCCCGCCACAGAAGGCGAAGCAGCATTACTAGAGTGCTGTGTGCAAGGTTCAAGGCTTCTCAGGCTAATAAAATACAGTGCGTTCTTATTGTAATCCGTGGCAGTGATGAGATGGCTGGATGGTTTGGGGGTTTGGGGGTGGGGGCAGGAAGAGTAACTGAGCTGAGATCCTGGGTTCGACTCCAGGTTTCATTGAAGATGGTCTCAGCCCGGTCACCAGTGACCCCAATAAAACAAAACAAATTCAGACAATTTTTACTTAATTCGATAAAGATTCCCGTCTGAATATTTAAAAATGTTGATTGACTGCCAAGCAATGCACTTGTTTCTGCAATTATGCTGCGTGGGTAATTTGCCTCATTGTGATTGCAAAGAAAGAGGTCACTTGAAGGATCTTAGGAGGGGCTTTGAGATTATCTTCCATCTGCAGGCTTCTAACACTGAGTGATGCACTGCTCACTCATCTGAGTGATTAATGACGCACTGCTCACCTGTATGAACACAGAGTTATACGACATGAAACCAATAGCACCACTGGAATATAATTTGGAATAATATTTATTTTATAAAAGATATATATATATAAAATAAAAATACAGAAAATGATCCCTATCAGGTTTTACAAAGTCTGGCTTGCTTGGATTTTCGATGAGCCCTCTTCATCATCGTCATCATTGCCATTGTTTACATCACCGCCTACACACTCAGGTTTTGCGCCCTGTAAACAGCTTCGCCCAGATACATTCAGTGGCAGCCCAACAACACAGTGATGATTTAATCAACGAATGTTGAGGAATGGACAGTCTTATCATCATCGTCGTCATCATCACCATCGTCTGCGATGGTGTACCCACTGCTGGATTGACAGCCTTCCCATGCCACAGCCATCCCTCAGAGTGCGCCGCGCCGCTGCCATCCATCTCGCTGAGCAGGGCTCGGGCAGAACACGTCGCGAGACGAGATGACGCCCGTGGATGAGAGAGGCGACACAATGGCGGACAAAGGAGAGAGCGCGTTGGAAAGGCCGGCCGCTGCCGCAGGGATGGAGGGAGCAAATGAGATCAGTCCAACAATGCAAAAATAATAATGTCATTGCCATGAAGATAAGTCCGCTTTACACCGTGCACAATGGGCACAAAGTCCACAGAGGATCGAGCATTACCAAAACTAATTGTGGAGAGTGTTGGCGTACGGCCACAAAACACGTGGCAGTGATCCTTGCAGCAAAAATCAGCTTGAACTACAAGGCCGATTTTCTACCAATATGTGTGATTGGCTTTGGAATATCATAATCCTCGTGAGCCCCCTTTGCCTGCTGTGTTCGGTGCACAGTTGACAGGTTGATTTAGAGACTGATCAAGAAACTACAAAAGTGTGGAGGGGTGGGGGTGCTTCCCAAATGTCAGGCTTTTTAAAATCCTGAACCCATTGGGGGCTCAATGGGTTCAGGATATTGCCGTAAAGTCACGGCACACCCTACTGCTGTGAGTGGGCAGTGCCACAAAAACTTGGCACACGGGAAGATCTTTCGTGTCGACCTGTCGGTGCGTAATGCTGTTAGCGGGAACCTTTTAACGTTGAGTGGTAAACAAACGGGGGCATGGTGTGACCAACACTGAAGTCACGCTCAGTCACCTTTGTCTGCCCCCAGTCTTGATTTTTAAACACCGAAACCAAGTAGTCGTTCGAAGATGAGGTAACCAAGGGGAGGCCTGGACTGGTGCAGCTATCACACACCAGAATTTAACTCTGGTTTGTTGGGTTTCTGGCTCGGCGCACTGAACACTACAGCACTCCCTGACCTACATCCGTTCACCCAGACTGTCAGAAAATTTCAGATGGCACAGAATTGATAATGTAGCTGCAGGGCTTAATCAAATTGCCGAGGATAGATTCACATCAAATAAACTCTACAACAAACTAATAGCCTCACAGTCACTCTGGCAGAAATGCTGCCAATCCATGTATTAATATCACACATTGATAGAATCAGTTTTTCAAGCGAATCAATCATTATCTCATATTGAATTGGATGTGAAACCCCATTGAGTTATCTGATCTATATTGAAAAATAGCTACCTAAGAGTAGTAACAATGATACTGTTTTATTGAGTCCTTTATCAATCAATCTATCGTTGGAATAGACAACAGCACTCACCCCACGGACCAGAGACATCGCTGAGCATCAAACTCAGACGGGCCATCAAGAGACTCAGACTCTCTTGCAAATGAAATCCGGGCCACTAAAGCAATGCCAGTGAATGCATGATTTTTGCGTGCCTTTTTTTCCCCCGCAATGGACGAAATACCCGTGGACAATCTCACAGAGCAGTTGATGGACCCTAGGTGTCGGAGAACGGTTGGACAAGAGATGTACACAAACGCCCTCTGAAAAGTCCTTCATGCGGACGTTTCTATCGTTACGTTGGAGGTGCGCACTTGAGGTTGCTTTAAGTCTCATGACGGTCGAGCTGATGCAAAGATGTTTTTAATTTTCTCTGCTGTCATTCATCCAAATGAACTGATCATCTAAGCCAGTCACGTGTAAATGGGCTGAAACCATCGACTCGCTGCACTGAGAACTCGGCTTAAACACAGGTGGCTGAAACCCAAATTCGAGCCCGCGGATTTCAGCGATGCCGTCTTGACGCTCTTTTCTCAAACAAATTTAATATGTGAATGGAAAAATAACAGAGTTGGCTTTTTTAGAGGGCCGTCTTATCGTAGGAAATGGATTGAAGAAGAACAGGGTTCGCTGTTTAGTATGCACCACAACACAACCCTCGCTTATCCACAAATTCAATTTGAGTAACTTTTCCTGCCACTTTTTTATGACATTGCTGCGGCCTTCTGAAAGTGCGGCGTCTTTTATTGTAGTTCACAATTTATTTTTCCCGCCAGACTCCAGATTATTTATCCATCTCCTGCTTTGTACGCGGCAAATATTTGAAGATGTTTTCATATACAGGATGTGCGGTTTTGTACGAATGTTTGTTCGTAAGCGTAAATACAGCCCCGTGCATTTCAGCCACCGTCCTGCTGTGAGGCCAGGTGCGGGTGGTTGGCACGTGATCGCAATGCAAAGTTTTGGAGATGGGGTTGGTGGATTGCTGTGAGAGCGGTGTGAGATGTTGCATTGCGGAGATAATGTGGAGCGTGGTAAGGCAAGTAGGTTGCCGGCCGACTATCTGTGCAAATTCTAAGTGGTGCTTGTATCTCTCTTGTATTAATTAGTTTGCTCTGAGCACTCCAGTTTCCTCACATGAGAAATAATACGAACAAAAATAAACTTCATCATCCGAACAGAATGTGGGGAATCCTCCTGCAAATGAGTCCTGAGACTCAGCACGACTTTACTGCGTAATGAATTGTGTCATTAACTTTATAACTTTTATGAGGAATTGTCTTTGTCATGGCTCAACACAGACGCTACCATTCCAGCTGTTGTTCAGATAAGATAGCCTTTATTTACGTATAAAGGTTATCTGGGGCGGACATGTGAGGAAATAGGAACGGGGGGGGGGGGTCGAAATCCACCACGCGTACGACAGGGAATAGTACTCAACACTGTCGTCTCCTGGCTACTCTACGAGAATCGGCTGTCCGCCATTCAAATACTAACCGAGCTCAGTTAGTATTTGAATACTCACCGAGTATTTGAATACTAACCGAGCACATTTCGGGTCGCAGCCACGATCATTGTAGAGAACATTCGTGAAGGTGGATTCATTATAAATGCCTGGGACTCAGGAGACAGAGCCCAAGGCATCTTGTCTGCAAATCAAAATAATATTTGGGAGAAACATCCAAAGCCGGTCTGTGGCAGCTGCCTTGTTCCATGCTGTGGCTGTAGGCGGTAATGTGTTACGAGTTTAATAAATGAGCCAATTTTTTTTTCTATTTGCATCATAAGAGGTTTGCAATCGTGGGTGATGAACATGTTTTGTGGCAGGCGCGGTTCGTCCTCTAGGAGCGTTAGGGTGCCGCCCCACCAAGCAGCTGGAGATGAGAAATTATTTTTCTAGTAAAAATGCTTTTCTATAAATAGTTTTTTTTGTGTGAAAAAGAAAAAATATATAATTATGATTTGAACGTGAATTGCCTAATGAAGGTAACATTTTGAATTGTTCATATTACAAACCGCTGTAGCACTGCGGTCTGATTTGTGTCTGGGTGGCTGTGAAGGCAATGACTGAAGGGGGTTCAGTCATTGCTTCTCACATTGTGGCCACGCCGTTTGAGACCCAATCAAGGGTGGTGAAGAAGTCGCCCGCGGCTGCAATGAGAGACGATGTCACGGCGCGAGGTTGCGCTGTGCGAACACCGCAGGTCACGGCCTACAGGTGGATGTAGGACGGCGTGTGGCTGGTACGGTGCGGTACGCGGTGTCTTGATTGCCGTGGCTAATTTGTTGAGCCGTGTCAGCTGATCTGCAATTGTTCTTTCGGCTTTTGGCAGTGCCAACGGGGTTGTGTAGTGTGGACTTGAGGGTCATGGGGACAGCATTTGAGTGCTTTGTTGTTTTGTCGATTTGTTTATAAATGCCTACCGTTGGTAGATACGAGAGCTGTATCACTCTCACGGGAAGGCCGATAACATGACGAGGTGTTTCTTCACTACGACGCTCTCTTGTCAGCAGAGGTCACTCACAACAGCCCCACCTGGTGGAGACGCCACGAGCCGCCACTGTTTCGTGGTGAATTTGCTCCCCGTGAAATTTTTTCAGTGTGGGAGGGAAAAAAAAACATTCAGGAAGATTGTTTTGTGTGGATGCCACACTTAACGTTAATACGCAAAACTAATTTGTGAAGCAGTATTGTCCTGCATAATTTCACCAAGGCCGGTTTAAAATAAATGCATATTAACTAATAGCATTCCAAGTATAATTACCATAATAATTATCCGCAATAATCGTTTCCTCTATCTGCATGTTAATTAGCAGTTTAATTATCATTTATAGACAGGTTTGGTCTGACATTTTCAATTTTAGTTTCACTCAGGGGAAGTATTTAATTACCCCCTTACTGTCGTGTGTGTGTGTGTACATGTGTGTATACATATAGTGGGGAGCGGTAGTGTAGCGGTTAGCACGCTGCACTACGAACCTGGCGACCCGGGTTCGATTCCCGCTCACGGAACACACCAGTGACGATTATCTGAACCGGTCCTGGGCCTCCCCTAGGTCGACTCAGCCTCAAGTGAGTACCTGGTGCGGTGTGTAAACATCGCCACTGGGGAGACAAAGGCGGTCGGGCGTGGTGCTGGCCACCCACCCCCTCGTGTACCGTTCCGGCCTTCACAGGTGCTCGCTAACAGCACTTGCCCCTACAGTCTGTTAAGGCTATACGGGGGATCTTTGTATACATATATACAAGGGGAGCTGTGGTGCAGTAGATAGCCCTGCGTTGTAAAACCGGCGAGCCGAGTTTTATTCCCACTCACGACGAGTAACAGTGGCAAACATTTGAACAGGTCCTGGGCCTCCCCGAGATCAACTCGGCCTTAAACGAGTACCTGGTGTGGTGTGCAAATATCAGCAACGGGGAGACAGTGGTAGCCGGAAGTGGTGCTGGCCACCCACCCACTCGTGCGCTGTGTCGACCTTCATAGCTGCCCCTTGCTGGCAGCACTTACCGCACCGTGCTAATCGCGCCTCCGATTAGGACGGTTGGCTACGCACAGCGCGATAGAGGTGCAACATACATTTCGGGGGGGGGTCTTCATCTTCGTGTTTGCGCGTGTTAGGCCATGCAAGTGTTTGTCTGCTTGTGACCAGCATCTGTGTGTGTGCCTCCGTGCACACGCGCATGTGCATTTGCCACCATGAATCATGGAAATTCATTGATGCTCGAAGGAGGTGAACCGTTACTTGCCTCGTATTTGTTCTGTGTAATAAGGTAATTTTTTTTACGGAAGTTATTTCTTTATTTTTTTTCAATGCACATTATCAAAATAGAAATGTATTGTAGACGGCCGTGAGCCAAAGGCATTTGCCAAGGGGGTTTTTAGAAAAAAAGCATTAATGTTCATATCCGTTCGCACGCATGTGAGAATTCATTCAGAATAAAATCATTAATTCGCAGACAAATTCAAATGTTCAAATTATTCGGCCGCTCACATTTATACGAATCGAGTCAATTGTAATAATGCAACTCGTTACTGATTTAACGATCGGTGCTTTGTGTGACGGCTGTGAATGTAGCGGTCCCTGACATGAGAATTATCAAAAACCTTCTGTTGAAAACAAAAATAATCATGATGATGATCTACAAAAACAGGAGAGCAATGGCATCTAATATATATCCTTGTTCCTGTGTTGCAGGCTTCATCGCGAAAATGAAGAAGAGACCCCAGGACACGCTTGACTTCTCCTGCCTTTTAAATTAACGCATCACGCCACAGAGTTCCACCCAGCCGACGAGGGGGGCTCAGCGGAGCGTACGACCCCCACAGGAGTAAAACATAAAAAAAGAGACTAAATCCAAATCGTCACCAACGCAACCCCGCGTGCGTGCGTGCGCACACCAATACCTGTCGCCCCGCCACCAAGCGCATTTGCAATGGTGACATAACGTCGCCGTCTGCTTACGAGATCGACGCAGCCCCCCCCCCCCCCCCCCCCGGCTACCGCTCGCCGTCCACTCCAGCCCGCGAAGGATCTCAGCAGCACGGGCGCCCCCCCCCCACCCCCCCACCACGAGCTCGGAGCCGACGCGGCGGCCACCGCCCCCCCCCCCCCCCAGCGGGGCGGGCGCCATGAACTGCATGTGGCGCGTCACCCGCGGCGTGTGGCAGCTGGAGCTGCGCAAGCTCATGGTGTTCCTCATCGCGTTCGGCGTGCTGTCCATGTGCCTCACCATGTACTACATGAACGACTCCGACAAGGTGAAGGAGCTGCGGGTCGGGCCGCGCATCGGCTGCGACGACAACAGCACGGGCGGCTCGGGGGCGAGAGCTGTCGCCGGCAACGCGAACCGCGCGGCCGCCGTGGCCGCCGCTGCGGCCGCCGCGGCCGCGGCCCGGCCGCACCGCGCCAGCCGCCAGGACTACAAGCCCGAGACGGAGCCCGTGGTGCTGGTGTTCCTCGAGAGCTACTTCTCTCAGCTCGGCCAGGAGATCATCGCCATCCTGGAGATGAGCCGCTTCCGCTACCGGGCGGAGATCGCGCCGGGCAAGGGCGACATGCCCACGCTGACGGAGAACCGGCGCGGCAAGTACGCGTTGGTCGTGTACGAGAACGTGCTCAAGTACGTGAACCTGGACGCGTGGAATCGCGAGCTGCTCGACAAGTACTGCCTCGAGTACGGCGTGGGCGTCATCGGCTTCTTCAAGGCGAACGAGAACAGCCTCCTGAGCGCCCAGCTCAAGGGCTTCCCCCTCTACCTGCACTCGAACCTGGGGCTCAAGGACTGCTTTGTGAACCCCAGCTCGCCGCTGCTCTACGTGACGCGCGCCAAGGAGGTGCGGAGCCCCGGGGCGATCGTTCGGCCCGTCGCGTCTTCGGCGTCCGAGCCCCCAAAAATTTGGTGGAGTTTTGGTGGCTTTTGATTGGCCTCTCTCTTTTTCCAAAGCCACGGCGGGGGCCGGTCATGGCAACTCTTTGGGCTATATCCACCACTGGTCTCCGCTTGGTCTTTCCTCCGCCGTCTATGCTACTGGCTTCCTCCCCAGTTTTTGTTCGCGGTTGGATCATCTAGATTCGCCACAGCCCGCTGCTGGATGAGGGCCTCCACATCGAGTGGGTTATCGGTATTATTTGATGATGATACTTTAGCACGCTGGACAGTGCGAGTTGGCGGAGGTGGGAGGCATGGATGTGAGGAACGTAGACGTACTGTATGGCGTAGCCACTTTTTTTGCCGCGATCCCCTCTGCCGCCTACCACGTAGCTCCGCAGTCACTTGGGAAACTGTTGTTACGCATTGTGGTCACCAAATCAAGCAGTGACGTGCGGTGAGGTCAATGGCTGGGTAGGCACTGACTAGTGTCAGAGCCAGATCCACACACTGAGGGGGCGTGTCCTCACGGAGGGGGCGTGGTCTCGCTGAGGGGGGCGTGTCCTCACTGAGGGGGGCGTGTTAGACACAGTTCCCTCAGTGAGGCAGATGTGGTAGCTGCCTCCCCTGGTGTTTTTTCATTGCAGTTTCATGACGAGACCAGCGAGCCTAAATATCTTTAGACACATACGTGAAATAAGTTACCTGGAGTATGGAAGGCGAGGACATGAAATGAAGGGGTCTACAAACATTACATTGGTGACATACTGAGATAGTAACAGGCACGCGCTTATTGCCCGCGCTCCATCCAGTTGCTGAGGGGTTGTGCAATCAGAGGGGAGGCTGAGCTCGTCGCTGCCTCACCTCTCGTCTCTCCCTGTATTTGCAGCGGAGCTCCGCAAGTTTGACGATTTTGACTATAACAATGATTGGAATCGTACAGAAATTACATTTATAACACAGATCAGTGGGAAAATCTTAATATTTATTTATTTGATTATTCTTTTTTTTTTACTTTTCGTGACAGCTATTATCATTGGAGTATGTCAGGTGAGGCTCTGCCTCCCCTGCCTCCCCTGACCGCACGTCCCTGCATTCAAGGGCCATCCAGGTTCGATGCGGCTTAGCGTCCGAGCTCTGAAGCGGTCGCGCCGATTCCGTGTGACTTTTGCGGAATGTCCACCGCTGTCTCAGGGCTGTCACAGCACGACGGCGTGCGAGTCCCGTCCCACCTGTTCGTCGAGTCCGGCGCCAGCGCTGATTGACTTCCGCCATCGCTCGGCGACCAACGGCGACTGTCATCGCGTTTTCCCTTCCGTCGTTACCGTCCACGGGCAAATGCGCGATCGTCGTTCACATACCTTCACTCTCCCCCCTACTCCCTCACCCCCCCCACCCCCTCACCACCTCCCCCCCCTCCCCCCCCCCCGCCAAAGCAGGTCATCCAGGAGCCGCTGCCCGGCGACGACTGGACCGTGTTCCAGTTCAACCACTCGACGTACCTTCCCGTGCTGCTGGCACGCACCAAGTCGTCGGACCTGATCCCGCACCCGGGCGTCGCGCCCGTGTACCACCCCACGGTGGTGCAGGACCTGGGCCTGTACGACGGCGTGCAGCGAGTGCTCTTCGGCAACAACCTGGCGCTGTGGTTGCACAAGTTGGTGTTCGTGGACGCCGTGGCGTTCCTGACGGGGCGCCGCCTCGCGCTGCCCCTCGAGCGCTACGTGCTCGTCGACATCGACGACATCTTCGTCGGCAAGGAGGGCACGCGCATGAAGGTGCAGGACGTGGAGGTGAGGCCTAAGCTCGAATGGGGCGGAGGGGTGGGGGTGGTGGTGGTGGTGGTGGGGGTGGTGGGGGTGGTGGTGGTGGTGGGGGTGGTGGTGGTGGTGGTGGGGGTGGTGGTGGTGGTGGGGGTGGTGGTGGGGGTGGGGGTGGGGGTGGTGGTGGTGGGGGTGGTGGTGGTGGTGGGGGTGGGGGTGGTGGTGGTGGTGGGGGTGGTGGTGGTGGTGGTGGTGGGGGTGGTGGTGGTGGTGGGGGTGGTGGGGGTGGTGGTGGTGGTGGTGGGGGTGGTGGTGGTGGTGGTGGTGGGGGTGGTGGGGGTGGTGGGGGTGGTGGTGGGGGTGGTGGTGGGGGTGGGGGTGGTGGTGGGGGTGGTGGTGGTGGTGGGGGTGGTGGTGGGGGTGGGGGTGGTGGTGGTGGTGGGGGTGGTGGTGGTGGTGGTGGTGCGCATGCGGGGCTTTGGATTGGTATCGGGGTGGCCGGATACCTGTCCTGGCGTTTTTTCGCAAAAGAATGACAGCATCCGCCATTCCGGTAATTAATACCCTGCGCTGCAAGCCCAGTGACCCGAGTTCAATTCCCGCTCACGGCCAACATCGTTGATGAAAATCATAACCGTTTCTGGGACACCCATAGGTAGACTCGGCCTCAAATGAGTGTGTTGCAGTGTGTAAACATCACCACTGGGGAGACGATGGCAGCAGGGCACGGTGCTGGCCACCCACCCCCTCATCTTCCGTGCCGCCCTTAAAATGTGCTCGATAACAGCACTTGCCCCGATGGTCTGTTTTCGCTATATGGAGGATAACTTTTTTTTGTGTTTATCGGCACAGTCAGGAGCATAAGTGGGGATGCTGCCATTCATCTCAATCGTTTAAATCAGAACGCCTGGGTCTGTCCCGTCACTTCATGCGAGAGAGTTTCCGATACTTTGCGTGGCCTCAAAGTAGGGCACATATCCTGTCGCAGGCGAATGGAGGTCGTCGTCGTTGTCGTCGTTGTGTCAGCGGCACTGCGTTACGAACCCGGTAACTTGCGTTTGATTCCCGCTCACAGCTAAAATCAGTGGCGAGCGATACGTCAACCGATCCTGGGCATCCCCTGGGTCATTTCCGCCTTAAATGTGTATCTCTTGCGGTGTGTAATCATCAGCACTGGGGGATGGGGGGGGGACAAAGGTGGCTGGGTGCGTTATTAACGAAATCACAGTCGGGCTTAGTGTTTTGCTATGCAATTGTGTTTGTGTAGGACCTCTGGTTAACCCGACAGTTGTCTGGGAGGCTGCTGCTACTGCTGGGAATCTGAACCGCCTCACACTTGGCCCAATTTAAATCTCAATTTCCCAGTTCATGACGATTCAAGTGCGCCCCTCGACCCTTGAGCAGAGAATCACTCGTGCCACGCGGCCCCCCTTAAGTGACGCGCAGAGCACTCCAAGTTATTAACTGTGATCGCACACTCCCGGTTTGTATTACACGTCTTATCACTTCCCCACAATAGGCGAGCCGAAAAAAAACATCGTTCACTTGAGAACGTATAGCGTAGCGGCGCGGCGCGCAACGAACCCGGCGACCCGAGTTCGATTCCCGCTCATGGCTAACACCAGTGACGATTATCTGAATCGCTCCTGGGCCTCCCCGAGGTTGACTCAGTGCCCGGTGCGGTGTGTAAACATCGGCAATTTGGAGACAAAGGTCGCCCTGCGTGGTGCTGGTCACCCTACTTGTATTAGACGAATAAATGAGCATTTTTTTATGTTTTGTATTTGCATTCCTAATTGTAGTTTTAATGTTTATATTGTTTGCCGTCCGTGTGGATATTGGGTTTTTGTGATGGTCGATTGTTTTGACCGTTTCTGTTCACAAGTGAACTCTGTTGTGATCTGGAACCCTTGTTTCCCCATGTAAGAGACTTTCGGTCTTGGTGGACTCTTGCCACGTATCTTTAACTGTGCAAAGCGTGCGTAGTAAATTATTAGCCTCGGTTATTACACACAAAACATAACATTGACGATAGAGCACCGGGTTCTTATTTGGCGAGCTGAGCAGACATACGGAAAGGTCATTGACATAGGATGGTTGCAATGGGCCCTGGTGTAAGGAATTGGTTGAGGGATTTATCCCCTGTGATAAAGAACTTTGTAGGTCATCAAATTCCTCCAGTAGAAATATTCTGATTCTGAATTTACCCCTTATCCGTAGTTTGCCGGGCGCCTGAACTCCTCCTACCCATAGGCCCCGGGGCAGTTGCACTGCCTGCACACTCGATGGACAAATGTTGCTCGGGATCAAATATACAGGCACCGGTAGCCTGCAGTGAAGTTTGGGTTTCTGGGACTGTGGTTCAGTATGCTGATCGACAAGTCAAAGCCTCGCTTTCGCGGTGGCGAGATGTTAACTCGCTTGCCTGGTAGACAGGAGGTCGTGGGTTTCAAAAGCGACCTGCGTCCAGGTCGCTTTTCAAAAGGAGCTGTATAGCTCAGTGTGCCTTACCTGGTGAAATAAAAAATAGCTTTAGTTTTATCAAAGACAAAGAACCCCTCCCCACCACACCCCACCTTTGAAGGGCCGACAAGGCGCACGAGGTGGTGTAGTCAACACCGTGCCCGACCGCCTTTATCACCGCAACAAGACACCAGGTTACTCATTTTGTAAGGCTGAGTCGAAATAAGGGGAGGCCCAGGACTGATTTGGATCAACCACCACCGATGTTATGCGTGGCGGGGGAAATGGAACTTGGGCCTTCCGGGTGTCCCCGTTGCTCCCCGCGCCTCTGTTGTGCGATACACACGCGCGCCGATCCCCGTAAACTCGTCAAGGGAGGCGCGTGCGTACAGTACGCGGAGAGCGCTCGCGCAATCATTGCAGCTTGCCCAGGCGAACTTTCTTTGGCAGAGTGTAAAGCACACAAGCCGGGGCACTCCCCCGCCTCTTCATTCCAAAGGTCACCATGTTCGAGCCCCCCCCCCTCTTCTGCTGTCTGATAATGTGGTCTGCAAACAGTTTTTCATTTTCTCCAGTGTGGGGGTGTTCTGTGTGTGCTCGGCTTTCATATTGAACACATCCCATTTGTGTGTTGGCTTTCGGGGCAGGCATGGCCACGCACTCGCAAGCAGTAGCCAAAACCTCCCTCCACAGTGCGGAGTAATTGTCTCGGCCACTTGTGCTTTCGATATTTCCGTGGCCATTGCTTTTTGATGGGATCCTCTGCACAAGTTGTTCTTAACTTTGACTGCAGCCTTGCACCCCTTTGCTTCTCAATCGCAACATGTGTTTAAAATGTGAATGTGAATTCACAGGTTTGGTGAAACAAAGTAAGTTGTACTTGCGTGCCCGTGCTGAATTTGTTTTTTGAGGATTTTACCTTCTGAAAAGACCTGTCCATGTCTCGCACCCCCAGAAATGGCATCTCACACACCCAGGGGGTACGTGCACCCCAGGTAAAGAACCACTGCTCTAGACATTAGACAGATAGACCTGTCTTTTGTGGTGTCTTTAAACATCAATGTATCCAGACAGTAATCGGTCTCTGATGTGGTTGTTAGACACTAGGCCAACATATCTGTCACTGGTGGGGTCTCCAGACAGTAAAATGGACGAAACGATTTCTGATGGGATCTCTAGGCGATGGACAAATATATCTGTCTCTGATGGGACTCTAATGGTCTCTGTTTATGGTCCTAAAGCGTTGTTATAAATTACACATTCGCATGGAGGGGAAGAGTCTCACCAAATGCATATCTCACCGATGAGCCTTCAGAAAGTTGTACCCACTTTAATCCACCCTGGGTGGGGATGGTTGGCCAAGTTTGATTCCCGCCCGGGATTTAACTCGCGAACCTTCCAATTGCGAGTTGCCCGCTGCTTCCTCGGGGTTGTGCAGCGCCAATTCATTATCAGACGCTCTTGTAGATAAATAAAAGTATGACCAATGATCTTAAAATTTCAGGCTGTAGGACCCTTTCCCAAAAGCGTGGAGACCTTTCTCCGGAGAGGCTGACATTATATTTTTTTCGCGCAACGCCGCACGTGTGATAAGTTAAGCTTTGACGCAAAGTGCCCTCGTAACATTTACCGTTGCGCCACGGTACGGAGTTATTAAGCCCGGACGGCTCGCTGTGTGAAAGTGTATTGTTTATTCAGTATGCGGTGAAAGCGCCCCCCTAATCCACGCGCATTCAAAGCAGATTTGCACTTAATCCATACTGTGTCTGGGAACGTTAATTTAATGAAACGTCTGTGGAGGAAGGAAGGGGGGGAAAAAAGTAATTGCGTGGTACGTGGATTAAATGTGCTCTAGATGCATTGTGCTTTGTATGAAATGGGATAAATTGAAATTAATTAGTCGAAACAATATTTATAAGTGCCTTATAATTGAACTACGTTATTTGCAATGCTGGTTATGTGCGCGCGTGTGTGTGTCACCTGTTTCATTTGCAAGTGAAAAGTTAACATAGCGTGCTGGTGTACAGCACGGCAAGCCTCAACCCATTAAGCGAAGCCTCTCATGTATTTGGGGATTTGAAGTGAACACAGATTCAAACAGACACACACATTGGGCATTGTGTCCTTACATTATGAAGGTCGCACAATAATCTCCCTGAAACGCAACGTGCATGATGTTATGAAATAAATATATTTAGAGGTTTTTATTTTTGGAAAGGCATGTTATTGTTTCAATCTTGTATAAAAAACTTTACAGCCCTCGTCGGCACGAGAGATAGGAAGCTGTGTTGGTAAATCTGGTGGTAATTGTTATATAAGGGTTTTGTAGTTAAACTTGGATTGATGCATGTGTAATAATCCTTCGGGAGACGGCTTCGGAATCAGTCCTTTTATTTCCACTCCACAATACACTTTGCTCACTCACTCTCCGTTGCTGGCAGACAACGGAGAGAGGACAGACTACGCACTAAGTCCCCACCGCGCACGTGGCACCCCGAGCCCCCGTCCGCGCGTGACCCTGCTCTTGTCAGTTCCAGTCTGCTCCCGATCGTTCTCTCTCACTCGCTCTTAATACCTTCGTCACGTGGCCCCCCCAGCCAATCGTACATGGACAGCTTCGACCATTCTCGATGGTTCCCTGTCAATCCCGGGACCACGCCCCTCATCCGGCTCCCCATTAGCTGGGGCCCCGAATGGCTAGGCCAATCACTCCTGATGACCTGTCGTGATCACGCCTGGGCCATGGTCCCTATCTCAACCCTTATTGGCTACAAGCAGGACCGGCAAGCCAATCCCCACGTGAACCCTCTATGGCTGTTATTACACATGTATGGGTATGGTTCCCAGGCATGTTAATATAAAGGCTATTGGCAGTCTTCGTCGTCATCATTAGCCTTGGCCAATCCGCTGCTCGATGTTTGCCTCCCCAATTCATCATCATCATCTCCAATTATGCTGCGGTGTAATAAGCCACCTCAAACCTGATTCCATTGCTCCATCTCTTCGGTAAATGTCCTGTTGGATGCATTCTCTTTTTTTAGCTGTGGCTCCAAAATATATAACAATAATAATCATCATAATACGTAACAATTCCCTCGTACTCACTGAATATCAATATTCTTTTGAAAGTATAACTGCGCAAATGTGGTGTTGTCATCCTTAGGCCAGTGTTAGGAAATTCCACATTCCTGTGATGGTCACTATTCTGCCCATAGGACGACCACTGTGTGCTACTCATTTTTATCATCTCCGGAGCGATCAAGAGCTAAGTTGACCCCTAACCCTGACCTCGTGGGTCAGGTGCCCTGCCCCACAGCATTAATGTCCAATACTCCGTATACTATAGGGTCCGTGTTCTTCACCAATTTTCACGGGAGGTGGGCCCATTCGCCAATAAGACATCGTCGGTGTGAGGGCCGCCACATTTGAAACCATTGGGGGTTCGACAGCACGATAATGATGGGGATGTTTTCAAGTTTGTGTATTGTCGGGGGGGGGGGGGGCGTACTAAAGGCCACCAGGGGCCCACCAATGGCCTGTGGGCCTTGCACTGAATAAAACTGCGCTAGGTCGAGGTGAAAGGCGCAGCCCTGCAATTACTTGCTCACCCCCACTGCTCGTGCGAAGGCCTCCACTCAAAGGAGCTTGAGAGTGCCGTGACTATCCGTCTTGTTCGCGGTGGAAATACCCCACCACACACGTGACCCGCCGATTGACTGTGGCGTTGCCATTTATACTGCCGGGTGGACAGAGGTGGGAGGGGTGGGATTTAAGAGACATTTCCAATGTTTCGACTGCGACGCCGCTGATCTTACGCACGACGGCAGCGTCCGCTCTACGTCACGTGGACCCGTGTGTAAATCGAGTTGAGATAACAGCGGTAATCCAGTTTTAAATCACCCCCAGATTATTCATTGCTTTGTTTCGCTTATTTGGAGCGCTCATTTGTCTGAATTTTTTCGCGTTCCAATTAATCTGCCTCTGCGTCGCACTCTCACGCTCGCGTTTAAAACGCTGCCACGTATTTTTCTACGTTTTCTCATTTGCCATCGTTTAGCCCAAAAATTAGCGAGTAATTAACCGCGCGTTTGACATTTCCCCGATATTCATGGGCTCGAACACAAATCGCTGGAATGCGAATTCAAATCGCACCGAAATCAAAGTCTTGATTTGCATTGTCACCAACTTGGGGTTGGTGTCTTATAATAGTTACGCGACCCCAGGTTAATGCTCGCCAAGAGCAATCAATGCGGCTCGCTCCCAAGTCTGAGCTCATAACACTCATTAACCCTTGCCACGGCTGCTCACCCAAGGAGAAATCCAATTAAGAAATGTTAATGAATTTTAAACGAGATTAATTGATGTTAAATTATATGAAAGTGGATGGAAAACCAAGTCTATATTTGCCTGCTTTGTGGGGGTGGGGCACCTGTGTGTGTTATCGCGTGCTTTGAGGGCGAGGTTCGGTGGAGGGGGTGTGGGTCATAATATTACGGCGAGTCACTGGAAACAAACGTCGCGGATTTGAATGTCGAGGGAAAAAAAAGGTGGACGGACGTGAATAATGGGATTAATTTTTGGCAGCAAACTCCGGCCCATCTGCGACAAATGCGTGGGTAACAGGAGTAACGACGTATCCCTCCCCCCCGCCCCCTCCCCAAGTGGGTGCCACGACAAATTGGCCGGCTTAAGACCCGTGGATAATAGCCAACTGCTTATACATTCGCCGCTACGGAGCCCCCCCATATCAATGTGGAATTCCAGCACGAGTGCAATGGATAGGTAGTCGAGATCTTCGACACCGTGGTGGCCCGATTAGCACGGTTGGCTACGTACGGTGCGAAAGAAGTTCAGCACACAGGCATGCATGCACACAACGAGCTTTGACCTTTGACTTAATAGCAACGAATGAGAGTGGTTTTCTCTGAGTTCATGCTGCTGCTCGCTGGTGATTCGGTCTTGAATATTTTTCTTTGTGATTGTTCAATAACCCAACATACAAACATTCGCGAGGGAAACACAGCTCAATGAACACGTAACATTTCAGGGCGAAACCCCCTCAAGAACCGGGGGCATCTGCTGTGAAAGCACCTGGGCTCACGGCCCGGCCATCGTCGGGATGATGTTGGGGAGTTGTACTCGGTCGTCAATCTTGACGGTGAGCAAGGAACGGCTCGCTGTGCCCCCTCCTGGAGTCATTGAAGAGGCATGATTCCACGGGAGTCGGCCAAACCGGCCAAAGCCTCCCAATTCAATTCGTATTCTGATGGCTCGATTTGATTTGGGCGCCACGGTGGCGAGATGTTAACGACCTCGCCTGGTATGCAGGAGGTCGTGGGTTTGATCCAGACCCTGACGTCTGTATATTTGGAGTTTGCATGTCTCTCTCTCACCGTGATCGCTTGGATTTTTCTCCGGCTCCTCTGGTTTGTCTCCACCACATTTATAAACGTGCGTTTCGAGTTTTTGGCTGCTATAAATTTCCACAAGATGAGCCACTTTGTTGAGCTATCAATTGTGGCCAGGTCGCATCTGAAAAAGAGCAACATTGCTCAGTGGGCCTTACCTGGTAAAATAAAAAGTTTAGTTTCGTTTGATCTGTTTCTTCATAGCCATGCAAGTAGGCTAACATTTGTTTCTGTTTAACCGTTCAACACACGGCAAAAGACACAGATAGCTTAGATCACTGTAATGTTTTCACTTTCAGTTTCTTCTCGGTGTTGTGCTGGCTCATTCGTTATCTTCAAGACAAGAATTGGATTTGGGCTTTGTGGCAAAGAATATCGAATTGCTGGGAAATAATTTCGGTTTTCACGTACCTCACTCTGATGTCATATAAACGCTTTGTTTGATTCTAGATTTGAAGTTTTCGTGACTGCAAGGATTCATATTCTTAGGTTTTTTTCGGTAAAGTCACGTAGGTAAAACATAAAAATTAATAAAAGTAAAATAAAATAAAAATCACGACGTTTCGGAGGCAACACAAGCTTCCGTCTTCAGGTGGAACCGTCACAGCCACGACAGCTGTCGAAACGTCGTGATTTTTATTTTATTTTACTTTTATTAATTTTAATGTTTTACCTACGTGTCTTTGTTTGAAGCACGCGCATAGGCCTTCAAAATTAACTGCGAGCTGATTAAGTTTCTGGTATCCGTTCTCGTCCAGGGCTGAGGCAGAAACGTTCTTCAAGTGATTTCACACACTCTGGAGGTCGTTCCGCGGAGACTCTATCTACACGTTTCTGGGCCTCTTTATCTCCTATTTATCTCAATGCAAGCTTTCCTTGTCAGACTTTTCATACTCGTTTTATATGCTTGCATCCTGCTTGAAATTGTGGCAGCCAGAGGATATTAAACTGGGTTCTCGGGCGAACTAAATTTATAGCCTTGGCCTGCTTGTCAACGATTGAGCTAAAAATCTTATCGTGTATTTATGGTCATTAAAAGATCCGATAGGCTGCTTATTGCCATGGCTGGGACATTTCCTGCCCGTCCGTCCATAGATACTTCACACGTGTCTAAAAAAAATAGTACTAAACCCCAAAACCCAATCGATGTTCATCTGTTTATGTAAAAAGGGCCGACAGGCTACTTGTTGCTCGTCCCAGGAAATGTATGTCCGCCCGTGTGTGTCCGTCCATCAAAGGGCACTTCACGTGTTTACGTGAAAACTGTTTAAAAAAAAAAACATAAAAGGATCACTATGAAGCAGATTCACGTGTTTTTTTTTTGTCAGATTGGCAACATTGTAAATATTTATAGGGCGCATTGACATAGCAGAGCAATATCACTTATTCTTAATACCAGCAATATTTGTGGGTTTAAGCTGCTTCGTTTAACATATGTCTGTCTGCGCGTTTGTTTGTAGCGTCAGGGAAAAGGCTCCCTCAATGGCCTGGTTTTCTAGCTTGTACCAGTTGCTTCACTTAGTTAAATTTTTCCCGACTTAATTGGAGTAACATTGGAATTAAATTATATTTTGTATGATGAGCACATGAACCGATCTTTACAGTACGTGAAGGAGCTCCCTCTTGTGTAGGATGAAAGCGGTCGATCAATCCAGGAAGTGGTTCTGTAGTGTCATCTTCTCGGGGCTATCTTTGTCTCGATGCTCAACCGTAAAAGTTGTTTTTTTTCATTGTGAACTATGTAATTACATTGTCATGGTAACAGGTAGTACACCGATGGCCGATGGCCAACAATAACGACGGTGTGGCAGCCAAGCAATGGAGCCGCTGTTTGAGAACTTTTTTCGAGGAGATGGAGCGATGAAATGAGCCCCGTGCGTGCCGCGGGTCGGTGGATTATTGCATCGCAGGAGCGTGAGAGATGGTGGCGGCGGCTTGGGGAGAGGCCGTCATTCAGGAGTGGATCGACCATGGCGGATGACGGTAAAAGAAAATCAAATTTTCGGGCACTTGAACTGGGAATTATGTTTCCAGCGACATTAATATTCGTCATATGAATGCTGAGCAAGACTTCAGTACTAAACACATGTTAAGTCTGCTGTCGTGCCCAGCAGGCGCATAAATAATTTACACTTTTATTTACGTTTAATTTGAGAACGCTGCATTTTTACCGGATATATTCATCAAGACAGATGCATCTTCAATGGGGGGGGGGGGGGAGGTGATGGGGTGGGTCAGTAGGGGAGGGGACCAGGGAGATATTTCCCACCTCAGTGTAGATTTTGCTGGGGGTGCTGGGGGTGACGCCATATGGCACTTGTCGACACGGGACGCGTGAGCTGTGAAGTCCAGACAGACGAGGCCGGACCGCAGCATAGCGCCACTCATCAAGCATTCACGAGCCAAAGTAATTTCTTGCTCGAATGAACATTTGAGGGTGGTTGCTTATCTCCTGTTTGCAGCCCCATGTCAGTGGTGGAAGTTCCACATCCTTGTGGCAGGGGTGAGTATAACATATATCAAATATCCCCCGTGTAGCCTTAACAGACTGTAGGGGCAAGTGCTGTTAGCGAGTACCTATGAAGGCTGGCACGGCACACGAGATGGTGGGTGGCCAATACCACGCCCGGCCGCCTTTGTCTCCCTAGTAGCGGTGTTTACACACCGCACCGGGTACTCATGAGGCTGAGTCGACCTAGGGGAGGCCCAGGACCGGTTGAGATAATCATCACCGGTTTTGACCGTGAGCGAGAATCGAACTCGGGCCGCCGGGTTCGTAGCACAGCGCGCTGACCGCTACACCCCCATACGAGTAGACAGAGTTGCGGCCTGTTAATAAAATGCTGCGGTGGTTCCAATCCTGCCATCGGGGGAAAAAAAGCTTTCCACAAGTAACTTTAGGGCTCGTTCGGTGCGAAGGGAGAACTATTGGCCTCTCCGCTTTTCCCCGTCCGTCGCTGAGGCGGCTTCCATCCCGTACAGTGGCGGCTGCTCTCAACAGTGACCCTGTCCAGTCACTGATTAAATCCACCCCGGACAAAAGGAAGATGAAGATCCAAATATTGTACGTATGTATGTTGAACTTCTTTCGCACCGTACGTAGCCAACCGTGCTTATCGGAGATGTGGGGCAAGGACAACAAGCTAAACACAACAAGTAGTTCTGAAGAAATACTTTTTCAATCGAAAGGAAGAGCATTCCAGATGGCCGTAGAATCGCATCTGAAGGCGCGCAATGCGGTGGCTGTTTTTGTTCGATGGCCTGCCAAAAGCCTCTGCGAGGATGGATGTTCCTTGACGAGATTAGCAAGGTATTGTGGTTAATTTTTGTGCAAGAACTTAAAATGTTATTTCGTAGATGTGCACGGAGGAGAACGTGTGCCATGGGCTCTTGAGCACAAGTTTTAAGCTTGTTGAAGATTTTAAAGTGAAGTGTTTTAACGATAATTTTTCAGGAGCGCCAGGGTAAGAGAGATGGTGCTTATCGCTCTGCTTTATGTCCCCACATTTCTGGCCAATTTTTGGAAAAATCCTTTTTTTCTCTTCAATATTGGAAAAGTCCCGAATAGCAACGCAACTTTATCCTAAAGTTTAGCTAGTATTGGATGATCGATCATCTTCACAGTGACACCCCCCTCCATTATGGATAGACTGACAGAGCCAATTTCATAGCCGCTTTCAGCCCGAGTTGGAAAGCGTTGATGTTACAAGGAAGAGGGGCACGCACGGTGTCTTGCAGGCAGTGCCAAAATGCCATCGCTGTGAAACATTCCCCTCCACTCATTCACCGGGCCTGTCCGCGCCGACCGCGCGGCTCTTCCGATGAGGCGAAGAGGGACGGCGGCCACATTCCGCCATGCCGCTGCCCATGATTCGTCAATTGATTTCCTCGCCAGATTGCCTCGGCCACAGGCGACTTATTGCCCGTCTCCGCCACCATCCCTTTGTCGCGTCTCTATCGAACGGGGTCCCGCACTTTGTCAGACCCTTCGCTGCGGTAGACTGATGGATGCAGGACGCGCGTTGACGACGATTCGTTATTTTCTTGGGACGAGGTCGGGGGGGTGGAAATGCTGTTTGTGAAGTGAGGGACTTGCAGGTGGTCTTCGGGGAGTTGGGTGGGGGGGGGGGGTTGGTGGATGACACGGGGATGACAGTCGCGACGATATATTTGCACAACACTCGACACCTTGTGGGTGGTGCAATGAAGTGGTTACAGGCGGAGGTACAGCAAGTAGGTTTCCGACAGGCACTCTGCGTACTGTTATGGCGCTTTGCACTAGTGCGGGGTCAGCTTGAAGAAAAAAAACACTGAACATCAATAAAGTTCTTTTTTTTAATGTCAAATAGAATGAGGCCGTGAATTCTATTCTGCCATATTGCAATATGTTCAGGAGTTAAATGCCAGTCGGTTGTTGGCCCTTAACAGGACCTTTTTGTGGCATTTAGCTCCACTGATCATATCTGGAATCAAATTAACGACAACCGTTTTGGCCCCGACGACGATGTTAGTTTTGTGTTTTAAGGTGACAGGAAAGCCCGTTACAGGTGGGGCCACAGCGGGAAGGGCGACTTTCTCCCACCCTATCCCGTCAATACGTCTTGAGGCACAGCGAGACCTTCGGGTGTAATGAATTCAAAATGTTTCCAATCACAGTGCGCCTTTCGGCCATTTTGATACCAGGATGCACAGCTCATCCTTCAATCCATTGCGTTTTTTAAGGCTAGAATGGCCGCCATCCTTATTATTGAACGTCACCTAATCATCCATCATCCCTTGCTCTCCAGGCTCACACCCAGGGTTCTCTAAGCTTATGCTCGCGTTACGCAGGTCGTTTTGTGCTATAAAAATGAAACCTTGAACGTGACTGTATCATTTTCATACGGGATGAGCGGAAAAAAAATTTGCGCACGTGCGAAAAATAGTCGAAAAATTACTTTTGCTGCGCCGTTAATTATTAATGCGCGGATGGTGCCCAATATCTTGGTGCAGAGCGGCAGTGCAGAGCACTGATGGGATCGGCGCGGTACATTAGATTCCCGAGTGTCGCTCCGCGCGCTAAGCTGATTAGGTGTGGCAGTCAAACATCACTCAGCTGCCCGGAGGTCGGACGGAGGCACAAAACAATAGGCCCATTGATTGCCTCGCATCGATTGTTTGTGCCGCGCATGGATTGCTCGGATATTTATGGCAGAGATGTATTGCGAATTAGATTGGCATGAGCGATTGCCCGTGATTTTTTTTATTGCCCGCGCACCGGACCACCACCACCACCACCGACGAAGGACATTGGCATCCAGCCGAGCGGATTATTTATGGGGCCGTGAAACGCGTGAGGGAGCCATAAGTCAGCGGATGATTTTGCAATTAGTACAGCTCACTTACTAAATAGAGGTGTGCCTCTTGATGGATGCACGCTTCAGAGGCAAGGGTGGGTGGGACACGCACAGATCAACTCTCACGGTCGGGGATTATCTGCTCGCCTGCTTTTAGTGCAACGAAACTAAAATATTTAGGGGCTGAAACGCGTCATTGATGCGCTCACAATGCAGGCCTCGCGTAATCATGTTCAAATCCGGGGCAAAATTACAGATTTGGAGTTTGCCTTTTCTCCGCGCGTAATTGCGACACTTGCGGTAACCATAAATTGTACGCCGATCGCACCGAAATCGAGTCAAGTTGTGACCTTCCCCGCATGCTCAGCCAAGCGCACGTGCGTCACGTGACACGACTGCGTTCTGTTGATTAGCAACAAAGCCTTGAAGTGCACTGGCCACGTGTCTGCCGAGCGCAGGTTCATGGTGTGCATACCCATCGCGCTACCGTGTGAGGATTGTACATTCGCTCATAATAAGCAGAACAAGTACATGGGCATCATGAGGCTCGCAAAGACGAACTGAGATCCCAAGCTTCCTTAGGGTCCTTATTTAATACCCGGCACTCTAAAGAGATGCTCGCAGGAGGAGCCCGGCTGATATTAATTCATGGTCGCTGCCACGGTGTGATGGTGAGCACACCGTACTGGCAATCCACCGGTCACCGGTTCAGCTTCCCGGCGCTGCAGTTGAAATAAAGTGGTTCACGTTTCTTAAATCCCGGCAGTATAAGTCCGTCGCTCGACATGCCGCGTGTGGCGGGGCGAGGAGTGGGTACTCCGACCTCTTCCAAAACACCGGTCCAAGCGAGGAAGAGCAGGCCAAATACCCTGTAGAGCTGCCCTCTCAGAGCTCCCTCGCGCGTAGGCCCTGCCGCCAGGGTAGTGCCGCGAGCCGGCGATATCCGGGCCGCGCCTTCACCCTCACTCGGCAAGTTTGTACACGACAACAACAATCTGCGCGGGAACCAAGCACAGGCACGGCGCCGGCGGATGCGAAAGCCGCGGCCGTTGGTTTTTATATCGTGAGCAAATAGGACCCGCGCAGGCAGTTCAGTAAATCGGCACAAACAAGTCGCTCCTGGGTAATTAATGCAGTGGGATCTCGATGGCAGCGGTGCTTGCCATGACTCACGTCCGCGTAATGGCTATCGATTGCCCCCCCCCCCCTCCCGTTGGCCGGGACCCCCGTGCTGAATTGAATTAAAAGATCGGGCGCGGTGCTCGCACCGATAATCATTGCCCCCCCCCCCCCTCGGATCTCCCCCCCCCCCGCCGCGCGTGTGACCTTCAGAGCGTTGCCAGCCGTGGCCTTTCCCTTTCTCGTCCCCCTCCTCCTCGTCATCCTCATCTTTGTCCTCTGGGAGATGTCGAATTGTGCGAAGGAACGAGTGAGTGAGCGAACGAGTGAGCGAACGAGTGAGTGAACGAGTGAGTGGGCGAGTGAGCGGGCGAGTGAGCGGGCGAGTGAGCGGGCGGTTGAGACACTGGCGGAGGATGCGACGATGGTTGGGCGTGGAGCAACGGCACGTCCGGGCCGCCATCAAGTGCCTCGGTCGACCCACGGTCATCGTCGTTGAGACTTTGGTCCTCTGGAGCTCGTGTGGCCAGGTGGCTCGGAGGACACCGCTGACATCCTGGGGTGCTGTTCTCTGCTGTGTGGACCAGAGGTCGCTTTGCGTGATTGTAGAGGTAGCTCTGTGATATCCGCTTCCATGGGCCGTTCTCTAATGCCAAGGGTTGCAATGCTCTGGATTTCCCAACGTGCCCTGCTCGATGCCCTCCTGGGTTAATAAATGGCATTATTAATATTGCATAACACTCCACACCCACTTTGCCAATAAATCATGAAGTTGGAGTTTGAAATGTCTCCACGTGTGCCAGAATCAATCTGCCACAAATTAACATTTCACATTGCCTTGGTTCTCCATAGCATGACAATCTGGTACCTATTTTAGTAACCCTGGAAGGATGATGGACCAAGTAAAACAGATAGTGATCGGGTTCGCTAACCCATCGGTGTGTACTGTCGAGAGTCATCGTGGGTTTTTCTCCCGGTACTGTGGGTCCTTTCTTACTTGCAATGCAATGATGTGAAAAGAATTGGCCAAACATCCCGAATGCAGAACTCTCCTGAAGTGATTCATAAGGCTGTCCCAGAATAAATATTTCACATTCTTCTATTAGCATGAAGATTCCCGCTTGACTTGTGGTTAGCCAGATACTTGCACACACCCTGAGCTGTGTGTTTTTTTAGGTTTGGCACAGAGCTCATAATACTTATGACACATGACAGGGTATATATATTATGTTTCCCCCACCACAAAGAAGCATGCACCAACAGAGCGTTCTACGAGCGTTCAGACACAGGGACACGCACAAGGCACGTGGTGTCACTTGAACAGACATTGTTTATGGTGGCAGGGTGACTGATCGGTGCTCAAGCCCCCTGCCTTCATCAAAAACTCGACACACTCGTCAACAACACTGTGACCTTAGCAACATATAGACGATGTTTTGGGAAACGGTCCTTTGTCATCGCGGATGCGTTTACCACCAATGCTGTGAGAGCCTTGGGTTCAGAAATCCGGCAGATCACCGCACTCTAGTTTTTTTTCTCTTCTGAGAATTGGCTATGCAAGAGATTTTTGTTCAATAAAATCTTGGAGTGGCCTTTTTAAAAAATCTGTGCACACTACGGGACACAATTTCACACGCATTAATTCGGCTATGAGAGGACAGAAAAGCCCCATATTGTTATCTCACGGAGGTGGCATTTTGCCAAATTGTTATTCCATTCAAAATACGCAGGAGGTGTGTTTACCTCGTTTTTTTCTGAAAAGGATCTTGTTGTTATTTTTTTATTACCGTTGAGCGTGAAACCAATCAATGTCGTAGCTATAACCTTTTGGGAGCCCATTTTGGGACAATTTTGATATTTGGAGCATTTGAATTATAAACATAGTCCTGACCATATTTGTACCAAATTTTAGCTTGCGAGCCCCTTGGAGAACATCCTCAGGATTTAAGGAAAATGACGAGTTACTCGATCACAATCAGCTGTTTTAGAAATGTCGAAAGTACATTTTTTATGTTGCATAATCTACAGAGAGAAATGAGTGGGTGTTCTTCAGGCATGTTGAGGCACTAAATTGCCTCTCAACAAGGAATCCACTGCTTTGCATTCGCCGTTTTCCACTGTTGCCACGCGTAGGAGGAGGCAGTTGCCCTCATGAAAAGCATTGCCGAGCTCTGCCCTTAATGAATAATGGACATCGCTGAAGGTTACATTAATTGCTCTCTTAATTCTGTCATGTTGTTTTCTGCCACTGCTTATCACCGACCTAACTTATCCTCGGCAAAGGCACTTTCGCGTTCGATTAAACCTTTAATTGTTTCCGTGGCAGTTCGCGCCGTGGGGATTATTGTTTGTCGGCAGCACGGGATGAGCTGCGGTGGCGGCCGGCTTAGAGTCCCGTTTATAAGCGACGGTGCGGTTTAATTAAATGCCGTATGCTCGGCCACGCCCTTCGCCAAACGCACGTTAGGCATGCACGTGACTCAATTGCCAGAGTTACATGACCACTGGATAAGGGATCTTGACGGGAGAGGAGGCCCGTATGGAGGGCCAATCGTAACGCCAGCACGTTCACATTACGTTGGCGTAGCTGCGTGCCGGGAGCCGTGCAAATAAACAGAGACGCCGTTTTGGAACCTCGTCGACCCGCTTGAAAAGTCCTCGTGCGCTCGCGTGGCCCAGTGTTTGGGAGCGAGTTAAGAGGATCGCGCAGTGGAACCCAGGAAAACAACGCGCGTTGCTCACCGAGATTGCGGCGGCTTTCAGGATTCGCAGTCAACCCACGTTGGGGATGAGCCACTGCGCGTTGCGGCAGAGGGGACGCCGCTTGAAGCCGCGCCGCGGGACTGTTCGGTGACCACTTAGTCGGGCCCGATTGCTACCCATGGAACCGATCTAAAATGCCGTTTTGCTATGTTAATTGAAAGGAGACGCTAATGAGTAGGAAGTTGCTTTTGGAATTGCCCCTAATGAATAGAGATTGGCACGGGCGATTAATGCGCGCACCCGTCTGGTCTTTGAAAAACATTTCCGTTTATCTATTAAATAGTTTAATGCGTGGAGCGAGAGAGGCTATCTCACTCGGTGGGTGATGATTCACATTCCCGCGCGACGGTTCCGTGAATTTTCAGGATTGTCGGTCACAGTTCAATTTAAAGAGTGTTACTTTTTGTCTCTTCGTACAATCTCTTTGAGAGTCATTGTTGTTTATAGTTTCCGTCCTTTTGCATCCACTCCATTAGCCTAAATGTAACATTAGCCTGTAATTTGCTTGCGATTTGATTGCAATCGGTACACCCCTGTAAATCATCAGTTGTGACTCGCAACATTGGGTGAGTATAATTTGCATAAGAATCGATTTTAGTAAACAAATAAGGCACATGTGGAGTAGCCGCATATTTGTGTAACTCAATTAACTTTCTAAATCTGGATCCTGTTTACAACCTTCCATTATTTTTCTGTTCACAGTAATAGCCCAACATATTTGGGCAGGTTCGTTGCAGATGTAATTCGCCACTGATGGTGGACATGCGCGGGAATCGTACCCAGGTTGCCGGATTCGTAGCATAGTGTTCGAACCCACGACATCCCAGCTCCCACCAGTGTGTAGTGTCAGTTCGTAGAAACAGATTTATGCTCATGCCTCCTGCGCTGATTACCGTGGTGAAGTATGGTCAAACAAACACGTGTGATTGACGCCCCGCAAGGATGCCGTCATCCAGCAGCGGGTTGACAGGGTGGCTGTGCATTTTAATTATTGTTAATAATTGGAAATGAATAAATGCATGAATCAACGACTCACTGAATGGATGGATGAATGAATGGACGTGTGTTGATCGAACGCGCGTTGATCCGCAGGCCCTGCTGAACACGCAGATGAAGCTGCGGGAGCGGGTGAAGAACTTCACCTTCAACCTCGGCTTCTCCGGAAAATTCTACCACACAGGTACTGTGCACCACCACCACTGGCTGAAGGGCCTCCTAGTACAGGGAGGCCGAGAAGAGAGCCCCTCTGGAGGTTGTTGGGGCTACGCTTTCAAACCGGCCAGACAGCTTCGAAGAGGTGTGAGTAACCCTCGCTTGTTGATGGTTCTTTGCTTTTTTTTTGTCACTATTATGATGTTGTTTCAGCAGGCAACAATTCAAGAGATCAGGATAGGCTCATATGCACGAGTGACCCGGGGCATTAGTCTGTCAGTAGGGGTGCCACGAGTGCTGTTTATAATGCCAATCGAGTAATTTGCGGGTAATTATTTTGCTTGGCAAATTTGGGCCCTGGCGCCCGGCACACAGTAGCCCACTCTTGTGAATCACATCGGGGATATTGAACGTCCGGTGTAAAGCAGACGGCGCGTAATATTATCACGGTTATTAGGCCTGCGGTAGTAACCAGGGCGGCTGCTGGAGTTGAACCGTGAACCTCCGCAACAAGTGACGAATGCGCGCTACCTTTGGGTGAGGTCGTGGTCATGGTACCACTGACACCCACCGTGGCATTGTTGTAGTGGTGGCGGTGGTGGCGGTAATCCTCGTGATGCTGTCACTGACAGTGGCGATGGCGATGTTGTTGTGATGTTGTGATGTTGATGTGATGTTGATGTGATGTTACGGTGGTGGTTGCAGGCACGGACGAGGAGGACAATGGTGACGACATGCTCATCTCCCACCGTGACCAGTTCTGGTGGTTCCCACACATGTGGAGCCACATGCAGCCCCACCTCTTCTACAACCAGAGCGTCCTCGTCGAGCAGATGGGACTCAACCGCCAGTTTGCCCTGGTACGTCGCGACGCGGCTCTGGTGTGAATTGGTGAGCGAATTAGCTGCTCGTTTTACAACCGGGTAGCAGCAGCAGCGACGGCGGTGGAGGAGGCGGGGGGGGGGTACTTATTACCGAGAGGTTCTTGAGTCAGTTTGGGTGGCTCAGCTGTCAGAGCACTGAACTGCAGTGACTGCACATTTGATGCACTTTTGACTGCATAGCCACTGGAGCTGTGCACTTTTAAGTCTAGATTGAAAACGAATTTCTTTAGAACTGCTTTTATGTGCTTAGTTTGTTGTCCTTCCCCCGCACCTCCGACTAGCACGGTTGGCTACGTACGGTGCGAAGACGTTCAATAGACGTACGTACGTACTGAGATCCTGGGTCTGAATCTGGGTGTCGACCGCTCTGCGATTTTACTGATTTTCTCCAGTGTTGCGGAGTCGATGGTTTCAACCATGCCGCGAATGGCTGCACACACAAAATAAAAAAAATATTTTGTCAATCCGTAATTTTCATTTCAGTTCAACTAAATTTTACAGCTTCGAGGTTTAACGATGTTGATTTGGCCACCTGAAAATGGACATTCATAAAGCAGGGATTAAGTGCTGAAGGGCTGTATCCCTTCCATGTGGACAAATTGGGTCACTTGAAGGATCTATGGTGTCTGATTCTGCAGCCTGTTCACTTGACACCACGGTGATACCCTGCTTTGAGTGAATTCAAATTCGACACCGTGCCTTTGACTCAAACTAATACCTCAATTATAATGAATGTAATTGCTTAAAAAGACAGACCAAAGTGAAAAATAATCTGAAATAAATTAGCTTTTGTGTGCACTTCTAGATAGGTCTCCTTTGTAAAGGTGATTAATTCTCTCAGCGGGCTCCCCACAGGTTTGAATAAAGGTTCCCATTTAGCGAGTATTGACTCATCGATTCAACATAGATTCTGATGCTCACGATGCGCGCTTAAAGTCAGGGCACGTGGGAAAGTGCACAGCCTCCACTGAGGATGAGAAGTCCCTTGTGATGTACAGGATATTCATAGAGTATGCATGCCCCACACTACATTTTTTTTAATCAAGAATTGCATCTCAAGTACCATCCTTAATGCCTACCTACCCACCCGCCTATATATCCATATACTATCCAGCAGCATATCTACCCCTACTCCCGTACCTGGACATCTGTGAAGAGGAGCTTCATAGCTCATCAGATTTCTGCAGTCTAAATTCAGATTCCGATGATGATTCTTTGGTGGTTGTTACCAGCACCGCAACCGGCCTCATTTGTCAAACCAGTGCTGATGTTTACACACCGCACCAGGTACTCAATTAAGCCTGAGTCAACCTAGGGGAGGCCCAGGACTTGTTTAGTTATCTCTCACCACTGGTGTATACCAAGGCTGCGAACCAAACTCAGGCGGCCGTGTTTGTAGCGAGTGCACTAACTATCATGTGATCACTCCGAGTACAATATCCCCTTGCTATTAGTGAGGGATGTGTTCCAGAAATGCTCGTGAACAGCAAATGTCACGGATAATGATATTGGCCTACGAATACATGAATGAGCTATTAAACACATGAACATTATCTCATCACTTTCTCGCATCACATTCTCTCTCGTCTTTATCTCTCTTCCTCTCTCTCGATGCAGTCGTCGTGTAGAGTTCCAGATGTGATTCGTGGATAGCCAAAATCGCGGATCGGAAGTTCGTGAATAATGAGAGAATGCTATTTGCATTTTAACACGTAGGCTTTCGCGATCAATATTATTCATAATCAACATTTTTGGGTTAGATCGCGTTATTTATAAATGTGTCGTAACCCTCCACCACCCGACACGGCCAATCAGAAAACAAAAGTGTCACGTTGACAAAAGACAAATAGTTCACGGGATTACTATATAGCGGTAACCACCACGGGGTAACTACATAACCGGGTCAGGTCAGTTAACGCACTGCCTGACCCACCATGCCGAGCGTCAAGACTGAAGAGCGAAGACCAAAGAGACGTAGCATGTCGGGTTCCATTCCAGTAGACAGCCCAGATCGGACCTCGGGACCTCCCTTTTATGCCGCTCAGCGTGGCCCGGCTCCGCCTCGGCCACGCCCCCTTCTAGAACTCCCGAGAAGTCTCTGGGCCATACACCACGTGTCCCTTCTGTCACCTTTGGCCCACATCCTTACCCTGTCCTGTCACGTGCCCTTGCCAGCCAATTGGGCTGCTACGTCCTCACATGCGCTCTCTCTACCCGCCGCTAGAACCATGCTCCTTAGGGACCATTTACCATGGCATAGCACACCCTGCTGTGCAGAGAGGGCTACTTACACTCCAGTTCTCCTCTCTATAAGTAATTGGCGCTGTGCGCCGTAGTGATCCAATATACGTCACTACACAACCAAAGCTTCCAAAACCGCTAGGTCTCCAATGTGTTTTTCGGGTTATGCCTTGTGTTGTTCGGAACGATGACCAACATGGATTTAACCTGAAGAAGCTCCCGAAAATGTGGAGCGAAACATCGGACGTCGTGCCAAACAGCACGCATGGCGCAAGCCGACAACACGCCGGAGAGCCGTACGACGCAAGCGTGGAAACCTACGCAGTCGAAATTACGCTTTTGGTGCCTTGGTAAAAAAACCACGCTTTGTTCAAGTCAATGCCGCCATCCGCAGGACTCCTCTTTATAACTCTTGACATCAGCAATACCCGGCACGGGCCACGGACGCGTGCAGAGAAGGCTCAGACACAGTCCCTAAGGCACTGCCCCTGCCACCTGACCTACCCAGCCCTCTACCCATGATGCCTCACACTCATCTCTGCGCCGTGGACGCGTGCACTGTAGGCAATAGCCACCGTAACTCAAGTAAGTTCAAAATATCCTTAGTGAAAAACGTGGGAATAGGTCTTTTACCCTTTCTGGCAATAAAACGGGTGTTAAGATGTTCATACATCAAATAGAAACCTACTTCGAGGCATCAAGTCTGCATTATCCACGGATAGTTGTGGCAAAACATGCAAGCAAACATGCTCTGATTATAATATATGCTTTGTCTTTGAAACTGATTGGCCAAACACCAGAGACAGCCTTGTTCAGGGCCTTGCCTCACCAGTGTTAGAGCAGAGCACCCCAAAAGGCCAAACGGTCCCATGGACATCAAAATATCCACTTTTTGCATCGGAGAGTACGAGAGAAGAGGGAGATCCACACAACGGCTCGTCCCCTTCTCACCCGTCTCTCTGTGCAGTGGAAATCGCGGCGTGGTTCTGCCATCGATAGACTCGTCAAGCGTTCGGTGAATTGGAGTTGAGCGGGGGAAGCCGCGTGGTTAATTTGGCCGTAACCCTCGATTTTGACGCGAGCCCGAGCGAAGAACCCCCCCCCCCCATAACGTTATCCCAGTTTCCTTGCCCCCCCCCCAATCCTCCCACACCGTTACACCCCTCGCCGAGCCAAATTGAAATAATCACCCCGCCCTCCCCCACTCCACCCCTTGTCAGAGTGAAATTGAGAATTACGCCACTTATTTGCTACAAATCGTCGCGTTAGTCGCGGTCAAATTCTCGGAGAGAGGCCGCAAAGCCCTGACGCGTTTTAATCGCGACAGCCTCGTTGTGGGACCGCTCAATGAGCTCTCCCTCACTCCAAACGAAACGGGACAAAGCCACTTCCCGTTCACCTTGAACACTGGCCGTGTTTGTCCTTGTTGCCATCGTCATCATTTAGTCCTGATCTAGCCACTGCTGGATGGAGGCATCTCTGCACCGATGCTATCCTTTTTCTGTTGAAACAACAATTTATCTTGTTAGACAATTTTTTTTTATTTTTACCAGGTAAGGCCCACTGAGCTATACAGCTGTTTTCAGAAGCCACCTGGCCACAAATGATAGCTCAACGAAGCGGCTTATCGCATGGAAATTGATAGCAGCCAAATAAATTTCGATTTAAAGCTTTCGTGGATCTTTCGGTAAAGTCACGTAGAAGGGAAATAATAAAATAATAAAAATAAAACATGATAAAATTCTCACGACGTTTCGGCCACAACACAAGCAGCCATCCTCAGGTGAAGAACAGAGCTGTCGGAAAGACAGCGTCTGTTCTATGATGTTTTATTTTTATTATTTTATGATTTCCCTTCTACGTGACTTTACCGAAAGATCCAAGAAGCAGCCAAATACTCCAAACGCATGTTTATAAATGTGGAGGGAACAACTGGAGGACCTACAGAAAATTCAGCAGCAGGCGTCAGGGTCTGGATCGAACCCACGACCTCCTGCATACCAGGCGAGGGAGTTAACATCTCCTAGCCACCGTGGCGACCTCGCCAGCTGCACATGAGCTGACCTCGTCGCAACTTGCCCCCAGTGATCGTCCTCTTGGGGGTGCTCTCTCGCTTGGCTGCTATTCTTTCACCCGGACTCATCCATTGTCCATTGGCAATCATCATCATTATTATCATCGTCGTCGTCATCCCTTCTAGCTATCATCTGTCCAGCCCAAGCCGACTTACTTTTCTTGCCAATCAACTTTAATATATGTATGTATGTTGAACTTCTTTAGCTCATCGGAGGTGCGGGTGGTCCAGTACGGTAAAATAACTGTCCTACAGCTCACACGGCGTTGGGGAAGCCCTCGTTCAGGAGTGAATTGGCACGAGAGCTGAACGTGTACGCTGACGGATGATTCCATGGTTATACCGCTGTCATTATTCCAAAGACCAGGTAATCAAACCACTCACATCCCGATGCTTTCAAAGAGCAGCACTCAGCATAGCGCACCGCGCCGTTCGGAGCACAAGCCTGGCGGGAAGCGCGTCTGGCGGCTTGGACGGGGCAGTGCCGATGGCCGCGCAAGAACAGCGGGGAATATTGCGCCGACCGGCAGATAAGCGAGGTGCGCCGTGGCCCGGGGGTTGCCCAGGGCACGGTGAACCCGCTCGCAGCGCCGACCTTGGTGAGCGAGCGCGCCAGGCTGATGGGAGCGTGCCGGGCAAGCGGCGCTTAAGGCCGTCGGACGCCAGGACGCGCGCTCGCGGCGCTCGCCCCGGATTTGCGCAGGGCGGGACGAGAGAGCCGTCGTCGGTGTCGTCTGGCCAGGTGCGGTCGTCGGCGAGCGACCCCGCTGGGGGGACCGCTGACGTCGTGCGATTGTCGCTTCGCTTCGATCTCGCGGCGTGCGGCAGTGGGAACAACGGCGCGGGTTTTCGTATTTTGCCGCTCGCCGCCCCTGTGCGCCCAGCAGTAGTGTGAATGGGTCTTCGCTTATCCTGCGTTGGTTTATCCTGCGCCTCGGTCCGAGGCGCTTTACAATAATTGTGATAATTGTACATAAGCTGAGCGTGGTTTAAATAAAGAGTGGGATTATTAAAAGTGGCGGTGTAGCTATGGTGACAGTAAGGAGGACAGATGGGAGTGGTTAAAGAGGGGGGGTCGGGGTCGGGGTAGTGATAAGGGGTAGGAGGAGGGGTAGTGGAAGGGCTAGGCCTGTCCGTAGTTGGTGGACCAGGCAGGGAGTAGCAGGAGGATGGGCTAGGCAGAAGAGACGGGGGTTTTTTTAAGGGGAGGAGTGGAAGCTGCAGGTGAAGATGGTTGCTCTGTGTGCTGCAGTGGGAGTCGGTCCCAGTGAAAGCGAGCGAGAGAGCAGCAGGACGAGGGAGGCACAGGGAGGGACGGTGGAGAAAGAGAGCGTAGAGAGTGGGATGAGACGGAGTAGTAAGAGAAGCGAGATGAGATGGGGCAAGACCATGGAAGGATTTCTAGGCTAGAGTGAGACATTTAAAAAGACCAGCGATAGGTCGCCGATCGTGGGATGAAGCGTGGGTGCTCTCATGTCTTCAAAGACGTCCGGTGAGCATGGCAGCGTAGGCCAAATACCCTTTGTAGGGGCCCTCTCGAGCTTTGTCTTGTCGAAGGCACCTCCTTCAGCAGTGGATTTCACAAATAAATGCAAGGCTTCACCTTAACCTACTTTTTTTTTTGTCGGTCTCATCTACACATATGCCTGTGTGGAAGAGTAGGCCAAGTAGCTGCTAGAGTCGCTCTGCAGACCTCTCTGCGAAAGTGCGGCTGTGCCAACAGGCAACGCAACAACAATGACCCGTTAGACACCCGCGCACGCAAGCACGTGCACGCAGGCACGCGGGCTCGCACAACGAACGCGACGGATTACATAACCCCGGCACGGCGTGTGTATGGTGGCCGCGGGCGGGGGTGGGGGCGCCACGTGGAGCCGACACTTCCTGGGCATGTGGTGCGGACAAGGGGGTCGGCTCGCCACGTGTGTGTGCGCGCGTGTGCACGTGGCGCGCGTGCTTTCGGCACGTGCGCTCGCCACGTGCGCGCGCCATGTGCGGTCCGACACGTGTCGTCCTGTCCCGTGCATTGGCAAAGCCAGCATCCTCCCACATACCAAACACTCGTCGATTGTCTTAGCCAAACACCCCGCTGCAGGAACCTCTTGCAAGGCACTCTTGGGACTCTTAGAACACTTCTTAAAAAGGAGCAAAGATCCCAATGCTGCACAACCCCTCCTTAAAGAGCCTTTGAGACTCGGGCGAGGCTTTCCTGGATTTAAAAAAATAATGCATGGCTTAACGAAAAATAATTGAACATTTCGTGACAGTGCTCGTCAGATAATGTTTTACGGCTTTGCAAGGGGCTCACAACGTTGATTTCAAACTTGGCCTCTTGATGCCGCTAATCTGCCCAAATCTGCATAATGAGCCCATCTTATACCACGTTGGGCAATTTCGAGCAGTGAGGGACGCGCGCTGTCACTTATCGTTCGCGGGCTCGCTAAGGGTTAAATCTTGGGAGAGAGCGTTGACCCTTACATTTAAAAGAAACCTTTACAGAGTGCTTCCGTGCCAAACGATGGAGGTGATAAAAGGGATCGTAATGGAATATCCTCGGGCATTTTTGGGACGTTTATATCGTGAGTGTCCGTACGTTTAAAAGTCGTGCCATGCCGCTGAGTTTATCCTGGCACTGCCCCCAGTGATTAACGGCAGATTCTCATTTCACGATGGCAATCACAAAGCGGTAGAGATAAACGACTCGCGGTTATGGCCGGGAGAAATTCAAGTGCATGTGCGGTGTGTGCGGGTGCCCGACACTTTGCGCTGTTCTCCGAGAATGTTCGAGTTTATCAGCAGGGAGCGTGCAATCGTGTCCTTTTAGGTCATGAGTTCAAATCCTGGTTGGGGGTCGGCTCAGCCCGTCATCCATCTGGAGTCGAATTAATGATGGTACCCTTTAGTGGGACGCTACCAATGTGTGCTTTCCACCACTGGCTTGGGGCCATCAACAGAATCGAGGGTCAAATTGCTCATTTGAGCATAGAGACACTTATTGATTTTTGTTTTCCATTCCGGATTATTGTGATCTTTACATGGAAAAACTGACCCTCCCACCCTCCCCCCACATTACCATGGTAATCTGACATTTCCACATTACCATGGGGGTAAGGTGGGATTTCCACATAATGAGGCACGATAGCCGGAATAAGTCATTTCTGATTTCACACGGCAATATACCGCATGGCGACCGCCCCAGCTTGTCCCAGCACGAGGCTCGCAAACCGCAGCATTCGGCGGTCTTCGTAGGCCCGAGATTGCACCGTGCGAGCAGGAGCCGGCAAACTTTGTTCCCCACTGAAGGTCTTCATAAGGTCACTTTATGTGCTCGTGTGACAATGCAGCGCTAATGAGCTTACAGGCTATTAAACCGTAAATGGCCCGTTAATCCCGGGGTTGGGACATGGGCGTGCCGCGTCGCGCCGCTCGGCTGGAGAGGAAGTGGCCGCGCGATGAGCAAACGCCTCTCCCGCCGCGGTCTGCCAGGGTCGCGCGATTACGCGAAGGGGAAATCTGTTTCTCTTCGGCGGCGGACGCATTTCCAGCATGTAGCGGGGGGGAGGAAGGTGGGGGGGGTAATCTTCTGCAGGATTCGTGGTCCGGACCATACCTTGTGGCTCTCCTTACCCTGTTGACGGCTGCGGTGCTGTAACTTACGCCGTCGTTGTTTTATAAACGCACTTATGTTTTTTAATTAATTGCCAGGCAATGCTTTTTTTCTCTTGTAAATCAGCCCCGTCCGTGGGCAGGTGCTACCGATGTTTGGCCTCACATCACAGTGGTTTTACCGCAATTTAGATGTGGGACAGACCATCGCACATCGGTCACATTCATAGATTACTACACAGCAGGTTTTGTGAGCGAATGCGATGGCTTCAGGAGGCCTTCATTCAGCAGTGGATTGACCATGGCTGATGATGGTGATGATGATGAATACATCCTTTCTGAGCAATTCCTCCTCTGTGTGCCATGGCGAGTTGGCACAGTGGTTAGCGCATTGCACAGTGACCTCACCAACCTGAGTTCAGAATCAGAATATGTATTTGTACGAGACGAATCCGATGAGCTATAAAGCTCTTGATCACAGATGTCCAGTAGGGGCAGGTAAGGACGTTCCAACAACAAACAGTACCCAAACATGATTGTCGTGCAAAGTAGAAGAAAGGTAAACAAATCGCCAAAACACATACAAATAAAACTAAACCATGCCCATTCTAAATTAAATTCCCAGCGAACGGCTAACACGTGCTGGCGTGCGATATCTGAAATGGTCCCGTGTACCCTCTTCGCCAGCACATCACTGACCAGAACGGTGAAGTATGGTCAAACAACCCCCATTGCTCGAACAGTATCGGGCGGCCTTCATCCAGCAGTACAATGATTTAGTGATATATTTGTAAATGCACAGGAGGTATACATCGGGGTCCTAGGAATTCAATGGCAGGGTAGGGTAAGCAACTTGTAAGTTCAGCATAGGCTGTATTGGAAATCCATTGTGTAGCTGCGTTCACGCGGAGGAGTTTTTCTCCTACGCTTGGGGTAGGATTGCGGATGATGGACCGAGGCGGACGTTGGGGTGGCCCCCAGAGATCGTGAGAAGAAGACCTCGAGCCAGAAGGGGGGTGGGAGACCGTCGGTTGCGCACGTCACAACTGCAAGCTTTTCAATTTGAGCTTTAGGAAAGAATGTGAGGGCAGCGGGTTTAAATTATTCCTGAATCGGCTAATTACACCACTGGCAGTACTGATGTGCTCTGTTTGAGAATTTAAATTGTGCATTTATCCACGAGTCTCACTGGGCTTCGAGACTAATTCCTTTTGGAGCATTTCGCCAAGTGGGAGCTCAGCAGAGTACCTAGAAGAAAATTAAAAACCCACAAGTGCAATGGGAGAATTCTCAAGCACAATGCAGATCGGTCATACATCCGATTACTTTCCTTATAAATACATTTTTAAAAGACAATTTGCTTTGTCTTTTTATTTTATTCGAAGTTTGGTCCTAAAAAAAATCTTCAAGTTATATGTGATCACTCGCAATAAAATCAGTGCCGTTATTATCACTGCAAGATGAAGGCCCAACCCAAGTGTTGCATCTCAGTTCTGCGATGCAACAGTCCATTTATCGCGCATGCATGAGCTTATTTCATTGGCTCTGTCTCCACGTGCTAGAGAGGTACATCCTCTCTAGCACGTTTCCTCACTTTGACTGCCACTCAACCATTAGCCTCCACCACCGGTCATCGTCCCTTCTCGCTACGCTCAAGACAGCCTTGGTCCTCAGTACCTGCAGTCCCGTCTGGCCACCGACCTTGCGCTCCTCGGGCCAGGCCCTGCGAGCTCAACCTAGAATGTTTCATTCCACGCTGGGTGGTAGTAGGTAGGGCCTTCTTGAGTGTGGAGCCTTAGATGTGGAACTCTCCCCCGCCGGCCCTCAGATTGGTCTCCGAGAACCAACCAGTTCAAGAAACTCTGGAAGACCCACGTTTTCCTTTAACCTTTTCCTTGAGTATGTCCTCTCATTTTTATATTTTATGTGTCTTGATTTTATAGACAGGGACTACCTTCGTTTAATTCCTACTGTAAAGTATTGCGATTCCCTCTTTAGTGGGGGTGAGTTTTTACAAAAACATTTTTTTGAATTAATTGAATGAATGAATGTATCCTGCCCAAGCCAACTTGGTCCTAATTAACCCTTTTCCATTCCGAGACATCTGCAAGTTGCAGGGTGGGTATCCCATTCACCACTGAATCTCGGAACGCACGAGCGGTTCAGCGTTAATTTTATTTCAAGAGGCGTATAGCGCCGTTGTATTTAATGACATTGTGCTCACCGCAGACATATGTAGTGAAGCAACCGCACTCTGATATCTCTACACCACCTCATGTTCTCCGAAAATCCACGTGCCTTTCTTTCTGTCTCTCAATGTAATTCCCAGCACACCGTCCTCTGTCGCTATGCTCCTTTGCACACTCTTTCATGAGTGCATTGTACTCGTTGCTATGAATGGGATGTACCCCTTCATGTCACTATGCACGAAATTATTGTACAGCGTTGTGAGATGCAGTTGCACGATTGCCGCGAAATAAAACTGAAATCATTATTGTTAGGACTAATGGTGGCGTCGGCGCAATGGCAAGACGTTGCACCCGAACGTAGCCGTGTTCGCAGATGAGAACAGAAAATCGCGGGGTAGAACGCAGAGCGTTGTATATCCCACGCAGGGAAGTGTAAACACAGCAGGCTAAAGAAGCGCAATTCGTAAATAGTTTATAAAAAAAAATTCTAAGCCAGAGAAATTAAGGAAATGAAATGCCCACGCAGTCTAAACATCGATGGCTTTGTTTGTAAAAGCCCGTGTGTGCAACGGCTGCACTCACGTAAACCTGGGTTGGCTCCGAATGTCATGAATGTGCTTTGTAGTCCTCTATTAAAGTGAAATTCCCAAACGGTCATTCCTTCTCTCTTTAACCGAAACGGAATTGGCTTAATGCTCGCTGAAGCATATTGCTCCGGAGGGATTGTGAAATTGACTTGATGCTGCCCTGCAAAACCGTTTTAATATCCCCTCTGAGCGGAACGCCCAGTGGCACGCACACAGCCGTTTCCTTGACAAATGTAAAGCTCCGATCTTTTTAATATATATTTAGAATACCACACGGTACAGTTTGGATTAATAGATAATCTAAATGCGACCCTCGTCTCAAGATGCAGTATAGTAGAACCCCTCTTAACGACGATAATTGGTTCCACGAAACCGGTCGTTAAGTGATTTGGTCATTAAGCGAGTATAGGAAATTAAGCGAGTATAGGAAATACACGTTAGAGGGTTAATTCGTTCCGATAGCAGCGGAAGTCACCCTTTTTCACCCAAACGCACTTTATAATCTTTCAACAATGGATATGAATACATAAAGATACAAACAACATTATAAACATGATATTAAAATAAATATGTTTAATCAATGCAGGGGAATGGTCGTTAAACAATTAGTCATTAACAACAGGAGTTGTCGTTCAGAGGGGTTCTACTCTACACTACACTATACACTACTCTACACTAAACTACTATACACTACACTATACACTACTATACACTACACTACTATACACTACACTACTCTACACTACACTATACACTACTCTACACTACACTATACACTACTATACACTACACTACTATACACTACACTACTATACACTACACTATACACTACTATACACTACACTATACACTACTAAACACTACACTACTAAACACTACACTACTATACACTACACTATACACTACTATACACTACACTATACACTACTATACACTACACTACTATACACTACACTACTATACACTACACTATACACTACTATACACCACTACTATACACTACACTATACACTACACACTACACTACTATTCACTACACTACACTACTATACAATACACTTTTCACTACACTATACACTACACTAATCTACACAACTAAACACTACACTACTATACGCTACACTACTATACGCTACACTACTATACACGACTATACAGTAAGCTACTATACACTACGCTACTATACACTACACTATACACTACACATTTGGCTCTATGGAGGCCTGCCGTTCAGCGATTAGTCGTTAAGAGGGGTTCTATTGTATAGAACAAATGTATTAGACTGGAGCAATCCAATGAGCTACGAGCGGGGGCTCTGGGGAGCTCCTCCACAGGTTTTTTGGCCGACCCGCCCACGCTCGCGAAACATCTTGAAAGAGATGCGAGTCCCCACACTTTCCCCCACCAAATGCGACCTGTTGATTGACTGCGTGGTGCACCCCGTTTATCATGCTGGGTGGACAGAGGTGGTGCGGGGGGAGGGGATTTGAGAAATTTGCCCCATTGTTTTAACTGGAGAGAGAGCTGTATATCCTGTATAATGTGTCCACATATACACACACACACGATATATTTAATCATTTAGAAGGTCGGTCTTGCGTCGAGAAGAGGAAAGTCTGGAACCTGGATTGAACTGGGGCAAGGGGTCGACAATGCTGATGGTCACAGGGAGGGAGTTCTGGACTGTGTGTGAGGGTTATGGAGCGCCAAGGTTGGCGAGATGTTAACTACCTCGCCTGGTACGCAGGAGGTCGTGGGTTCGATCCCGTACCTGACGCCTGCTGCTGTATATTTGGAGTTTGCACGTTCTCCCCGTGGGCGCGTGGATTTTTTGCCGGGTCCTTCACCGGTTTTTCCCTCCACATTTCGCATCAACGTGCGTTCAGAGTGTTTGGCTGCTATACATTTCCACGGGATAAGCTACTTTGGTGAGCTGTCATTTGTGACCAGGTCGCTTTGGAAAAATATCTGTTCAGCTCAGTGGGCCTTACCTAGTGAAATAAAAAATAGTTTAGCATAAAAAAGTGTAGTTTATAGTTTTAGTTTCAAGGCCCAAAACATCAAGCGGCCAGCAATAAACAGCACTCTTGAAGGTGTAATAGAGACGAGTTAATGTGTTCCTGGAACTAAGGAAAGCTATTATAAGAGCATGGGAAAATAGACGATTGGAGGGAATTACAAACGGAGCAGTGCGAGGGAAGAAGCAGAGAGAGAAGTATCGGGGCCTGACGTGTGGTGGTTGGGTGAGTGAGTGAGTGGGTGAGTGAGTGGGTGAGTGAGTGAGTGGGTGAGTGGGTGGGTGAGTGGGTGAGTGGGTGAGTGAGTGGGTGAGTGAGTGGGTGAGTGAAATAAAGATTCTGATTCTGTCAACGAATCCGACGTGAGGAGCGGTAGGTGTAGCGGTTAGCGCTACGCTGCGCTACGAACCCGGCGACTCGGGTTTGTTTCCCGCTCACGACCACCACCAGTGACGATTATTTGAACCAGGTGTGGGCCTCCCCTAGGTCGACTCAGCCTCAAGCGAGTACCTGGTGCGGTGTGTAAACATCGCCACTTTGGAGACAAAGGCGGCCGGGCGTGGTGCTGACCACCCACCCCCTCCTGTGCAGTGCCGGCCTTCATAGGTGCTCGCTAACAGCACTTGCCCCAAAAGTATGTTAAGCCTTTGCGGGTGATCTTTGTCTTTGTGCGCGCAGGACCACGGCATCCCGACGGACATGGGCTACGCTGTGGCGCCGCACCACTCGGGCGTCTACCCCGTGCACACGCAGCTGTACGAGGCGTGGAAGAGCGTGTGGAACATCCGCGTGACCAGCACAGAGGAGTACCCGCACCTCAAGCCCGCGCGCTTCCGCCGTGGCTTCATCCACCGCGGGATCAAGGTGAGCGAGCGAGCGGGCGGACGCCGGCTAGCGACCACCGTGCCGTGAATCCGGCAGCGACCTTGGGCTCGATTACCCGGCGACGGACGGCGTTGGTGGCGGGCGATAGCGCGGTGGGCCGTTGGATTTAAGGCCGGGAAGAAGCCGACCAGTGAGCTATGGGGGGGGGGGGCCTCTTTTTTCACAGGTTTTCCAGCCCCAAGCTCGGATTGGCGGCGGCGGAAAACGACGGAGGAAGTTTAAATTGGTAGATAAATGAAGCCGTCGCACGTGCAACTCGAACGAAACAACAGAGTGATAGAGAAGAGTAAAAAACGAAACGAACTCGCAGGAATAGTAAACATTTTTACTATACTTGCAAATTCGCTGTTGTCAAATCAGAGTTGCAAATGTGGCTGCAGTTGACATCCAGCGTGACTTGTCGAGCATTCGTTGATGGTCAAAACTCCTCGAATCGAGAAACGGGGACACAAGGGGATTCCAAACGGTGTGGGTACCGCAACATCAACCCGCCTTGCCCCCTCCTCCCGCCCCCAGCCCTTCAACAACCTGCACAGACTAGCTTGGTGAAGTATGGTTAAACGACCCCGGGTGCGTAGTGGTTAGCGCACGATGCTACGGACCCGGTGGCCTGACTTTGATCCTCAGCTGCAGCTGCTGTATTTACAATTGGACTTCTTTGTTCCGGTTTACGCTTTGATCGCCGTGTCGGGCTATCAAGAGGGCGAGTCCCTGATGGCAACACCGCTTTTCACTGGAGCTACGGGCGTTTTGAGCTCTTGCCTCCATTGCTGGTGCGGGATGAGCGGGAAGAATTGGATCCGTTACGGTGAAAAGTACGTCGAAGGATACACGGTGCAGCTATTCCTTCGTTTATTCACGCACTCGCCATCCGCGATGTTGGCTCTCCGCGAATCGCATCTGGAACTCTGCTGCGTCTATGTAGGAGGAGTCACGACATCATCATCACCGCCATCATCATCGCCATCATCGTCATCATCATCGCCATCATCACCGCTGTCATCACCATTGTCATCATCATTGCCATCATCATCGCTGTCATCACCATTGTCATCATCACCGCCATCATCACCGCCATCACCATCATCATCGCCATCATCACCGCCGTCATCATCGTTACTATATTCTTCTATTGTGCAGCATTATTATAATTTACAGTGAGTTAAGTTACAAACTATTACTTAATATTTGAATACAAATTTTTCTTTAATGTATGTTTATTATAACCAATTTGTATATTTTTACGTTATGAGTATTTTCATGTATTTAATAGCTTGTTTAGGTCTTTATTTAAGGTAATTCATAAAAAAATATATAGATATTCGTAGGCCAAGATCATCATCCGCGAAATTTGCTATTCGCATCTTCATAACGTATCCCTCGCGAATGATGAGGGTTATACGGCATTAATATTCAACTAAATCTTCCTCTATGACTACAGAATGAGAAACTGGGTCAAAGTGTTGAGGATCATATTTGTAAAACCCATATACTTTTAGCTGTTCAACACGATATTAGTCATGTGTTTCTGTGTATACCGAGTGCCAGCACAGCTAAAACTATTTCATTTCCTTTTTAAATCGAAGCATATGTAAACTAAAAGCCTTATCAAGTCCAGTATTTGTGCGCGTCTATTTATGTGTGCGTGTCTGTGTATGCGTGTCTCTTTCTCTGTGTGTGCATGTTTGTGTGCGTGTCTTTGTGTCTCTCCCTCTCTTCATGTGTGCACGGGTCTCTGGGTCTTTGTGTGTGGGTGTGCGCTTGAGTGAGTGTGTGTATACAAGTGTGGGTAGCGGTAGTGTCGTGGTTTGCGCGACCCGGGTTCGATTCCCGCTCACGGCGAACACCAGTGACGATTATCTTAACCTGTCCGAGGCATCACCAAAGTCGACTTGGCCTCAAATGAGTACCTGGTGCGATGTTGAAACATCGCCACTGGGGAGACAAAGGAGCACCGGCCTTCAAAGGTGCTCGCTAACAACACTTGCCCCAACAGTCTGTTCAGGCTATTCGGGGGAATCTTTGTCTTTTTGTGTATACAAGTGAGAGCTGCCACAAAGTGGTCTGCGTACTGCGCTACAAACCTGGGTTCCGATTTCTAGCTCGTGCTACAATCGGGAGCAAGTGATGCCTGAACTGGTCCTAGGCATCACCTAGCTTAGTTCAGCCTTAAATAAGTGCCTGGTGTGGTATTGTCAACATCTGCATCGTCATTGTGGTCTGGGAGGGGTCCTGGCCACAGCTGCTGGCCATGAAGTGGTGCTCACTAAGAGCACTTGTTCCAACAACCGATACAACTACACGAGGATGTTTGCCATTGTATCTTTACGATTGTGGGGAGCGTGAGTGGTAGTGTAGCGGTGAGCATGCGAGTGGAATGGAGCACGGCGTGTTTAGCGTGCGTGTGCGTGTGTGCCGCATTCGTTAACAAAATGACCGGGGAAAAATGTGGCTCGGTGAAATCCCAAATCTGGCAACACTCTCAAGCACAGGGTATAATTATACAAGTTTGTATGCGCTAGCTTTCTCTTTCCTTAGTTATATTTAATGAGAATCAAGTAAACAAAAAAAAGTGAAAGTCAAGCAACCGAGCCGCGTAAGTGAGCATTTAGGTGGCGGACATTCCACAGTCATACGGCTGATTCTCGTGTTACCCAATAGGATAACCACAGGGAGCGCTCCGCAAAGTGGTACTTACATTATCTTATAATGTTTTCATGAAATTCCACGGACAATATGCGAATGGTGCCCTCTCTCAGTAGGGCTCAGTTTTAATTTTAATTCAAGCAGGGACACACACTGCTTGGGTGGCCTTCTGCAACAACGAGTGAGACGTATGTATATGTACGTACGTATGTTGAACTGATTTTCGCACCGTTCTTTGCCGACCGTGCTAATCGGAGGTGCGAGACGCTTCGAGTTTGGCGCGGGGATCGTCGTCGCTATCATAGCCAAAGTCGGCCGAAGCAGGAACAGGGACCCATCGAGAGGAGGGAATGGGCTGGATGGTTAAACATCCAAATCCGTTTACAATTCGACCCGAGGACTTGCACCTCTACAGATGCTGAGCTGCAGGATGCACGTGGGAATTGGGATCCACAAGGTTGGAAGGGATTTGTGATGAAGGTGAATATTGAGAGTTATGTAAGTCATGTGTGTCTGTGTGTGGTGTGGGGGAGCGGTAGTGCAGTGCACAGGGCCAACAGATTATCTGGACTGGTCGACTCAGCCTCAAATGAGTTCCTGGTGTGGTGTGTAGTAAACATCATCACCCCCGCCCTCATTTGCCTTGCTGGCCTTCATAGGTGCTCGCTAACAGCACTATCAAGGCTATTGGTGGCTTGGTTTTGTTTGGAAACCTTTGTATTTTTATTTGTGGGGACCGGTAGTTGTGCGGCAAGCTCACTGCACAATGAACCCAGCAGCCCAAGTTCAATTCCTGGCCAGGGCTAAGATCAGTGGCGAATATTGAGCCCCCACCCCCACTAGGTTAGCTCAGCCTGAAATGAGTAGCTGATGTGGGCGTGGTGCTGGCCACACAATGCCCTCTCGTGCGCAGTGCCAGCCTTCGAACGTGCCCGTTAACCTCACTTGCCCCGATAGTCTGTGTAGGCTATACGGGGAATCTTTGTCTTTGCATGTACTTTAAGTATCTGTGTTATGAATAGGTTTGTTTTGATCCGTTTTTTAATTGTGTGTAATATTTTAAAATCTGGAATATTCCCTGGTGACTTTACAAACCCAAGCGTGTGCAGTGGTGCGTACTCTTCCAAATGATGCCACGGGGTTTATTTGTTTTTAACGCTGTCTTTGTCGTTGGTGGCTCTGTTTCGTCCGGCAATACTGAATTTACCACATGGCCAGCAGAGAGGGAATTTCGAATATATCACTGCCACCATCACTGCAACCTCCACCCACCCACAGCCGTGTAAATCACGAGGATCGACCATGTCAGCCTTCTTCTAGTAAAGGCTCTGCCCGCCACTGCCTTTAACAGAGAAATGTAATTTTAACATCGAGTTTCGCTTGTCATATCTGGCTCGGCTCAGCTCTTGAATATTTAAGCGATGCTCTTAGCTCGTCTCCAGCCACAGCAGCCTTTTAATCGCCGACCATCGTAGCGCACTCTGGCCAGTCTTCGCCACGGCGCCGCTGTGACGAGATGTGAACTGCCTCGCCTGGTATACAGGAGGTCGTCGGTTTGATCCCCACCCTGACTCAGATGGCTGCCGTATATTTCAAGTCTACATTTCCCTATCCTCGCGGTCGCGTAGATTTTTCTCCGGGTCCTCCGGTTTTTACCTCCACACTTAGAGACGTGTGTTTAGAGTATTTGGCTGCTATACATTTCCACGTGATGAGCCACTTCGTTGAGCTATCATTTGTGGCCCGGTCGCTTCTGGAAACGATCTATATAGCTCAGTGGGCATTACCTGGTAAAATACAAAATAGTTTTGTTTATGGATGCTTTCCCCCCGCTTCCTCTACATGACATAGGCTTTGCAATGATTAATCAAATAAAGCCACCATCACTATTATTATAACTACTATTACGGTTTGTTTACACGTTCCACATGGAATTAAAATGTACAAAATCGTTTTAAAGTGGGTGTGTATTCCTGGGGTGTAACAATGGGGTGATTTATGAATTAATGTAATTTTTAAATAGGCATGCATCTGATCAGTAATTGGGTTCATGTGATCCCTGCACCCACTAGAGGCCGCTACACTAATCTCCTTGTTTAGAGATTTTTCATCAATATAAAATCTCAACCATGGTTCGCAAAAAGTCATTGACTCATAATAAAGTTGAATCGCTACACTCCTTGTGTTTAAGATACGTCCCGTGTTGCAAATGGTCAGTTCAGTAATCTATGGGGCAGCAGCAATGGAAATTTCAGAATTCAATGCCAAAGTGATTTCGCGCACAAATGAGCATTGAGACAAATGCTCATCTCCCGTTCACAGCCCTGGGCCAGTGATGGAAAATTCCACAATTTTTCGACGTCAATATCCGCTGTCCACAAGATTATTCTTTAGCCACTGCATTTAGCGTTAATCCCGCAGGGCCACACACATATGCAGAGCAGGCTTTTGGGGCGGGCACTAAGTGTCTGACCCTGGCCCAGAGTCAGTTGGTGGAAATTCCACGTTCCTATGGTGGGGCAAGTCCTCTGAAAACAAGTGTCGACTTCAACACAAAGTGGGTTTTCCTTTTATTGACCCCGGAGGGATGATGAAGGGCTGAGCCAATCTCCGCATGCTGCATACGGAAATGCGGCTTCGTTTATCGTATTGTTGTTGCAGGTGTTCGCATTTCTTAAATCATCTTTTCATTGCCGAACCGTATTTCATATTGTGTGAATTGTCATCTTATCATATGAAGAAAATAACCCTAAAATGCTCATCGTAATGAAAGGCAGTGCATCTTTCATGTGAACACATGAATTACAATTGTGCAAATTTATAATTGCCCATTATTTTTCCTTGCTCGTGCAACGGGTTGCTCTGTGTCCTCGTGTGACCGGCGAAATGACGGAATTGGCTTTGGGGAAGTCCATCTGCTTGAGCCCTTTATGATAAGGGGCAAAAACAATTTAATCAACATCCATGGATTTACACGAAGCTCTGCTCGTTGCCGGAAATCTCTTCATTAAATGAGATCAGATGTGAGAGACGAGGCTGGAGATGTTAAGCCCAGCATGCCGTCAACGGCTCGCTGCCAAGAGGCGGTTGATGAGCTAAAAATTAATGAGTTATTTAACGGAGGTAGCAAATTAACTACCCGCACCCAGTGCAGTATTTGTGCATGTGTCTAACCGTCATTTTCGATAGATGTTCACAAATCCGACCTTATCTCGCGTGCGGTATTGAATTCTTAATCCCGCGTACTTCTGAAGCGCAGCAACACACCGTGCTACGTTTCAAGCAGTCTGCAATTTATTTTCGTCCGGTAACCTAATTGTGCACACGCGGTGAGGCAACTGTCATTTTCTATCAATTTTCACAGATCCGACCTCTTCACACTATCACTTATACTCCAAATCCCCAGCGAGTCAGATAAGCGACGCTGAACCGTGTGTGCGAGCGAGCGAGCGGATAACTCCGTGAACCTTTCTCCTCCTCGTTCTTTGGCGAACAGGTTCTCCCTCGCCAGACGTGTGGCCTCTTCACTCACACCATCTTCATCAAGGAGTATCCCGGAGGCTCCAAGGAGCTGGACAAGAGCATCCAGGGGGGCGAGCTCTTCCTCACCGTGCTGCTCAACCCAGTAAGAGAGCGGGGGGTGGGGGGGGGTTGCACCTCACGTACCTGCATCTTATAGCTCCCTCGGGGTGCCACAGAAGCAGCCTGGAGCCTGGAGCCATACGCACTGCAGGGCTTGGTCTACCGAGTCTCACAGACAGACAAAGGGGGAGTCGGCGCTTGCATTGGAAAGCCACTGAAGCTCTCAAGAAGGCCTGGTCCGGTTGGTCTGGGTCATTAAAGAATCACCAGGCCTGGTCCAGTCTTGGTTATTAAAGAATCACCAAGCCTGGTCCAGTCTGGGACATTAAATAATCTCTAACCAGGCCTGGTCCAGTCTTGGTTATTAAATAATCTCTAACCAGGCCTGGTCCAGTCTTGGTTATTAAAGAATCTCTAACCAGGCCTGGTCCAGTCTGGGTCATTAAAGAATCTCTAACCAGGCCTGGTCCAGTCTGGGTCATTAAAGAATCTCTAACCAGGCCTGGTCCAGTCTGGGTCATTAAATAATCTCTAACCAGGCCTGGTCCAGTCTGGGTCATTAAATAATCTCTAACCAGGCCTGGTCCAGTCTGGGTCATTAAAGAATCTCTAACCAGGCCTGGTCCAGTCTGGGTCATTAAAGAATCTCTAACCAGGCCTTGTCCAGTCTGGGTCATTAAAGAATCTTTAACCAGGCCTGGTCCAGTCTGGGACATTAAAGAATCTCTAACCAGGCCTGGTCCAGTCTGGGTCATTAAATAATCTCTAACCAGGCCTGGTCCAGTCTGGGTTATTAAGGAATCTCTAACCAGGCCTGGTCCAGTCTGGGTCATTAAGGAATCTCTAACCAGGCCTGGTCCAGTCTGGGACATTAAAGAATCTCTAGCCAGGCCTGGTCCAGTCTGGGTCATTAAAGAATCTCTAGCCAGGCCTGGTCCAGTCTGGGACATTAAAGAATCTCTAACCAGGCCTGGTCCAGTCTGGGTTATTAAGGAATCTCTAACCAGGCCTGGTCCAGTCTGGGTCATTAAAGAATCTCTAACCAGGCCTGGTCCAGTCTGGGTCATTAAAGAATCTCTAACCAGGCCTGGTCCAGTCTGGGACATTAAAGAATCTCTAACCAGGCCTGGTCCAGCCTGGGACATTAAAGAATCTCTAACCAGGCCTGGTCCAGTCTGGGTCATTTATACTGCTGAGCGGACGGACAGAGGCGGGGGAAATTAAGAAGCTTGCGCCGATGTTTCAACTGCCGCTCCGGGGGTTGGGGGCTACTGTGATTTAAGAGGCGTGCTTTTTTTGATAAAGGGTAAAAGCATTATCCCTTCCCTCTGTGGACATTAACGATTCTGTGTCTGTCTTCTGGAAGAGCTGGGGATGGAGGGGTGTGGGGGGAAGGGTTTGGGGTCTTGACCCTTCTGTCCCGTGGATAGAATTTCTCCGCAGCTCAATGAGGTCCCCGACCTGGCGAGTTTCCCACTTGCCGCCTAATTCCCGACATTGATTTTTTATCGAAAGGGGGAAGCATGGGGTGGGGAGAACGGGAGGGGGCACGCTGGATATTCCTGTAAACGAGATCCACAGCGTTGACGTTGACACAAGCACCTGGGATTTCCCGTGCTCCCAGACAGCTCAATCAGAAGCGCTCGTCAAGCGTGGGCGACACGACGTTTAGCTCCTCCTCCAGCAGCAGCAGCCGCGGTTCACCGAAGCGCCGCGTAGTCAAACATAGCGCGGTGTGGCGGCGTAGCTTGCAGGTGCGCAGGCGGTGCAACTGCACCGGAGACCCCACGGACTGCCGGAGCTGTGCACTTGGACAGAGCGTGGGTGGGTGGGTAGGTGGAGGGGACCCATTACATTATTTGCAGGATGGACCCATCTTGACCACGCTACACCACTGGCAGCATGTGTTGTGGTGTAGAAAAATAGCCTGGCGTTTTGTTTCTTTGAGCCTTCAGGCTAAAGTTGGAAATGTCATTCTAAATATTTATTTATTGAAAGATGCTCCTTTGCTCGTGTGTTTATCCATCATTTTGCTTGTAATAATAATGAGACCGGAAATACGTGCGTGACTAGTAGACACAGTCGCAGCGAGAGGTCTGCTCGATGTTGTGTGCCTGGTCGTAAAAATATTTCCCATGTCTCCTGTTTTTTTTAATATCGAAACCAATTAATGGCTAACGCTAAGTGATAAATTAATTCGCACGTGTGCAAAGCTGATAAAATAAAAGCCTCGTGGCTAAAACTAAGGCTTGCTTCCATTGTTTCCCCCCAGCGATATTCAAATGCCCGTGGATTTTGGTCAATTATTAAGAATCGCTGATGGTTACATTTGTAAAGAAAAAGCTCTCAGCTGTGGATGTTTGCGATCGTTAAAAGGCAGCTGCTAATTTGAGCACTGGCAGATGATTTACAAAATCCCATAGCCCTGTAGGGGTTCACTTGCGTGGGCGAGCAATGCTGTAGTTAAAGATCTGCTCAGGGATGGGCAGGTCGCCGGTTCAAATCCCCATCGCAGGTCGATGAGACCTCCGGAAATCTAGGGTTCTGGACGAATTAACCACGCGGTTTCACCCGTTAAACTTTAATTCACCGAACACTGACGAGTCCATTGATGGCAGATCCACGCCACGATTTCTTACTCCAGAGAGACGGTGATATTGTCTCTCTCCTTGCATGGGTTTTCACGGCCCGGTGCTGTGTACGGCTCTCTCTCTGATGTTGTTTTTCAGGCTGTGCCGTCGTGTTATTCAGCACGATGTCTGACGTTTCACCCCACGTGCTGGGAGCTTTTTCAGGAATTGAATTGGGCAGATCACTTTCCTGCTCGATTACAGAGCGTTGCCAGTTGCAGCAGCAGGCAACCACATATAACAAACGTTACCCCTGCAGCTACGCTCATCGCGATAGAAGATAATGAATTGATTGAGTTGAATTGTAAGCATGAGGCATGGCCCTTCATGGTATAATTTGGCAATACGTGAATCCTGAAATGCATATTCACAACTCTTGTTTGTATGGCCTTCCTCTCTTGATCACCACCTACACAAAATGATGCTGCCCACTCCACACTGTGACTAGAGATTCCTGGGTTTTTAGACACTTAAAAAATACATTCCCATTGTGTTCCCAGTGTTCGTGATGAACACGCTAAGTTTCTACTTTTGCATCCGTACTCCACAGACATCACAGTGCGCTAATTTTGTTCCATATTCCAGATTGAACGCGCACTATTGCACTGGGTTGTATCGCATGCCACCGCGAACACCACTTAAAATAAGACCCTTTCCTTTACCTTCTTCCCATTAGTTTAAAGGGGCCACCTGTTTTGCCCTAATGACGCCCTGCCCAGCTGCTATAGCTAAAGTCCATTCTGTGCTACCATTGATCCTCCTTGTACAGCCTTGGGGCTTCCTCTGCTCTGCCTCGAGACCCCTGACCTCAGCCTAAGGGGGGAGGGCGGGTTGGTTGCCTCCTTCAGCCTAAGGCGGTTGGGTTTATAAGTTGGGAGGACAAACATGAGGCTGCCACAGCGGTGTGCACGCATGCACGCTTCTTGTCATCGCAAGGGGAATATTGCTCGGGTCATTGCTACACCGGATGAAACGGGCGAGCCCCACGAGTGCTCGCCGGCCCGGACACGTTTACTCCCGTTGCGATCGCTTGACGTGACTCTCTCCGCCACTGTGTCCGACGTTTTTCGCTTACCACGTGCTGGGAACCGTGAAGAGAATCTCGCCCGGCACGATGTCCGGCGCAAACGCCGAACGACGAGCGGCGCGTCCCGAGAGCCGCACCTGGCGCGACCGCGAAAAGCTTTCGCAGAAGTTTTACTCGGCAATTATATGTGTTGACGTAGTAAGTCAACGTGGGGGGTGGCGGTGGTGGTGAGCTGGTTGAAAAACGGAAATTGGGCGCAGAGTAATTTGCTAGCGGATATTAAAAAAAATTAATCCCGATGGACTTGCAGTGATTTATTAGGGGCGACAAGGTAATGGGTAGCACACTGGACTTGCAAACCAGTGGTCGCCGGTTCGATTCTGTTCCTGGCAGCAGCAGTTCAAACAATGGCACAAGTTTCTTCAATTCAACCGCCATCTCTTCTGTCCACCGGGCATTGCGAATTGCGACACCGCAGTTCGTCGATCGGCAGTTCGCGGGCGGCGGGGTAAAGCGTGGGTACTCCCACTTATTTGTTTTATTGTTTTGTTTTACAGTACCAGGTGAGGCCCCACTGAGCTATACAGCCCTTTTTCAGAAGCGACCTGGCCACAAACAATAGCTCATCGAAGTGGCTTACCATCATGTGGCAATGTATAGCAGCAAAATACTCTTAAACGCACGTTTATAAATGGGGAGGGAAAAACCAACGCAACCATGGGGAGAGCATGCAAACTCCAAATATGCAGGCGTCAGTGTGAGGATCGCACCCGCGACCTCCTGTATACCAGGCGAGGTGGTTAACATCTGCTAGCCACCATGGCGCCCTCTCATAAGGCATCTGGTCAATGTGGACGAGTGAGCCAAAGTACCATCTAGAGGGGGCTCTCTCTAGAGCTTCCTGTAGCGGAGACGCTTCCGCCAGCGGTGGAGTGAGCAACCAATTGCAGCGCTGCACCTTCACCATTACCTCGGGCCATGACGATTGTTGACCCTGTGCGCCGACGGTTGTCACCAATCGAGCCGACGGTTCTTACCAAAATCATCTCTCGGCGTGTCAGGAGAAGCGTCCGTGGCCACAGTCGTTGAGATCTGAGCCAAGCTGGGTAACAGCAGCAGCAGCAGCCGCTCGGGTGTTGGCCCCCGAAACAGCGGCGGTTGACGCCGCGCGGAGTGACATCGGAGCCGACGGCGCATTACCTCGTCGTCCTGGGCGAGCCGCGGGGTGTGACGCGGGGGGGTGGCGGTGCGCGGTGTTCCTAACGAGGAGCTCGCTGTCACCGGCGAGAGCGGAAGGCACCGCAGGTTTTTAAAAAACGAGCTTTACGGAGACGCTGTTGTCACTGGCCCGAGGGCATGTTCCCTTGCCTCATCGCGGGGAGTCACAAGTTGTCCCCCCCTCCCCCTGACCCTCTCCTCCCCCCCAAATGGGCCCCTTCATCTGGCCGAGGCGCCGTGACACAGCATCGTAACGGTTCATTGACTCGCGGGTTGAATAGGATTTTTACGCTGCCGATACACGGCATGGAATCATGCGTGTAGGAATCGATCGCTACTGTACGACTGCGAATGTTACGAACTGTGATTGTAGTTTGTTGTCCTTCCCCCCCCCCCGAACCTTCAATGAGCACGGTTGGCTTCGTACGATGCAAAAGAAGTGCAACATACATACAGATGACATTGTGCAGAAGAGTGGTTACGCAATGGACAGAATGATTGTCAGGAGACAAAAAATGCTGTCTGATCTAAAATCAAAGCATGACCTTGCATGGTGACCCTCCATCCAGTCACAGAAGGAATGAGAGGTAGAATCTCAAATGTATATATACATATTAATTAGTAAATTTGGTATTTGCGCTGTGTTACACAGGCGGGCAACGTTTGCAATGTGGTGTTACCCAATTAAATATCTTGCAGGTAACGTTTTCAAATCTGTCAAATTTGGAGCGTGACGCCGGCACTCGTGGGCCTCTACGCTTTAGTTGAATAACGTCCGGGGGATATTCTAACGTCCAACTGTGAAGGAGATAGCATGTAGCATTTATGGTCAATCCACCCGCAGTATTTACCAGGGTGGCCGCTTGGCTCGAACCGCGAACCTCTGCAGCAAGCACCCCACCCACCGCCCCCTGCCTCCACCGACCGTCATTTGCCCAAGACATCGCCGTTACCTAGAATCGGCATCTTCATTTCGACTGCAGGAGGAATCCGATGAGCCGTGATGTCCAGCATGGGTGTGGGGTCAGCGAGTTTGGACAGCAAACGGTGCAACAAAAACGATACGAGTGCACAATAGGGAAAATGGTTACTAAATGTAAATAAGTAATAAATACAAGGCGGCAAAAAACACAACAACAGAACAGTCGCGGGACCACGCAAAGATATCACCGCACAGCAGCAGACCCGCAATAGAATGGCACGTGAACATTGAACTGTCGGTACACAGGTAATGAGCGAAGCCTTCGTCTGCTTCCCGTGACCCTCGCAGATCAGCATCTTCATGACGCACCTGTCCAACTACGGCAACGACCGTCTCGGGCTGCACACCTTCGAGACCCTGGTGGACTTCGTGGGCTGCTGGACAAACCTGCAGCTGGCGACGCTGCCGCCCGTGCAGCTGGCGAATAAGTACTTCCAGCTGTTCCCGCAGGACAAGGACCCCCTGTGGCAGGTGACAAAGACAAAGATCCCCCCCCGTATAGCCTAATCAGACTGTTAGGGGCAAGTGCTGTTCACGTGCACCTATGAAGGCCGGATCGGTACACGAGGGGGTGGGTGGCCAGCACCACGCCCGGCCACCTTTGTCTACCGAGTGGCGATGTTCGTACACCGCACCAGGTACTCATTGGAGGCCGAGTCGACCTAGGGGAGGCCCAGGACCGGTTCAGATAATCGTCGCTGGTGTTGGCCGTGAGCAGGAAATCTAACTCGGTGACGGACGCAGCAGCAGCAGCAACAAAACAGCCGCCGCCATTCGCCACTAATCGGTAGTGACGCCACTATGGCGCTTGCACCAGGCTTAGTGAAGTGTCGAGCGATCTCTGCCGACAGGAGGTCATAGGACAGACCCAGGTGACGTGGGTTGACATGGCATGCGCTCCCTACTGTGCCCAACTTGCGGAGTTTTAGTGGACCCGGCGCCCCAGTAGAGGCTTCACGTGCGACCCCCGCCCAGGTTCTTGTGTGCCGAGCACTTTGTGTGTAGTTCTGTGATGTCATTCACTCTGCAGCACAAGGCTCGGAGCACCGAGCCGAAACGCAGTCTCACGACATAATGCTGACGAGTACAATCAAGATAAAATGACTGGGGGAAAAGTTCAAATCTAGTTTTTATCGGTCTCTCTTACCCAGCATCATGCAATGCCATGTCATGCTTTTTAAAAGAGCGCTTCACCATATTTTCATTACCCTGTATATTTCATTAATTGCAGTTCTCATTGCTGGCATTATGCCCAGTTTAGTAAAAAAAACTAAATTAGTTTTTTGATGCCGTGCTCATTGATTGCACAAGCGGTTGCATTTTCGCCAAATAATGCATTTTATTTTAAATACCAAAAAACAATACAAAGGCATCATCCGTCTTCGCGGTGGTATTAAGTTCACATTTTATTGGCAGCTCTGTTAAAAAAAATATTCGTGTGCAACAACCATACCATATATCACTACTAATGAGCATCTGATCCCTTGATCTTAAACTTCATCAAACCTTTGCGCTTATCAAACATGTCACACCGATATTAGCGATTCAGCTATCTCACGCGATTGGCACCAAAACGTGACGCACAATCTGTCGCTTCCTCGGAAGCTTTGTACAGTCGTACCTTGGAGGCTTCTATTGCGCCAAGGTCATCGCAAAAACATGGCCCCGGCTGTCTGTCTGATATTTCCCTTTGGAATGTCCCTTTTCAGAACCCTTGCAACGACAAGAGGCACCAGGACATTTGGTCTAAAGAGAAGACCTGCGACCGCCTGCCCAAGCTGTTGGTGATCGGGCCCCAGAAGACCGGTCAGTGCTTATGCGAGGGAGCGCTTATTATTATTTTATTATTTTATGAACTCATTTAGGATGATTGAGGGTCCCAGTATTGGGGAGCTTAGTTTTGCTTCCGTTGGCTGCTTCGCAAAAGGAAAGCGCTGCTCCACCCCGGGGCCTCTCTCTCCCCCCCTCTCCTTGCCTCGTCCCAACTGGGCCATGATTTATTGCCGGCTGTTAAGTTAGCCGGGACGACGGTAAGCACTTGGGATCCCGCGCTAAAGGCCAGTGGTGAATGTGTTAATGTCCGCTGTGTGCATTTGCCATGAGATTGCCGGCGAGTTCAGGGCCGACCAGTTGGCCACCCGGCAGTGTGCGTTTTTGTTGTTTATTCACCAACAGCACAGACACAAAGACGCTTGGGTAGACGTCCTCCAAAGCGTCCTCCAAAAGCGACCGACGTATTAGCGCTCAATCGTAGCGATCTACGGCCGTGGCCCAGGGAGGATAGACAGGGTAGAGGAAGGGGGCACAGGGAGAAGGGTAGGAGGACACAGAAAGAGGTGGGTGGTGTCGTACGTCATTTTTAGATTGTAAATATTGTGTATTTGCTCTCCAACACACCAGTGTGCTGTACTAGTAACGAATAGGCACGTTCTGTTTACGTGACAAACCTTACTAATTGGCTGTGTCGGGTGGTGGCTGGTTTAATGACGCATTTATATTTACGCGATTATGGATGTTTTAGCTGTAGTCTCGGTCTAGTCGATGATGCAGTTGGGATTTTAGTCAAATCGCAGTCAGCGGATTTTGCGTAGTCGTGGTGGAGACACGGCTCAAGCGGACACTCCCTCCCCTCCCTCCCCTCCCTCCCCTCCCTCCCCTCCCTCCCCTCCCTCCCCTCCCTCCCTCCCTCCCCTCCCTCCCTCCCTCTCCCTTCCCTCTCCTCCCTCCATTATCATCAGGTCAGCCAATCGGTGAACTCAGTAAATATTTTTTACATTTGCATATATAAATGAAATAAGACTACCATTGTTGGTGTTGCTCTGTGCACTGCAGTCTCTAACAAAACTACTAAACTATCTCAGGTCCACGTGTTCATCCAGACTCGTTAATGTAGCCTCGTCAAGTCGGTCACGCTTGGGCCTGTGGTGAGCAGCAGCCGTAGTCATGGTCACGAGCTTGAAAGCTTATCGGATTCCTCCAGTGTTAACAAATATTCTGATTCATGCTCGATCATTTTTATCTGCTCCGAGTCATTGTCCACTATAATTATTAGGAGTATAATAATGATTATGTTTAAAAAGATACTTCATCAACGAATATTTTTCGCCGTACCTTTCGGTAACGACCGGTCGGTGTGAAGCACTCATCTTTGAATGTCCCCCCCCCCCCACCTGCTCAGACTCCGTAGGGATTTTAGTTTTTCCCCTCCACAAACGTAGATGCAGGAGAACTCTTGGGTCAGCCAGACCGGAATCCATCTTCACAGTGCTCTGTGCAGACCGGTGCACTCCTTGAACCTTTGCCCTGCTGCACACTCTGGTTCTGTGAAATAAGTGGCCCGGGTGTGAGCTGGCCTTGCCAGTATTTTCCTTTTTGTTGGCGTTGTTTTTTATCGTTGGTAAATATTAACACAGTCGAAGCTCTATCATTCGGCCTCCTTGGCTCTTCTTGAAAGAACTGCCTTGGCTTGTGTGTGCTTTGTAGAAAATCCCCCCTCCCCCCGCCATGTTTATAGCCGGCTGCGGTTAATTTGGTAGCGACGCACAGGCACGCGTGTACCCGAGGGCACAGACGCGGGTTCATTATAAACGGGGCTCCGGTGTACAAGGGCGGCATACCAAATTATGTGGTGCACTTGTTCGTCGATGCGTCAATATGGTTTGCGGTCTTGCGTACGAGTGTGCGTGCTTGCGTGCGTGCGTGCGTGCTTGCGTGCGTGCGTGTGCAGTCACACATATAAGTGGGAGCGGTAGGGCGGCGGTTAGCGCTACGCTGCGCTACGAATCCAAGTTTGATTTCCCGCTCACGGCCACCAACACCAGTGACGATTATCTGAATCAGACCTGGGCCTCCCCTAGGTCGACTCAGTCGCAAACGAGTACTTGGCAGAATGTGCAAACATTGTTACTAGAGAAACAAAGGTCGTGGTGCTGGCCGCCCACCTCCTCCGATGTCATGCCAGCCTTCACAGGTACTCGCTAACGGCTCTTGCCCCAACAATCTGTTAAGGCTATACGGAGGGGGGGATCTTTGTGTGGGCGGTGATGGTGCGGTATTTTGCTCACTGCTCTACAAACCAGATGATCTGGGTTCAATTCCCAGCCATGTCCGATATCAGAAAGTCACCTCAGCCTCAAAATTAGTACCTGGTGCGGTGTGTAAACATTCGTGCTGGGTAGACAAAAGCAGTAAAGACAGTCTTGATGTTTTTTGCCATGCCGGCACAAAGTAGACACTTCCCAACAGCGCCTGTTTCGATGAGACTCATTGATATGCACCTCCTCGTTGTCGTATCCAACTATCCAATGGGCCTCCATCCTGCATTTGTTCTACTCTGTATTTCACCATTCCCGATTACTGATAAACCTCACACGGGGAACGTAAGAGTCTCTTCTGATGTTCGGCTAAGAGAGGCCTGGCGTGGTTACTCCGCGAGTAGTCGAGTGAACCTGCCTTCCGGGGCGATGCTCTGCTGACCGGTGTAATTTCAAACGGACGCTTCTCCACCTCGCGACACGATTTCAGTGACGTTCAGCCAGGACAAATAGAGAAGTGACAGTCAGAGTGAGGTCAACTCGGCGCTATTTTGCGTTGCGCCGACCCGCCAGAGTTTTGTCAAATCTCTGCCGCACGCACTCTGGTGCCGCCTGCCTCGGATGCAGCGGCGGGCTCATTATTCATCTAAGCCGGAGGCATTGCTCCGTGGAGCCGGGGCTTCGTGGCACATTAATGAATTCACGTGGCTTCCTCGCCTTCAGCAGCGCCATCGACGCCGCGGCACGCGTCGCACAAAGCCCCGTCACCCCTCGCTCCAAAATCCCAGAGCAACCCCCGCGGCAATAACGACTCAATTAATATCGCACTCGACGAGAGACGGGTGGCTTGCCAACCTTTTTTTTTAAACGGTTAAAAATCACCTCTCAAGGCACCGGCGATTTGCGTTACGGAAATGCACCCCAAGTATCGCGCAGCCGCCCACGGTTGTCGGACTGGTTCAATTTCTCTCGCTCGCGTTGATTTTTTCTAAGGCAAGCTTGATTGGCTTGCCGATTGTTATTCCTGGGAAATATCACGTATGTCTGTGCGTCAATCCCCGTCTTGTTGTAGAACGCGCCCCATGTTTTAATGAAAGCTGCAAACGCCTAAACCGTTCGGTGTGAAACTTACCGCGGCTCATCGATGCCAGTGACATGTCCACCACAGCTCAGCAATGCTGATGAAACGTACCACGGCATTTTCCCCTCGATATTTTATGGAACGTTACTGGGCTTGGCTTGAGGGAGGGTAATGGGTATCAGCGTTAGGTCTTACTGCTCAAGTGAGATATACTTATTGATGACACTGTATAAGAATTTTTTTTGTTCCTGGGTACTAAGTGTTATTTCGTAATTGCTTATGCCTCAAAAGTATAGAAAATGGCTATTATTCCCCACAAACTTTGCTTTTGTGACCAGGACAGTGATACTTCGAAATTTACCTATTTTCAATGAGAAAACGGGCGAATTTGTGTTTTTTCGTTCACATAAACTCAGAAAAAAACAACATATGAATCAAAATTAACATGTATTTATACTAAAGTAATACAAAAATGACTACGAAAGATTTAGACACCAAGGCGCACTATGACAGGCGGGACTGGCCACAGCGGACCGAGTTCTCTGTGGGGAGGAACAAACTCGAAAAACTACTCGGTTCTAAATCTTTTTCTGTACTTTGTAGGCATAAGCAATTACAAAATAACACTTATTACCCAGGAAGAAAAATTGTGTTACATAGTGTAATTATCCTGCATCATTTTTATTATTTATTTTACCCTTTGCTGATGTAATAATATGAACAGGCTTTTAAAAGTTTCAAAGATAAAATGAGGTGTGAGACGGGATGTACCGCGCTAAAATAACTGTGGCCTGGTCTGGTGCAGATTAAATTAAGCACTGCCAGTATAGCTTTTAAAGCAAAATTTGGCAACAAAATAAAAAAACGCAAAAATTATACAGTTTCAAAGCTCCCATTACGATGTGCACCGGCATGGTTAGAGTGTTACGTGCGTTGGAACATGCATGCGGTGTTTGTGCTATCCTTGCGTACGATTGCATTATGTTCAGGCGCTAATTGCCATAGTTGAGGTCTGCTACGCACGAGAGTGGCTTCAGGGGAGAGTTTGTGCAGTTCTGCTATAGGTCTGATGAAGGAGCGCAGGCTACATTACACTCCATGGCTGCTTGCATGTTCCTGTAGACATCTGCCGGCAGAATGTTTGCCTGAACGTGCAGCCAGAGGATTTGTGACAGTTTCAGAAAATCTGGTCTTGAAGCGTGTTGCGTTACTTAATTGCGCATCTGGTAGTTTTGTGTACGAGCTCCCCGGACCAGGCTGTAGGGCAGCGACTCTGCCCCTGGGTAGATCAGTGAGAGGGTGGCAGTTTGCAAGTCTTTCCCACAAGTTTCTGTTGCGGGGCGGTTCTTGACTTGGTGTTCAAGCACACGCACGCCTAACTAAAGCGTGCTCGTTTTATGCGTTCGTACTTGTGAGTCTTTGCTCGCATTCCTTTGCACAGTTAAATCCTCTGGCTCAGCGGATGCTCCCTTAACCCTTTCCCGTTCCGAGACGTTTGCAAATTGCAGGGTGGGGTCCCCTTCACTGCTGAGTCTCGCAACGCACAAGCGGTCAGCTTTAATTTCATTCTGAGAGTCGTAGCGCCGCTATTTTTGTGTCGCTACAGAAAACTGTAGCGACACGACCACACTCTGCGATTGCTGACGTCAAACTGTGCCACGCGCCCTCCCGCATGGTCTTGTAAGAGCCTCGGTACCGATAACGTTTTTTTATCTTCTTCCGGTTTCCGTTCCGATGACGCGTATGTCATCCGAACGGGAAAGACGTGTGAGTTTGTAGTCCTCTCTCCCATGTTGCTCGATGAAGAAGAGCACTCGCGCATGTACCGCTTGCCGTGGCATTTGCCAATCGTGTTTCAATCCCTCGCTTGAGGTGAAGAGCGTTGAGTTGAGTTTGGAGGTGTCCAGCTTGAGTGAGCGATCAATGAGGAATTACAGGAACGTTTTAGCATTTTTATTGTTTTATTATTATTATCCTTATTAATGCTACTTTGTGTGAGCTGCATGAGTGGGGATTGTCTTTTTCTATGATGTGATACTACGTCAGACGGATATGGAATTAACCCCTCTCGTAATTCTACCAATCGCCATCATTCGGAGTTGCGATCGGTTCAATAATTGATTCTTTGTTGTTAATATTGTGGTGTGTCTAGAATGACTGGGGTTTTTTTACCTGAACTAATTACATATGACGTATACACATCTAATACAATCATTTCTTCATTGCACGAATTGATGTTTGTGTAACCGGCATCAGCTGACCTGTGGCTGAGGTACATGTATAATGTTCGTGACGTTCGCAATGTTTGTGACGTCGCTGCCATCATCAACTATTATGATTGTCGCCATTAATTACTTTCTGTTTTCTTATTTATTATCCGTCACGATCGACTTGAGCGTGGCCCTGACCGCTCCCTTGAGGTTTTCTCTCGTAACTCTACGGGCGCCCGACATCGTCGCTGCTCTCCTCGTCCGCTCGCAAGCCTCGGGAAACGTCGCCAACGCCGGCACGACGCGCGGCATTGCTGCGATGTAGTGACACCGTTTCCCGCGCCCCTCCCGGCCCCAGGCACCACGGCACTCTACACGTTCCTGAAGCTTCACCCGGCCATCACGAGCAGCTTCCCCAGCCCTGCGGCCTACGAGGAGGTGCAGTTCTTCAACGGCGCCAACTACCACCGAGGCCTCGACTGGTCAGCGCGCAAATCCCGCTCGCTCGCAAAACCCGCGTCACTCGCCAACACGCACGCACTCGCGCATTACAAATACGCGTGGAGTTAAACTTTTTTTTATTTTACCAGGTAAGGCCCACTGGGCTCGACAGCTCTTTTTCAGAAGCGACCTGGCCACAAATGATAGCGCAACGAGAAGTGGCTTATCACGTGGAAATGTATTGCAGCCAAATACTCTAAACGCTTGATGTTGATTCTAAATGTGGAGGGAAAACCGGAGGACCTGGAGAAAAATCCACGCGACCACGGTGAGAGAGAGATACAAACTACTGTACAAATGTACAGGCGTCAGGGTCGAGATTGAACCCACGACCTCCTGTATACCAGGCGAGGTAGATCTCAAGTGCACACGCGCCCACGAGATTGTACACATATTGCCTACACGCAAACCTGCATACACAGGCACATACTTAATATTTACCAATGGAGCCCATGTAGAGTGTTGGGGCAGGTGCTGTTAGTGACCGTGTAACAAACTCTTCCCTAGCTTGACTTAGCCTTAATTGAGCACGTGGGTTTGATACATCAACATCAACATTGGGGAGACAAAGTTGGCTGTTCACGGTGCTAGCCACACCTTATTCATCATCATCAGCTGCCACGAGCAACTGACCGCTGGATGAAGGCTGCCATCTCTCGCGATCTTTCGATGTAATTATATCCACATAGCTCCTGCACACGAACTGATTTAATTGCGCGCTACGTACGGTGGAAAAGAAGTTCGACGTACAGTACATACAAAGGCTATTAATGGGCGGTTGGGGGGCGATCTTTGACTATTTCGAAAATCTTGGGCTTCATCGCCCCCCTATTGGAAAACGAATGCCAATTTGCATGCCGGTGGTGGATCACACTTGTGCTGCTGCGCAAGAGCGCAAAAGTGTGGTCGCCACATCTACGCCTCTATATAAGGAATGAAACAGGTGGACTCCTCCACAAATCTGGCTTTTGCCTGATGAAGCTGGTTGTAATTACTGGCGAAACGTCGTACTCAGATTGTGAATGTTGTGGCTTGGCTCTCCAACACACCGGTGTGCTGTACTCGTGATGAATTGGCACGTTCTGTTTAGTTGGCTGTGTCGGGTGGTGGCGGGTTTTAACGACACATTTATATATTTATGCGATCTAACCCAAAAAAACTCTATTATGGATTACTTGGAATTGCTTCGGGATTTAAGTTGCCCCATCGATGCAAATCCTTGATCTTTGTGCCCCACCCGCACGTCCGCCCTCCTCCCCCCCCTCCCCGCCCTTTCCAACCGGGCCCCCCAATTGTGTACAGGTACATGGAGTTCTTCCCGGCGCCGTCGAACCGCAGCGCGGAGCTGTTGTTCGAGAAGAGCGCCACGTACTTTGCGAGCGAGCCGGCGCCGCACCGCGCCTTCGCGCTGCTGCCCACCGCCAAGCTCATCACCATCCTCATCCCGCCCGCCGACCGCGCACACTCGTGGTATCAGGTGTGGCAGCGCACGCCCCCCTCACCTCACCTGTCACCCCGTCTCACCTGTCCCCTCATCAGCCCTGTCCAAGCCTTACGTGCTGTGCTGGCTTTTATAGGTGCTCACTAATAGTCTATAAGGCTATATGGCGATATGTATATTAAGTGCGTTTGCGTGTTTTTTTGAGTGTGTGTTTCAGCGTGCGTGTGTGTACATGCACGTGTAAGATCTGGGGAAAGTCCCATCGGTGAGCTCCTCCGGCAGGCAAGGCTGCGTTGGCTGGGTCATGTAGCCCGCATGCCCAGCCACCGTATGCTTAACAGCTTTTGTTTGGCCGAATCGAGGGGGCTAAACGGGCGCGGCACGGGCTAGAGAAGAGATGTGACGTGGTACAGGAGGACGTGAAGCTGAGTGGACTTGCCGATGACTGGTACCAGCGGTGTCAAGATCGGCCTCTGTGGAGGAGGCTCGTTAAGGACGCTACTGGGCAGTTGGAGGCAGTCGCCCTCCAACAACAACGGAGGGCGGAGAAGCGACGCTCACAACAACGAGCGGAGCGCCGGGTGTCTAAAGCACAGCAAGTTAGCACAGTAGGGGGCACAGGTGGTGCATCAGCCAGTCGTCTCAGTCATCTCAGTCAGTCAACCCGTGGCACTTGGGTCTGCCCCGTGACCTCCTGCCAGCGGGCGTTCGACACTTCACGTGGCCTCAAGGTGCACATGGCCTGGCACAAATGTCGTGGTGACGTCACTGCCACTTAGTAGCGAATGGCGGTTGTTGTTGTGTACGATTGTGTTGCTACAGGTGGAAGTGTGCGAACGCACGTGTACACATGTGTGTATCGCTGTGTCCGTTTTCAACAACGGTGCTCGCGAGCATTCACTTGCCCCAAAAGTGTGTTAAGGCTATTCGGGAGATCTTTGCCTTTGTCTTGTTTTCAACAAAGTTCTCCGTTTGTTCTTTTCTTTCATTATCACAGCCAGAGTTATCGCTCGGTGGCAACCAGCCAGAGTCCAGTTAGCCACGAAATAATTACAAACCGACAACCCGGCTCATCCAATTAGTGTGAGGAAAATGTTTTTTTGTCCTCGTTAATGACTTTGCAATCTTTATAATCCTGCTTGCAGCAGAGCGCCACCCGCCCCCCCGCCCCCCCATCCCCAAAAAAACAATTTATAGACGGCGAGAAAAATACCTGCACCTGGCAGCGCGTCGAGCAGCTAAGTTCCGCGCTCTGCGTCTTTTTGGCGCGGAAAAGCGGTCCGTGCCCGTGGGGGGCCACGGGCACGGACCGCTGGGGGGCGGGCTCAGCCGGTCGCCTCGCGGCGCTGAACTTGCGCCGAGGCGTTTTAATAAATCAAAATGCGTACGCATTCCACAAGTATTGACTAATCCCATATCTGCATTTCCCATAAATATGCTAAATTCCTCTTGATATGCAAATTTCTTTGTCAAGGCGCTCTTCCCCCTCCAACCCAGCTTAAATATACGCTGCTAAGCCTGGTGGTGTTCATTCAGACGCTGTCTTTCCGACAGACCTGTTCTTCACCTGAGGACGGCTGCTTGCGTTGTGGCCGAAACGTCGTGAGAATAATTTTATGATGTTTTATTTTTATTATTTTATTATTTCCCTTCTACGTGACTTTACCGAAAGAACCAAGAAGATGAATCCCTGCAGTCACGAAAGCATTAAATCGAAATTTAAATCAAAACGTGTTTCTACTGCAGCGGCATGAGGTGATTCGGGAAGCGATGGGGTGGAACTATATTTCAGTGAGGCCTGCCCGAAGCCGTGTCCTTTGCGTACGTTTATGCGATTGGACCTCCCCCCCCCCTCCTCCGCCACTGCCCGTCCCCCTGTAAAAAAAAAAATCACCCCGCAAAAATTATTTTTACGTGTGTGTGTATGCGCGCTTCAGAAGGGGGAGCGGTGGTGTAGCGGTCAGTGCGCTGCGCTATGAACCCGGCGACCCGGGTTCGATTCCCGCTCACGGCCAACACCAGTGATGATTATCTGAACCGGTCCTGGGCCTCCCCTAGGTCGACTCAGCCTCAAATGAGTACCTGGTGCGGTGTGTAAATATCGCCACTAGGGAGACAAAGGCGGTCGGGCGTGGTGCTGGCCACCCTTCCCCTTGTGTACCGTTCCGGCCTTCATAGGTGCTCGCTAACAGCACTTGCCCCTCCAGTGTGTTAAGGCTATACGGGGGATCTTTGTTTTTTTTTTTGCTTCAGAAAGGAGCGGAAATGCAGTGGTTAGTGCACCGCGCTACAGACCCGGCGACCTGTGTTCGATTCCCGCTCACGACCAATATCAGCAGAAAATATATGAACCAGTTCTGGGCCTCACCTTGGTTGGCTTAGCCTTAAATTAGTGTGTGGTTCCGTGTGTCAAAAACCTCAGCACTGGGGAGACAATGCCGCCATGAGTGCTGTTGGCCATCCCCTCGTGTGCTGTGCTGGCCTTAATAGGTGCTCGCTAACAGCAGTGGTTAGCGCACCACGCTCCGATACTGGCGAACTCGCGTTTGATTGCTGCTCAGGGCTAACATTGTTCGTGAATATCCTGACAAAACATCAACACTGCTGCTGGCGCTTGTGTGCCCACTGCCGGCCATTACTGGTCGCTAGCTCACACCACTTGCCCAAACAGTCTGCGTAGGCTATGAAGGGGAGATTTGTCTCTGCTTTGGGTACATTTTTCACGAAGTGATCTATCTCTCCCATTAAAGGATTTTGTGCGTGCACTGCTCTAAGCCAGGCGTGGTGCCGCATGCCTGCGGTACGGTGCGAAAGAAGTTCAACGTACATACTCGCAGCCGATGCTGGGGAGGCAACGGTTGTGGAGGATCGTGAACATTTGTGATTGTATTCTTGACGCGAATCTTCACGAGCGGACCTCGGGAGTGTTGTTGTCTCCCGAAAAATTAAGCGCGAGTTTCCTCGGGCCAATCGTTGCGCGGTAAAAATGGCTCAAGATTTTTGGGCAGCTTAACCGCCCAAATTGTGAGGATTGGCACAGTTCGATAACGGTCGAGAACACACCTGGTTTAGGGCGTGCAAGGCACTGTGGTTACCGTGCGTGTCGTGCATTTGGCAAGCGAAGTCGTCCGCCGCTCCACGCCTGTCCGCGCTCGCGTCGTCTCAGCGACTGCGTGCAGCTGTGTGCCAGCGCTCTCCGCTGTTCGTGTTTTTTGCACGACGTCCGGACGTTTTGCCCCACGTGTGCTGAATGATTGGGGCTCGCGGGTCAACTCGTCGCCGGGAACCGAATCGAACGAAGCGCCTCCCGCAACGCAAAGAGGCGAAGGACGTCGTACTGGGTGCCGCGGTGCAACCTGAGAAATCACATCGGAGAGCTCTGCTCGACTTTTCTGTTTTTATGATCATGAGCAGCAGCAGCTTTCATCAGTCCACTGCTGGGTGAAGGCCTCCCCAATTCGCCGTCATCTCCCACGATCTTACGACGCCGCAATGCCTCCAGCGCCTGCGCACTTGAAACTCATCTCGCCGCTCCATCTCCCCAGCGGATGCCCTCTCGGACACATTCCATTCCTCGGGTGCCACCCGGCCCCACTGTTATCATTCGCGAGGATCGGTCGTCAGCCCTTCTGGCCGTGAAAGTGCCACGTTTTAATAAACTTTAAATTGGCAAAAAACGCAGCGAGCGGTGATGCGAGTATACGTGTGTGAAGTCCAGAGTGGCTGTGCGTGCTTGGGCGCGTCCACGCACGCATGGACGCGACAGATTATAGGCAGCGATAGAATGCCCGGAGCCACAGTTCCTTGGTGCTGCTGCTGCTGCAGGAGGGGTGAGGCAAGCCTGCTACCGCCACCACCGCACGTTACATAACGGTGATATAACGCAGCAGCAACGTGCTTCCTTAAAAGCCGTGTTTTCTGGGCCACCCTTCGTGCTGATTAACCCCTCTCCCCCCCCCCCCCCACTGCCTTGTAAGATAAAGACAAAGTTGCGTTTTGTTACGAATGCAAACAAATTCGCCGCATTCGCTCTTGACGCCGGCTCAAAGCGGATGAATGCATCGTAGAGGATGGTATTGGACAGTGTCCCTTCTTCCGATCAGTGCGTGTTTGCGAATGTTTGATTGTTCGTTGGGGTTTGTTGTTGTGTTTGTTTATCGGTGTGGTGACGTGGGCGAGTGGGTAGCCCGTCTAACCGCTCGTTGCAGAGCTTCGCGGTTTGTGGCCCACGGCCGCCCTGGTTAACCCTGCGGGCGTATTAGCCGTCAAGTATGCGCCGTCTGCTTCATGGCTGACGGTAAACACCCCGCCGCCACGCGTGTGTGTAGCCGGCCTCTAATGGTCCACATTTTTAAAATTTGAAAGGGAAAACACTTTTTTCATCGGGTAAACCGCACAACAAATGAATGTTATTATAGTCATAGTGTTTGTGTGTGTGTGTGCGTGGGTTTTACAGTAGAGTCGTTGTTAGCGCACTGCGCTGTGAACCTGGCGACCCGAGTTCGATTCTCGCTCACGGCCATCATCGTTGACGGATAACTAAACCGATCCTGGGTCGACTCAGCCTTAAAATGAGTAGCTAGTGCGGTGTGTGAAATATCAGCACTGGGGAGACAAAGGCGGCCGGGCGTGGTGCTGGCCATCCACCCCCTCGTGTGCTGTGCCAGCCTTCACAGTTGCTCTCGAACACCTCTTGCCCCAACAGTCTGTTAAAGGCTATACGGGCAATCTTCGCCTTTATGTGTTTTGCGCGTCCAGCATCAGAGGGCACACCGAGACGCCGCTGCCACCAACTACTCGTTTCACGAGGCCATCGCGGCCGGGCCCGACGCGCCCGCCTCACTGCGCAGCTTGCAGAGCCACTGCCTCCTGCCGGGCCGCTACGCGTCGCACCTGGAGCGATGGCTCGCCAGCTACCCGCCGAACCAGGTGATGTCGCCAAACGGGGTCCCGCAGATAATAAGCCGCTCGGCGCGAGCTGTTTATTCATCCTTTGATGTGCGCATTGCCCTTCGTGACGCTCGCCTTGTGGCGTCCGCTGGTCTTAAGACCGGTGCAGAGGCAAGGCCATGAAGGAGGCTGCCTCTGGTGTGTATAGGCCAATCGATTTCAAGGACAACGCTTCCATTATTATCAAAGCACGTTTGTTTGCATGTTTTACCACAAGCGTGTGCCGTTCATGCAGACTTGATGCCTTACAATGGAGTGTCTGTTTGGTGTTTGAACATTGTAACACCTCCCCTGTGTTATTGCCACGCCAGGCATGCGGAGTATTTGATCGTGCGCTTAGATATACGCCGAGCCCCGAATACACCTTTGAATGTTACAAACGAGTAACAGTATACTCCTGTGGAGGTTTTTATAACGTGTGCGCTGCACGGCTCTCCGTTGTGCGTTCGGGTCGTACCACGGCGTGTTATTTGGCACAATGTCCGACGTTTCGATCCACGTGTTGGGAGCTAGTTCAGTTCTGCCTGAATGAGCTTCCCAGCACGTGGAGCGAAACGCCAGACATCGCGTCGACACAACACGCGGTACCAACCGAAAACTCATCGGAGAGCTCCGAACGGCTACGACCGCGAAAACCTACGCGGCCGTTTCACACGGACGCGTCGGTAGTGCCAACGAAGGCGATTTCGCCATCGGCTGAAACACACAACCAGCGCACAGACCCCTCGTCAAACTTTGAATGCAGCAAACGATGAAGATAATTACGGTTGTCCATCGTCGATTATCTCGTTTATGATTCGCCCCCCCCTTTCAACTGTTCCGGAAGCCATGTGGCCGGGTCGCTCAGAGGTCAGAGCCCTGAGCCCAGAATCTCAGTGGTGCCAGCTCAGCGATCTCGCCTCCGAGGATTGCATTTCAAAACTAGTTCGTTTTGAGACTCATCCACCTGAAGGGTTTTTCTGTATTGAGCTCTTTGGGAAGATTTTAGATATTCCCATCGGTCAATCCCCCTCAGTCGGTGATTTTACACGAATGCACATTTGTTAATTTACTCTTTGAACGTGTGCCCCAAACGGTTCCAGATTAGTGACGAAAATCAATTGTAATTAAAGCCTTCGGTTGCGTGTGAATGCAGCGTAACCTGACACCCGTGTTGTGTTTGTTTTTATTATCGCCGTAAATGTCCCCAGCTGTTAATTATCGACGGGCAGCTCTTCAAGGTGAACCCGGCGGAGGTGATGGAGCGAGTTCAGAAATTCCTCGAGGTCAAGCCGTATCTCAACTACACACGCACGCTCACGTGAGTTCGGCTCGCGCACGGCATAGCCCACGACGTCACGCACGGCGTCACGCACGACGTGACGCACGGCATCACGCACGACGCGATGATTCTCCCGACTTGACCGGAACCCAGGAATGTCAAGGTAAACATAAAAAAAGTTGCCACCGACCAAAGTTCCGTTCGGTGGCCAGCGCACCTCGCCATCAAGCTCTGGCCGTCGTCAGCCGGAATCCTGTAGGTTCTGAAAATTCGACACGCGGTCCTGGAGGGCCCGGATTTTCAGAGCCTCACCATCTCCGCCATTTTGGTCGCCGACCAATAGCAGTCCCACTCCAGTGCCCGCTCCGACGGGCCGCCCTTCTTCTCTCTCGCACAGCTGGCCCACCCATCACAAGCTCTTCGTCCCGATACACCTTAAAAACCTCTTCCTTCGGCAGAATATCTGAACTTCCCGCCCCCCCCCCCCCCCTCTCCTTACCACTCGTGCTCTGTATCGGGGTCTTGTTCGCCTCCACAGTGCGCTACCGTCTGCCGTGTTCTCTTCCGTGACTACCGCGTAACTTACCCTGTTGCCAACAAATCGCAAGCATCCCTTTTCTCGATGCTTGGATATACACAGCGATGGCACTAAACTCGAGACTGGCACAATCGCTGCGGTCGAGTGCCACGTTTAGCGCCAAATGTCATGACGTAATAGAGCAACGCAATGTGACCACATCTGTCGCAGACGCTTACGCTCAAATGTCAACCTCTAAGCCACGCAGTTTGGCAGATCGCCCTCCTTCCATTACCGCTTTCTAATACTCTACGCGCAGACTTAGCGTTCTTGTCTCTTTGTTGTCCTTCCCTCCGCACACTCCGATTAGCACGGTTGGCTACGTACGGTGCGAAAGAAGTTCAACATACACACATAAACCTTCAATGAAATTCCCAAGAATCGCTCACGTGTGCCTATATTCGTTCACGTGTGCCTACATTGTGGAAAAATCCCACTCTGACCCATACAGTAACACAAATATGATGAGCTATGAAGCTCTTTTTGAGAGATGTCCCGTATGAGCGGGTCCGCAAGGAGACACCTTGACATTTAGAGTTCACAGTTGTTCATAAATTCATCTGAGCTGGAGCGTGTCATTGACCACCCTGAAAACCAGATTCAACATTAAGCACTGAAGTTTATCGATGAGAAAATGAACGGCAGAGTGCAGACCGAGAGACGGCAATAGCAGCAGCGGAGGAAGAAGCAGCGGAACAGCTGAGCGAGAGACGAGTGAGAAGAAGAAGAAGTCGCAGAATTCGGAGGCAACTTCCGGACAAGAGCAACTGGGAAAATGAAGGAGTTGGAGAAATTGTGGAAGGCTTTTGCCCAGCGGTGGGAAGTTGCAGGCTGACAACAACAGTGACGATGGCGACAACGAGGACAGTTTAACGGCGCAACCAATATGAAGTTGATGGGAGTCGATGCGGCCGACATGAGACCGCGGGTGACCGAGTCGCCACGAGCTCTGGGGAGTGCAACGATTCCGCCATCAAAATGGATTTCGACGCTCGGGGGGGGGGGGGGGGGGGGGGGGACACGCACAATTTTGCGCGCGTATCCACCGATTCGAGCGCAGCCCGCGCAGCTCTCCCCGTCGGGCTGACCGGGCGCACTGACCGCGACGCGGACAAACGAGACGCACGGTGAGCTGCATGGCGCCCGGCGGCGCTAAAACGGAGACGCTGCACGTGGGATTTGGCTTCACCGCCCCCCCCCACCCTTTCGGGAGGGGAGAGCGAGACGGAACAAAACGGACGAGCGCCGACAAAACGGACGAGGCACGCCGTGAGGGGAACAGACGAGACGGAATCGATTCTCGAATCGAGCCGTGACGCGGGCTTCGTGACAGTGTATTGAATTTTGACTTAAAACTCTCGTGACTGCAGGAATTCATATTCTTGGCTCTTTCGGTAAAGTCACATAGATAGAAAATAAAATCTAAATAACAGATCATAAAATTAAATAAATAAAAATAAAACAATTTGTATTGAAAATAATAATAATAGCAAAAAACCCCACGACGTTTCGATCGCATTGTATTTTCTATCTACTTGACTTTACCCAAAGAACCAAGAATACAGTGTGTTGAATCCCCGGGCGGGCGGGCGGGCGGGCGGTGGGGGGTAGAGTTTATCATCGCGTGACGCTTCTGCCCGCACAGGTTTGACGTGGAAAAGGGCTTCTGGTGTCACGTGCTCCCGGACGGCAAGCGGCAGTGCCTGGGCACCGGCAAGGGCAGGAGATACCCCGAGATGGAGCCGCGGGTGAGAGAGAGACACGTGGGAGTGCGTGCCGCTGTGCCGCGGTGTGGCTGGTGTGCGGGCCTTCGTCGGGGCTCGCTCGTCAGCGTTTGCCCCCCCCCCCCCCCAAACGGTCTGGTAAAGGCTATATGGGGGCCCTTTGTCTTGTGTGTCTGTTGAACTTCTTCTGCACCGTACTGAGCCAACCGTGCTAATCGGAGGTGTGGTGTTGTTAGGCACACCACCCCATCGTCTGCCATGCCAGATTTCTGTGCTCGCAGCCAATTAGGATAAAATGCGACCGCCGTCTGTAGTGAACATCCGTTGTGCGGGTGTGCATCCTTGTCCTCGCCGTAGAGGGAAGGCCTCCTGCGTTAAACGTGGCTCCAAGTGGCAGCTGATGACGCGTCATCATCTGATGACGCTCAGAGAATCAAAACCTCAAGTGCTGATCGCTTTTAATTGCGACCGACGGCGTGAAGAGCTCAATACATTATAATTACAGAATAATTAACGCTTTGTCTCGGCACGCTACGCATGCAACAAATAAATAAACGTTCCTGACAAACGCTGAAACGTGGCAGCGTTTCGTTACCTGGCTGTTCCCTGCTGATGAGCCACAGAACGCCGAAGCCGGCTAAGGATTTCTTTTTTTACTGTTTCAACGAATAGTCCAACGAAGCCTGTTTTTTTTTTGTTTCTCTTTTATAAGCCTGTTTCTATTTTTAGGCAACTAATAACGGAGCCCTGTTCAACAAACCATTATTGTTTCTGCATTGGCAGTGGCGTACAATCACATGGAACAAAAAGACTCAACACATTCGCCAAAAGCACTAAAGAGGATTTTTATTATAATAATAGGTGATGTTTTGTGGAATGTTCCTTTGTCATAGCGGAGTTAAACCTAGCCGAGTTATGTTACACTTTTGCGAGCACAATGGCCATGGTGAGTAGGCCAATACACGAGAAGAGTTCACGTTGTCGCCGTGTTTTTTTATAAAATACCTCCCTCGATGTATTTTCGGGTTCCACCCGAACGCGTCGTTCCTTGAAGCGCCCGACATGTGGGGCGGAAACGTCGGACGTCGTGACGAACAACGTCCCCGCGGTACGACCCGAAAGCACGCCGGGTGGCCGGACGGCGCAGCCTCGAAAACCTCCGCAGTGGAATCAACGACCCTATCTGTGCGCAATCAGAATATGGTTTTAACGATCGTTTCAATAATGCAGATTATTTAATCTTCGAGAAACGGATTGGCTTGCATGGGCAGAGGGGGGTGAGAGGGATGGAAGCTCCTGACAAATTATTGCTTTTTACGAGGGTTTTTTTTTTCTTCATCGCTGACTCAGAGCGTGGTGCCATCGTCCGTTTATATTTATTTTTATTTGTCTGCTTCCCAACGCCGTTGTCGGCACTGGGAGTATTTTTTTTTATATACTAGTGTCTTCAGCCTAATGGGCCTTTGCCTGTTCCCTCAAGCCTCATTGCTTGCTGCAGATGCTGCCCATAATGGTTCTTTGCCCTTTTCAGCCGACATAAAATGTAAACCCATTGCCCCGTACATCTCCACCCACCCACCCTCCTCCTCCTCCCTCTCCTCCCATGGCCGCGCTCTCTCCTCCTCTCCCACCCTCCTCCCCGGAGAGAGTTACAGACCTGTCGTTTGGGAATGCGCGTGACGCAGACTGCATTAGGCTGTCTCTGCCGTGAGGCCAAATGAGTGGTCCCTCATTCTTACGGTTACGGATGCGTTTCTCCTCCAGCAGGGCAGACATCGGGTGGGTCGTTGTTATTATTACCGTCCTACTAATTCGGGTGGCGTATTGGTTGAGCGCGCGCCGGATTGGTGATCCTCCACCTCAAGTGCCTCTGTGCATGCAGCAGCAGTATTAACGGGTTAGGTCGCGTCTGATGGGGTAAAGTGTGTGGATATTTCCAAGGTGTCTGGCCGGTTTGGAGGAGTAGGCCAGATACCCCTCTAGAGCTCCCTCCTAGTGTAGGCCCTTCCCAGGGCAGTGGCGTTAGCAAGAAATTGCAGGGCTTTACCTCTTACTAGCTATGGGTCGTTCGATAAAAGCCACTTGAATGAGATATCACAACTCCGGATGTCCCTTCAAGTGAGCTGCTATCCACGCGCCAGGGGGTTACTGCACTTTCCCACACGCCCTCCTTTGGAGCTACTCGTACCGTGGCAGTCGAAGCAGATTTTTTTTGTACTTTGTAATTTCATAGTTGAGAAACCAAAATTGAATGTGAAGGCTTGTCCAAGAAAATCGTTCGTGACCATGCTGAGACGACCATCAGCTCGCTTGACTTGAGAAGGCGGGTTAACCACAGGTAGTGAGTGAGCCTCGTTGGGTCACAAGTGATTTGCAAGTGCTGGGTCATGAGCATTGTGCCGCCACCCCCCCCCCCCACACCGATGTGGGTTCGTGCAGGACTTGCACTGATCCAGTGCTCCTCTTGCTATTGTGCCAAGTGGCCTGCGGTCAGAGCCATTGTAGGACTCGCCGCGAGCTGTCCTTTCATTCTGCGAAACTGCTTCTCCCATCCCCGAACCGCCTTAAAAATAATAACAACAAGACCTATTCTGGGAAGAGTAAATAACGCTATTCAAAGTTGACAAGGTCGCGTTTATGACGCTCGCAAGCGAAACCGTTCGTAACGGTGCGTTTGCAATGTTGTTTTGTTCGGTAATGGATTCGGGTTTTTGTTCGGTAATTCAGAATCGCCGATTGTTGTTTTTTTTTTGCCTCCCGGCGGTCATCTCACGTCTGGACGGTTTTATGTTGTTAATGTTCAATCGAGTTTGGCTATAGATTAAGGGTTGTGGGCTCGACTTAAGATAGATGGGGAGAAGCTTTAGCGTGAATTTAAATAAACGTGAGATGCTTTTATACGAACTCGGCGACCCGAATTTGATTCCCGGTCATGACCAATACTCTTTGAGCTGGGTTCTGCGCCTCCCCGAGGTTGACTTAGCCTTACATAAGTGCTTGGGGCTCTGTTAAATAAAATAAAAACATTGACACTGGGGAGACAAAGGTGGCTGGGCGTGGTGTTGGCCATCCACCCCCTTCGTGTGCCTTGCCAGTCGCATCGGAGCCCGCTCAAAGTACTTGCCCCCAGACGTCTCTCAAGGCTATAAGGGGGATCTTTGTCTTTGGAGAAGATTTTTTGTTTAAACGTCAACTTGATAATGCAAATGTAAGTAGCAATAATTTCCTGAGATTGACTTCGGCCGTATTGAGTTCCAATATTTAACGTCGGCTATTGGCCTTGCAAAGCGTCGCTGAATTCTCAAAACTGTTCCTTCAGGAGGGTCCGGCTACCTTGGGATATATGGGCCAAATTCTTGATTAAGATTTGTTTTTTTGAATGTGGAAGGAAACTGAAATAACCCACACGCTGACCAGCATCGTCGAGTATGATTAAACACGGGAAGATCTCCATTCAGCAGTGGATTGGCAAAGGGCTGTGATGTTACCACTATTATTGTTATTGTTCAGGTTGTGTTATTTTAACAGCACTAATGTGTTTATAACGGGAAGGGTAGCTCAGTGATCACAGCACTCGCAGTTTACAGTTTTCTTGTTAACAAAGATGCCGGTGGTAGACTCAGCCAGCCTATCATGCCTCCAGGGATCAATGTCGTTTGTACCGCTTTACGGGAAGCCAATGGTGGTCATCCTGTCGCGAATCTGGCCGCCGCCATGGGAATGTGGAATTTCCACCACTGGCTCTCAGGGTTACCAGTCGAGAGGAGTGCTCCAACTCAATCTGCATTTGAGCAGGGATACACATCTATTTTTTATTATTAAATAATTATATTTTTTATACCTTTATAGAGCGATATTACACTTGTTACTCTGGTCTTTGTTCCGATATGTAGCAAAAGCAGCAATTATAAAAATTGTATATTAAATTTTTTTAATATACATTCGGCTCCATGTAGAATGATTTCGCCATTGTTATGGAGAGAGCAAGCACACCGGCTCATGTAACACAACGCAGAAGCACCGTGCGTCACAATCGCGAGTATTGAGTCGAGATTAACGGCACACCGATAAGCGTACAGCAATAAAGATAGATTTATTGCTTCTATCATTATCGTTTTCTTTTATTAAACAGCTCTTATCAAAGTTGCACACCCTACGATTATTGCACTTGTGCAGTCTCTGACGTTAAAATGTGGTTATCAACAGAGAGGTGGGATGCTGGTGCTAATGCTTCGCACGCCAGACTTTTAAATGCAGAGGTCACCAGTCTCATTGTGCTGCTCAGACTCGAAGATGACAAAACACTGAACACGTTCAGTCAATGACGACACTGCCGTTAGGAGGAAAACTGCACAAGGGCGCCGTAGTGGCGAGATGTTAACTGCCTCCCCTAGCACACAGGAGGTCGTGGGTTCGATCCTGACCCTCACGCCTGCTGTATATTTGGAGTTTGCGTGTTCTCCCCATGGTTGCGTGGATTTTTCTCCGCGTACTCCGGTTTTTCCCCTCCATATTTTTGATTCGACACCACGCCTTTAGAGTACTGAGGTGTTTTCAATTTGCACGCGATAAGCCACTTCGTTGCTTAATCATGTGGCCAGGTCGCTTACGAAAAAATCGCTAAATGATCCTCATTGCGGTTCCCCGGGGTCCCAAATAATACAAAATGGCCGAGGAAATTAAATATTTTATTTCTGGGACTATTTTTTCTAGGGGTGTACTTAACTCTGCGACTGGGGTATCAATCAATCCTAAATCAGTGCCAATTCACGATGTCGAACCGCAGTGAGGACGATTGCGCTGAAACCCTGAACGCTCGTATGCACCCTAGTGGTGCATCGTGTACAGCTCGTCGAGATGAGTCGATTGCCGCATCGCCGACCATCAACAGACTAAAGATGACTGCATCACGGACAGTGTGCGAGAGCCGGGGTACTATGGTACCCCGGGGTACCGCCATAAGGTTCATATATAGCTTAGTCGGCCCTACCTGGTAAAATATAAAAACAATAGTTTAGTTTTATCATGGGACCTTTTTGCTAGGATCAAAGTATGAAAATTAAGAATCGGCTTTACCCTTTCTGCCAATAAAACTGATGTTAAGATGTTCAAACACCAAATAAAAATCTTTTGAAAAAAATCAAGTCTGCATGAACCAGACGCACTTGCGGTGAACATTCAAACAATTCCTTGCAACAGCTATATATGGGGGTGTTTGAACATCTTAACACCTGTTTTAGTGCCAGTAAGGGTAAAAACCTATTCTTATTTTTCACAGTTTAGTTTTTAGGTTATCGACGTTACTTTCAGAGGTTACCTGTCCACGGATCGATGCTGCCACCACGTGGCGAGTCCTGTCATCGTTTCAGTTTCCATTTATTAGGTATAGCCTTGTGAGCCATTCGGCTCTTGAATTGGGTGCAGCCACAACAATAAAACATCTTAAAGTGACTATGTGCAAACAGAAAATCCAGGAAAAGACAGCAAAATATTCCAGAAAAAGCACCGTACACCAACGCTCTGTGCAAAAAATCCCAGTGGGATGCAAGTCAAACATCAACAACAACCACAAGACAACTTAGATTAAGGCCATCAGTCTAACTCCGTACTACAACAAACAAACATGGCCAAACCAAAAAACTTTTCGATATCACCAAAATAAAGCCATAAAAGCAATGTAACAGTGATCATAGGAACTGTGACCGAATTTTCACAATAAACGACATGAACAACATGTACCACTAAACCCTGCAGCCATAGTTGGCTGCATGAGTCACTCCACAACAGCAGGAGCATCAGTCGGAGTATCAACATGTTTCAATGCACCTTTAAGATCACCACACTAAATCAAAACACAGATCATACTTTGCAGCGGTCATCCGGAGCGAAACATTTTATTTTAGGCCACTGAATAGCAGTGGCAGCTCTGGGTGTACAACTCCTCTAGAGCAGTTTTGAGTGAAGATCTCACAGGTAGTGATTCAAGTTGCAGTTTATCGTAACACCACCCCTGTGTAAGAAAGCGGCCCCCATCCCTCCTCGCGCACTGCTTCCGAGACTTTTTCATTCCACGGCAGTCGAACTTTTCGAGTTTGCTCTCGATTTTTCGCCGGACGCAGCCGGCCAATTAGTCGCACCGACTAATGACCATGAATTGCCGCATACAAGAAGGAGGTTGATCAAAAAATATATAAACTGCTTTAGCCCAACTGGCAATAAAACAGGAGGTCTTTAGATGTTCTAAACTAAACTACTTTTCGATTGCAACACAAGCAATCATCATCAGGTGTGAAAACCATGATGACGATTGCTTCTGTTGCAATCGAAACGTCGTGATAATTGTATTGTTTTATATTAATATTATTTTATTATTTCCCTTCTACGTGACTTTACCGAAAGAACCAAGAAGGTGTATGAATTGTTCTTGAAATTGATTAGCCTACAACTCTGTCCATGGCCTTGTCTCACTGGTGCTAGAGACCATCGGCTGCCAATAAGCGAACATTACGAGGAGGATGGAAATGCCGAAGCATTGATAGCTCGAATTAAGCAGCTATATCTTGTAATGTGCCTTGTAATAGGTGTCTCTTTCGGGTTTGAACGTTTTCACACCTCCCGTATTATTTCCAGAAAGGGTAAACCCCTTTTTCTTTATTATCTTCTTGATTCTGTCAACAACGGTCCCACATAGATATAGCTGCTCGAGGCTTGACCGACTTGGGAGTCTCAGTGAATCTGGGTTTTGTGTAATGGTTCGCCCACAGAGATGTGATGAAATGTCAATATTGCCGGTCTTTAGTAGGCCGAAAAAAAGTATTTCGTCTCATTCAATTCTGCCTGCTTTGTTTTGCCACTTATTTTTTTCAGTCGCGCTTGCAATGTTGTCAGCGAGTCCGTCGAGAGCGCATGTCACGGTAGCGTACAACTTGCATGTCATTTGCATAAATCAGAAAGGATGTAATGAATCACTCTAGTCGTAGCGTTTATCGAGAGAATGTGACGAGCCTACGTTTATCGATGATTCGATGCGTCCTTGCCGGTTATGATATCATCATCATTATCAAGACTTCCAAGTCTGTTGTAACAAGCAGCTCAGAATGCGAATTCCTCATGCATGTGTTTTAATCGCGCACGCGTGTGTCTCCGTCTCGTCCCCTTCTCTTCCCCTTCTGCTCCCCGCATCGGCCACCACCTCCCGTGCCGGTTGCTTCAGTCACGCGAGTTCCTCTCGGACTACTACAGAGAGCAGAACGCGGAGCTGCTGAAGCTGCTCAGCCGCCTGCGCTACCCGCTGCCCACGTGGCTGCGCGACGAACTGCCGCCTCCGAGGCCTCGCCCGGACCCCCACAAGAACAGATAGCAGCGAAAACGCCCCCCGCACTTCCGCGCCGATGGTTCGGTCCGCACTGCGCGCCTCTGAGCCGGGCCTGGCCCATTGCCGCTGAGCAGGGGTGGTGGGGGGGGGGCGTGCGGGGGGCGTGGGGGCCGCCGCCAGCTGGCGCCGTCGTTATTTGCACAGTTACTTTTTTTTTTCCTTCCCCCTTTTGACAGTGGGTATCGTCGCTTCTCGTCTGCGGCGGCCGAGTTGGCCGCGTGTGTTTTGATCTTTCGGTTTGGAAAGATTGGGATTTCCTTGGGCGATCCCTTCGTTGTACATTGTCGGCGTTGGCGCAAACCGGAGTATCCAGAGAAAACCCATCCGGCACGACGAGACCACAAGCTGAAAAGTGCATTGAGATAAGTCCGCTGGTTCGTACTCCACATCGCTGCGACGCCATGTTGGAGTGGCGGTACGCCAGCGTCACTGGAACATCAAGGCCTGGAGGATGGTCCGCTGTTCACGCCGCTGCACCTCACCGTCGCTCTTCCCTCTGCCAGATTCCCGCCTGCATGGCGGGCCGCCTGTCGCCGACCCTCTGGCTGCCGCTCCAAAGCGCGTCTCAGTGTCTCGCGCCTCCTTCCATCCGGCGCGCTCGTTCCACTCGTCGGTGAAACCCTCTCCCGCCCCGCCGCGTCGTCTTTCCGAACGTCCACGCTTTTTTTTTGCGCCCTGGAACGGTCAACGCGAAGTGTCGACTGGACAACTCCACAGCGACCGTTGGGGATAAACGTCACGGACTGCCTCTCGCTCGCTCGCTCGCACGAGGTCGCAAGAGACGCGTGGGGCCCAAGCCAAGGTACCCCGATGGGACAATGCAATATTCCAGTGCGGCCTCGTTGAAGGCATTGGCTTCCTCTTCTCATCTCACCTGTGAATATGTGAATATTTCTTGTTTTCTTTGCCGAGTCGGCCTCGTTCTCGATTGTCATGGTCTCGAAGCCGTGAATGCGATGGCCGGAGCATTCGGATTTAGCGACGGCTGCGTTCAAGGACCACAGACGGTTGCACTTGACAACAATTGTTTCCGACAGGTGTACATAGAGGCCCCCTCTCCGATGTAAATATGTGCATAGTTGTGCAGACCATGGTGCAAAGGTCATAAAAGGCGATTGTAAATGCTGACGTGCTGTGTTTATTTGATGTCAGGGTATTGTTCTGGTAGCTACACAAATGTCCGGGTTCAAGCCTTTGAAGCCACTACTTTTTTACAGCTGAATGTGAAGTCGTAGAAAGTGTCTCGGTTTGTCACTGATTACTACACACACACAACTGTTGCTATTAAACGTCGGGTTGTGTTTAATTTAATTGTGCTGTAGTCCTTTGAATTATCCACCCAGGGGAAGCCTCAGTGAGTCCCTCCCTACTCTTATGATCAAGAGGGCCCTGCATTTGGGATGTTTGGCCAGTTTATTTTTGAGCGTACATGAGCAAGTATAGAATGAGTCGGCCAGAATTGCTTTGGAACATCCACAATATTACAAGAAGATGACGTTCGAACTCGACTTCAGAGATTGACCATCGTCTCTCTCTTCTGTTATATCATTATATACTCCACTGCGCCACACAAATAGGGCTCTTAATGAAATTGACTGTGACACTTTTGTAAATCACCCAACCGCATCGGGATTTATTTCGGCAGCATTTATAGCAAAATTGCAAAGGTGCTCGCTGCCCGCATCAGCGTGCGGTGGCGGCGTGTCGTATTTAGTGCTCCGATGCAAGTGCGTTTGGCCAGAATTGTCCTTTTTTCACATAAGCTTCATATCCATAATAGAGGTTTTATTTTTTGGGTTATATCTCGTCAACATAAATGTGTCGTTCAACCCGCCACCACCCAACACTACTTCAGCGCACCGGTGTGGTGGAGAGTAAACCCACTGCAGCATTGACGATTCTAGCACCGTGATGTTTTGCCGGTGATTACAACCAGCCGCATCAGGCGACAGCCACAATTGTGGAGAAACCCTGTTTCGGTCTTAAATAGAGGGATAATTGAATTTTAAAAAAAGCTCTTATGGATAATATTGGTCGCGAAAGCTTAGTGTCAAACTGACTAGCCTCTATGGGGGAGGACACTTTTTATCCATATATTTTTCTTTCTAATTTTCATTTAAGTTTCTTTCTCACCCCCTGCAGTTGAATTAATCATCCATTCGAATCCCACTCGAGTACATTTCAGATTTTAAAAAACCTGAAAAAAACCGGCCAGCCCAACGCGAACGGAAGTGAACAGTTTAGCGGCGTTGCAAAAGGGGACGGGCATTGCTCGCGGTCGGCATGAGCCCGCGAGTAAATGACGCGGGGACGATTGAGCGAGTGGAATCAGGCAGCTGAGTTTGTGTGCAAATTAGCCGAGCGGCGTTCGAGCCAAGCACGGGGGGGGGTGGGGGGGGTCACTCCGCATTGCGCGCGGTGATTTGGCGGAATTGTAACTCTAAAAACTCACCCCACGTGTGGAAAAAGGGGTCGCTGTGAAAATCGATGTACTCGTGATATAGCAACGGATTTTGAGTCTCTCCCATTCACTTTTGTTTTTATGTTTTGCCTTGTGGATCAATGACGTGAAGCTGGCCAACTGGTGTGTGTGCATCACAGGCCACCACTGTCGCCACCCTTCTGGCTTGTGCTCACAAGTTTATATACACAAGTTTTCTCCTTTTCATCATCGGCTACAAAAATAAAAATGTGGTGCTTTTATAAAAAAAAAATACGAAAAACTCAACTTACCTTTCAAAATTTGTATCGAAGCAAACACCTTAACATTTCATTTTTAATATTTTAATGTAAAGTTATTTAAAGAGATCATCTCTATACAAGATTTGTTTTCAAATCTGAAACACGGTATCCATTATATTTTATTAACACACAAGGTGCAAAACAAGAATCGATTTCAAATGAACATATTTTTCGATGTATTTACAAGCTAAATGGTTGTAGCATTTCAGAATCACTGCTCGTGTTCAGCTGCTTTGCCAATCCACTGGTCGACTAAAGCCATGCCATGCCGGTCATGGGGATAGTTTGACCATACCTCACCGCACTGGTTAATGCGGGTTGGTGAACAGCTGAGATCCAAGGGATCGATTCAAATGTTGCCAGCCGTGGCCAGACATCTATCCTTGTCTGCCGGAAATCAAACTCAAGTCCACCCGGGTCCGTAGCGCAATCACGGTAATCGCTGCCCTGTCGTTTTTCCTTATGCAATGCTCGAATGTTCCACGCTTTGCGTTGAGTTCTAGCAGCGATGCCATCACAAAAACAATATCCTCAAAAATGTGTTCCGCCACGTTGTTTCAAAGTCATAAGAATAGCAACAACAGATATCTAAATTATTGGGATCCTTAATTTACCCAGGAAAGCCTCGCCGAGTCTTAAGACTGTATTTCGGGCTCTGCATTGTGACGGATCCTTAATTGGCGTTGCAGAACCAGGCTGTCCACTCTTCCCATCGCCGATCCCCACCCTTGCGATCTGTGCCCCCGCTACTCGCCCGCCTGTGTGGGAGAACACACGGTCTCGTCATCATCATAGCGACAGTGTGCCGCCCGTGCCACCCGGCCGTATTTATCTGGCTCCAGTGTAAATCTACCCCCCCCCCCCGTGCCCCCAATGTGTTTTTAACGTTCCGTCGTGGGACAATAAGTATCGTGGTGCAATTTCCTTTTTTTTTTAGCACTGACTTTTTGTATATTTAGAATCGATGCAATCTGTGTATATGAGCATTTCATTATTTCTTGGGCAAAGGGAAATAACGCTTGGCGGCAGCTGGAAATGTTTTCGTTGTCGATAAAAAAAATGTTGGTTCGGTTTCAGTTCTCTGCTGAACCACGACTGTGGTTTTGTCAGCGAGGTTAGGCATCTTGTGCACGCCTTGATATCAGCATAAAGTAAACTTGTATACCGAAAGCAACAATAGTATTATAACGCACATTTGCAAGAGCCGAGAGGGCGGCCGTTTTCACGGAACACAAACGGGACGAAAAAGGAACGGACTAAATTATTACGCGAACACATTCAGCGGTGTAAATAAAAATAAAGCGATCGCGCAGCACGTGACGTTGTTGATTAACACACGTTGGCCCAGCGGCCGGTTTGTTAGTTGCCTATGTTGTGAGCGCGGTAGCTTAGGGGCGCCAGGTGGGTTCCCAGAACCAGTCTGATCTGTACAGAACCCCTCTTTCCACCGGCACATCCGAGCCGTGCCAGCTCGGCACCTCGCGCGGCCCGGCCACGGGCGTGGGTCCTCTCTCTGTTGCGCAGTGGAAAAAAGTGGGGTCCGTGTTCCCATGGCCGCGGGCTACACCGCACCCCGGTTCGTTTTGTCCGGACTCCCGCTTTGGTGGTGGTGGTGGTGGTGGCGCTGTTGTTGTTGTTGTTGTCTTCGTGGTTGCTCGTGATGCTCGCCCCGAGGGGTGACTCTTTCGTGTTTCAAGATGTGCCAAGTGTGCTCAAGTTCACGCAGCCAGTCGCTCGCCGGCACCGCCGCTTAGGGGGGGGGGGGGCGCATTAGCGATGTTGGAGAGAGGGGGGGTGGTGACTTTTAAACATTTTAATTGGCCTGTGATTATGGATTACTCCGGGTCGTAGTCGGAACGTGACATAATCCCTCCCGTTTTTGGTGCTTGGAAAAGTGATGTTAAGTTATTACTTCAGTGATGGTTTTATTCAAATTAGCATGCGTTAGGTCGACTTAATTTTCAAAATGCTGACACTGTTATGATTGCAGGCTTTGTACACCGTCATGTTCTCGCATTTAGCCAAGCTGCTGAAAACCTTCATTTGCCTTATTGTTTTGTTAATTATTTTGAGTTGTATATTATTTTTTTATGAACAGAATAACAAAAAGTAATCAATTGGCGTACGCTAAATATAAGTAATCTGATTAAGAACTGAAAATAGTTTAAGGATATGCCTTTAGTAATCTGATTATAGTGATGGATTACTTGAAATATGACTTGCCAACTGGGTGTGTACCTTATGGGGAGCGGTAGTGTAGCGGTTAGCGCGCTGCGCTACGAACCCGGCGACCCGAGTTCGATTCCCGCTCATGGCCAACACCAGTGACAATTATCTGAACCTGTCCTGGGCCTCCCCTAGGTTGACTCAGCCTCAAATGAGTAACCTGGTGCGGTGTGTAAACATCGCCACCGGGGAGACAAAGGAGGCTGGGCGTGGTGCTGGCCACCCACCCCCTTGCGTGCCGTGTCGGCCTTAATAGGTGCTCGCTAACTGCACTTGCCCCAACAGTCTGTTATGGCCATATGACTAAATCCATTAAATGTAAAAAAAGAGAAAAATTCACAAAAACCATTCACAGGCCCGACCGTGGGTTCCCCCCTTTGCAAAGTAATGTGGTCAAAATCTGATTAAACATAGAACATCCGCTTATCGATTTAAAATATCTCTCGCAAATGTTAATCTCATTTAAAATTCCAAACTGATTTTTCCAATTCAAATCCCATTAATTTGGCATTAAATTTCTACGATGATGCCATGCAATCGTATACAGCTGTGCGTGTACGCATATCTGCGTGCACATGCCCTGTCGTCTCCTTTAAAAAAAATAATTCGTTGGGTTGCTTCACATCAGAGGCTGCCCCTCGTTTTGCCGCTAACGCACACAGTTTACAAAACTCGGGACTTTAAGCACGTGTCAGTCGTAGCATCATCCGCATACAGCTTCAGTGTCACGTTGGAGCGAGGGCAAACTTCGTTACTGAGAAGTCAACAACTAAAGTTGTTCGGCAACAGCTGTGGTTTCAGAGCTAAGGACCCGTCTACTCCGTAGCACACGAGTTACGTCTTAATTAAATCCATACCGCCAAAGGTCTTGACATATATAGTATATAAGCGCCGGCTGTGAGACAGTGGATGGAAGTTACACAGTCCCGTAGTCAGGGTTGGTTGCTGTAAGATATTACAGATTTTTTTTTTCCAACCCAGGGTGAGGGGTGGGGGACGATTGGTGAGGTTCGCCCTCAATGGGAATTTGAATAAATAAAATAATCAATTATACATGGCACTTGATGTTTGTGAAAAGATTTAGGGAAAAAGAAAAAAAATCATGTGTTTATGCATGGGGTCTAGTGCAGTTTTGTATAAAAGGTTTTTCATCCGATTACGACATACATCCTGTAACGGCTGCTAAAATATAGATGGTGCAAATTGATCAAATTGATTAAAATGATCAAATTGCTCGCAAGTTGCTTCATTGAGAGAGCCACATCGCCACTACCCCACCACCACCAGCACCACCCCACGACTGATGTCCACTTGCTGGCCAGTGCTGTGGCTACAACCATGCCTTGTGCCACACACAGGGGCAGCTGCCACAGGGGGTCCCCTGCCACAGCAGGGCATTTGTGAGATGCACTGCATGGAAAGGCGCGGTGTCAATGTTAATGGGATGATGCTGCTGCCGATCATGATAATGCTGATGATAATGCTGATGATGCTGATGATGCTGATGATGCTGATGATGCTGATGATAACATTAACACCGCATCGTCCCGCGGTCGACGAATCCGCTGCCGTCGTCGCACGAGATCCCGATGAGAATCTCAAGAGAACGGAGCGGAAACACTTGGCACATGTTTGTCAACACGCCGAGACGCACAGTGGATGCTTTTTTTGTTCTTTCTTTTATTTCTTCATCTTGCCTAGAAGTCTAGCGTTAGTGTTAAGTCTCTTAACACTGTCACGGCCATTCATATTGAATGAGTTAGAGATGTAGAGAAGGAGGAGGTTCATTTTCTGGGTGAAAGCCAGGACTTTATATAAACTGCTTTGTTTATAACTACAGGGTTTTTTGGGGGGGGAATGATGTCTGTGCTTGATTAATATTGTAACGAAAAGCCTTGTAGCATTTTATTTTTCAAATATTAATCTCTTATGTTGCCGTACTGGATGTTATATTTTACTCGAGTCTCAGTCATTACCAAGGTGTGAACGTTTGGAAATAATTTGAATCGGTTGTTACACTTGGATCTTTAACAAAAATGTTTTTTAAAACAATCGTGATGTTTTCGTATCTGCAATTTATCGTCTCGTATCTCATTCGTAATGGTGATGGAAGACGGTCCACATGTGATGGCTAAAACAATCTCATTGTTACGAAACAATTTCCAAGGATACTTTTTTTTAATCCAACTGGTTATAGTATTTTTGCCAATAAAAACTAAAGTGGTACCGTATTCTTTGAATTAAAAGGCACCCTTTTCTCCCCTGTATTTTAAAAGAAAAGTTGCGGGCAAGACCAGATATTCGTACCTTTATTGACACTGGCCACAAGTTTGAGATGCCCCCTTATTTTGTAGGGCGTCTCATAATCTGGAGAATGCGGTAACTTAATCAAGCTCTGTAAAAAAAAAGTGTTGTAAGAATGTTGTCGTCATTGCCTTTTAAATTGCCAGTCGAGTGAACGTGGCCCTGTTACCGCGAAACAAATGAACAATTAATAAAATATCACGACACTGACTTTAGTGCTCATTTTAAGTCCGGCGTTGATTGGGGGTCACAGAAGCCAGCATTTGATTGGCTGTGACGAGGCGAGTGCGCGCGACCTTTCACGTCATCTTCCTCTCTTGTTTCAGTCTCAAACGTCGTTTGTGTCCATGCAACCGTTAAGTTGTTGTTTTTTTAAACAGTTTTCGTAAACTAGAAGTGCAATGTCATACCGACACGAATTTTGACGGATGAACTGAAATGTGTAACTTCAAAGGAAACGTGTCCGGTGCAAAGCAAAGGAAAAAAATATTGTATTTAATTCCACGTGTAAATGTTAGTTTCGAAGTCTTAATATATTTATAGCATTACATGAATTAGTAACCACAATGATGCAGTAAATTACGTAAGAAGTCTTAAACATAACCAGTAAAAGAATGGCTTCCAATGTGTCTGTACAACGAATATAAGTCAAATCGTGCTAAATTGTACAATTAACAACCTTTCCATGATGTGAGTAAAATGATGAGCTCAAGTAAAGTAAAAAAAACGAACAACACAATGTTTACATACGTGTTTCATGTTTCCTTGTCGTCATCGGCTTTCGCGCCTCCGTAGTAGAAAGTCGCGCTCCCGGGAACTTTGGCGATCAATTCAAATTTCAATCGATCTCACTTTCGAAAGATCCCTTTTATAAGCCCCCCCCGCCCCAGCCGAAGTTGCTTTGCGCGCTACCAAAGACGTCCTCGGTTATGTTTTTGTTACCAAGCCATATCACCTGATAGGACTCCCTTTTACAAACCTTTGCCATATTAAGTACTTCACCGTTGCCAAGACAAAAACAAATGCGAATTGGCCTTATTCCGCCAAACCGCTTAATTAAAACACATATATTGTACCGTATTAGCGTTCATCCCTGAATGCGCGCATTGCATTGTGGGTGGTGGACTCCGACGCGCTCAGACCGTCCCAACGACAGTGCAACTCCCGCTTGTTTCAAAACATCTCGATCCTTGTGTCGTCTCCGTGCATGAATGGAACCCCCCTTTAATCCACGGCTCCCAGCTTTGTTTTGCGAGTTCTCGTTGGCTTAAGATGCCATGCACACTTGTCAAAGTTGCATCTTAGGCCAAAGCACACAAACGCTGTAAATACACTAAAGGCCCCCCAAACAGCCTGAACAGACTTTTGGGGGCAAGTACTGTTAGCGAGCACGTCTTAAGGCCAGAACGCATTTTGGCTTAAGATGCAACTGCTATGGTTACGTGGCATCTTAAGTCGTACACACACACACACGCGCGCGCTCACTTTACGGGTTTCCAGGGCTTTGGATGACGAATTCCCTTTGCCGTCATTCGAGGCTGGGCTGTGCGGGGAAACGAATTCCTTGACGTCCTTTGGCTTCGGCACATATGGAGTGACGGCTAGCACGTGTCAAGAGGCAAAACGCTGCCACTTGGTGAGAGTTCGTAAGCGGCGAGTCGCTGTCGAATCACGCGTGGTCCTCTAAGTCCACCTGGTAGAAAAAAAAGGCTTTTCGTTGCAATTCAGTTGTAAAAGCATTGTGAACAAACTGCATGGTTTTCGCTAATTTGCTAGTCTGTGAAGATACTAAACAATAAATATAGCATTAACGAAACGTCACTCGTGTGTTTGTTTCCTTTCAAAACCCCGTATCTCGAACCGTGCACACCCACGGTTATGACACGCGCGATTATGAAATGTTGGGTATTTTATTAACAAAATGAGAGCTGGAGGACAAACAGGATGTGGAGAAAGAAGACTTCAGCCGTGAGTGGCACCGCATTCCCAGGATTATAGTACATCTTGAAAGTAAAGTTGCGCTCCAAACTTGTAGCCTGGTGTGAAGTGAAACAAATCTGGTCTCTCCCCCACACACCACATTATTAGATGCACCCCCAACTTTTTCTGATTTATACGGTAAGTCACTCATCTTTGCTTTCTTATCTACTTTCGCCCCCTGCATCACAAAGCTTCAGTTTGAGCTCCATGCGTTGCCTCCCAGCGCCCTCCCCGTTCCTCACATCGTTGCCTCCCAGTCCACAGCCCGCCCACACACCATGGCTCCCCCTCCCTCCATCCCCCGCGACTATCTAATTCCTCGTCACAGCCATCTCTTAGACACTTAAGCGGTTGTGCTTTCGCTACGTTGTCCCCACCTGAAGAAGGACGCTTGTGTTGGCACCCGAAACATCGTGATTTAATTCAGTTGTTTTCATTTATTTTATTAGATTTTTTTACCTACGTGACTTTTCCGAAAAAAAACCAGCGTATGAATCCTTGCAGTCACGAAAGCTTCAAATCTAGAATCAAATTTAGAAGTCACTGATACTCCAGGCTCCGTGACCATTGAACAACATCCTGTGCACGGGCACTCCATGACTTTTAAAATCGATGAAGATGGGACCCCCACCAGCATGACGTGACCCGTCCGCCATCAATTCTTCAGAGCTAAAATGTTCCTTGAGCCGAGGCGGCTTCAGAAATGTTTTCTCTTCCACCACACCCGCAAAAGGAGCAAAGTTGAAACGTCAAACAGGAGGGGGAACCGAAGTCCGTCCGCGGGAGATGAAGGTACGGCCGTGCGAAAACACAACGCGGACATTGTTGAAGGGAATCAACACGGATAAAAGTGTGCCTTAAAATCCATAAAACACTCCAGTGTTCCTCATTGCAAGTCCCACGGGTTACTGGCGGCCCCTGGTGACCTGTAGTGCGTCCCCCGACGATCCACAGGTGAAAACCCAATTATGTTAAACGTGTGGCGGCCCTCACTGACTCTGTCTTCTCAGACCCCCCCCCCCCTCAAATATGACGTCACAAAGCTCTGCCCCCCCCCCCCAAAAAAAGAAAACATGCTTCAAATCGCTTTAAACTATTGTCATTGTCGTGCGTATTTAATGTGGCGCTGCACTCTTATGTTGTAGGATAAAACAATTATTAAAGTCTATTTAATTAAGTAGAACGTGTTTATATTTATTTAAAGTTGCGCATTTTGATGTGACGTCACATTTCTCAACCCCCCCCCCCACCTCGTCACACATCGTCAAAAATGTCTGACCCCCCCCCCCCCCTCCTCCCCCCTAGGTGCGTGACGCCATTTATGGACGGCCCCATAACGGCGAAAGTTCCCGACCCCCGTCTGAAAATTAGTGAACACTGTAATACTCCAGTTGTGATAAAACACACAAGCACACAGTTTGAGAAATGTTGAATTTTATTTCATAAAGTAATTTGATACATTTCCTAAACAGGTTGGAGGAAAACGGCTCAACACATCTCTACGATAACAAACCAACAGAGAAATGAAACAGGGTTTTACACGTTATCATTTTGTATAAAACGATCAAAGTAAAGTCAGGTTGGAGGTAACGGAGACTGTCCCTCTCGTCGGTCCATTCCGTTCCGCGCACAACCACTCGCTTGCCTAAACTGATTTTCTGCACACACAAACAAAGCATGGAACCTTTACCAGTTTGTTTACAAAGTAGAAATATACAAGAAAAAAAGCAATACACATAGGAATGTTATAAACACTGCAAGTCTAAAAAATAATGAAACATTAAACACAATTACTCAATGAATAAGCAAGAATTTTTTTTTCTAATTTTTTTTTTCACAATTATTTTAACGTTCCGGCAATTATAGTTTTATTATATGAAGAATTATCACCCACTTCCACTCATAGCTGCTTAATATTTTTTCAAAAAAATAACACTTTGTACTTTAAGGGAGAAAATAACAAATTGTTGCAATACAAATTCTTTCCCCGTAATTGTTGTTAGTTTTGTGGAGAAGGTTTTTGAAATTTTTTTTTAGAAAGTAACGAAACGGCAGTTGTAAATCCTGCGGTATAAGTTGTCATAACTGTCTCACCCTTCAAAGAAAAAAAAAACAATCATTACCCCTCCTTTCACACCCGATATTTTATACGTGCCACCTGATTTCATGTCAGTCACCAATGGCCACCGTGGGGAAAGGAGACGCGATCATTGGGTTACCTTGCTTCAGGCTCGGCAATAACCCCTTAAGGGGGTTTTACACGGCCAAAAGCAGGCGATCCTGCCGAACACACGTATATAACCCAACAAAAACGTGGTAACGGAATCAAATCGTCACCACACCTAAACAGCAACACCCAAAAATAAATGCACCGTCAGCATGCGTTCAGAAAGGGGGGGGGGGGGGGGAAAGACGACACAAATCCGAAATCGTTAAAACGATGATACAAAAATATCGACTTAATGTTTTTACGAACATCTCCCATGCTCAATTCCTTTTAAGTCACGGTTTCTTCCGAGTCGTTGTTATTTCTTGTGTCCTCCTCTTCGTCCTTCCTCGCATGGGAAAATAAAGCACCTTGCGTCGTTCTTGTTGTTAATACGTAACGGGCCGGGGCACGGTTTGCAAGGCGTGGAAAGAGGAACTCCCTCTCCACCTCCTCCACCTCCTCCACCTCCTCCACCTCCTCCACCTCCTCCACCTCACCCCCAGCCATTCGCGGCCGTGGTTAGAATCGAGGTTACAAACACAAATGCTACTCCCCCCCCACTTCTGCCCGACACCACACAAAAACACACCGACTCAATCGTTGGCCGTCTCGACACCGGCGGGGAGACGGAGAGAGAGAGAGTTCCAGTTTACTTTAACCACCTGCGCGGTTCCTGACGCCAATTTTGACATTTCTCAGTGAGCCAGTGCGTGTGGACCCCCTTTGCCAGTTCAAACGGATCGCGCGCGGGGTCGTTCAGCTGTGGCTACGAGCAGGGGGTGCGCGCTAACAGTGTTTCGATGAGAAATGCCTCGAATGAAAAGTAAACAAGAAAAAAAAGACGCAGATATAAACGCGTCCACTCAGACGGTCATTTGCTCCGACGTGTTGAGAATTGCGTAAATTAACGATACGCGGGAGAGTGGGGGAATTGTTGCTAACAAAGCCACGTGGTCAAATTTAAATGGAGTTTTCACGCGTTTGAACACAATCCTCAGTATGCACACAAACACAACAACACTCGCGTTGTGTGCATCGGATAGGGGTGTAACGATGCGTGAACTCCCTCGACTGTCATTGATTCTAAGGCTCGAGATACGTGTAACAAATTGCTTGTAGAATCGACACTTGGCAATTCATGCGCTCTACGCAGTGAGATAGAATCCACCCCAGCAAGCTACGAGAGGTGCTACCATTCACCGAACAAAGTTGAGAGTAGTTCATTGCTCAAATTGCAAAGATTCTGAATCAAATTGCGACCTTGAATCACAAGCAATGATGCAATGGCAAGGCGTCTTAAGTTACGTGAAACTGTTTGCATTACATTTCTCTCTGAACAGTTGAGCAAATTTAGTTTTAAATGCCTAGTTTTAGGGTCCCCAATCTGTAAAGAGAAACACACGAGGGCTATATTAGCACAACTGGTGGCGCCCTCCATGAGTCACCTCGCTCGCAAGAAATACAAATCTTCCTTTCTCAATCACTGCATCCTGAACACAACTAAGGACCTGCAAAAACACCTCTCCTGCACTCGAGAGGGATACATTTTCTAAAGCTGGTGTATCTGTTTAATGCCGACTTAGATAAAAAAAAAACATTTTAATTCGAGAATAAAATCTATTTTTGTAAAGGGCCGGGTTGGGTTACATCAAGGTGAGGCAAGGACACGGTCGAAATGAATCCAACACGAGGCGGCGGCGGGGCAAGCAGCCGGCAAGAAAAAGCAGAGGGGACGGGAGGAGAGATTTGGCGGGAAAGGAGTCGTGAAGAGGAACTTTCTAGAACCACTTCGGGGGGGACAGGGGTTTGTGACGTGTGACCAGGGAGTTCCGACGGGAAGGCTTCTGACGAGTGCCTGTGTGTTGTAGTGTGAGGAACTCCAATCGGTCGGCCTCAAACGAGCACCTGGTGCAAGTGTGCAGTAAACAGGCAGACCAGGTGTGCCGTGCCGGCCGACATTACTGCTTGCTAACAGCACTTTCCCCAGCAGTCTGTTAAAGGCGATACACGGGGGATATTGTCTTAGGAACTCCAATAAAGTTCTTCCCTGAAGTTTGCCTCAAGTGAACTCCGTTTCGCAACTCATAAACCCAGTGGCACTCAAAACGATCGTGCACGCGTGCCATCTCTATATAGACACCCTTCCTTTTCAAGCTGCGTTATTGACGGATGTGTTGAGTTCTTTTTTTTGTGTGTGCCTCGTGTGAAGCTGCTACGAACAAAGGAGGGTTCTGTTTCCGCAAAAGGACGCTGCAATTACACAAGACGCGCACTTTTTTTGTTTTTACAGCCTCACACAAGACAACCGCCCAGTCACTAACACACTTCACGAATAGCACGTGGTGGCCACGACACACAACGACCCGGGCTGCAAAATCAGCCAAACATTTCACCGGTTGCGCAACCTGTTATTGCAGCGCCTTAAGCTTTCAAAGCAACTGGACCTCTCTGCTTGTCACATGAGGAGGAATATTCCGACCCAATGTACCACACTGTCGCTACACCTGAAAATGCACTTTGTCGCTGTAATCATGAGGTCTTGTGTGGTGTGAAGCCGACTGTCCTGTCCTATAACCTCCTTCAAGTACCATAATGTATGGTACAGCCGAGTAGAATCGAGTCTGCAAATTAGAAATAGATGTGCGAGCAATTCACTCAGTGGCGATTTAAAATTAATGGTCACGATTCCACACGACAATATTGTTTTTGTCTCGTAGGTTACTGTCCGTTTTCTCGGTTGTCACTTCATCTCGTAGTGGTTACGTGTTTCGTAAGGTCTCGTCCGTCGTGACGTGTACCGTCCGTCGTTTTCTTCAGTATCGTTCAGTCGTCACTCTTAGCCGAAAGGCTCACGAGCACGTTATCTGGATATAATTTGCATACTTCGCAAAATAATCTCTTCTCAGAATACGCGAGTCGACACACCACGGTGGGGGGGGGGGGTACAAGCTGATTTTAAACGGGGGACCAGGTCATTCATCACTTGCCTCTGCTGCCCACTGATGGCATTGCTCTGGGGTTTGCCGCCCGCGGTTCAAATTAAAAGCGTGGGACGTTGAAAGGCTGCTGCGAATTTGAGAAAAAGAGAACTCTCTTTTCGTGTCATCTCCAGCAAGTTAAGATGCAGAAACCACCTCGTGTCATGTGCTTTTCAAATGGACAATCCCATTTTTTTCCTTCAATATATTAATTAGTATTGTGTTGTCTTGTTTTTCATCCTGGTTTGTTTGGGTTTGGTATCGATCTTGTCCGAATGACGTACAACAAAAAGACAAAAACACAATCAGGCACGCGTATGTGCCACGTACAATTGTGATGGTTCCGCAAGAAGCATTCAATATGCAATGTACGAAATGGCACGTTTTGTGATGACATTTGGTGCTTTTAAAGATCATGCAGCAATTAACTTTAGCCGTGATGTAAACAACACACGTTTATCCAATTTGTATACACAAACCATTCTTAGTTAATACCAATTTTAAAGAAATCCTGCCTCTGAAAACTAAATTTGATCCCCTACACCTAATCACAAACCTCATATCGTAGTGACATTCACTACATGTACTTGCCTGTGGCCTGACAATCATTGATTTCCATGTCAGTCCATGGACGTTGAGAATTTTAACATAAAACATATCCGTCAGCAAAGAACACTGCTAAATATAGCCAGGAATTGGCTGCAAACGGGGAAATATTCAAACCAAAATGTAGCATGTAATATATTTTTACCCATTCATATTTTATACAATTTTTTAATCTTGGGAATCACGAATAGCCACTCGACATTAAAACCAGGCTGTCACGTGCAAACCGCTATCATTTGCAGGATCGGCAAGAGCAAATTGTAGGGAATGTCAGACGGGACCAAGAGTGATGTATGGTTAGAGCCTGCGATGTCGGGTCATTTCTGACCACGCCGAATGGTTCTGCGGAGCAAGTTGGGTACGTAGTTAGCTCCGAATCAGACCACGCTTCGACGTGTAACAAAATGCCAATTGCGCAACGTGTACATCAATTTGGTGACCGAAAATATTTTGGAGAATGGGAAATGTCACGTTTGAAGACCATCCACGTTATCCGGAAAAACACACCAACTCCAGGAATGTTCCATTTTAGCCGCGGCTGCTGCCTATGTTTTCGCGGGTTGTGCCGTATCGAACTCCGGCGTGTTTTCGGGTCGTACCGCGTGTTTTATCAGGCACGATGACCGGGACGCTCATCTCCAACGTGCTGAAACGTCGGACATCACGCCGTGCAAAACACGCAGTACGAACACGAAGACACATCGGAGAGCAGAGCGGTGGGTTAAACTAAACAGGCAGTAGGACCACACCAAACCAGAGCAAGGCCAAACCTGGAACTACAGAGGAGAAATGCCATTTAAAGAAATAATCAACGTGCACGTGCCAAGCAGAGCTACGTGCGCGATAACAAAATTAGCAAACGGAAAACGAGTTAATGGGTCAATAGGTGTCGGAGCAATGTCTGCTCCCAATCAACATTTGTAAAAAAAAAAAAAGGTGGGCATAAGCAAAATAAAACGAATTTGCAGAGGAAACTTTCTGCCTCATTCATTTGTTCAAACACAATCCGACGATACAGCGTGCAATTGCAACTGCTTGACCTACGGATTTTTGTCGTCAAGCGATGGACATGACTGAACTTTCGGTGAAGTTACGGGAGAGGGTGGTGACCACCTCGTGCCTCATTACCAGCAACACTCCACCTCCCAACGTGTGGTTAAATATAAACCCACGTAGGTAAGGAACTTAAAACACTGAAGACCATGGCCGTGGGGAGCTGGAGGCTGGGATCTCTGTCCCCCAACCACCCCGAGGGGGAGAGGGGAGCCTCTCCGCCTAGATGTATACATTAAATTAATGCGTACGCAAACAACAATATATGCATGAGTAGAGTTCCCTGAGTGCTGGGCAATGGAATGGCGTTCCACGTCAATGTTTGGAGCGTGAATAACTAACTTCCTTGTTGATCTCATCATCGACCACAATCTGACGAGACAGCGTGTAATTGCAATGAAGTTCTTGACGTAGGGATTTTTGTATCGTGGTGATGGGCATAATTGGACAGTTATCACTACCACTCACCACATCAGGTGTGGCTAAATATAAACCCTTTTGGGGTTTTCTATCTCCAGTATACGAGGGCAAACAGCAGTCACCCTTGAAACTTGCTTCTTGTCAAGGGCGCTGGCAAACGTGAGCAGAAAAGATGTGTTTGATGTCCTTTGCTGAGACGGTCTGTTCCATTTTAAAAACTAATCACAAAACGGAGCTGCGTATGGAAACTCGTATATGTATTTAAATCATCGATACAAATTAAAACCTGGATCTGGAGATATTTATGTGCTGGGTTTGTTGTTGTATTTAATAAAACCCATAAATGGTAAAATTGTTATCATTCAGAATTCATTTAAATTCTGACAACCTTCACACTTACAAAAATGTTTCGTATATGTCTTTTTGTTACTGGTTCTCCACGGGGATTTACGAGCTGAACTCAGCCAAAGCGAGCCACCCGACAGCAGACGGATGATTTAAACGTCACACGCTGTGTTATTCCCAAATGGACACAGCGCACCACTCTTCCCTACCGCGCACTCAAATACAGCGGTCGAAACTCACGATGTTTGCCCGAACCTTGTTTACAACCATGACGGCGTGCCGCCGACATCTGGGTTCGTATGAAAAACGTTTGTTTAAAAAGACGCTACACCTGCAAGCGTTGATACCAAACTACAATGGGTTATGAGTCTTTGTAAACAAAGTGTCATGCTAATGATTGGAAAAATGGGACCCACACCACTTTTTTTGGCTGGGAAGATGAAAATTCGTTTTTAAAAGATTTCTTACACAAATTGTGAATGCGTAAACTTGTTGACAAAACAAAGCAAGCCACGTGCCTTTCTCACTTGCTAAAGAATATACTTTCCATCCACGACGGTGGACCTGTCGAGGTGGAATCATCGCTTCAAACTCTCAACTCACGAATGGAAGGTCATGAGCGACCTAGCCTAGTCAGGGGTCAACTCAGCCCATCGCACCTCCTCTGTGGCCGAAATAATCTCCAACACTTTCTGGAATTGACAAAAAGTTGAGGGTCCCTTGACATGGAAACATGTAATTTCCACAGCTGGTTGAGGACCACCGATGAACATGTGTGTCGTCTCACATGAACATGTATGCCACCTCGTGCCAGCTAGTATGGGCAGTGGGAACACCCTTTGGCTGTGACTTGACTTTGAATGATGATATGCAGAGTTTGGGTGAGTATACCGCAAGTTGCAGGCTCTACACACAACCTGGTAGTTTTTATTGCATTTTGTACTTCTGCCGAAGGGTCTGAGCAACAATCCAATTGATTAACCACGCTGGTTAAGCTTCATAATTACAAAAACAAATCAAAGAAAACAAAATCACAATACTCGAGGCCATGGACGTGTATTGGAAGAAACAACGAACGAAGAAAAAATATATATACGCCAATTTGCAGTGAGCTCGTCCAAACACCGCTACCCTCGGCGGGAGGCAGACGAGTGGTGGGCGTCAGGCGGGGCAGCAGCGCCCCTTGGCTGCCGGGCTCGGCAACGGGGGACAGGAGTCGTCGAGGGCGAGAACGTGCCATTAGCACGCCGACGTGCAGATCGGCGCACGGCCGAGGGCAGCGACGCAATGCCGGCGCGCATCTCGGCCCGTTCCGTCGACCGGACCCGCCGCACGGGGGCAGACGGTGTTGGTGTTTTTGGGCTTGCGAGGGGGGGGTGGTGGGGGGGGCGGACAGACCGCAGCCGCCGGTCTGACCGTAAAGCCGTCACATCAGTGCAGCGCACGCCACCTGCGTTAGTCCTGACCGCAATTCGCCGAGCGTCGATGCGTTTGCTTGGTGGGCGCCAGGCAGGAAAGGCGATCTTGGGAATCCATCGTAACACATCAAGGGGGCGGCACCGGTCGAAGGTGACAGCGGATGAAGATGGTGGCTGGTAGCAGATGAAAGGGGTGGCAGTGCATGACGTGTAAGTGGCAGCTGTTGCTGAATGTGGGTGGCACTGAATGAAAGGGGGCAACACTGCGACAAAGGGCAGCACTGCACGAAAGGGGCGGCACAACTGAGTAAAGGTAGGTGGGGGGAGGGGGGGAAGGAGTAGCGGTACTGGATGAAGCCAATACTGCCAGGAATTATTGACAGCGGCCCACAGTCCAGCAGGCGAGCAGCATTAGACGCAGACCGGAGCGACGGGGGGGGGGTGCCCGTCACGCAGTGTACGTGGCCATCTCGGCGAAGATGCGCTGCCACAGCTCCTTCTTGCAGTACTTGGAGCGGCGCAGGCCCTGCAGCACCTCATTGAACTGCACCATGCCGACGGGCGTGAGGCAGAAGGCGGCCCTCGCGCTGCAGATGAGGCTCACAAAGTCGTCGTAGTCCGCCGGGCTGATGTGGTACAAGCGATGCTCGATGCACTGCACAAAGACAAAAGCAAAGATCCCCCATGTAGCCTTTAATAGACTGCTAGCTGCTAATCCTGCATACTGCATAGGCATAATATGACTTTGAAACCCCCCCCCCACCGCCTACGCATTCCACAAGTAGTGACTAATCCCATATCTGCATTTCCCATAAATATGCTAAATTCATCTTGATATGCAAATTCCTTTGTCAAGGCGCCCCTTCCACCCCTCCAACCCAGCTTAAATATACGCTGCCAAGCCTGGTGGTGCCCATTCAGACGCTGTCTTTCCGACAGACCTGTTCTTCACCTGAGGACAGCTGCTTGCGTTGTGGCCGAAACGTCGTGAGAATTATTTTATTATGTTTTATTTTTATTTTATTATTTCCCTTCTACGTGACTTTACCGAAAGAACCAAGAAGACGACTGCTAGCAATCATCTATGGCGTCCGGAATGGCACACGAGAGGGTGGTGATGTTGCACGCAGTGAATGAGTTATGAGCACAACCCCCCCCCCCCCCGCGTCTGGCCCTGCTTGTCCCCAAGCCAGAGTTAGATGCCTTATTAGGCCAGCGTATCACTCTTTGGTTCTGGCATGGCACAGCAAATTGCCAGTGGAAAACCAACCATGCTGTAAGGGCCTGGTGCTGGCTGGGCTGGGCTATGCCAGCACCACAGTGGCGAGATGTTAACTACTTCACCTGGAATACAGGAGGTCGAGGGTTCGATCCCAATCCCTGATGCCTCTATATTTGCAGTTTGAATGTCTCTCCCTGTGGTTGCGTAGATTTTTATCTGGGTCCTCCAGTTTTTACCTCCACATTTAGAAATGCGAGTGTTTGTCGGCTATACATTTCCACACGTGATAAGCCACTTCGTTGAGCTATCATTTGTGGCTGGGTCGCTTCTGAAAAATTAGCTACATAGCTCAGTGGGGGCTTTACCTGGTGAGATAAAAAACATAGTTTCAAGAGTTTGAAAAGGGGGCACCGAAGCCTATGAAGGGGATCCGTGTCTTTGGTGATGCACGGGTTGGCGGCCCCCACCGCACCTGTCTGTACGTCTGCTGGCAGCGCTGAACGAGCTGGCTGAGCGCGGGCGAGCGCAGGTGCCCGTGCAGGTTGGCCGGGTTCTGCCTGGACAGGTGCTGCACGGCTTCCAGGATCAGCTCCTGCAGCACGAACGGACTCAGGAGGCCCTTGGCGGCGCCCATGCAGAACTGGTGCACGTGGCTGATGCCTGTGGGGCCGGGGGGCGCGGTGGTGGTGGGGGGGGACACACAGACGGCACAAGGGTTCAAGAGCGGCTGACGGCCGGCAACAGCTCTGTGCAGCACGCAAGCGCACCCCGCGTTACAATCTAGGACTCCAGGATGACTGCGGTTGTGGTCAATGCTGCGATTGTCGTTTTTGTCAAGGTCATGGTTTCCAGAGAAATCGTGAATTTGGAAGAGGCCGAGTGAAATCTTTGCACCTCGGCTGTGAATTCTTTTGATCGTGCCTTGCCAGTGAATTTTGCTTAAAATGACCGTGCCAAAATCATCGCCTTTGCCACGTTCGATTGACAAAGTTACGGATCATCCAGCAGTCAACATATGAATGAGTATAAAAAAAATGTCGAGAATTGTAAGCAGCTTATACTGCTTCCTACCCCCCTCCCCTCCCCCCCTTGGATAAAGAGCACTTCAAAATTTCGCGAACACGTTCATCAGATTTAACCCTGTAGTATGGTATTGCTCATGACACGCATTCATAATATTGAACGATCCCTTGCAGAACAATCCTAGAATTTCCACAAAGCCAAAGTGTATTTCTATCTAAACAAGCATGGGTTCACACCCGTACATATACCCTACATGCCCACAATACTGTTGACAGAATGAAAGTGCAAATACGTTGTTATTATTGAATCACTTCGGGTGTGACAATAATGACAATTCACTAACTCGTCAAGCGGATCAATCGTTACATCCGTTATCCTATGTTATAACTCTGGATATGCATGTATGTATCTATATTGAACTTCGTTCGCACCGCACGTAGCCAGCCGTGCTCATCCGGGGTGCAAAATCGGACAGATCGATATACAAAATTAAATCAAAACCCACACAGACAATCAGGGCAAGAGCTAATCTTTGATCAAAACACGCTGCGATTCACGCGCGGTCAGTTGGCACGATCGCCGTGTGAACCGTCAGTTGCACCCCCTTAACCCCGACATTGTATCTTGCTTGATCTGCCCTGGCTTCGTGTGCGAGTGAGCGCGCGCGCACCTGTGTGTGTGTGTGGAGGGGGGTTTGGAGGGGGTGGGGGCAGAGGGAGGCGCGCGGTAGGAAGGAGCGTGGGGCAGGCGTACCGAGTTTGACGGCAAGGCCAAGCAGCCACTTGACGTCCTCTGTGTAGGGTGGGCTGCGCGAGAAGATGTTGTTGGGGTGGTCGTTGTGCGCTCGCCGTCCCAGCATCCCCAGCGCGAGCATCCCTGAGCAGACGCAGGCAGACGCAGACAGACGCAGGCAGATGCATGCAGACGCAGGCAGACTCGCACGATGCCAACCACGCCTCGCCCGCTCCCCCCATTTAGTTTCGTAGGCAACAAAAAGACAAGAGGCTTTACACCCTTTCTGGCAAAAATACAGGAGGTGCTAAGATGATCAAACACCAAATAGACACCGATAGCGAGGCATCAAGTCGGCATTAACCACACACGCTTGCGGTAAAACGTGCAAACAAACGTGCTTTGACAGTGAACGCATTGTCTTTGAAAATGATCGGCCTACTGCAGAGACGGCCTCCTTCATGGCCATGTCGCACCACCAGCGTTAAACTCTAGAATGCCAAAAGGCAGCCAGCACAAAGGCAATGCAAATATCAAAGTATAAATAGCTCGGAGTGTTTAACACGTCGGCTTTCGTGACCAATATCATCCAGTTATATCTTCACACTCGTATTATTGCTTGAAAGGGTAAAGCCTATTCGTTATTCATAATTGTGATACCGTCGTATATGTCGGCTATATTTGCAAGTGATTTAGCACAGAAGGTGACGGGGCCACCAGTGGCAATGTCCACGCACGACACCAGGTGCTCTTTGAGCCCCAGGACAGGTTCAAGTACCACTCGCGACTGGCGTCATCCGTGGACAAGAATCGAACTCGGATCACCGGAACTGTATCACGCTGTACTAGCCACCACAGCACCACTCCCCATCATAAAGTCAAAGATCTCCTGGATAGCCTAGCAAGGCCGTTGGGGCAAGTGCTGTTAGCGAGCTGCTATGAAGCCAGGCACGGCACACGAAGGGGTGGTTTGGCAAGCATCATGCTCAGCTGACGTTATTTCGCCGAGTGCTACCCACACTAGGTACTCATTTAAGTACGAGTTGAGCAATGGGAAAGGCTCACGACAGCTGCGGACACCATCCTCCTACGTGGCCAGGAATCAACTGGGGTTAACGGGTTCATAGTGCAGCGCAAGAACTATTACACACTGCAGCAGCAATCCTCATTAAGCATAAACACGCACATTCACCGTGGCCACCCTCGCTCACCGACTCTGTAGGCGGACAGTAGGTGGAGCAGGCCTTGAGGGCTGACCACCACCTGCTGCTGTTGCTGCTGCTGCTGCTGTTGCTGCTGCTGCTGCTCGTCACCCGCCAGCGTCTGCGTTCCAGCAGGGGGTGCCTGTGGTGGGGGGGCGGCTTGCGACACTGGCGGCAGCGTCTGCAGGGTCGGCCCGGAGAGCAGCTGGAAGGACGGCCCAGTCTGCACGGCTCCAAACGCCACTGTCGACGGGAGACGAGCGTTTGGGGTTAGCCCGCGCGCACGTGCGTGTGGCCTGTGCGCGATGTTCCTCGCGGTGAGTAAACGATTCATTTCGATTAATCTTGTGCTCACGATCCCAGCCATGTGTGTTAGAAAGGATCACATACGATCTGTGATTTGATGACGGCATCGCCACACCGTGCAGGTGGTCACTGACATGGATGGTTGATCCGACTTCATCACGTGGATCAGTGCAAGTTGGTGAAAGGGAGTGGGGCGATTACAGGACCAGTTCAGACACAACCCGCCACTGATGTTAGTCGTAACCCAGAACTCAAAACTCAGGGCCCAGGGCTCATTGCTTAGCGTGCTAACCATTGCGCCACCGCTCCGCCTCCAACAGTCATTTACATGGTGGTTTATGTTTGTAATCATCGTGCACAGATGGTGTATGTGTCAGAAATCAAAGTGTACAGGGTGCTTTAAGTTAGTATTCAGTGTATAGTTTGGTATATGCCATCGTAATATTATTGGTTTAGCCAGTAGTACATGTGATGGCATACATGTGAGTAAGGTTTGGTGTTAAGTGTTAGTGAGCATCGTGATATCCACAACGGTGTGTCTGGTGTAAGAGGGGAGCGGTAGTGTAGCAGTTAGCGCGCTGCGCTACAAATCCGGCGACCAGAGTTCGATTCCCGCTCACAGCCAACACCAGTAACGATTATCCGAACCGATCCTGGGCCTCCCGTATGTCGACTCAGCCTAAAATGAGTACCTGGTGTAGTACCTGGTGTAGTGTGTAAACATCACCACCAGAGAGACAAAGGCGGCCGGGCATGGTGCTGGCCACCCACCCCTTCGTGTGCCATGCCGACCTTCATCGGTGCTACTCGCTAACAGCACTTGCCCCAACAGTCTGTTTAGGCTCTACGGGGGCTCCGTGTCTTTTGTGCGAGTGTCAGCGGTGACCCAGGCGTCTCCTTGCCGGGCGTCAGCTGCAGCCCGGCGTCGGGCTGGTAGGCGTGGTGCACCGCCACCTGCGGCACCGTCTGCATGGCCACACCGGGCAGGGGCATGGGAGGCGTGGGCAGAGATGGGTGGGGCCCCCCAGCCCCCGTGTACTGGTACTGCGCCGGCAGGAACGCTGGGTGGATTCCCTGGAGAACAACAAAAACGACAATAAAATGTCTCTATCCACAATCATCATTTCAAAATAACGGGGAAAAAAACAAAGCATGATCAGTCCGCGGGAGAGTTTAAAATTAGCGACGTGACGTTTTTGAAGCGGCACAGTAAGACATCACATGGCGCATGCGATGCGTGAAGTTGCACACGATGGTGTCACGAGGAATGATGTCATCTGGAGGGAGCGCACAACGTGTGACGTCATCGCCGGGAAGGAAAATCCTTTTAGAGACGGTCTTTTGTCACCAAGTGTTGGGCAACTGCCGCACCTCCGATTACCCCGGTTGGCTACGGATGGTGCGAAAGAAGTTGAACATACATACAACCCTGCGCAATATGCCCAGTTTTCTGTCGGGTAATTCCCCAACAGCCATGCGGCTTTGGACTAAAATTGTATTTACTTTTGGATCGCCTCTATGAAAGTAATCATGGGCCTCCCATACCTCCGATTAGCATGATTGACTACGTACCGTGCAAAAGAAGTTCAACATACATACAAAAGACAGACTGCTGTGACAGGGAGAAGATCATGCGGACGGGCCAGACGATGGTATCCATGTTACCTGAGGGTACCCAGGTGTGGGGGGCGGCTGGAAGATGGCTGCCACATGCTGGATGGCGTGCCGATGGCCCACGTACTGCGCCGTCGGGTACATGGGCAGATGGTGGTGGTGGTGATGCGCCACCGCGATGGCCGTGGGTCCCGGCTGCGGCCCTGGCGCAGGCAAGGCTGCGTACGACGCAAATGCGGCCTGCTGCTGCTGCTGTTGCTGCTGCTGTTGCTGCTGCTGGTGCTGCTGCTGCTGGTGATGGTGCTGCTGCTGTTGCTGCTGTTGGTGCATAACCGCGCCAGCTCGCTGCACGGTGGTCACGTGCCCACCCGGCTGCGCCTGGTACAGAGCCTGCACGGCCTGCGAGGGCGCCACCACAGCGTGGCAGCGCGAGGACGGCGACGGGGAGACCACGGCGGCGGCGGCGGACGAGGAGGAGGAAGAGGAGGGCGTCACGGCCGAGAAGGATACAGCGTGTGGGTTGCCACCACCCCTCTGCTGCTGCTGCTGCTGCTGGTGGTGGTGGTGGCTGCCGGGCGAGTGCTCTCGATCCGCGTGGCGGTGCCCGTGCTCCGAGCCGCCGGCGCCGTCGCCACGCGCGTGCCCGCCCAGCGTCTGCTCGTACAGCCAGTGCCACTGGTGCGCAACGTCGAAGAGGACCTCCGGGTAGACGCCGCCTCCCTTGGCTGCCTCCTCGACGGCCACGCACGCCTTCTCCAGCATCTGCGAGTCCTGCGAGACGGAGCGGCGGGAGGGGAGAGGCGAGTGTTGGAGCGGCGTCCGTGAGCGACGGTACCGTGGGCCGTCGTCGACTTGGGCGTGGCGGCAAGACTCAGGCAGGTGGTGGCGAGAGAGAATGGGGCGATAGGAGCGATTGGGATGAGGAGGATGAGGGAGACACGGAGATAAGAGAGACAAGAATCAGAATCTTTCTTCAGAGTCGAGGAATCCAATGAGCTGTGAAGCTCTTTTTCAAAGACGTCCAGTAGGAAAAACTAAGTGGCTGGAGAGAGTGAGAGGCAGGAGACACAGAAAAAAAGAGACAGGGGCTGGATACATTGGGGAAAAAAGGAAAGCTGAAGCAATGTCATACAGAGAGGAGAGAGTAATCGGGAGGCGTGAAACACCGGGAAAAAGAAGACACTGCGGAGGGAAACACGAGGAGGTAGAGTTGAAGATGAGGAAAACCGTGAGAGGAACAGAGGACGAGGCAGTCGAACAGCATGGAGCAAGAGGGAGAACGGTGTCACCGGAAGTAAACAGACACGGAGACAAGGTGCGTGTGAAGGAGAGGAGACGCTCAGCATGAAGGGAGGCACAGGAAGATGGAACACTCACACGGTAAGGTGTAGAACACAGTGTAAGGTGTATAACACGGGGTAAGGTGTGTAACACGGGGTAGTGTGAGGAACACGGGGTAAGGTGTGTAACACGGGGTAAGGTGTGTAACACGGGGTAAGGTGAGGAACACGGGGTAAGGTGTGTAACACGGGGTAAGGTGTGTAACACGGGGTAAGGTGTGTAACACGGGGTAAGGTGTGTAACACGGAGTAGTGTGAGGAACACGGGGTAAGGTGAGGAACACGGGGTAAGGTGAGGAACAAGGGGTAAGGTGAGGAACACGGGGTAAGGTGAGGAACACGGGGTAAGGTGTGTAACACGGGGTAAGGTGTGTAACACGGGGTAAGGTGTGTAACACGGGGTAAGGTGAGGAACACGGGGTAAGGTGTGTAACACGGGGTAAGGTGTGTAACACGGGGTAAGGTGAGGAACACGGGGTAAGGTGAGGAACACGGGGTAAGGTGTGGAACACGGGGTAAGGTGTGTAACACGGGGTAAGGTGAGGAACACGGGGTAAGGTGAGGAACACGGGGTAAGGTGTGTAACACGGGGTAAGGTGTGTAAACACGGGGTAAGGTGTGTAACACGGGGTAAGGTGTGTAACACGGGGTAAGGTGTGTAACACGGGGTAAGGTGTGTAACACGGGGTAAGGTGAGGAACACGGGGTAGTGTGAGGAACACGGGGTAAGGTGTGTAACACGGGGTAAGGTGTAAAACACACGAGAGAAGCGGACGGCACAGCACAGCAGAGCACAGCACGAGGGGGCGGCACTTGAGCGCCGCCCGTCCACACACGCACGGCACCTGCTCCTTGCACTGCAGCAGCGCGCGCTGGATCTCGTTGGGGTTGAGGGCGTGCGCGTGGGGCAGGCAGCTGAGCGCCAGCTCGGCGGCGGCGCGCACCATGTTGGGGTCGCGGGCGCGCGACGCCCGGTCAGCCAGCGAGGCCACCTCGGGCGGCGTCAGGTGACCATCCCAGCACTCCACCAGGATGTTGAGCGCCGCACTGCCGATCTCCATCGCCTGGCCTGCTCCCGCGCGCACATACGGGCACACGCGCACCGCACATCAACACGGACTTCTCTTGTTGTGTTTTTTTTGTAAGCGTCACGTGTGCACGTTGCTTGAATGGACCCACGCTTGGGCAGTAGGTGAACAAATAATAATAATGACATTTATAACACGCCACATTTTGCAGATAAGTCAACAACTGAGCCAAGCTCAGGGCTGCTCGAAAGCCTGACTAGACAGATAAAGGCCTTAAGATGTTTCTTAAAAGTCAGAGTGCATTTGATGTTGCGGATGTGAGAAGGGACAGAGTTCCACACCGACGGGACGACAGCAGAGAACCGAGGTGAGGCTTTAACAGTCGAGACATTCGCGTTCTTTTTTTATAGACACCACGGACGTCAAAGTTGACTTGCAACGTTTTCTTACCTCCGTTTACCTCTGATCAGCACGGTTGACAATGTACGGTGCGAAAGAAGTTCAACAAACGTGCAGTGTTCCACCCTAACTCGAGGTCTATCCTTTGTCCGTCAACCTTCTGAGTGCCACTCCCAATGCCTGTGACAATTAACTCGCCTTCCACCATGCGGAACAGCATCCCACCCCTCTTACCGATCACGCCAAGAACACTTTTCTGCAATGTCATATTCTAAACATGCAATTTGCTTAGTCTATCTGGCCATTAAGTTCTTGGCATTCTCTGTTTGAGCCTAAATTGAAAAGCCAGGATCTTATTTTAAGTAATAATATGTTTTGCAACATTCATTAAGTGGCTGTCAATCAATGATAACTTCCCCATGTTCACTTGAGCATGAAGACAATTTCACTTTTCAGGGATGCAGCTTACCAATTAACAAAGTAGTCCCGTGTGGATAATAGGTTAATATGCCTTTGAAATCAATACACAACGCTCTAAATTAAGGATGCTTCATTACATCGCGCAAGTATGCCGTTAAATTAAATCTAAAGTCATTGTGCACTGCTTGGACCTGGCCCATCCAAACTCAGCGGGCCCATGCTCTGACAGTTTGACTGCTGCTGCTGCTGCTGCTGCGGCTGCTCAATTGTCAAAAGCGACCTTGCCAACACTGGGTTTGCATTACGTAAATTAATTGGATTACAGGCATCACAGAGTTGTAGAGCCTCCAAGCGAGACATACGAAAATAAAGCAGCTGCGGATGCGTTCGTAATAGGACATGGCGCTGTAATACTAATTTAAATCGCTTGTCAACTGACACTTTGCATTAACAAAATACGAATTAAAAGTTTGTTTATATTATTTATTTTGTCTCCTTCCTTGTTCTTTTAAAGTAATATCATGGAACGAAGCATCCAACCAGCAGTGCGCTTTCCCACACACCCTGTTACAGATACATTCCTCTCACATGGTAGGCAAATTGATGTTCACTCTGGGCAAAGCTGGAATACACCCAAATGTAGTAAAAAAAAACGAATTTGACAACATTGGTTTTCAAGTGCCGTCATTGGCGATTCAGGGCGCCGAAGACTTCCACTTCTGACGATGCCCACGGTCGCACGTGACAAAAGCTCGAGAGAAGATGTAGTGCCCGATAGGCAGCCTAACCCCGACGGCCACGCTCGGTGCCACATGCCTGGAAGTGATCTCCCCCCCACCCCCCCCCCACTATAAAAACACAAACCCACACCCGCGCGCGCGCTCGTTCGCAACGCGATCGTCGGACGAACCCGTGATCCAGGACACGTGGGAGGAGTAGGTGCGCGAGAGCCAGTTTGGCGACACGAAGTTGTGCAGCCCCAGCGCGTAGAGGCCGATCTCGAAGGCCGACAGGTGCAGGTTGCGGTGGGGGCCCTGGTGGCCGCCGCTCGACGAGGGGTGCGTGAACAGCGACGTGCTGCTGTTGCCGCCGGCCTTCACGAGCACCGTCTTGGCCAGCTCGAAGTAGAAGTGGGCGGCCGCCTCCGACGGCTGGTTGGGCACGTGGGGTGCGTGGCACTCGGCCCGGCGGCCCTTGTAGCTGCGGGCGGGGCGAAAGTGGGAGTCAGAGAAGGTCTGGGAGGAGACCTAGGGGTTGGCGGGTCGCGCGGAGACGAGGCTCCGGATTTGCGTCGTGAAATAACCAATCCAACAGCACGGTTGGCTACGCACGGTGCCAAGGAAGTTCAACATACGTACATAACCGGGTAAGTGGCGGCACAGTATAGCGAGGAGGTCTCTGAACTATTTGTTTGTTAGTATGAAAGTGTTATTGCCATGGTGTGTGGTAATTTATCCTTCAAAATGGAAAAGACTCAGTAATTATAATCACCTGCCTAGCTACAGACATGCTCATCAACTTACCAATACCTAAACTTACCACTCATATGCAAACATCCATCCACCAACAACTACAGCTTTCCCATTGCAAACACGTACACATAACCAAACACCAATCGTATTCATCTGAGAGCACTCAAAGATTCCCCCGTATAGCCTTAACAGACTGTTGTGGCAAGCGCTGTAAGCGAGCACCTATGAAGGCCGGCACAAGGGGGTGGATGGCCAGCACCACGCCCGGCCGCCTGTCTCCACCGCACTAGGTACTTAAGGCCGAGTCAACCTAGGTGAGGTCAAGGACCAGTTCAGATAATAGTCACTCGTGTTGGCGGTGAGCGTAAATCGAACTCGCCGGTGTCATAGCGCAGCGCGCTAACCGCTACACTGCCGCTCCCCACAACAGCACTCACACACTCACAACAACACCCAAACTTGCTCTCAGAAGAACCGACACACCTGCCGCCTCCTCTCCACACACACACACACCAGGACCCCGGGGGGGGGAGGAGAGAGGGAGGCAGGGAGGCTCCCTCCTCACCGGATCATCTCCCCGGCTTTGCTGCGCCCACTAACGGCGGGGCCCCCGCCGCCGACGCCGCCGACGCCGCCGACCCCGACGGCGGGGCCGAGGCTGCCGCTGGAGGAGGAGGAGCCGAGCGAGTCGCTCGAGCTGCTGCTGATGCTGTCGCTGTCCTGGCCCCGCGCCCACGACGTGCAGCCCCAGCCCCCGCGGGGCCCCGCGGGGCGGCGCGCCAGCGTCGGGGAGCTGTCCGACGTCGTCTCGGGCGCGCTGCTGTCGATGCTCGCCATTCCTGCGGGGCGGGGGGAGGGGTTGTGCGGTGGGTGGAGAGGTGGGCAGGGGGGGGGGTGAGAAGGGATGAAGGTGGCGAGGAGAAGAGAGAATGGGGGATGAGACGAGGTAGGAGGAAAGGGAAGGAGAGTAGCGGGAGATGCGAGGGAGCAGGAGTGTGACGAGGTGAGAAGGGACAGGGGGAGGTGAGTGAGAAAGAGGGGAAATAGGCAGCGAGGAGGTAAGAATATCAGGAGTGAGGAGGCAGTTTAATAAGGCCTCTGAGAATTCTGTGAATCGTCGCGAGCGTGGGATTTATTGCGTGCTTATATAATGATAATGATATTCATGATGATGCCGAGTAGACGACCTCTGGCTAGAATTTGAACTCCCAAACCTGCCCACTTCAAGTGGAGCGCACGGCTCCACACCTCACTCGTGACGAACTGCGAGCGGCGCAAGCCGGGAACGCAACGCACAAATCCGAGAGCCCTTGACCCCGCCGACTGTGCTGCTGCTCACCCGTGTGCTTCTTCTTGGGCCGGACGGGCGACCCCCACGAGCGTCCGTTGAAGACGCCGCGAGACCCGAGCAGCAGTCGGCCCGTCACCTTCCCCTCAGGTCGACCCGAGACCCCAGTCGCGTCCGTCGCTGTCCCAGCAGGCCCATCGGCCACGCCGCTACGCGGCTGGGCGCAGTCTGCAATGTGACGAGACAAGGAGGCAGAGGGGGTTACGGGTCGGAGGAGGTAAGGGTTAGGAGTCGGCATTGCAGTCAAGAGTCAAAGTGCCCGACAAAATAGACGGGCGGTTGGCGGTGGAGTGAAGCGTAATTGTCAAATCGCACCTCCAATTAGCACCGCTGGCTACGTACGGTGCGAAAGAAGTTCAACATAAATACACATCGGTTTCCATGGCTGGGTTTGCCATCCTGAGATTCGTCCTATGGGGATGGAGTCTTCAGACCCTGCAGCTGACAGTTGGCTCTGAACACACCTTGCTGTACAAGGCCCTCCTGGAACGTGTCGGAGGCGGCGGCAGTCCGCAGGGGCAGGGCGGCACTCCCGGCATTCCCGGCATTTCCCGGGTGGTTGCCATGGCTACCCCCACTGTGGTGCAGCGAGGACGCCGATTGGCTGCCGTGCTTGGAGGGCGACTTCTGATTGGCAGGCTTGCCGCCAGAAGAGTAGAACGAGCTGAGGGTCTGCGGCTTGTGCGTCGTGCTCTCGCGGTCCAGTAGCTTGTCCAGAATCTGGAAGCAATAAAAGAGAACTCGTCGGCTCGAGACTTCTCAATGTCAACATTCCACCATTCAGTGGCGACGGCGTGAAGCTCAGGTTCTCGGCGGAGCTGGCCAAGTGCTTCCACACGGCCGAGTGAACCAACCGCGTCCGCCCCCACGCGCACCTTCTTGAGCTTGGCCTGGTCGTCCTTGTAGGTGATGAGCAGCGCGAGGGCCAGGTCTCCCTTCTGCCTCCGCGTGCCCTCACACAGCAGCGGGTGCTCCGCCTCGCTCACCGTCGTCTTCAGGCCTGCGGGACGCGAGGGCCAGCGAGGTTATTGTCCGTCGAGCCGTTTGTCTGTCTGTCAATCTATACATGTGTCTATCAGGTTGTACATCTGTAAGTATTTGTATTTATATTTTTCCTTGAGGATGTGTGTCTGGTAGCATCATGAGCACAGATGTATCAACTGCTGGAAAGAGGATTCCACATATCATTGCCATCCTTCACAGACATCATCATCCATTCAGGAAATGCGTACTGCCCGAACGTATTTACTTTGCTTAACAGTCCACATGCATCCAATGTGCACGCGCGCTCTGAACCACGTATCCCTCTTTCTGCCCCGCATTCTAAATCCGAGGACGCATCTCTCCATGCGCCTTTGTGTATTTGTCACATTACTGTTCCCTTTACTTTGTCAGTTCCCGTGTCTCCGACCCGTATGTCACGGCTAACATAGACCGCACCACGCAGTGCCGACTATACAGGAGGGCGCATACCTAGAGCGGTGATGGCCGCTTCAAAGCCCAGCTCCTCGTCTCCCGGAAGCTGCGAGTTCCTGTTCCGGCTCGGAGGTCTCGACCCGGTGGATGAAACAACTACCACACAACAAAGACAAAGATCCCCCGTGTAGCCTTAAGACTTTTGGGGCAAATGCTGTTAACAAATAGCATCTGTGAAGGCTGGCACAGCACACGAGGGGGCGGGTAGCCAGCACCACGCCCATCCGCACCAGGTACTCATCTTGAAGCCGAGTCGACATAGGAGAGGGCCCGGCACCGGTTCAAATAAACGCCACTGGTAGTCAGAGGGAAACAAACTCTGGTCACCAGGTTCGTAGCTCAGCGTGCTAACCACTGTGCCATACGCACACACAAACAGCCACTGGCAAATGAATGGCAAAATAAAAATGCACGGAGATCAAGTAGGACACAGGATCTTGAGCCTATTTAAGTCCAGGTTCAAGACCTTCATTTTATTTCTCTGCTACCTATAAAATAACTAGACCTACGCCTTCCGTTATAGCTCCATGAGACAGTCACATTTATTCATGACTAGCCTGAGACTTGGATTCTTGTCTTGGATTAATACACGGCCTACATGGAGGGTGGGGAGGGGGGATGCGTGACGTCAGCAGGCACACTGCGTAACGCTGCCGCATGCGGGTTACATCACTAATGTGACGTCACCGCTCAGTTGCCGTGCAAAATATATCCATTATTGCGCCCCCCCCCCCCAAAAAAAAATACAAGTCTATTTTTATACTTTTGCATTGTGTACAGTCTGGAAACTACCCACATGCCAAATTTCAAGTTTGTTGCATGTCGGAAAGTATGCTAACCATTTCGAACAGATACATTCACAAATTTGCCTTTTATAGATATAGATAAATCCACACTGGATTACGGTGGTTCTGCATGATTACTGCATGATCCAGCAGAGGGCTCACTCTGCTCACAGATAGTCTACTCAAAAATAGACGTGTTTCAGAAAGAGTCGTTCTCATGTAATGCTCATGGGTTGCTCATCCGACAAAGGAATCACATGCTGCCGATAGCACACATGGCTGGCTTTAGCGGAAAGACAATTTTCTCACGTTGCCGCTGTTGAAACTAAATACGTGTCGTTGTTGACTACTAATCCATCAGGAAATAACATGAAATTATAACAAGCTCACAGTATGGGTAACGCATGACAGAAACAACATCACCTTCCGATTACAGCAAAGGTTGTCTACGTATGGCGCAAAAAAGTTCAACATGCATACATCCTGCGGAACAATTCAGGTGAGGGGCAGTGTCCATCTGCAGTGGAGACCCCGAGTCTGAGACAGTCGTAGAAATAACTACTGCTCTACTAGCTCAATGCCACCCATGGGGAAATGGTTGTACTTAGAGATACGCGGAATAGACTCGATGGCAGTTAAAGCAGAACGAATGGGTTGGGTGGTATGATGTGGTGGTTATCACCATCACAACCCAAGGGATCAAAGTTCACTGGATTGAATCCAACCTCAGAAGCACCTACCCAATAATGAGAAGAAACACGACTAATCAATGGAACGTGCCAGCCGGTGATTCTCATGCTTGTAAGAGACTTTGGCGATGCTGCTTGCAGAATTGGTCACCTTGTGTCCGCGTCACGTCTTAGGAGAGAACTGGAAGACATCTCTGAATTGTCCCATCCAGCATGCTTCTGGGATATTTAAGACCCGATGCTCGAGTGGAATCGATGCTTTCTGGCTGCACACGACCGCTTAAAATCTACAATCGGTGTTATCACGATGATGATATTCAGAGGCAATACTAAGAACAAAACAAAATGGAGGAGCAGTGGATTGCGCATTGAACTATGAAACGGGTGGGTTCGACTCTTCGCCAGGGCTATATGCAGTGGGTGGTGACATCTGATCCGACCACCCCCTCCATCAACGTGCACTCATCAGAATGGTGAAGTATGGTCAAACTACCATGACTCGCACAGCGCGAGGAAGGCTTTTATCCAGCGCAGTGCACTCACAAAGGGTCGTCCACTTGTTGTCGTTGTTTCACACAACTAAATAAACAGACCTCTGTTCATCAGTGCTCGTAAAACCAAAATACATTAAGTCCGTTGGACTTTTGGAGTTATGATATGCGTGCAGAAAAATGTATTTAAGCAGATACACTGTGGACCAGTCCCAACCGTCTGAATCTCATCAACAGAATCAGGCCTATTGTAATTGCATGCTGCTGCAGTGTTTCATGTTATTGGCAAGAGCCATCCACTTACGCTATAGGACTGCTTTTGGATGGCATTTCCTCAATTAGTCTTCAGCATGGGAGTACATTTAATTAGTGTCTGGAGAAAACCCACGTAAGTGTGAATGGAACATTCATTAAAAGCTCCACGATGCAGATACATTTTGAAAAGCCTACTTGCTATACTGCTTCCTCGTTGCTCTGTAGGTGGGTAGGTCAAAAACAAGAGAGCCCCAATCTCTGTGCGATTCATCAAATCTTCACTCCTGATCGCTGAAATATTGAACCAATCTCTTGACAGCATACATGGCAAGCAATGGCATAACGATGGTGACCATCTCGTGCAGCCAACAGATCGCGAATATTAAAGCAAAATAACCACAAATTCTCTACCATTCTAAACAGGCGTCTGCTACCTTTGTAATTACCGCAGAAACTTTATACTAGTCTGTCGACAACCGTTGACCTGGTTTAGTAAGCAGGACGGGGGTCAGTCGTGTGCTTGCAGAGACCATAAAATCTTGATTTGAAGCTTTCGTTACTGCAGGAATCCATACTCTTTTGTTCTTTCGGTAAAGTCATGTAGACAGAAAAAAATAAGATCACAACGTTTCGATCGCAACACAAGCAATCGTCAGGCTGTTCTCCTGCGGAGGCAGTTCTGCTGTGTTATGTCCGTCCCACCTGATGACGATTGCTTGTGTTGCGATCGAAACGTCGTGATCTATTATTTGTTTCTATCTACGTGACTTTACCGAAAGACCATAAAATGTTCTACACAAGCGCACACGATGGCCAAACGGGCGAGCGGGACAATCCACCACACTCCTGCCAGCCAGAACGTCAACAACTGTCCCCGCGACTTCACAGGGACAGTCCCAACCGAGACTAATGGCAAAACCTCTGCAGGTGGCCACATGGCTCTGTTGGCTTCCAAATCAAAACGTAAGTTTCTTGACATGACACTGACTGCCCAAGTGGAAGGGAAAACATATTTGTATACATGCTGCTGGGGAAAATCTAAAGCTGTCATTTTGAGTGCTGAACTCAGTCAGGTACCAGTGATTGTTGTATTCCAATGGGCTGAAGTCAAAAAGTGGCACCTAACGAAGAGTCATCCTCTTGCCTTCTATACTGTACAGGCAACAGACCTTTAAATCTCACGGCCGTTTAAGCAAAAACAACACTGCCATGCAACACAGCTTGCAAACCAAAATCATCCCTGTCAATGTTAATCATTGTCATGTCCACGGAGGCTTGGCTCACACCTGCCGGTACATCCTTATTTGCATTTAATGTTTTTTTCTTACATTAAACACAATCTATTTAAAACTTTGAATGAAGCCTCCCCCAATGGGAATAGTGCTTTGTTGCTAGGAACAGAGCGAAAAGCGCCGTTGCCAATGGTGAACGCGTGCGATGACGACAGTGGAACATTATGGGCATTAAGTCAAGCCTCACGGTGATTTGTTTCCGTACGGTTTTCAGAGATGCCAATTATTGGCCACTACGGGACAGCGTTGAAAACACGGGGGGGGCCTAAGGCCTGAATGTGAAAGGTGTCTACATTCAGTCTCAGTGCTGAGCACTTTTCGTTATTGGGAGCGGCCATCAGAAGGACTTTCCATGAAACGAATCTCCCCTCTCCAACACGCATCCGCAAGTGACGCTAAGGACTTGTGCTACATTCTCACGACTATTAGAAAGCAGATCCGAGCCACGCTGGCCTAGTCCCAGGATCGCCCAGCGTGGCTCATTTCTTATATAACCACTTCAAGAGCCGCACAGCCCTGAGGCCTTGTTCCTTACCGCTGACCACCCCCCTTCCCTCCGTGGCCGGAGGAAAGCGATCGAAACAAAACGATTGTTTATCAAGCAAAATATGCTTGCGGCTAGGTTACGCTCTTATAATTTTTTTATGGCTTTCTTCGATGATTTTAAACAAAAAGCACGGCCATGATGTTGACCTCCTGACCGAGAACCTGCCTCCTCTTCTGGGTCGCGGAAGGAAACACAATTGACAATTCGCACATCGAGGTGAAGAGAGGCGAGCAACACGAGTGGGTCGACCGACTGGCGGGTGGCTTTATGTTTGCAACTTCAGAAGAGCACCGACCACACGGAAGCACTGGTGTCAGAGGGCGAAGGACGTCTGTGGGAAAAGAGCTTCATAGCTCATTGGGTTTCTCCAGGACAAAGATTCTAAACACAGGAACAGTGAGTGAGAAGAGTAGAGGCAGACAAGGGCAGCATCATCGATATTGTTATCAGCTTGTGAGTGAATTCTATCAAGAAGGTTTTGATATTGACCTGGACTGCTGCGCTTGTGGCTAAAACGTTGATATGAGGGGAGCTCCCAAGTAGTTATGTCATATCTGATCCCACGTGGGCTCTTCCCTAACACAGGGTGATGGCACTACTCTGCGAACGTTCTGAATAGATACATTCTCTTCACATGAAGCCGAGAGCACGAAGTGCAATATAAATTTGCAAAAAGACAACAAAAACATCAATCACAATAATGCAGGTAAGAAGATAAATTCAGTTTCCCAATCTAGGCTACATAAGCTGTTGGGGCTGCTGCTGTTAGCAAGCACCTATGAAGGCCAACACGGGCACAAAGGGGTGGGGGTGTGGTGTGGCCAGCACCATGCCCAGCCACCTTTGACGTTTACAAATTTAAATTGGGACTTGAACAGAGGCGGCCAGGTTCATAGTGGAGAGAGCTAAACACTTGCGCTCTCCACATCACAAAACAAAAAAGACAAAGATCCCCCGTATACCCTGAACAGACTGTTGGGGAAAGTGCTGTTAGAGAGCACCTATGAAGGCCGGAACGGCACACTCCTCGGTGATGATGTTTACACACCGCACCAGGTACTCGTACGAGTCAATCTTGGGGGGGGCTTGGGGGGGGGGAGACCCAGGACCGGTTCAAATATTCGTTATCGATGTTTGCCGAGAGCAGAAATTGAACCCTGGCGTCCAGGTTCATAGCGGAGAGAGCTAACTTCTACACTTCCGCTCCCCACAAGCACACGCGTACGCACCGGGAGTGCACAGCACGTCGAAGATGAAGCTTGCCAGCATGAGGGGCAGCACCGGACGGTAGTCGCAGAACCCGCCGTCGCGGATCTGCTCGGCGCGCTCGCGAATCACGCTCATCTCCGTCACGCCCAGCGGGATCTTCTTGAGCAGCCCCATGATCTCTGACTCCTGGTAGGCCAGGCGAACCTGGGGCACGCGGCGCAAAGCACGTGCTGGTCAACAGAGCTGCCGCGTTTGAACGCGTCGCATTTCGAACGTGATAAGTCCGCGGGTCGAGGGACCTCAGAGGTATCTCTGCGACATCCGCTTCTACGGGCATATTCAACACGAGCCCCTTGGATATTCCCCACCGACAAAACACTCGCCCGCTGCTCGCATCTCCCATCTACCTCTCGTGTGCCTCCCTCTCACCTCTCTCGCCCATCTTCCCCACTGAAGGGCTGAGTACCCGGCACATGAGGAGCCACACATGACGAACGCCGCAATTAAGCGAGAAAGGGCCTCCCCACCGCCATCACGCCTCTCCCTGCCAGCGGAACGCGCCACGCGGTCGTGACGGATTGCGCAATTAAACCACCCGCGCACGAGCGCTCACGCACGGTACACCCAGAGGCGCGGGTGGCGATCAAAGAGTCCGCGGCCTGACGTAGATAGCGGTGAGTGGCCTTGAAGAAACAGCCCCCCCGTGAGGTGCAAATGATTTGCTCTGTTGACGTTCAAAGATTTGAATCCTCCTCGTTGTGGCTCCTCAATCCGCGTGATGACCACAGCACATGTCACTCTACTGTGACTATAAAAAACTCTCTCCCTGCAAAGAATAGGTTCAGAGTGAAAATATGTGCAAGTCGATGGGAGCAAGGCAGAGCGAATACAGGATTTCTCCCCAGATTGTTCCGAATTGTTTAACAGATGTCTCTTGCAATTATTTTAGAAGTTGACACCAAAAAAAATGGTTGATTTCTAACAAATGTAAAAGTACATGACAGCTATCATTAATTGGAATGAAAATTGGAATTGCTACAAAATTGTAATATTTTATTAACTTTAAACTGCATTATTTACAATGTTAAATTACGGAACTTTTCATCGCACGCCACCCGATCCCTCAACACCCCTTCGATCTCATTACATGCCACTTGTGCGTCTCTGCCTCTATACACCCCACCCATGCCTCAACAAAACTATTCTATCCCTCTACACGCCACTCAATAAGTCTAAACACCACCCTACACCTCGTTATACCTTCCAATCCCTCTACAACACCACCTCATGCACTCCATGCTGATGTGTATGCATGTTTAACTTCTATGGCACCGTACGTAGCCACCCGTGCATCGACACTTCACTGCGTACCTCTGCGTGTCTCCCTATCGGTCTACGCACCTTGCTATCCCTTCGCGCACCTTCAGATCCATTTTCACACCTCCCTGTACCTTGAAACACTTACCTATCCCTATTCTTGGTTCTTTCGGTAAAGTCACGTAGAAGGGGAATAATAAAATAAAACATGATAAAAATTCTCACGACGTTTCGACCACAACGCAAGCAGCCGTCCTGCTTGCAAGCAGCCATCCTGCTTGCATTGTGGCTGAAACGTCGTGAGAATTTTTATTTAATTAAATTTTTATTATTTTATTATTTCCCTTCTACGTGACTTTACTGAAAGAACCAAGAAAATGAATCCCTGCAGTCACGAAAGCTTTAAATCAAAACTTACCTATCCCTTAACACGCCACCACGCCATATCACCCAGCACCTCTACACACCTTCCTACCCTTCCGCACATGTCCTCTAGCTACCCCGTGTCTCGTCGACACCGCTGCCCGGTGCGCTCAGGTCCACATCTCTCGGAGCGCCCCCCCCACTCCCCCCCATCCGCGAACCTCCAGGGCTTTGGTGGAGGCCGGAGGCCGCTGCAGCTCCAGGGCGAAGAGGCCGACGACGAAGGCGAGGCCGTGCAGCTCGGACCGCTCGCTCAGCACGGAGATGAGGAAGGCGGCCTTGGAGAGCGTGCTGGCCGCCAGCAGCGTCTGCCGGTGCGTCGACACCTTCGCCTTCTTGCCCTGCAAGCGCGCGGCGGGAAGGCGGAGTGGCACCGGCCAGTGTCTGGCGTGACCGATCGTGGTCGGGGAGGATGTGTGTAATGGATGTGTGTTGAACTTCTTGGCACAGTAGAGGGTACAGCTGCATGCATCTCAGTCGGCCAACCCATGGCACCTGGGTCCGTCACGTAACCTCCCGTCAGCGAGCCTTCGACACTTCACGTGGCCTCGAGGTGCACCTGTCTTAGCACGGGCATCGTGGTGACGTCACTGTCACTTAGAGGCGAATGGCGGGTTTTTGTATTGGTTTAACTTCTTTCTCACCGTACGTAGTCAACCGCAATAATCGGAGGTACATGGGAAGGATGACAAACTAAACACAAAAAAAACTGTCCAAAGGAAATAAGTTTTCAATCTAGATAATTTAATCAGAATATTTATTTGTACCAAAGGAATCCGATGATAAAGCTCTTTTTCATAGATGTCCCGTAGGGGCAGGTCAGAACGTTACAACAAATAATACAAAAACACAATGAGTGCAAAATATAGGAAAGGTAAACAAATCACTTTAAACTTGCATACCTCCAGTGGCTTCTTAATATCAGAATGAAGAGCGTTCCAGACAGCCGCATAAGCGCATCTGAAAGCTCGTGATGCAGTGACCGTTGTTTGTACGATGGTGAGCCAAAAGCCACTGCGAGGACGACTGGAGTCATCTCAACATCAGCCTTAGTCGAGCTGAACGCAGTGCTGCATTCAGCGCGCTGGACTTGCGATCCAGAGATTCGATTTCCCGGCCCGGCAGTTGAAACAAGTGGGCAAGTCTCTTAAATCCACCCCTCCACCACTGTCCACCCAGCAGAATAAATGGATACACCGCAGTAGATCGGCGGATTGTGTGGCGGGGTAAATCATGGGCATTGCTACCTCTTCAAAGACGTATGGCCAGCGTGGAATAAGAGGCCAAGTACCCTCTACCGAGGCAATCTAGAACACAATCTAGCAGATGCCCTTCATCCAGCAGTGGCATGAGCGAGCGTTTGCAAGGCTGCAACTTTACCTTTGTCTCGTCAAGGAAAGTTTACGCCAATATGTAGAAGGAATACCGATGATCAAATCACTGATAATTGGTTTTTTACCCTTTTATCTGGCAACAAAACTGACACCTTTTTTACGAGGAGTCATGTTTGCATAGACCACAATACCTGCAGTCATAATGCAAACAAAAAACATAACTCTGATAATGTATGCACTGTCCTTGAAGTCGATTGGTCCACACCCGAGACAGCTTTCCTTAGAGCCGAGTCTCACATGGTGTTGGACCAGATGACGCCAAAAGGCGTCAGATAAAAGGGTAAAAAAACAATTATCATATTTTTCTACTGGCAAATGAGGTGCCAATGATGATCAAAAATCACTGTGAACGTGGCCCATCTCACCATATCTGGCAGGTTGGATCCTGCAGCATGCTTGGATGGATCACCAAAATGCACTGCTGGTTTTCATAAGCTTGTGGATGGGCACAAGTCCGCAAATTATTAATATTAATTTTATAAACTTCCCAAAGCGTTTCTCTTTCCCAGAAAGAATCAGAATGTTTATGCCCCACCACATTTAGGATTGCCCTCTCCGGCCTCCAGGCCAAGCCGCGGACAGGGCACTGTTTGGCATGAGGGACCTCACCTTGGTCTGCGGCTGCTCCACTTTGAGATCAGGAGGGCTGCCCAGGAGCTCGTTGGCGAGTTCGATGGCGAGCTGGCACGCCTCCGCCGCATAGCCGTGCGAGTACAGGGCCTCGGCACAGGCGAACAGCACCTGCGCACCACAGGATGGAGAACATGTGCAGGTTTTTTTCTTCCATAACCCAGCCATCTTTGGCTTCGCACAAAAACGCACGCTGTGATCACATTACCAGCTACAAGACGATGATAGTGATGACAACGGCGACGATGACAACGATGATAACAGTGATCTCAAGATCTCACCAATTGGAAGCCATCGAGCTTACATCGCAGCCATTTTGCTCGCGCCGAAACTAACTAAGGATTATTCAAACGTGGGTCCCGCACCTCCATGAAGCTCTCCAGCTCCAGCGGCCGGACTCCTGCAAACACGTCTTCTTTCTCCTCCACCACGCTCTCGGGCGGCTTCTCCTCCTCCTTGGCCGCATCCACCGATATGTAGAAGTATAGGTTGTAGTCGTCCTGATTTTCCGGGGGAATGGCCACCCCCTCCACACGCGCGCCAACAACGGGGGCGGCGGCGGACGGCCCCGCCTCCGGTGTCGCCACCACGGCCGCGCCGTTCTGCAGCCCAGCAGCATCCCCCTTCGCCGCCCCGTCCGCCTGCTTCGGCTCGGCAGCTTTCACGTCACCCGCAGCGTCGCCCACCATCGTCTCCTTGCCGTCTACCGACGCCGCAGCTTCGCCACCGCTACCGCTGGACTCGGAGCTGGATTTTAGGAGCTTGCCTGCCGCATCCGTGCTCCGTTTGACCACAGCCCCCGCCGACGCGGATGCTGCTGCTGCTACTGCCGCCGCCGCCACCGCCGCCTTCCCGTCGGAGCCTTTGTCGGACGGGTCTTTGGGGCGGCCCTTCTCGAAGGCGTCAGAGGCAGACTCGCCACCGAAAATCTCGCCATCCGAGGCGAAGGTGTTGCAGGCCTCGGCGCCGAGCGCCAAACCGCTCTCGTCCGGTCGCAGCTCCACCATGTCCGGCTCGAGGCAGCTGTCCCCGTCCTCCTCGCTGCTCACCGCGCGCTTCGACGCCGCCTTTCCAGCCGCAATGCCGCACGCAGACTTCGCCGAGCCGTGCTTCCCACGGCCACAAGCCATGCCGCCCGATGCCGCCGCTACCGGCGTCGCCGTCAAAGCCGCCGCTGCCGACGAGGCTTTCTCTGCGGCATCCGCGCCGGATTTCAACTGGCCGGGTCTCGAGCCGTCTCCTGGCGAAACCAAGGCGCTGCCACCGCCGCCACTGCCACCCCCTTTCCGCTTAGACACGTCTTTTGGGCGGACGGAGGAGTCCGTCGAAGGCGGGCTCTTCAGCACCGCCTTCGCCAGCTGTGCGGCAACGGCACCGTCCCTCACCGCCGGCATTTTTGGCAGCAGCGCCATCCCGCCGTCGAGCAAACCCTTGCCGTTGGCCGAGGCCGCCACCCCAAAATGCTGCCGTGGCTGCAAGTGCTTGGGGCAGCCCGTGACGGTCAGCTTCCCAGTGCAGGCTCCGACAGATGATTTGGAGAAGCCAAGCGAACCTGGCGGTTTGGGGCAGCAGTTGGGCGAGGCCGACTTGGGCCGTCCGGGGACCGTGGTGGTGGCTGGCGCCGGCGACGGTCTGCACGGAGGCTTCTTGTCGTGCGGAGCAGCGCCACCGCACGCTCCGTTCACGCCGCCCGGACCGCCGGAGTAGGTGATTCCAGGAATGGGGCACACTTGCTCCCAGTTGAGGTAGCAGGCCTCTAGCGCCGGCTTGAAACCCAAGAAGAGGTGCTCCTGGCTCTTGCGGGACTGGCCCCTCTTGGCCACCTCTAGCACGCGCAGGTGCCACTCGCGGAGTCGCTCTGAAAGCTCCAGGCGTCTGCGCAACGATGGAGAAACGGCGCCCGTTAATGCAGGCACTGCGCGAGGGTACTGTCAGCCAAGCACCACAGTGCTGTCTCCGCAAGCAACCGCTCGCAAGTCCACTGGCCTTAATAAACCAAGCAATCATTGAGCAATTGTAATTGATTTTTTTTACAAATAGGGGCCAGTATAATGAATCAACTGTGCCGTAATCCATCACAATTAAGATTGTCTTCCACAATCAACTGATCAAAATTAGACTGGCATCCACAAATCAACCAAACACAAATCAGGATTCTACAGAATTAATCAATAACAATGATTCTCTCCTCGACAATTACAACCATGCCAGCCACCACAACCAAACAATCATTAGCGGAATGTCACTCATATTAACCAACAGCCAATCCTCGAGCAAAACCCATTCCCATAACCCCAATACTTACCCCACCAATAAACCTAACCCCATCAATGACCCTATCAACCCCAAGCATTTCAGGACCAAATTCCAAGCCTGGCTATGTTCAGCTGTTATTGCAGAGATATAGACTGGTTGAAATTTGTCTGAAAGTTACCACCAAGAAGATATGCATCAAAATTCATGTCATGCCCAAGAGTAAAGTAACATTAGCATATCATTGTCATACCTAATGCAATGCAAATCCCTTTGTTAATCGACGATGGGATGAGGGCCTCTCCATGGTTGGTTGACCACACTTCACCACACTGCTCAGTGTGGGTTGGTGCAAGGACGGCCCAGCACCGGTCCAGATATCGCCCACCACGGATGTGAACCGTGGCCAGGAATCGAACTCGGCTCGCCGGCTTCATTGCACAACAAAGTGCACCGTTACGCCGCCGCTTCACCCCGTGTACTTCGCGGAAAAACAAACTATTCAACTAATTTTCAACTCAACAATTTTTTATTCTACCAGGTGAGCTATGTAGCTCTTTTTCAGAAGTGACCTGGCCACAAATGATCGCTCAACGAGGTGGCTTATCGTGTAGAAATTTATAGCAGCCACATACTCGAGCGCACGTTTTTAAATTTGGAGGGAAAAACCAGAGGACTCGGAGAAAAATCCACGTGACCAGCGGTAGAACATGCCAAATCCAAATATACAAGCATCAGGGTCGGGATTGAACCTACGACCTCCTGTATACCAGGCAAGGTAGTTAACATCTCGCCACCGTGGAAAAATGCACTGTGCATCTAACCCAGCCAAGGGCATTGCACATTTAGCTCAAAGGTCGAGGTGCAGCCCTTGTGACTGCTAGCTCACACCGCTGTTGGTGGTCTAGCGTCCACTAGAATGTAATTTGACCTCCTCTTCCAAGCTGGCCAAACATCACCTCGCCACCGCGGCGAGATGTTAACGAACATATTCTCGCGAGCGCGACTCGACCCCGTGCGCCGCGGCCGTGAGAATCGATTGCGAGCCGAAAGGTTCGTCACCTGTGGGGGCTGACGGCGGGGTCGAGCACGGCGAGCCGCCACAGCGCCGCCGTCTCGTCGCACATGCTGGCGCACGCGTGCGCCGCCACCTCCGACTGCCCGCTGCTGTTGCCGTGCCGGCCCGTGTGCCCGCTCGCGCTGTTGTGCGACGCCGACGTGCGCACGTTGTACCACCACGCCGCGATCTGCAAAAGCGCGCACCGACGCCAATCACAGACGGCGTCATCGTCCACCCCCAAAGACAAGGATCCCCCATATAACCTCAACAGACTGTTGGGGCAAGTGCTGTTGCGCGAGCACCTTGAAGGCCGGCACAGCACACGAGGGGGTGGGTGGTCAGCACCACGCCCGGCCGACCTAGTGGCGATGTTTACCCAGTCTCCCGAGTGGCGATGTTTACCCACCACACCAGGTACTCATTTGAGGCTGAGTCGACATAGGCGAGGCTCAAAACCTGTTCAAATAATCGTTACTAGTCTTGGCCGTGAGTGGGAATCGAACTCGGGTCGCCGGGTTTGTAGCGCACCACGCGAACCACTGCGCCACCATCACCACCACCGACACACGCAGGCCATTCACGCACACACGCACGCTCTCTCATCCGGCTTCACAACCGACAAGACAGGTACCCACAGAGCGATTCGATCCTTTACAGAGTAGGGGTCTCCCAATCGCATACAGCAGTGACAAAATGCCATTTACCACCGTGAGAATGGCTATTACACTGAATGAACGACCATTATAGCGGATGAACTGCATATACATATATATATCGGACAAACGGTCGTTAAAGCAAATGATCGACTAATATACTGAAAATATAGCCATCGCACTCAGGGAACTGATGATACCGGAATAACCGCACGTGCTGCTTATGTCGCAGTCAATGGCACGTACATGCGCACGTGTGCATGCACGAGTGTGCGCGTGCATGCACGAGTGTGCGCATGCGAGTGTGCGTGTGCGGGGCACCTGCTCGCAAGCGAGGCACAGCTCGGTGAGAATCTCCAGCAGCGGCACGGCGTTGCTGTCGCGCCGCCGCAGCATCTCGCGCACGATCGACAGCAGGTTCCAGATGGCCTCAGGCTCGCGTCCACGCAGGGGCCGCAGCAGGCAGGCCCACTCGGCAGCCGCGGGGGGCTCGGTGGACGACAGGTACAGCGAGTTCACGTCGCTGGGAGGAGGAAGGAGTGGCGGGCGGGGTTGGGACGTGCGAAGGATGGCCAAAGTGAATGCTCCGTTAGGTTACAAGTGGTGCAGCCCTGCACTTGGTTTCTCACGCCCCTGTTGGTGTAAGGACCGCTGCTAACGGAAACGTTAGCAGACATCCCCTCTATTGGAATTTTGAACCTTTTCTTCCATGCTTGGCAAACATCTATAAACTAAACTATAAACTATTTTAATTTTACCAGGTAAGGCCCACTGAGCTGTTTAGCTCTTTTTCAGAAGCGACCTGGCCACAAATGATAGCTCAACGAAGTGGCTTATCACGCGGAAATTTAAAGCAGGCAAATTAATCTAAAACGCATGTTTCTAAATGTAGAGGGAAAAACCGAACCCACAACCTCCTGTATACCAGGCGAGCTGGTTAAATTCTCACCACTGTGGCACCCTATCTTGGAAGAGGTGGGAACACACACAATTTACCCCACCGCACGTGACCTGCCAATCACCTGGCTGGTGTTCCCATTTACTCTGCTGTGTGGACAGAGGTGGGAGGCGGGGGGGCGATTAAAGACATTTGCACCGTTGTTTCAACTGCCGCACCTGGAGAATGAAGCGACAAACTCTGGATTGCAAGCCCAGCATGCTGACCATCACGGCACGGCAGCATGCCTAAGTTACACTGCTACAGCCGTGAAATTTAGCAGCAGCTGCAGCTCGCCACTATGCGCTCGGCTCATTGTTGCGAGCGTCATAATTTTCTCCTTTTTTCTGATGGAGTCCAGTTGCTATCAGCAACCCACTCGCATCTTTCACAAGCCTCCTACACACTCTTTGTTTTTTGTTTATGGTCTCGTCCCTTCCCCGCACCTCCAATTAGCGTGGTTGGCTACGTACAGCATGAAAGAAGTTCAAAATACATACACATGCCAATCCTGACCCTGTTCATAGCAGCCGTTGGCAAGTCCACTAAGCTCCACATCCACCCATTTATATTCGAGTTGGGCTGTACCTGTTTAACTTCCACTGTCTGACCAAACAGGAACAAAGACAGACAAAAACATACATCCCCCGTACAACACCCACAGACTGTAGGAGCAAGTGATATTAGATAGCACCTATTAAGGCTGGCACAGCCGGGGAAGCGAGGTGGTGTGGTCAGAAGCACACGTGGCCGCATTTGTCACCGATGTTAACTGCAAGTGGGAATCAGAATGTTTATTCATACTGGAGGAATACGATGAGCTATAAAGCTCTTTTTCACAGATGTCCAGTAGGGGCACGGGGTAAGAACGTTTCAACAACAAACACAATTAACAAACGCGACAGTAAAGCAAAGAACAAGAAAGGTAAATCAGGTCACACATGCGCACCCACATGCACACGCGCACACCTAAACACGATGGGAGAGGGCCCGCAGAACTTGTGCAGTGTCTTCTTGATGTTATCGCTGAGCGTGGCCTCATCCAGGTACCAGGTGCTCTGGTCCGAGGCGGAGGGCCCTGCCGTAGGATCTGTCACGTGACATCGCAGCATCGTGGGGGCGGGGGCAACCAAAGGAGATCAGATGTCTGGTCGGTCAAGATGTCACCACAGTCACTCCCCGCACGTTCACCAACCCACAATGTCCAACGGTGGTGAAATATGGTGAAATAACCCCTCATGAACAGCATGGGGAGGCCCACAATAGATGTATAAGGCCGATGTATCTTTACATGTACGTTATTGTATCCGAGTTCATGAAGCCTGTCTTCGCCAGACAAAGGTTTTCAATAAATACAATAATAAACCTGACATTTCTTACAATTTTGATCTACGATCAGACACTAACAACTACTCAAAAATTGTTTTTTTTTCTGCAGAAAAAATTGTTGATGATTCGATTCAACTTATATTTAAAGACGTACCCATTGAAAACATATGCATTTTAAAAATCCGTACTTTTTTATTAGAAACAACAAAAATGTATTAACTTAAGTCTATGAGGGGAAGCTCCTATCGTTTACCGTTGTAGAATTATTCAGATTTGAACATCATAAAATGCGTATTTTTTTAGTTCAAACCCGCTTTCATCCAAAACATTTCCAAAAACAATAAAATATAGAACAATGGTGTCGCTTTCATTTTATTTTCTGTTTAACGCTCTATGAAACGAAAAAAAACGCAATTTTATATTTTGCACGGTTTCTGTATGACACACACAAACATTTTTATGGGCCACTTAAAATCGAGATTTGGGGGCATTAAAATGAAAAATCTCGGATTTTCCCTGTGGTTTGAGTCTTTCCTAAAAGCTACCTATGTACTCTTTGTTTCTTTCGATAAAGTCACGTAGGTATAAAATAAATTAAATCACGACGTTTTGGATGCAACACGAGCGTCCGTCATCAGGTGGGACAACCACAGCAAGAAACAATTGCTGAAGTGGGCAAAAGGGCTGCTGCAACAGAAGGCCATTTAGCAAATTGCAGCTTTCTACCTTGCCAGGAAGTACCCTAGAAGTTTTTGAGACATACAGATGAAGGTCTTTAGTGACATAGATAGATCCTTATTAATTATTTATTATTAATAAAGCACACTTCACAAAACAATGACAACTATGGGCCGAGTCTACCCTGTCCACGGGGATCTGGGACTTCGGGACTTGTGAGCACGGCACTCGGCCCTGGGGAGCTAACCTGGCCGTGGCCAACTCGGAGCTCTCGTACACACAACTCGGAATCCCTTTTTAATCTCGCTACTTTTTTTTCGGAGAGTGGAACATCCTCGGAGAAAATCTGCCAGCCTGCGTGACACAAGTAGCTTCCCATTAATAATGTAGAGCTGCTGACGGATATTTCTTCTCGGTAAATAAGGTACACACTGCTGGGCCAAGGAGCTACAGTTTCAAGGCATGGGTGGTGTGGGGGGGGAGATGTGAAGGTGTGGGGGTGGAAAGAGCGCAAGGGCTCACAAACACCGCCTGCACGGGCAGGAATTAAACAGAATAGGATAACAGCTCCGGGTTTCCGAAGGAACGCGGCAGCCGAAAACCGGCGTCTTGCCTTCATCCGATAAGGTCATGGGCAATGATATTTGGCACGCATGTTTCAAGAGGCAGTGGTCTGTGATTGTGTCGGCTGGCGTAGAAAACGCATCACGGGTAAAGCATTGTACGATTTTGACTTAAAGCTTTCGTGACTGCAGGAATTCATATTCTTTGGGTCTTTCGGTAAAGCCACGTCGATAGAAAAATAATAAAATTATCACGAAGTTTTGATCGCAACATAAGCAATCGTCATCAGGTGAGAAAATATCGTGAAAGAACTGCCGAGGCAGGAGAAAATAGTTCTCTCGCTATATTTGTATTATTTTTATATCTACGTGGCTTTACCGAAAGACCCAAAGAATACATTGTACGATGGTATTCCGGTCATTTTTTACAAATATTATTATAGTTATTTAGAATTACCCGTGACAAAATTATCCAGAATGCTCCCAATCTCATCGGATCTTGGGAGCGAGGTAGGGTTGAGCCTGGACAGTGCTTACAAGGTTGACAACATCGTACAAATAGATTGCTATTGGCCGTTGTGGGGCTACATGGTGGACAGAAGAGAGCAGTGCAGCAACATTCATTGTTGTACTGTGCTTCTTTGCTGCCACGTTTACTATACTCCCTGCCTTCACCACAGAGGTCGCAAACGGGTTTTGATTCCTTACCCGTACCCGTAGCCGGCCGCACCAGGGTTGCAAATGGGTACCCGTACCCGGGCGGGTATGGGTACCCGTACGCTACCCGAAATGAGTGACAAACGGTTACTCACCAGTGACTCACGGCCTACCCGTACCCGTACCCGGCCGCACCAGGGTCGCAAACAGGTACCCGTACCCGGCTGGGTACGGGTAGCCGGGTATCGGGTAGGGTACGGGTATCGGGTACCCGGTTGCGACCTCTGCTTCACCAACCCGCACGGTAAAGTATGGTCAACAAAAACCCCACGACCGGCATGGCATGGGGAGGTCCTCATGCGGCAGTAAATTGAAAAATTGGCTCTACGTGTCGCGTAAAAATTCAAAACAAGGGGCGGTGCATGTCCCCGTACTCAAATGACCGTTGTGTTGATGCTCTACTCAATCAGAGGTGCTGAGCCAATGAAGGAAATTCCATATTCCCATGGCGGAAACCTGCCTCGTCTCTCTTCAGAAGACGACGACTATTTACATCGCACAAAAATAGCATCCACTTCACTGACCACAGAGGATTGATTAGGAAACTCGCAATGGCCGTGTCAGTGACAAATATCCAGCACTGCTGAGATGCTGGATTTAATTCCAGGCTTCAGCAGTCCGTGGTTAAATCAGGTTCTCAAGTGGAGAAAATTGATTTTCTTATTGAGGTAACCGCAAAAAATGTACAAGTTTTTTTTTGTTACACAACATGGCAGTCTAGATATAGGCCTACACAAGAGTGGACCATCCAGAGGAGAGATGCAACATTAAAGATGTGCATTAATTTAAGGCCAATCTCGACTGAACAGTCATCCACTGGCACACCGCCACTGAAATCGCCCGAGAGCGACTGATATTGACAGTGATGAACAGCACATTGGACGAGGCTAGTTCTTCATTACTAGCCATGGTCTATCCACTGCTGCTTCAGGGTCAACCCATCTCACTCCTCCACAACGGGTTGTCCTCTCAAGGTCGTCTCCCTCGGTAGCCGTTCCATGCTCAGTCTCATCCGTCGACCCTCATGGCTGTTTAAACAATCCTACAACGTGATATTGTCAAATAACGTTGTATGCATGTTGAACTACATTCGCATCGTACGAAGCCAACCATGCTAACCGGAAGGTACGTTACGGGACCATCAACGTCCCCTGCGATGCACCGCAGTGGCGGGATGTTATCTCCTTCACCTGGTACGTGAATGTTTGCACGTTCTCTCTTGCCCTCCACATTTAGAAACCTGCGTTTCGACTGTGTCAACTATATATTACCACAGATGATGAGCCAAGTCGATGAGTTACCATGTGTGGCCAGGTCACCTCCAGAAAAAAGAGCTCATAGCGAGTTTGAATGGTGGGTACTTCACGGTAAATGACCCGGGCAACCGCTGGACTCCAACAGGTGGCAAACGTGCTTCCCGCTCGGCAATGTCTAAATGTTCTTGGTTCTTTCGTTAAAGTCACGTAGAAGGGAAGTAATAAAATAATAAAAATAAAACATAATAAAATAAAATTATATAATAGTATTATATTATTTTATTATGTTTTCTTTTTATTATTTTATTACTTCCCTTCTACGTGACTTTACCGAAAGAACCAAGAAGATGAATCCCTGCAGTCACGAAAGCTTTAAATCGAAATGTCTAAATGATTTGTATCGATGATTGCACGGGGCACACACACGCACGCACACGCACACACAGGCAATTACCTGGAGCCCCGCACACAGTGTTGATCGCCGTGCTCTGAGATGACAGGAGCTCATCCAGGAGCCGTTGGGCGGTCGGCAGAATCTGTCCCGGGAGAGAAGAGGGGATACCGAGTCCACAGCAAGTCGTCGTGATCACAAAGTGCATACATTTATAACTGTATTTATTTATCTTCTTGGTTCTTTCGGTAAAGTCACGTAGAAGGGAAATAATAAAGTAATAAAAATAAAACATAATAAAATAAAATCAGACGCTGTCTTTCCGACAGCCCTGTTCTTCACCTGAGGACGACTGCTTGCGTTATGGCCGAAACGTCGTGAGAATTGTATTTTATAATGTTTTATTTTTATTATTTTATTATTTCCCTTATACGTGACTTTACCAAAAGAACCAAGAAGATGAATCCCTGCAGTCACGAAAGCTTTAAATCGAAATGTATTTATTTATTTCAAACACGTTGAAATTCCAGTTGAGCATCGCTTTGCTCAAAGCAATTGGCTCACAGTCTGTAGGAGTTCAAATCCCAGGAAGGGATAGACGTAGCACGTGACCGCACGTTGCTCGGCCTGTCTGACATTTCGTTCCATGTGCTGGAAAGCTTTCGGGAACTAAATTGAAGCTAAATTTCGATTTAAAGTTTTCGTGACTGCAGGGATTCATATTCTTGGTTCTTTCGGTAAAGTCACGTAGAAGGGAAATAATAAAATTATAAAAATGAAACAATTAAATTCTCACAGCAATACAATTTTCTTGCTGTGGTTTTCACACCTGATGATGATTGCTTATGTTGCAATCGAAACGTCGTGATAATTGTATTGTTTTATTTTTATTATTTTAATATTTCCCTTCGACATGACTTACCGAAAAAACCAAGAATATGAATATAAATTGAAGCTCCCAGCCATGTGCATCGAAACGTCTGACATGCGAAACCAAGACACGGTACAACCCGACAACACACTGCAGAGCTACACAGCATGACCACGAGGACAGTGGACAGCTCTTCACTCGAGTTTTGAAGTCGCTTGCCACATTAGCACTGTGGAGTGGTAGGAAGTCACCAGTGGATAAAATGCCCCCCCCCCCCACCATGGGAGTGTGGAATTTACACCACTTGCTCAGGTCACCAACATTAATTCTGGTTGCAGCAGGATGACACTGACTTTTCAGAATGATAATAATTATTTATACTGGAGGAATCCCATTAGCTATAAAGCTATTTTTCCACAGATGTCCAGTCGGGGCAGGTCAGTGTAAATATGAATACATTAAAAAAACAAATCTCGTTCACCCATTAGATACCTGTCCCAACTCACTAATCACTCTTTGTTTGTACACACCTCAGGGCATGATAACACACCTTGAATTGGGGAGTTGCACATTTCATGAACGCTGGCAGCACAATTGCCCGGGGCCTCGAGGTAAACTGCCTCCATCTCGGGAGCACAATCAACTAAACTGCTCATCAATGCAGCGCTGTGCACAGCACACACAAACAGGCTTCGTCCGAATTGCCCGCGTCCCTCCGCCTAATTGTCTCATCTCTCCACCTCCTTTGCGAACGCATGACGGTTTACCACCGGCGCGACTGTCGCACATATCCGGAAATGGTACATTTTTCCTGTTTGGAAATATTTCACTCACGGGCGTTTGTCGGCACAACAAGTTGTGAATTATGTTTCCTCCAACAACATATATCCATGCCGGCTGGTGCAATAGAAGGTATATTTGAACTCGCTTAGCAAATTCTAGGAGAAGTCTAACGTTATTGCACTATGTACCCCTATGAATACAATATTTATACCATCATTGTCACGATGAGATTACTAAACAGCGAATGGATAAGAGACAAAGCGGTAGTTACATAGAGGTCCTTTTAGCTACTTCAAATTAATTAGTTTAGCCAGGTAAAAAACTCAAGAGGCCGGGACGGTCTGCAAGAGCATTTGGAGACCATGAAAGCCCAAATGAGGTATTGGCAAAATTTGTGATTGACAAGTTCTGTTTGCCGTGCTGTAATTCCGTAGTTGTGGACTGGACATATACGCTGGACATATATAAACGGTGAGTTTGGCTGCCTTGGCACTCAATCAGTGTTGGAGAGAACCAATCTCTACAGACTATTTCCCACAAAGTGGTACACACTTTATTGACTGCAAAATTACGATGGTATGAGTCAACCCCCCCCCTCCCCACCGAATGGTATTTAAATTTGCAATGGTGCAGTTGCCAATTTAAAATACTCTCTAGTGGCATGCACTGGGATACTCTGTAAATGGCTTAACCCAAGCGATTACTGCTTTGGCATTTGCATCAACCTTGTACTTTTTGCTATTTGGCGTTCACTCATCTATAGCAGCGGTGAGACAAAGCCAAAAAAGAGGCCGTCTCTGGTGTAGGCCAATCCCTTAAGGATAATGCGCACACTATCAAATCACATTTGCATGTTTTACCACAAGTGTGGCTAATGCGGACTTGCAATATGCGTCTCATTTGGTGTTTGAACATGTTAACACATGTATTATTTCCAGAATGGGTAAAGGCTTTCCTTTAAATTATTGGGTGCCATGGTGGCGAAATGGTAACTACCTCGCCTAGTATGCAGGAGGTCGTGGGTCCGATCCCGACCCTGACGCCTGCTGCTGGATATTTGGAGTTTGAATGTTCTCCCCGTGGTCGTGTGGATTTTTCTCCGGGTCCTCCGGGTTTTCCCTCCACGTTTAAAATCAACACGCGTATTTGACTGAATTTCGATTTTTAGTGTTTTCTTTTTATTATTTCATTATTTCCCTTGTGACTTTAAATTTGCACACAATAAGCCACTTCGTTGAGCTATCATTTGTGGGCAGGTCGCTTCTAAAAAAAGAGCTACACAGCTCAGTGGGCCTTACCTGCTTAAAATAAAAATAGTTTCTAGTTTTCATATTTTTTGCATCTTAATACGGACAAAAACGGTAAAGCGTGCAGTATGACTATAATCAAGATAAAGGTGCAGCCCTACGATTGCTTACACATTGCCACTGTGGGCAAAAGGGCCTCTGCAAGAGGAAGCTCGAGAAAACCCCTTCTGGGAGGGTATTTTGGCCTACTCTTCTAAACGGACCAGACGTTTTACAAGTCACGACCCTGCCAATTAACCAACTTCCATGTCCCCCCATTTATACTGCTGAGTGGACAGTGGGAAATAGGGTGGGGGGGGGGGGGCGGATTTAAGAAACCAGGCGATCTACGGTATGCAGGCCCAACGTGCTAACCAACACACATCTAGTTACAGCATCCCCATAAAATATGGTAACACATTTAGAGCTGTGCCATGCACGACGAGTAGAATTCATGGCAAGGGCTGCGTATTAAGAGGAACACTTTTGTTCGTGATTACGATGGCTATCTGGTATATAACCTCTTGTTTAGAGAAGCTCTTTTGCCCACTTTAGCAAATTGTTTCTTGAGTGGGTGTCCCACATGATAACGGATGCTTGTGTTGCACCCGAAACGTCGTGATTTTTTTTTTATACGCGACTTTACCGAAAGAACCAAAGAGTAAGGCTTTGGTTCTGGTAGCTCTTCATCAGACACACGCGCCATGCCCCGCGGAAACGCTCGCGAGCACGCCAACGCTCGCGCATTCACGCTCACTTTGAAGTGCTGCCCGGGCCGTCATCAAGTACGACTAGACAGGGAGGCATTACGCAGCGGATCAGGGACGAGCGAACAGCTCCACTGCCGAACAAAATCCTGCGCTCCTTGGCATGGGACGCGATTAACCCTGGCGTATAAATACATGCGCTCGCACACGCATTTACCGGCGATATGTCCTTCCGAACAAAATCATCTTCACAAAGTCATTGCATATGCTCATGTACACACTCACAGATGCATCAACACGTTCGTGCAGAGAGACACGCTCGCGTCCATGCTCGCGTTTATAGACCAATGCAGTCATGGAAAAAATTAATACACACCGATTCATGTGCACGTGCAGTCACACATACGTGCGCACACACGTACGCACTCACACACACATTGACTCATTTACTCATGTACGCACTGGAAATCGCCAACATTCATGGAGACACACACGTGCTCATGCACACGCTCACACACAGACACCCCTTGGGACATTTGCGCTCGCAAACTCACCCGCGCATCAGTGTGCTTTTGCAGTTATATACATGTGGAAATGCACATGTACGTACTCGCACACGCATATCAATGCATTCATGAAGACACACGGTCACATGCACACTTAATGACACATGCACTCAAACAAACTCGCACTCATACTGATGCATTTACTCATGCATGCGTTGACACTCGCCAAAATTAATTTAGAAAGACACACTCTGACCCATGCACACACAGACACACACGTGCACTGACGCACATGGGTGTGTTATGTGTATAATGTACTGATGTTATCCATTGGCAAGAATTAAAATAAGGTCTTCGGTTCCGTAGCGCAGCACGCAAACCAATGTCCGACAACTCCAAACACACGAAGATTCCCTTAACCGCCTAGAAGGTTAGGGTAAGTGCTGTTAGCGAGCACCTATTAAGGTAGGAATGGCACACCTCTGGCCAGAAACACGCTCCGCCATCCGTCTCCCCATGATGTATGTTTACACACCACACCAAGCACAGTACTCATTCAAGTTCAAGTCAACCTAAGGGAGGTGAACACAACTAGTTCAGATTATCACCCGCTACTGACATTCGACGTGGCCGGGAATCAAACTCGGGTCGCCAGGTTCGTAGCGCGGTGAGCGAACCACTGTGCCACCTCTCCCCACAAACCCACAAATAAACAGACCTGCCTGCACGGTCACCCACGCGCGCTCATACATACGCAGACAAAGATAAAGACAAAGATCCCCCATATAGCCTTGACAGACTGTAGGGGCAAGTGCTGTTAGCGAGCACCTATGAAGGCCGGAACGGTACACGAGGGGGTGGGTGGCCAGCACCACGCCCGACCGCCTTTGTCTCCCTAGTGGTGATGTTTACACACCGCACCAGGTACTCATTTGAGGCTGAGTCGACCTAGGGGAGGCCCAGGACCGGTTCAGATAATCGTTACCGGTGTTTGCCGTGAGCGGGAATCGAACTCGGGTTCATAGCGCAGCACGCTGACCGCTACACTACGCAGACACGCACGCGCACACGCGCACCCGCCTCACTCACTTACTCAATCGCACATGTGCGCACGCATCCACTGTGCGAGCACAGTCTGCTCTGCTCCGGCTGGGTCACTGTGACCCTGTGTGTATATATCTCGCAGGCACAGAGCCAGTTTGCAGTTTACCGACACCGGGTTACTGGCCATGGAATTGTGATAAAAGTGGAGACTTATGAGAAATAAAAAGTATGAAACTATTTTTTACCAGGTAAGGCCCACTGAGCTATTCAGCCTTTTTTCAGAAGCGACCTGGCCACAAATGATAGCTCAACGAAGTGGCTTATCATCACGTGGAAGTTTACAGCAGGGTGTTTTCTAAATATGAAGGGAAAAACTGGATGACCCGGAGAAAAATCCGTGCGACCACAGGAAGAACATGCAAACTCTATTGATACAGGCGTTAGCATTGTGATCGGTATCGAACCCATGCCTCCTGTATACTAGGCGAGGTAGCCAACATCTCGCCACTGCTGTGTGCCCCCATTGGGTTGGAGACCGTTCGTTCGTTCGTCCCGTGATGTGATGAATCTCATCACAAATTGTCACGATTTGAATTATATGTGTCGATTCAAGCGACCTGGCGACACGTGATAGCTCAACGAAGTGGCTTATCATCACGTGGAGTAAAGTGCAGATAACCGCCTTGCATCGTGTATTCACATGCTGCCGTGACATCGCTGCAGCGTCACACGAGTACAAATTGTAGTTGTGCGGTGTGAGCCTGGTGCGGTGTGGTGAGTGTGGGGCTGGTGCGGTGTGGTCTGTGTGGTGTGAGGCTGGTGGAGTGTGGTGAGTGTGGTGTGAGGCTGGTGCTGTGTGGTGAGTGTGGTGTGAGGCTGGTGCTGTGTGGTTAGTGCGGTGTGAGGCTGGTGCTGTGTGGTTAGTGCGGTGCAGGTGCAGTTAGTGCAGTGCTCACCTGTTGAGGTAATTCGCTGATGAGGTACTGAGCAAACTTCTGGAGCTGGTCTCGCTGGAGACGCGAGAGGGACTCGGACACGGGTGCGCGCAGGCAAACTAACGAGGCCTGCGAATGCGCACGCACGTACACACACACACACACCAAATATAAAAATCTCAGGTAATTTATACATGCTGTTGGGGCAGGTGCTGTTAGCAAGCAGCTATTAAAGCCGGCATGGCACATGACAGGATGGTTGGCCAGCACCACGCCCGGCCGCTTTCGTCTCCCAAGTAGCGATGTTGACACACTACACCAGGTACTCATTTGAGGCCGAGTCGACCTAGGAGAGGCCCAGGACCGGTTCAGATAATCATCACCGGTGTTGGCCACGAGCGGGAATCGAACTCCTGTCGCCGAGTTCGTAGCGCAGGACGCTAACCACCGTGCCACCACTCCCCGCACAAAAATACATGCACAGACACAAACACAGACCAAGCAATTCTAGATTTGAAGCTTTCGTGACTGCAAGGATTCATACTCTTAGGTTTTTTCGGTAAAGTCACATAGGAAAAAATAAAAATAAAAAATAAAAATAATAGAAATAATGATAGTAACTGCAGTGGGACTCCCACTGCAGTTATTTTGCTGTGCCTTTTTTACACCTGATGAAGGAAGCTTGTGTTGCCTCCGAAACGTCGTGATTTATTACTTTATTTCTATTATTATTTCTATTATTTTTATTTTTACCTACGTGACTTTACCGAAAAAACCTAAGAGTACAGACCAAGCAGGTCATGCAGGACACACAGGCGACAGCCAGCACTTGCCAACAAGCACCCGCCACTCGGACTCACGGGTTTGTCGGCGACCGCCCTGTAAATAGTCACCGCCTCTGAGACTCGACTCGTTGTCAAGATTCGGGCGCGGATGATTTGATTGACGAGCACAATTCTTCCTCACCGTCGCGGTGTGTGAAAATCTAGAGTGGATGGAGGTGCTTCCAGGAATTGGAGAATGAGTAAATTAGGGAGATTAAATTGACCGTTAAGAAAGGTAATTGGGCTTGGGCAGGACACGACGTTGAATGGGAGGACTGGGCTGAGACCATCCATTTGCTCCGCTTGAGAAGCCGGTTTAAGCTTGGGCACCCTTCCTGGGTCCCAACCCAGCATCTCAGCGGCGAGGACTCATTTCTCAGACATCCTTAACAACAAGGCCATCTCTCCAAATCTGACTGTTTAGCTCCTTGATAGGAAAATGCAAACGATAATTTTGATGGCTGGACAAGTTCAGGTTTTTTTATTATTCCTAAAAATTAAATAAAAAAGGTTATCTGTCCACAACTTTTATTATTAAAGAGAACAGAAAAAAAAACAATCAAGCTGCATTCCCGCATTGAAGAAGCAGAAACAATTAATCTCGTTAATTGAAAAAGAGCCCGTGAAAATTCCTGGAAGTGTTTGAAAATTGAATCTAATCGTTTATGGCATACGATTAATCACTTATGACAGGTCAACGATAGACCATCTGCGATTAAGTGATGGGGAGGGGCAAGTTTGCGTGGCTCCATGCCAGCACACACGTGGCGCTATGCAAAATTGCTCGCGAAAAAAAGCGAGCGCAGATAACACAATGTCAACCGAATCACACAGTTACATAACAGCAGCCGGTGGTGCGAGTGTTGAGCAAGCGGAACAACGGACACCAGAAAGATAAGCGCACAAATACACAATGAAAATTTAATGAGCACTGCAGACGCTGAGATGCACGATCAAGACGGTACATCATAAATATCGAGTTAATTAGGCTGCGCGCCTCATTCTTCACGCACGCGTTCAAAGCACGCGCGCTGAAACCTCGCCTACATCTTGACTGTCGAGGCAAATGCTGTTAGCGATCACCGATTAAGGCCTGCAGAGGGAGCGGCCAAAATCACTTAAACAGAGGCCAAAAAGGACGAGAAAAATTGCTTCTATGCTCAAACGAACAATGGGGACACACTCAGGCACTTACCTATGTTGGTGGCAATGGGCTATTTTAAAGAACCCTACTCAGATAATCTACAGATGCAGGGAGGCTTTCCTAGGTAAGGCAAATAACCACAAGTGTTGTTACCAGAGCAGGCTCTTTCTGCTCCGATCACACCTTATGTCACGTCCAGAGAAAACTGGAACAAAGGCAACTCGGGATGGCATGGGTGGGCGAGGGTGAGATTTTCGAGCTCCTTGTGTGTGTTTTCGCGCATGTGCTTTGTGTGTGGGGTTTTTTTTTTTACGTTTTCGTGTCAATCAGAGGGCGGGAGGGCGGTGGCAGTGGAGTGAGAGTCTGAAATGTGCGTGACGTGCGCGCGTGTGTGCGTGTATGCGTGTGTGCGTGTGTGCGTGTGTGCGTGTGTGCGTGACGTGCGCGCGTGTGTGCGTGTGTGCGTGTGTGCGTGTGTGCCTGTGAAGGGGCCCCCGAATGGTGCCTCACAAGCGCAATGCCCGTGACAATTTATTGGCTGAGAGTGCACAGTTATATAATACATAATGTTGCTACTTTGACATACAATTATCGTGTCACGGGTCTTCCATTACATTTTCTGCGCCAACGCATTTATTAAATTCCTCGCCGGAGCAGTGCTCATGTCGTGGCTTACGGGCTGCGCGGAAAAGCGGTTATAGAGCTCGTCCACGGCAGAGATGGAGCAATGAATTCAGCTCGTATGCAGGCGCTGGGAGGATTGTCGTATCGTGGGATAATACCCCGTGGCTCAATCCACTGCTTCATCCAACACATGGATTGATCACGGCTGATGATGATGATGAATATAATGATGACGATGACCAGATGGAGAAAGAGTGTGGCAGGAGACCCACAACCTGTTGCACTCCCTCCTGGCCGGCCACTCACGTTCTGGATACGGAAGAGGCACAGGGCGACCACGTGCGAGCACCACTTGGCCCCGGCGCCACACGTGCAGCTGCAGGAGGTAATGCGGCAGCGGTCGAACATGACGGCCACGTTGTAGGCGCCCTTCGCCTGGTAGATGTTCTGGGGCGGCACCACCGTCGCGCTCAAGTGGAAGCCTGGACAAAGGAGCGCACACGGCAAGGGGTGAAAGAAGTTCAACGTACAACACATGGGTACATACAAACGCCGGCCCAATTGGTGAGTCGCGTCGTCAAGCTGACTCGCTTTCTCAAGAGGTCGGTGGGGGGGGGGTCATCAAGGCAAAGGCAAAATGCAATCTCACCCCCACTCCCCCAGCCATTCGTGCTGCCAACTCCCTGATATTCATGTGCTGCATGAACCAGAATCTTTAATTAGACTGGAGGAATCCGATGAGCTATTAAGCTCTTTTTCGCACATGTCCAACATGAATTCATGGAATTATTACAAGCGGACTAGGTGAGACTGAAGAAATAAGTTGAATCCTGCAATCAACTTCAACCAGTGGGAAGTCAATTCTTCCCTGCTGCTGTTGACATTGTCTACAATTCCCTACCCATTGCCCATTCGCGCACTGCAGGTTTCCTGCCCTTCTCTGAACTGCACAAAGCAAACTAAGTTTGCTCAAAAACACTAAGAATACAAACAGTTAAGTCACTGAATGGCCAACTTTTGCCAATGAGTGCGTGTGTAATGTAGAAAAACAATGCCGTTTCTCTGTGTTCTTTTGGCTGACAATCTATTATGCAATTGCTGCCTGCATAATGCAAATGGCGAACACAGTTTCAATTAACAAATACATCTCCCAGTTGGCGATAGAGTGTTGGGATAAATGCTGTGAAGGAAGCCCGGCTAGGGCCACGGCTGACAGTGTTTTGGTCAGCACCACGGACGTTCAGCCCTCTTCGTCTCCCCAGTGTCCACGTCCACCAAATGCCCATTGTACTCACTTGACAGGCTAAGTCAACGTAAGGAGAGGCCTGGTCCAGATTTAGACACCAGCCGCCAACAAACGATGTTGTGCACTGGCCAAGAACTGAACTTGCATCACAGCGATTAATAGCGCAGTGTGTTAAACGACACAGCTCCCCCACACACATACACAAATACAACGCACACCCTTTCATCGTTATTGTGTCTCACGGCAATTGCTTTTAACGAGCACCTACCAAGTCTGGCGTGGTACACAATTGGGTGCGGCGGTTCGGCAGCAGTGCTTCTCGCACTGCGCTTACACACCTGGCGACGTGAATTTGATTCCCGCTCATGGACGACATCGTGGCAAATAGAATTGGAACCCGACTTAAGCCTCCCCCCGTGGGTCAACTCCACTTTAAATGTGTGCTTGGTACAGCGTGTAAAAAGTCATCAATCGACGGATGGTGCTGGCTATCCACAAAGACAAAAAAAAACATCTCATGCAGAGCCACACACACCATGGGGAGATGAGTCCGGTTCGCGACCACATATGAAGGCAATGGTGTGGGCGGATCATGACCGGCCTGCCTTTGTCTCTCCAGTGGTGATGTTTACGCCCCACACAAAGCACTCATTTAAGGCCGAGTTGACCTGGGGGAGACCTAGGAGTGTTTCCGATAATTGCCACTCATGATAGCCTTGCACGGATTTGTGATGCCGTGCGCTAAAAAGCGCTGCACCACTGCTCGCTCTGTGAGCACACAAGTACACGTACTTACATACAGACCGGCTGTCTAAACTGTCGACATGCAGGATTTTAAAACGTCAAACCAGGCAACCTTATTTACCCATGGCCGGTTCCAAATAATACGTGTGCGGGGCGTAACGCTTCCGTCCGGAAGCCGATTTCCACACTTGGAAATCCTTCGGTCGACCTCTGCCGAGCGTTACATAACCAGTCTGAGTGGCAACTGTGCCACACTCAAACGCAAATATAGCCCCCCCCCCACTCTGGTTTTTCCAACATTATTTTCGTCAAAACGTGTATTCTGCAACCCGCAGCTTCACGTCAATGTTTGCTCCTGCGGCTTCATGGTCAAAAGAAATATGGTTTCAATCGCGTGTAAATATTTACGAAATCTCGAGTGCAGCAGGGCTTGAGAGCGCATAGATGCGTTCATATCTTTATGCGACTGCAAAACCGTGGCGTCAAGTGCATGCACGATAGAGGCAGACTAAAATGGGTCACCGGTTCACTTCCAAAATCTACGCATTCAAAACCCTGTAGCTTGTTGCGAGCCTCGTGTTCAAGATCTGGCGACATCATTGGAATGGATAAGACACTGTGCGCCAGTTGCATGGCTCAACTTGGCAGACGTGAAGCTGTAAAAAATGTCACAAAGGGTCACGCACTGCAGACACGAGCGTTTGCGACTCTCCAAAACTGACGATGGGCCCTGAGCCCGTGGTGGTAATTCCCCATTCACCTGGCGGGGGACCAGTCTGTCTTTGCGCAGGACAATCGCTGCCGACTCTACACAAAAGAATACTCGAAGAAGAAATATGACTCGCAATTGCAATTTATTGCAAGCAAATAAATACTTGAAATGAATTGCTCTCGCCTATGATATCTGGAAATTTAGCAGCCTTTATTTATTGAAAAATAAGTTAATACTTGAGTGGGCTTTACCTGGTAAGATAGAAATATTGTATTTTATTGGTATATATTTTTAAGTGATTTGTTTACCTTTCCTATCGTGTTTTTTGTCTTATTTGTTGTTGCAACGTTCTGACCCGCCCCCACTGGACATCTGTGAAAAAGAGCTTCATAGCTCATCGGATTCCTCCAGTCTAAGTAAATATTCTGATTCTGAAAGTGCTCCACTGTGCCGATGAACTTCAAGTCAAACCCAGTCTACGGTTGTCCTGCGTAAACAAAATGGTCCAAAAGGTTCATAGACTGCTGGATTAAAATGCTATTCTACTAAAAAAAATTTGAGAGACAAGACTGAACCTATCATTGCCGCGGTGCTGTGGTTAGCGCACCGCCGTAGGAACACGACGACATGGGTTCAATCCCCGTCGATGGCTGACATCAGTGGCGAGTGCAATCAGAACTGGTCCTGGGCCCGGTCCGTATTCACAACCCCCCCGTGATAAACAACCCCCATAACCGACAGTGTGTGCGGGAGCCCATCATCACGTAGTGGATTGACAAAGGTCTGTCATAATTATATTAGAAAAGTAATCCGTGTACGGTTCCAAGATCTCCATTGTAATGTAATACTACAATATTCCGATAGGCTCTTACCCGATTTAGTAACAGACAATGAAATATCGCTGTGCATGTTTTCTGCCTTGCAGTAAACTCTGGTCTCCCCTGGTGCTGTTTATGTTTCAGAGGCAAGGCTATAAACACATTGTAATTTATTCTGTTTAATGTTCATAAAAGAAAAATGGCACTGTATATTAAATATATATGCATGCAAGGCATTATAAAAGAACAACGCATGATGATAAGCGCTTTATCGTTATTGCTTTGGGTGTAGTGACGTACCCATGGTAATAATCAATTAATTGATTTGAATGTATTTTTGGATTCAGAAAATGTTCCACAAAAGAATAAATTGTTTTCGTTACAAACATATTCCATGATAACAGCAACCACTGGAGGTGCTGCAATGCATTGATTCTTGAATTGAATCGCAAACCATAACCATTGCCAAAGCATTGAATTGTGAGAGGGGGTGAAACGTTACCACCCTAATGATTACCCCATCATCCCTGCTCCTTTGTGTAAAATGAACACCCCTGATGTGACGCTGCACCACTGGGTGTGAAGTCAACAACACATGTCCCATGGAACTACGGTGTCCTAGCAGAGCAATATGGAATTTCCACTACTGGCATAGGACTGACCACCAACAGAGAAAAGCATGACCCAGCACTTGTCAAAACATATGAATAGTGAACAAGGAACACAAGCACGCAGTAAACGAGATAAATCATCTGTTGATTTAAAGCTTTCGTGACTGCAGGGATTCATATTCTTCTATGTGACTTTACCGAAAGAACCAAGAATATGAGATGAATCATCGTTTGGCGAACTGCAGTCAACCATGAAACTCACAGGCAGAGCATGAGGTTAAACAGCGCAAACGTCGTACGAGCAACCGTGCACGCCGCACACAAGCGCATCCAATGCCAGGTGCGTTGAGCGCCCAGTCACATGGGGACCAGGGATGCCACGGTGCCGAGATGTTAACTACCTCGCCTGGTATACAGGAGGTCACAGGTTCGATCCCAACCCTGACACCTGCTGCTGTATATTTGGAGTTTGCACGTCTCTCTCTCTCCCCGTAGTCACGCGGATTTTTCTTCAGGTCCTCCACTTTTTCCCTCCACACTTAGAAACATGCGTTGAGAGTATTTGTCTGCTATAAAATTTTACGTGATTTCATTGGGCTATCATTTGTGGCCAGGTTGCATCTGAAAAAGAGTGAAATAGCTCAGTAGGCCATGTCTGGTAAAATAACAAAAAAGTTCGTTAGTTAAAATCAAAATAGACAGTTAATAGTGCCAGACTTTGGTACGAAAAAACTATTATTTATAATTTCTACTTGCAACGCGCACGCTATTCGCTCACTCTCGAAGTGAGAGAACGACTCAAGGAGGCGTGAGGAGAAACCGCAGAGAAGCGGGAAGAAGGCAGCCAACGCGGTGCGAGACGGTGCCAACAAGTGCCCAGGCGAGATATTCACGGCGCGCCCTTGGTTCACAGTGCGTCCCGTAGCCGTGCGTGTCCCCCGCCTGTGCTGTGGCCGGACTCAGCCATGGTGAGAGTGTGACTCCATCTCCGCTGACCCACAGACGGGCACATAAGCACGCCACTGATGGCAGGGGGATGTCCTCCACAGGAAGCACCTCGACGCAGAGTTCCAGACGGCGAATGGAGAGCGGCAAAAATGACCGCGGTGAGGATTAAACGGATGAATAATAATAATAATCAAAACGTTGGTTATCTGTCCAGGGGAAGACTAACTGAGCCTCAAGATTCTCTTTCAGGAGGGTTCTGCATTGCGATGTTTGGCCCATTCTTTTTCAAGGTGCGATTTTCATGTAAAAATAAATCACGGTGATGGAGAAGACCTATGTACACGAGGAGATATCGCTCAATACAGATCAGTCATGAAACCCACTTGCTGTACTGCCACCTCCTGCCTATAATTTGTATCGTTACTCATTGTTTCTGGCTTAGTTGTGAATCCAACATTTGCATACAATTTGTAGAACTAATAAATAACTGATTCTCACATGCACAAAGCAACATATAGAGTCCCGTTCGTAATCGGTGAATTGCGGCACGCTTAAATTCCTTTTCTTTGGTTCTTTAGGTAAAGCCACGTAGATAGAAAAATAATAAAATGAATATAAATAATAACAATATCACGACGTTTCGATCTTTCCTGCCTCAGCAGCTCTCCCGCTATATTCTTCACCTGACGACGATTGCTTGTGTTGCGATCGAAACGTGATATTGTTGTTATTTTTTATAAATTTCATTATTTTTCTATCTACCGAAAGACCCAAAGAATATGAATTCCTGCAGCCACGAAAGCTTTCAGTCAAGATTTAATTTCCTTTGTTAATTGTGTCCTCATTTCAGCATTTTCAGTGGCTACCCCAGGCCACATCAATACTCACATGGGCATTTAAACACCATCACCCTCTCTGTCGTAATTAGGTAGACTGGTTGATATCAGCTGCTCACGCTCTCTGCAGACCCATCTGATAAAAGAAAGGCCCCTTAATTTTCCTTGAATCACCCCCTGCTCACTCGTGCCCCGCTTGCTAATTCATATGAACCCCAACAGAGCCGAATGAAACCGCTGAGTTTGCCCCAACGAAGAGACTGGTGGCACCGCCATAGCAATGTGGAATTTCTAACAGTGACTTGGGGCTTCCAATGGAGGATGAATGTTAGAGACACGTCACGATACAAGCTCCACCGAAACAAACTGATTCCCACATTCACGATTCATGCATTGAGAATCCTGTGTGCGAGATGAAATTAGCGGGACGTGATGTTAATGCAAATGATATGCAATGCGTATGCTAATCGTTGAGAGTAGCGGTGCAGTGATTAGCACACTGCATTATGAACCCGGTGTGGCCAGCGTTCCACTGGGAGCGGTTTTAGACGTGCACGTGAAACGTGAATACTTACTTTTTTTTTGAAAGGCAAATTACTCCATTGGGAAATGCATAACAATCATCACCGTCGCCTGCAAAACCTAGCAGGTCCCTTCGGAAAGAATCTGGAGACACGGTGAGGCTTTCCTGGACGAATTAATATCGCAGTGAAATGCTGTTCCATGTACAAAAGTTATCATTGGTAGAAGGATTTTTTTTACATTTAACTTATGGTTCTCACTGCCTAGCAACTAAGACTCCTGCATACAACACTGCATTCTATACCATCCCACCTTCTCCTGCTAATATAGAAACATCTTTTCTCCCTTCTTGCTGGAATGGATAGGCAGACGCGGCTTGACCGGGAGCTGAGACTAGACAAGAGATCGTCAGTCGTTGTGGTGGTGGCGGTGGTGGTGGCGGTGGTGGCAGCAGCAATGCGAGGCTTTACCTATTTGCAAAGGGTCCTTCACGGCCCGGGCTTTCAGGAGGTGCTCCCCCCGTGAAAACTCGTCGGCGCTCCCGTTGGCGAGGCACGAGTACAACCTGCAAGGCAGCGGCGAGCGGTGGCAGCGGCGATCAGTGGCAGCGGCGATCAGTGACACGGCGGAAACGGCGGCGTTGCACGCCGGGTGCCCCGGCGCAAGGTGCCGGGAATTTCGTGGCCAAACGAGGTAAGCGAAATGGAAGAGTGTGGCGAGAATGAGGTCTAAGGTGTGTACACTTCGGAAGAGGAAGCTGCAATGGTTGTGACAGCAGTAGGAAGAGGATGATTAATCAGAGTAAGAGAAGGTAGAGGGGTACGAGGAGTCGAAGGTGAAGTATTGGGAGTGCAGGGAGGAGGAGTACGAGGAGGAGGAGGAGAAAGCAGAGCGCAGCGGTCCTCACCGGATGTCCTCCTCATTCTCTGGGAAGCTCCAGAAAGCGATGCGAAGCTGCAGCTGCTCGGGCACGGGCGGGTACACCTTCTCCACCACCTCGAACGGGATGTGCAGCGCCACCTGCCGCGCCGCTAGCTCCACCAGCGGCGACACCTGCCCTTCTGCTGGCGAGAGAGCGCGGTGGCGGCGGGAGGAGACGGGAGAGCGCGCACGCGTGTAAGGGAGACCGGGACCCAACACTGTACAGGGTACACGAGACGTAGGGGGGGCACGATGCATCTGCTACACAGACAGGGCACACAAATATTGAGGAAACTCATAGCCAGCTACGCGGTGTACACAATGGATGGAGAACACAATGAACCCACTGCATGGAACTCAAGAGGGTACACATATAGAGGGTACACAAAGCATCGAGAGCACAATGGAGTGGCTACGCAGGATTGACAAGGTATTGAGAGCACAATGGACTGATGTGGATTAAACGATGGAACAGACACAACAGGGTGTACAGGGCATGGGGGACACTATAAGTAAGATAGCTATAGGACAAAGACACCATGAAATTAGAACACAGGGCAAATAAGCACTATATAAGTGGCACAATTCAATGGCATCGGCATTAAATCAAAGATGACATTTCAAAGCAGAGAGTAGGGCCCATTGCCTAAAATGTCCCCGATTGACAAATGCGTTGGAGTTGTTATTTGTGCTTGAACAGCAACGTCAAACCAATATTACAACAAAAAACAACAGCAGCCAAGAGGAGTGATTTTCACAGTTGTTTACAGACAGCAGGATCTGCCGATAGCGTCCCTCTGCATTGACGCGGACAGGAGGAGTTTCTCTCCTGTATCGTAAAATTTCTGCTCAACGCCCCCATTAAGCAGAGGACACAAAAGACGGGGGGGGGGGGGCGGGGGGGTTGGTGCCCAACCAGCAGAGTTTTGCTCTCGCACATTACCATGTTGAGAAGACCCCCCGTGGACACAGATCACCACTCCTCCCCAAAGGCCGAAGGTGACAGCCCAGGCTTTTAATAAAAACCCCTGCGTCAGGAGTATGGGGTTCACGGTCCAATAATCCCAGTGGCCTGGAAAAATCCTCAGAAGTCCCCCCCCCCCGCATGAATCCCTCGGATCAGTAGTTCCCAACCTTTCTGAATCATAGAATCGTCGTCAACCTTGAAATTATTTTACAGGACCACCAAGCAGTACAAAAAAACAATCCGGTGTGTTGTCAATATATATATGTAACAGTTCCGTGGACCACTTCATATGGCCATGCGGACCACCGGTGGGTCCACAGATGACAAGCTGGGAGCTCACCGCCTTCACAGGACAGTGCTGCACACAACTCAAGTGGTTTTCGTCTTGTAGCGAGGCACCTCCTCGGTGTGTCTCGGGGGATACCAGAGGTATGAAGGATGGGGGATAAAAATATACTTTGATGTGGAGCTGGGACGATGAGTCGATAAATCGATCAATTAACGTACACTTATTTGTGGTCGATTACTTCAGCCGCTTTAAAAATGGCAGCCACTCCTACAAGGCAAGTCCACAAGTCACCACAGAAAACACAGCACACACAGAGGGCCCAGATTAACATGTAAAAGGAACATTGTTCTATTTCAGTATAAAATTCAAGTGAAATGCTCTAAAAGCCTTACAACCTTTTGTTGGCCATGAGAACAGGCAGTGATAAACAACTATGAGTCCTGCTCTTAACGCTACCGCTCTCTTCTGAAAAAGATACTCGTGGTCTCAATGAGTTTTTACCTAATTACGAATAAAGGTCACCTATCTATTTTATATTGCTCAACACGAGCACTTTAATGCAAGCACTCCCAACAGATGTACAGGGTGTTTCAAAAAGATGGACCCAATTTCAAAGCAGTTTAATTCACGATGGAAACATGTTACAATTACACAAAAAGTTACAAACGCTTTAATGAGTTATCAGGTTTTACTAACCATTTTATAAATGCTCTATGTGCCCTCCACCTGCTGTACGGACAACATCGAGACGATAGTTGAATTCGTCCCAAACGCCTCTCAAAGTGTCTTCTTCCACTGAAGTCACCACTGCCGTGATTCTGTTTTTGAGGTCATCCAGATTAGTCGCTAATGGTGGCACAACAACACGGTCTTTGACGTATCCCCACAAGAAAAAGTCGCAGGGTGTGATGTCTGGGGATCTTGGGGGCCAAGAGTGTAGCGCCCAGTCTTGGGGTCCCATGTGACCTATCCAACGTTGAGGCAGTGTGTCTTGCGAATAACTGAGGCTAGGGGCTGTTTTTGCGCTGGGAGAGGCATCTAGCGGTAATCATTTGAAACTCTATGCCCAGCCCTTTAAAGTGGTAAGAGTTTCATTCATGGGAGGTTCGTGGTTGCAGAGATATAGCGATTTCAAATCGGATCCATCTTTTTGAAACACGCTGTATTAATGTTTATGTGCACAATTTCCTCAAGTGCAGATTACTGTGCGTGTACGTGTACGCATCCGCATTACACAGTGGCACGGTGGTAGGCGCACTGTGCCACGAACACAGTGACCCGAGTTGGATTCCCATTCACAACATCAGTGAAGATTATCTGAAACGGTATTGGGCCTCCCCTAGGCTGACTTGGCCTCAAATGTGTACCTGGTGTGGTGTGTAAACATCGCCACTGGGGAGATGAAGGCGACGGGGCGTGGTGCTGGCCACCCACCCCCTCGTGCGCCTGTGCCGGCGTTCATAGGTGCTTGCTACAAGCACTTGCCGCAAGAGTCTGTTAAGGCTATACGACGGGTCTTTGTCTTTGTTTTGTCGTGTGTATGTGTGCGCATGCACCACAGGCAGCTCTATTTATAATACAACCTCGTCCCGAGACTAGCCGGACTGGATGGAGGGAGGGGAATGACCTAGGTGGCTAGGTCACGCATCGCTGGTCACCACAGAGGCGGCCAAAAAGCAGACCGCAGGAGGATCGCTTACGCCCGCATGTTTAAGTTTGTTCGAAGATAAAGGGCCGATTTTGGTTTTCCAAGAATTTTTACAGTGCGCACAGCTAATAAATAAATAAATAAATAAAAGGCGAGGGCAAACGTCCCAGGAGTTTAAAGGCTAACATCGTGTCGCTGCGGCAGGATCTCCGAGGTCCTGGCATTTAGAATCTGGGTTTCAGCCACCTCTCGTTAAAATGGGGGTTTCAAAAGAGTTGACGGCTTCAGTTTGGTCACTACTAAGTGCACCAAAAACAAGACGCGATATTTAATGAGTCGCTTGCAGTTAAATTGTGTTGGTTATCTAATAAATGTTCAAACGTTTTTGTTAGCTCATCTCCCTGGTCAACAACTGCAATGCATCTTCTTGGTTCTTTCGGTAAAGTCACGTAGAAGGGAAGTAATAAAATAATAAAAATAAAACATAATAAAATAAAATAATTCTCACGACGTTTTGGCTACAACGCAAGCAGCCGTCTTCAGGTGAAGAATGAGACACTACCAAGCTAGAAGCTTATATATAAGCTGGGTTGGAGGTGGAAGAGCGCCTTAACAAAAAGAATGTGCATATGAAGAGGAATTTATGTACTGTGTTGAATCGGACCTGGATCTTGTGTTTAATCAGGATTTTGGAGATCTTTTTTGTGACCCCAGCAATGTAGGGTAAGGTGATGGTCTTGAAAGGCTCCTCAACAGGATCCTTCTTGATGGTTGGAGTGATGGCTTTGCGGATTGTGTAGTCGGAGTAACCATTAGCCTTAAGAGCTTGGCGTACGTGTTTGAGTTCACTGGAAATGTGTTCATGGTCGGAGATGCATTGGGCTCTATGATATAGAGTCTTGATGAGGGAATTTTTCTGGGATGGATGGTGGTGGGAATCCGGTTTTAGGTAAGCATCCGTATGGGTGGCTTTCCTGTAGACAGAGTGGCTCATTGAACCATCAGGTCTCCTTTTGATTAGGACATCCAAAAAGGGTAGCTTGCCATCTTTTTCGACTTCCATGGTGAATCTGATGGCTGGGTGTATGGAATTGATGTGGTCGAGAAATTGATCTAGAGCAGGCCGGCCATGTGGCCAGATGACAAAAGTGTCGTCTACGTACCTCTTCCATAAGGTCGGGCGTAGAGTGGCAGTCTGGATGGCGTCCGTCTCAAATTTCTCCATGAAGATGTTGGCTACAACCGGAGATAGGGGGGAGCCCATTGGGGTGCCCTCAATTTGCTTGTAGAAAGTTTCATTCCAGGTGAAGTATGTATTGGTTAAGCAGTGTCTCACCAGGGGGGGTACCCCAGCATTCAGTCCTTGATGAACCAAGTCTTCAATGATTGCGATGGTGTCAGGTACAGGAACCTTGGTGAATAAGGAAACCACATCAAAACTGACAAGCAGGTCGTCTGGGGACAGGGCAATCCCCTTGATTGTCGATACCAGGTCAGTAGAGTTTAGTACCGCAGAGGTGGTTTTTCCAGTGAAAGGCCGTAGGATTTCAGACAAAAAACGAGCCAATTTATAGGTGGGGGAGTTGATAGTAGAGACAATGGGACGAAGAGGTGTATCTTCTTTATGTATCTTTGGCAAGCCGTATAATCTTGGTGGCCTGGCTGCAGAAGGTTTCAACGAGAACTGTTTGGTCTGATCAAGGCTAATGGTTACTCCGACTACACAATCCGCAAAGCCATCACTCCAACCATCAAGAAGGATCCTGTTGAGGAGCCTTTCAAGACCATCACCTTACCCTACATTGCTGGGGTCACAAAAAAGATCTCCAAAATCCTGATTAAACACAAGATCCAGGTCCGATTTAACACAGTACATAAAATCCGTGATCTGGTACCGTCTGTAAAAGATGTGGTTCCAGACATACAGTACCCTGGCTTCTACAAACTAAGTTGCCTCTGTGGTAGCAGTTACATTGGGGAAACCAAACGACATGTCTCAGACCGCATCCGTGAACATAAAGCTGACCTGAAACACGGTAGGACAAACACCTCAGCCGTGGCAGATCACTGTTACAACTCAGTGGGCTCACATGACATTGACTTCTCCAAGACAGAGGTTCTCTGCAAGCCATCTGGCTATCATGAGAGCTTCGTTCATGAGGCGATCCACATATACAAACACAGAGACAATTTTAACCGAGAAGATGGATTCTGGCTTAGCAATCATTGGAAGGACGTAATAAACCATTTCGATACACATTAGGGTGGGTAGAATAATACATAGTGTTATATTAAAATGTATAAGGTATAGGGTGGTTTATAGCAATACAGTATATAATTTAATGTTGGGTTTATCTATGGCAGTATATAGTACGGTATATGCTCGTGTGATGTAAGAGAATAAAGTTTAGATGGAAGCATATTATATCATTTTTACGACGTAGAATTGTAATGTATTACTTGCTGTTAGTAACTCAGCTTATTGTAGAGTATAGTAAGTATACCGATGGTGCTATGAAGTTTATACTTTAGTTTTTTATGTAGTTTATACTTTAGTTTTCTACGTGGTTGTTTAGTAACTGCAGCTACATATCATTAACATTCCTTTCCTTTGTTAATGCTACTCCCTGCACCCCCCCCCCCCCCCCTTGGTGCTGCTGATCCTGCATAATGCATGGGCATAATATGACTTTGAAACCCCCCCGCCCACCTCCTACGCATTTCCCATGAATATGCTAAATTCCTCTTCATATGCACATTCTTTTTGTTAAGGCGCTCTTCCACCTCCAACCCAGCTTATATATAAGCTCCTAGCTTGGTAGTGTCTCATTCTTCACCTGAAGACGGCTGCTTGCGTTGTAGCCGAAACGTCGTGAGAATTATTTTATTTTATTATGTTTTATTTTTATTATTTTATTACTTCCCTTCTACGTGACTTTACTGAAAGAACCAAGAAGATGAATCCCTGCAGTCACGAAAGCTTTAAATCGAAACTGTAATGCAGTTTTTAATGACGGTAAACTCAACTGCATGCAGATGAATCTCGATAAGACACCAAGCGTTGTCCAATACCATCTCCACTACCTTCCAGGAACCAATGCCGCAGGTGCAAGCAGAGGAGCCGTCAGAATGGGATCTTCCGTTCTCTTTGACTTTGTGGAGGACCGCGAGACTCAGTGGAAAGGGCACAAACTAATCTAATGTAAACTATTTTTTATTTTACCAGGTAAGGCCGACTGAGCTACATAGCTCTTTTTCAGAAGCGACCTGGCCACAAATGAAAGCTCAACGAAGTGGTTTATCACGTGGTAAATTTATAGCATCCAAATAACTCTAAAACGCATATTTCTAAATGTGGAGGGAAAAACCGGAGGACCCAGACAAAAGCTCGCGCGACCATGGGTAGAACATACAAACTCCAATATACAGGCGTCAGGGTTGAGATTGAACCCACTACCTCCTGTATGCCGGGCGAAGAAGTTAACATCTCGCCACCGTGGCACCCTTCATTCAGTGCAAAGATACTGCATAAAGAAGACCCTGTGACCAGTTAATGACGGAGGCGCCCCAAATGTCATGGGAGACGTGAGCAATCACACACGATTTTCAAAGTGATCGGCAGGGCTAAGAGACCAAGTGGCAGGAAGACCGCACACATCCTCATTACCTCCTCCAACACCGCCGGCCGAAAAGACCTCTCGTGAGGCTCTACGATTTCTCTCGACCAAGCCATTGCACCTTGCCGTTCAAATCCTGGCGAAGTAGCTGACGATTATCACGGTTGGCCACCTACATACATGCAACCGATTGGCTTTCGGCATCACGGTGATCCCACCTCGAGGACCCATGATGGGCTCACGCGCTGACACCGCCGCCGCGTTACCAGGGAGGGCCGACAACACCCGAAAGCGGAAAATATTTCCAATTTTCTGGACTTTATGGGGGCGATCTGGGGTTCCTCACCGGGCAAGTTGGCGAATCGCCCCGACGTTCGTTATTTAATTAACGTAAACAACTGACTGTCTTGCGATGTTGTCTTACTGTGTGCACCTATCACATCTAGGGATAGTGTACAATGTGGTTGTGCCTGTGGTAGTCTAGAATAATCAATTATTTGTTTCATAATCAAGGTATTTATTTCTCTGCAGCTTCACTGTCTGCTGTAATGTGGGCAACTAAAGACAGAATATGATGCACCGTGGATCTCTCTTGAAAACTAGCTAGGTAACTGGCTAGGTAACTGGCTAGGTAACTGGCTAAAATGGGACTTTCCGGGTAAAAAAAATACGTGGATTGGTTGACCCTGACATCATTCAAGAGCAGGCCGTTCTGCAGGCTCCATCAGAATCAAGAAGATTCTTAATAAAGTTGTGAGATGGCTGGAATCGCCAGTGTTTTAGCGGGGTAATTGCTGAATTCCATCAATTGTAATGGAGATTCAAAATCGTCAAACTAAATCTATGGGGATTCTATGGACAACTCCCAGACTGTCACATAATCTCCGTTCTACATTTGAAGTTTTCGTGACTGAAGGGATCCATACTCTTTGGTTCTTTCGGTAAAGTCACGTAGGTAGAAAATAAAATAAATTAAATCACGACGTTTCAGGCGCAACACAATCGTCCGTCATCAGGTGGGACAACCACAGCAAGAAACAATTGCTTAAGTGATGACGGACACTTGTGTTGCGCCCCAAACGTCGGAATTTAATTTATTTTATTTTATACCTACGCGACTTAGAGTATAGAAGAGTATAGAATCTCCATTATTTCCAATGGAGATTTCCAATGGTGATCTCTATTCATGTGTGGGATTTCTTGACAGTCTATGTACCATCCGATAGAATATCATAAGGCACATGCGGATATCTCCTCCACCAGTGCACAATTAAAAATAGCCCAGTGTGACTGTGGTCACTCTACTTTCAAATCATGGCACTTCTTGCGCAAGTAATACCCACTGTGATCAATCACTGGCCGGTATTTCAGATATTCACCAGGCCACTCCGGAGTTGTTCACTCACCGAAGTTGACACGGACGTACAAACGCTACCGATCAACTCCCCACCGTACGAAAGAAGTTCTAACAGAGTGAAAGCCGAGGGATCAGCCAATAAAATCAAGATAAAAATGTGTGCAGTCAATGCCTTATTTGTGGTGATCAGACTGAGACCACAAATGAGACCATCAATTTACCACACTTGAGCACCTGGTTTGTTTGTAGGAATTATGAGACCGCCAGTGCTTTTAAAAATCGAAAATACCGTCAAGTGTCGCACCCTGCAATGTGTTGGAGTAAATGTCTTTTGTGACCCTTTGTGTTGTTGCGTAACAGAGCAGCAGTGTGAAATTTTCCTTCGTTTAATTCATTCGTTCTCCGTCTTCTGAGCTGTCATTTTTCACACCGAGGCATTAAAAAGGCACGGATGATGATGGCTCTGGCTCATCTCAAGAGTGTGCGCTCCGAAGACACAGCATTTTAAGTCTGTTCATAGCAATACGTCCTCATTTAAACGCGGTGATAAGCTCATTGACACGAGATATTTTTTGTTTTTTGACAAAGTAGCCAATCCCATTATTCGATGCATCTTTCTGCCCAAACAAAACCAATGTCGCGCAGATTTTGATCCACGACCCGAGTTGGAATTTGCATATTGTGATGGTGGGGGGGGGGGGGGTCAGTCTCTCCACAGGTTGACCACTGCTGACTTAACACAAAGTGTTGGGTCAGTTTAGCGACCTTGGACGGATTGATGACCGAGTCGACCCCTCCGACCGGAATTTGAGCTTGCAGTTTTCTAACCAAAACATTGGGCAAATTGTATTGGGCGCCGTGGTCGCGAGAGTGCGCTGGGCAGTCGTGAGATGTTAACTACCTCGCCTGGTATACAGGAGGTCATGGGTTACATCCCGATCCGGATGCCTGTATATTTGGAGTATGCATGTCTCTCCCCGTGATCATGTGGATTTTTCTCCAGGTCCTCCAGCTTTTCCCTCCACATTTAGAAACATGTGTTGAGAGTATTTGGCTGCTATGAATTTGCACGTGATAAGCCACTTCATTCGGCTATCATGAATGGCCAGGTCGCTTTTGAAAAAGAGCTATATAACTCAGTGGGCCTTACCTGATGAAATAAAAATGTGTTTAGTTTTTTTTGTATTAACTTAGTGGTGTCTGTCTGCAGTCTACCTACTTGGGAGGCATCGCATCGTGGATTGTGCTACTTCACAATTCCACATTTCTATTGACATGGGAGCTATCTCACTTTGGAATGACCACTATAAACTTCATTTCCAAGTGGTACAGTCCTCATCATGTGATGCTCAGTGGGATAATGATGGGCCTGAATTAGCCCTGGCCCAGTGTTGAATTCATAACCTTGATAAATGGCAGCACTGCTGATCTACCAACAAGCCTCACTAGGGATACAACAAAGAAACGTATCATGGCACAGGTAACAGAATTCTCAAAATTATATGCATGTTGAACTTCTTTCGCACCGTACATAGCCAAACGTGTTAATCGGAGGTATATTTACGGATTGAACCACCCTTGCATTTAGCGGTGTACAAGATGCTTTGTACAGTAGCTGGTCAAAGTCTAAGCGGGCAAATTAGCGGGCACGCATGTTTTTGATGGGTATCGTTGAAGTTGGGAAGGAGAATGCTTCGCGCTTATGCGACGGGAAGGCATTGAACCCCACGTTCCAAATCACATGGCCTCCTAAAGACATTTCCTTGTGTACGTGGCGCTATTAATAGCCCCAAGTGCGCCTCTGTTGCTGCCTGCCATATTTCACTGCCCATGGGTCACAACTCGGTCAAAGTGCCGAGAACGTTTTATTTTTATGCTTTTCTCGGTTAATTTTAGTGACATTCCCCTCCGCCTCCCCTCCCCCATTACGCAGGCAGCCGATCACGTGAGTCTATAGTGAGTGTGCACAAAAACAATATATGCTTACTCCGCAGCTGTCGGTTTCCCAACGGGTGCTGATAAGACGCAAGCTAATATTTCTTTTGCAAAGCGGTCACTACTTGCTATCTCAATCTATAGACGTACTTCCCCGTTCTTTGACGCTATCGGGGTGTACGATGCTAGGCATGGATATGTTTTGCTTGCTCCTTGAATAAACAACCTCCAAAGGAAAAGGCTCATGCATTGTACGGAGGACACAAGATAAGTCTTCCCAAGGTAGCCAGGTTGTTCACTTTTGGGCACATGACACAATGAGCTGATAACATGAAGATCCTGGGAGTTCGAATCTGGGTTTCAGTCCCCCCATGATTCAATCGTATTTTGCTCGATGAATCCCATTGCGACTCTGGGTAAGGGATATGTGGACATTGCTCAGCACTTGTGGAATTCATAGTTGTTGGAAGCCCTCAGTCAGCGGTGGAAATTACACATTCATATGGTGGGAGCCTGCACTGAGCCCAGAAACAAATGAACACTGGGTTTGATATCAAGGTTTCAACCACCTGATTACATTGGGTTATTCAAGTGGAGAAAGTTGACGCCAACATGTTCATCAATAACAGTGCAACTCCAAGACTATGGGACACGTTGCGTCTGAAAATAAGACAATCAGAATCTTTAGGGCTTTTAAAATATGCCCAGAAAAATCACCTCTTTAAAATGGCCTTTTACCCATCGTTTTGGTCATTTACCACTGGTGCTGTCTCCCCTTGCTTTCCATACACTGCGCATTGGGATCCTTGGATGAAGTGCAACTTATAAATGTAAATTATTATTATTAACAAAGATCATCACAATAAACTTGGTTTGTCACTGAATTTAGCAAATTCTTGCATTAGCGACTAAACATTTTGGTTTGATTGCCACGTGTTTCCGGGAATGGCCAGGGAAGATGACGTTACAGAACTACTACTGCGTGTCAAATATGGCCAAAGATTTCAACTGTTAACAATATCTGCAATTACAAAACCGAGTTATGAAACATCTAAAATATGATAATGGTCCTTTTCTCGTGTTATTGGCAGGACCTAGAAGCCCTTAGCTTGAGTAAACACAGAACGAATGTACTATTCAATGCATGTGCCATGGAGCTTAAGAATCGGTTTTAACAGACAAATGATTGCATCCTTACATGCCTAGTAAAATAACCACATCAGCACCACATCGCAAAATGATAACGGCAGCAAGATACACTTCATGACAACAAGGACAACATTACCATGAATTACAGTAACTTAACACAGCAGCTTATTAATCCTTACAAGGGCAATTACGTTATGCAATTCGATTTTTATGTGCCCATTGCGCAACGTCTAATTATGGTTGAATAAAACACGGGGAAGTCAACAGTGGGTGTGCTACGTGTGCTATGGACTGCCTTTCCAACACCACCAGATTAAACAGGGTAACACCTTGGCTTTCGATATTTTCATTGCGTGACATTTTTCAGACTGGCCTTATTTATTTTACCTTTCGTAAACTATTTAATTGTGACCAAGAAGCAAACACACTAGTCAATGAGCTTAAATATGTTTATTTATTCTCTTTTCTCTCTCGTTCCTCTACGTGTTTCCTGACGTAGATCACAATTTGGTTCTTCTCTCTAGCCAATCATCTCAGACTCAGAATATTTATTTATCCTGAAGAAATCCGATGAGCTATGATGCTCTTTGTCATAGATGTCCAGCAGGGGCAGGCCAGACGGTTAGCGTGGACACGGCGAATGCTGCTTCTGTTTTGTCTACGTTTGATCTGTTGCAAATAATAGTTCAGCAATGAAACATACGGCATGCCTATATTTAATTATTGGGAGAATGCGAATGCTTCCACAAAAGCACTGCTACACACGCGCAATTTGCGCAAGTTCCATTTCAGAGACTGAACACCGCCAACTTTGACCTCCTGCTGTGTGGGAGTGTGTGAAGCTTGAGTATAAATGATAGATATATTTCCACAACACCCACTGACGAAAGGACTATGGCGTTGCGCAATCTAAGCACTGATGAAATGCACATCATTCACATACTGCTGTGCATTAGCCTTGACAAAGTGTTAGTGAATTACATGGAAATGTAGCCCAGAGGCCTAGATGTCTACAGATGTTGGAAGCTAACCAGGAATGAGCTCGGTTAGTACTTGGATGGGAGACTTCATGGCCATAACAGGTGATGGGTTATGAGATGGTCAGCAGATGCAGGGAGGTTTATTTATCCAGCAATGTCTCACCTAAGTGCAAATAATATTTTCCAAGAGAGTGCTGAATTGGGATGTTTGGCCAACACCAGAAATGACCTTTTGGTTTGTGGGATAAAAGTGGAATGCATGAGAAAGAAAAAGAAAGACCCACACGATATAAAGGTGATAGCACTCAAAAGCCCCGACACGGATGTCTTCAAGAATTAATTGCTGCACTGCCATCTCGCTGCCACATTGCAGCCCAAGTCTCACATCCAAGAATGAACCATGTCTCAGTCCTGCTTGGCTGCCAAGATCTGACGTGATCAGCCACGTAGACCAAAAAGGATCACATGGTTCAAATTCAAAACTAACCATTGAAATAAACCTGAAAAAGAAAGCAGCATAACAGAGACTGTATGGAGTGGGAAGCCATACAACAGCAAATTGAACGCGTTTGCAAACGTCGTCAATATTCCAAATCGAGATGGTCACAATAATTGGAAGGCTACCGTTTCTCTTCTGCACTCCTGAACCGGTGGTGGCCTTTCAGAAATACTACAAGCCTCGTGAGAGGTTTCACATTACAGTGTCCAGCTCCTCTCGGTGTCTCGGAGGCGTCTGTACCCGTTGCCAACGTGAGCCAATCAGTAAGCAACAGGTGCTGGAGGATGAACAGGCACAGACAAAAACCGTCTCGAGGCGGGAGACCCCCAACCCCCCCTTCGTTTCGGCGTTCCATTGTTAACGCTCGTGTCTCATTCGCTACGTCGAGGAGCGTCAATGGCCTACGGCGTGTGGGTTGCCGCTCATTATCCATCAGCAAGTCCTGAGCCGGTGGTGCAAACTCGGCGTTCCTGCGGCAAAAGCGAGCCTACCCGTAAAACAATATTTTCTCAATTGGTAGACCCCGCGGACCCCAGAGGGATCATGGGGTTAGTCGATTCATCCATTAATATTCTTAAATTATGAGTGTAAAAATCTATGTTTTTCTCATCTTAATCTACTCTATGTCTCATGCGTCCGTGTCAGGCATCCAGCCACTGAAGGCTACACGATAGTCACCATTGTAAAAAAAATGTATCCATCATTGATTCGATTCGCGACTATGAATCACAATCCATTGAATCGTAGGGAGGGAAAATCGTCACGCATCTGACAGCTCATATGTACGCTTATTTATCTCGAGACACTAAGACAAAATATATATAATAAATCTAATCATAATTTCAGCCAGATGTTGTAATGGCACATGAGCTACAATGTCATAACACCCCACAGAGTTGAATTGTTCACGACAGATATAAATTGTTGATACAGATGTTCCTTTTGGCTTAATGGAACAATGAGACAGACAATACAAATGGGACAATATCAAGCGGATAAAAAAAACTATTCTTGAATCGACACATATAATTCAAATCGTGACAATTTGTGATGAGATTCATCACATCACGGGACGAACGAACGAGCGGTCTCCAACCCAATGGGGCACACAGCAGTGGCGAGATGTTGGCTACCTCGCCTAGTATACAGGAGGCATGGGTTCGATACCGATCACAATCCTAACGCCTGTATCTCGAGAGTTTGCATTTTCTCCCCGTGGTCGCACGGATTTTTCTCCGGGTCCTCCAGTTTTTCCCTTCACATTTATAATACACGCTGCTGTAAATGTCCACGTGATGAGAAGCCACTTCGTTGAGCTATCATTTGTGGCCAGGTCGCTTCTGAAAAAGAGCTACGTAGCTCAGTGGGCCTCTCCCTGGTGAAAATAAAATAGTTTATAGTTTTTGTAGTTTTACTTTACCACTGGACAGAGAGAGGTAGACACCCTTGAGAAAGGGGACAAAGAAACTCGCTCAAGGTCTCAGAATCAATCATGAACCAGTCGGTGAGACGTGCATTTATTTAAAATCCACTAAATCTCTGCAAATGAGCCTGTGGTTTTCTAAAGCGTTGCTGGCAAGCAGCCCAGGTATGTTTCGCTATCCATTAACATCATATACCGAGGTATGGAAAAGCTCATTAGCACAGCTGAACGCGCTGCTAATTTGAAGGACACGTTTTAAGGAACCGCAGTGTACATGTTTATTCCCAAGTGCGGTCATTCATTTGACTGCAATGCCAGCAACCAAAGGCTCACAGCCAAACCAAGGCACAAGTTGCACGAGCAGTCTAATTCATGGTGTCCCCCCCAGCTGAAACGAGCACTGGTAAGGGACTCGTTTGCATTGGCGACCCCGAGACAGCAGTGGAAATTCCACAATCCCATGGCGAGTATCAAAGATTTCTGATGGCCGCCGTTGGACCATGTTGTTTTCATTATTTATTTACGACGCTTGTTTACCCAGGAGAGTCTCACCGAGTCTCATGACTATTTTTCAGGAGTGTCCTGCCAAGTTTTTTTGAACAAATAGAGGCCAATGGGTCCCGTGCGTGACCTCAATTGAGTAATCTGCGGGGTAATATTTCAAATTTGGTCAATTTAGACACATGACGCCTAGACCCTGGAGATGATGGGCTATGCTGACAACACAACCAATTCACCCAGAGATGTCGATGTACATGTGAAGAGCATGGCAGGCGACAAGCTACTGTGCACGGCTCTGGAAGAATCTTGGACGGCGCTGGAAGGATAAGTGGCAGAAGCCCATAAAATCAACTGGGCACGAAGCATCAAAGAAGAGATCAAGCGAGCAGTGGGAGACAGAGCAGGGAAAGAAAAGCGCAGACTGGAACTTGGTGGCAGAGACGCACTGAGGCAGGAAAAGCAGAAGCAGATGATGTGTGCTCCAAAAGATCACGAGCAGCAGGGAAGAGAAAATGAAAAAGAAAGGGGTGAGAATGAGAGAGTTCTAATCAGCACACCATGCAGGAATTTGCTGAACTCCACACTCGAATGTTTACTTTGCCGTGGCATTGGCCGAAACTCCCTTGAGCATCATGATCCACGGCAGACCTGGTTATAACAGGAATATAGGGATTATTTTTACATTCCATAAGATGTCAAATGTCCTGTATAACGTCTCAAGTGACACACGAGCCTGTAATGTCAACCAAAGACATCATGCCAAGTCTCTTGGGACGCTGGGCTGCATCCTCGGGTTAAAGTCTATAATAGTAAGAATTCAATTTCGATTTAAAGCTTTCGTGACTGCAGGGATTCATCTTCTTGGTTCTTTCGGTAAAGTCACGTAGAAGGGAAGTAATAAAATAATAAAAAATAATAAAATAAAAAATTGTTTTATTATGTTTTATTTTTATTATTTTATTACTTCCCTTCTACGTGACTTTACCGAAAGAACCAAGAAGAAGTAAGAATTCAATATAGAGTAATATACTGCACAAACCTGATCGCAAACAAGAAACATATTCAAGCAAATTCTGTCACCAGGGAACCAATTCAAGAGTTACCTAAAATGTGTGCAAACAAGAAACTAATTATTGTATATGTAAAAACTAGCTTTACTACCCGGCTTCGCCCGGGACTTGCATTCTCGACGCCCGGCCGTCTTTGTCTCCCCAGTGGCTATGTTCACACCACGGTTACTCGTTTGAGGCTGAGTCGACCTAGGGGAGGCCCAGGACCGGTTCAAATGATCGTCACAGGTGGTGGTAGTAAGTGGGAATCGAACTCGGGTCGCCGAGTTCATAGCGCAGCGCACTAACCACTACACTACCGCTCGCCCCACACACGCGCCCCCCGTCCATAGGTACACATACACGCGCTTGCTACAGACACACATCTTTAACGGTGCGTACGGCAGTAAACGACAGGAATAATAAAGCAATGCTGCGCGAAGAAAGTCTTAGACCTGCAAAACATTAGTATGGCACTTTACTCACCGAGGGTTGGGGGGGGGATGCGTGATGAGCAGGCACACTGCGTTACGCTTCCGCACGCGCGGGTCACATGACAGATGTGACGTCACAGCTCAGTTGCCGTGCAAAATATATGCATTATTGCGCCCCCCCCCCCCCAAAAGAATACAAAAGTAATGTTTTTATAAGTTTTGCATGGTGTACATTCTGGAAAGTACCCACATGGCAAATTTCACGTTTTTTGCATGTCGGGAAGTACGCTAAACATTTTCAACAGACACACATTCACAAATTTCCCTTTTTTATATATATAAATAGCAGTAAAACCCGGCGTTGCACGGGTCTTCACGTGTTGTCCGAGTTGGGGGCTTTGTATTTTGTGGTTTGCATGTGGACACGTTCGTGAAAACACATTTTTTCACTATAAATTCTTTATATGCGTGGCAGCGAACTTAATATAAAGGATTTAAAAATATATTCGCCTGTGAAGGACGCGGGGATCGATCCCGCGACCTTTGGCATGGGAAGCGAGGGCGCTACCAACTGCGCTACTCCGCCACGGCCTCGATGAACGGGCCAATCGCAGTGCTAGGAAAACCAAACGGACCAATCGTGTCTCGCAAATCCCTCACATTTCGTCCAGTGAAACTGCGTATGGTCCGGCGACACACAGACACACACACAGACAGACAGACAGATTTGCGATTTTATATATATAGATAAATATGAAAGGGGTTCTTCAATAGAAAAATTTAACAGGAATCCCAGCATGCTCTGCGATAGAAATCCCAGCATGCCCTGCAGGTCAAGCTGATATCACAATGGCCTTGCGATGACCACCAAACTAGGGTCTTTTGAGATGGCGACAATCGCAAGAAGTGTCCAGGAGGAGATGCACTCGAATGGCGATGTCATCTTGATATGCAAAGCATGCCCAGACTCCTGTTATGTTACCTTTGCAAACACATACATACATAATCACAACTGTTTACAGTAAAATTGGAAAACCTGAAATAGATCAATTTATCCTATCCTGTACAACCAAAAGCCAAAAACACAATGCACACTGATACACGCTGAGTAGTCAAACAATGTTTTCACAAACCAAAGTTTAGTAAAACAAAAATATGGCCAGATGGCAATGTGGTCAGAGCGGCCGACTTGCAATCGACAGGTAGCGGAGTTCAAATCACCGACAGCTGGCAAAGCGACCCATCATCCCCTCCAGGGTCGATAAAAAGAAGGTACCGCTTTGCGAGAAGTCAAAAGGGATTAAGATAAATTGGCACCGTCCATAGAAATTAGGAATTTCCATCAGTGGAGGTTACCGCCACCCCAATGTTCATTTGAGAAGCGGGACACTTTGATGTTCACCCTACTCCCCATGCATGGAAGATGTGTTATTCCAACAGCCTCTCACCTGGATTGTATAAAATCCCTTCACTGATCTATATGAAAGGCGGCCAAAACACATAAAGCTATGAGAAAATTTATCTAAACCTAACGTCAGTCGTATGTTCAAGCACCACCTTTAAGCGGCAAATCCAATAGACGGTATTAGATCAACAGTATTAGATTGTGCTGGTGTTAGGGGTTGACTTTATTCAGTAAAACAAATCAAATGAAGAATGCAGTTTGTAGCAAAGGATTTTCATCGCAACTTGGCCAGTCGTGAAAATTCTACATTACCATGGTGGGTGCAAGTTTATCCAGTAGACCACTTTCCGGCTTCTGATTGGTTTTTAACTCGGTTCTGGCAATATCCAATGGGATTGCACGTGCTGCGTCTGCTGCGTGTCCAGTGGCAGAGCTGCGAGTGTGCAGGCAGTGCAATTAGACGGGGACTCTCAAGGAGGAAACAGAAGCGGGCACTAGCAGAGCCAGTGGGGGGGGTGGGGTGGCACGTGCCCCCCCAATGATCTGATCTAAATCCCTCATTTCGATCAGATCATTGGGGTTTATTAGTAATAAATCGGCATTTTGCGACCCCCACTGCCACTGCGTAGCATATTACTATGTGCCAGGGATTATATGAGATAATAGGACAATAGTCTGAGTCCATAATTGACAATAAGTAACGGCAAAGCAGTTATAAGCAGATCAGAATTGTGCGCAGTTGCGTATACAGTCCACGACTTCCCTGAAGACATTCACCTTCAGCGAGCGCGATGCCGATCACACAACGCGGTTCGAATTCGACCCTCAATCGATGGCTGCCCCATCACCGCACACGTGTCGAATAAAAAACAAGGGACAAGTCCTTACTTACTAACAATTCCTCTATCATTTCTCATTGCTGGAGGGGTGTTGCCCCCCCTACCTGACAATCCTGGCTCCGCCATTGGAAGGGGGGTTATTACATTTCTTGTCCCAAGGCCCATGCCATCCACGACACAACACTTTTTACGTCCCCGTGAAGTGCACCTTGGATATATTGGGTACACATCTCTCGCGGCGGCTGCTGCATAAATGCGCACCCAACAAATTCCAGCATAACAAAGAGAGAAACAAATATGAACCTCTGACATTGCTGACTTGTCAACCCTGTCCGCGATTGTCATCTGGAAGGGTGACGCATATGCATGCTTGTGTGCTTTGCATCAAGGCGGCGGGTATATTTCAACGCCCATGTTGACGCAGGTGGCCCGTTCTGCCGAAGAAACCGGGGGTTTATTTGTACAAAACCTTTCACTGGCGGGATAGCCAGATCTAGGCCAAATACCCGAACTTCCCCTCTAATGCATGATGTTTCTCCAGTCACTTGAGTTCCCTCCCCCCACCGAGCATGGGAAAATTAATCCACCAAGCAAGCCAAGTCTCAGGTATGACCCTCCTCAGTTAAACTCATTATATTTTTACATTTCTATTGTCATTGCTGAATTTATTTTCACGTCATTTTCAACCCCATTTCATTCCAATTGTGCAATCGGAAATCATGCCATAAAACAAAGTGGCTATTTGAAACTCCCGCAGAGCAGTGAATCACTCATGTAAACTGATGGCCCGCAGGAAGACACATCACATAACTAGTTCTGAAATCCATTTCAATGAACTCTCATCCGCACCGGGGGTGCTGCACTTTCCCACAAGCCTCTGCTTTTGAGTTGTTTTTGGCATTAAATTAAAACAAATTTTTAATTCTCACAGCCATAATGTTTGCCAAATTAAATGAACCACCGTATTTTACATTATTTTTATTTTCAGTCAATGGTGATGAAATCGAGGTGATTATCAACTCGTTAAATAAATTAAAACCCGGTTTTGTCAGGGGTAGCCAGAGTCGGGATACGAAAACGAGGCTTCTCTCATGTGCCGACACGACAGAGCCACGTGGGAGAATATCTACTCGGCAGTTTCAATAGCGGGCTCGGAACTCCAATAAGCAGCGGCTCTCCCGCTCATGATTGAGTCCGCTATCACCACATGCTCTTCATCTTGCTGCCTTTTCTCCCCGCTGTGCAACGACGAAACACGCTTTAGGCGATGACAATACGACACGCGCTGCGTGCTTCTTTGCAGTTTCTTTTCCCCAGTGCATGAATCCCGAGCACGGTACTGACATTTGCACATAGTGACGTTTCCCCGACCTAAAAGTCGCCCTTCCCTACCAGCTGGGAAACACACGATACGCTACTGCATCGAGTGAATAATTTGAATAATCATCGTGAAGTGAACTCAAAGGACTATACATGGCATCCCTTATTGGTGTATCTTATCACAAACTCTAAATTGTGAAGAGTGTTACCTATCTGCTGATGAAGCCAAGTTGCAAAATCAAAGTTATATTATCCATAACAGGTTTTTGGTTTAGATCATGTAAATATAAGTGTCATTAAACCTACCACCACCCAACACAGGCAATTAATAATATTTGTCCCGTAAACACAAAACATACCAATTTGTAACTGGTACAGCACACCGGTGTGTGTTGGAGAGTAAAACCACAACATTTAGAATTCGAGTACTGTGATGTTTTCGACGGCGATTACAACCAACATCGTCAGGCGACAACCAGAATTGTGGTGAAATCCTCCCGTTTCAGTCTTAAAGTTACATGATGGTGTTATACGTGTACAGGCATCGGTATCCAGCCGGGTGGCACTGTGGTTCGGGTGCTTGACTTGAGTTCGCTAGGTTTACAAAGTTAAAAACGCAGCCGAGGGGGGGGGGGGGCTAACTCAGAAGGCCTGTAAAGATGCATCGATTTAATTATGACGTTTGCATGGAAATGTTGGGCTACAGGCGAAATGATATTGGGAATATGTACAAATGAGAACTAAGGAAATAATGGGAAAGAAAATTAGAACAAAAAATAATTGATTGTTGGATCGAACCGTGATCACAAACCGTGAAAATCAATTGCATTTCACTGGTCGATTAAATGAGTACCACTTTTGTGATCATCACAATAATACACCATAGGGATGTGAAATGTTCACCAGCGGCACAGGGCCTACCTAAATATATAACCATTGACCCACGGTGATTTAAACATGGAGACACTGACTTTTGATTCATTACCAAGGTACGACCACAAATGCACAAACACACTCGGTCTGATCACCAGTGGCTGGACACCCAGGCTGGAATTAGGGATGTCAACATTTACGGCTCGGTGATCCGACACTGAAATTCCACATAACAAAAATTTAGAATTCGCACTGTTGTGGTGAATATAGATGGCAAAATAGAAAAGCAGACCATGTAAAAAAACCAAACAGTAGGTTTTATACAACCCATCGGTCGAATAGCCTTCTGGGAGTGAAAATTTTCAGCACCAATAATTCAGCACGTACAAACAGGAGACCAGTTTCGACATAATGCATTCTCATCGGCAGTCAGCCTTGCTTGATTCAATGCCTGTGAACTGGCAAATGTTCTATGCAAGGATCCTCTCAATGGAATCACGATCCGTTTCAATAACCTCAAAAAGGAAAACATGGCATGTGTACAGATTGGTGTCTTGCAAGGGGTCTGTTTGGCCACAGAAAACTGGCACCCTGCTGATGATATTCAAAAGGTCACGGATGTGAATCCAGCAGCAGAATTAAAATCACGAGCCAGGTGTTTTTAAAATTCACATCACAATTAACGCACCATAACATCAGTGTTACATCCACAAAGTTTGAGGAACCTGATGATTGGAGGCAAACGGCTGTAATAATGCAGAGTTACTTGTAGGGGGGGGAGGGGTGGGATTCAACTAAGAACTATGAACTATTTTTTATTTTACCAGTTAAGGCCCACTGACCTATATAGCTCTTTTTCAGAAGCGACCTGGTCACACAGGATAGCACAATTAAGTGGCTTATCATGTGGAAATTTAGAACAACCAAATACACTAAACACATGTTGATTTTTAATGTGGAGGGAAAAACCAGAGGACTCAGACAAAAATCCACACGACCACGGGGAGAGAGACACCACAAACTCTAAATATACAGCAGGCATCAGGGTCGGGCTCGAACCCACGACCTCCTGTATATCAGGCGATGTAGTTAACATCTCGCCACCGTGGATTGGTAGAACACCCAGAGATTGATGACTGTGTGGGTGACAGGACTACGATGTGTCCGCTAGATGGTAGTACAGGAAGAAGGTTGTTGATTCATCCAAGATCTTTTTCCATGCTATCCCTTCATATACTGTACAGGTGTATCCCTCTGGGCACGCTGATACCATAGAAGGAGGAAAAACCAAAAAAGACAAACTGTTCAAGCATCCCTTCACACGACGCTCTTGAAATCAGCATTAGACTCGGAGAGACTTTCCTGAGCAGATTTAAAACTTATTTCATGAGAACTGGTTTTTGTCTTTAGTTTGTTGTCCTTCCCTCGCACCTCCGTTCAGCACGGTTGGCTACGTACGATGTGAAAGAAGTTCAACATGCATTCATCTACTGTCGTTTTGTGTGTGTGTGTGTGTTTATTATTACTAAAGAAATTGTTGCTGCTTAAGTAATCATAACCAGGCCATGCAAACAGAAAGAAAGCAAAGGGGAAATGTCTGCAAATACCTTCCCTTTTCTAATCTCGTTATGTTTAACAAATGCAGAACCACATGCATACTTGCTTTCCTTTTATATTTACATTACGCTTTCCTCCTGCATATGACTTTCTCGATAGCAACTCATAAGTCCATGTTCCGGCCTGGCAGCCCAGGGCAGCCTCGAGAGAGGCTGAATGGATGTCATCAAAGCCTCTGCCGAATTTCCAAGGCCCGCAATGGTTTATAACGTGGTCCACATGGTCTGGTCAGGATGCATCATATAATGAGATGTTCACACGTGTTTTTGTCTATATGCATCTGCATTAACCGCTTGAAATGTTTCCGTGACACACATCGTGTGGCTACGAGTCAGTCAGGAGGCGCAGTTGCCAACAGTGTCCATCTCAGAATGGAAATGTTGAATATTCAAATACAACTGTGGGTCAAGTCAGCACATCATCCTCGAGGGTTAACACGTTCCTTCGGAGTGGGCAGGTAGGAACTTGGTTGGACAGCGCGGTGTTCAGGTGGGGGGGGAGGGGCAGTTGGATGAGTGGGCGTGTTTACCCTTCCCCCCCACCCTCCCCGACATCGTCAACCAATCGCGGCGTAGCTCGGTGTTCGGTGGGGAGGTGCATGGGTGGGCGGAATTCCGGATATGCACGACAGACAGACAAATAATCCCTGGTGGGCAGTGTGGAACCTGTTGTTCCTACCTGTAATAAAATAAATACCACCTTGTGGAAAGTGAGTAGTTAGTTGGTTATATGGTTAACATAAGCCCCCGCATTGGAAATGTCGAAAATATGGAATTGAGGATTATTTTAAAAAATATTAGCAACAACCCCAAGAAAGAAATTGTACTTTAAAAGGAGAGATTAGATGGAAAAATATAAAATACATCCAGATTTTGCTCCATAGATGTTCCCTGTTTAATCTTCTAAGTTTAACTTGCCCAATTTAGCCCTTGTAATCTGTGTTTTGTTTTAACATTACCCGAGGCTAAACGCGCTCTGTGCCCGCTCCTTGTGGGTACAGAGATGAAGCGAGGCACTATGGGAAAAGAGAGGCGGGAGAGGAAATGGAGGTGGGGGGAGGGGGTGTACTGCAAACGTCTCAATGGTTCTGAAATGCTCTTTGTGTTTAGTTTGCAGTCCTTCCGCCGCACCTCCGATTTCCACGGTTGGCTACGTACGGTGCGAAGGAAGTTCAACATACACACAAATAAATAAATAAATGCTCACGTACGAAAAGACGAAGAGGCTGTGGACACTGACAAGGATTTACAAGAACTTGGAAGTCTGGTTTTTGGGCAGCCCTGGCTCAGTCCGCTGACCTCCCGGCCACCCCGATCGCCTCCCTTTCACTCGACTTTTGATCAATTATCCTTTAAAGACACCAAGGTCTGCGCCTCTGCGTGTGTCTTTACACTCACAAGTCTGAAATGTTATCAAGTGCGCTGGTGTGCCACCTTCCCTTTTCAAAGGCAGAGAGCTAAAGCTGGGCTGCACATTTAGCTGTAAAGGTGACCTTTGTGGTCACATTTCTGGCTTGCGGTATGGGCTCACTGGGGAACAGGATTTCACTACGGTTTGGTTTTTATAGTCAAAGTCTCCCCGCTCAAACGAGAGTTTCAGACGGCGATCATTGCCATTAGCGGCCCTGAACCAGCTATGAAAATTCAAAATTACGTGTCAATAGAATCGAGCGTACGGCAATTGGTGACTTAATACATATGTATATTATACGCAAATTAAACATTTAAGGTAGTTGAACAGATTGGAATTCTACACTGGCACTGCAATAAATCACACAGATGTATCGGATTCAATCACTACAGCTGCACAATGTATCAATTCATTGATTTCAATTAATGCCTTACACATGAAACAGGAATCGAATTGTACATGTCTCAATCAACACTATCACATTTGTATTTACACTGTCTAAATGTGACCACATTTTCACATGCTGTAAATAAATAAACGGTGGCCATATATATTTTGTACAGAGAGGCAATCTGTCATAGGTACAGGAAAAGTGGAAGGTCTTAAGCCTGCTCTTGAACCCGGGCCGGGAGTCAACAGCACATATGACTGGGCAAGGCAGTTCCAGACAACAGAGTCAGTAGGGAACCGTTTCACGACAAGATTTTCAAATCACATACGACGCATACAAACTGGTTATATTAAACTCTGCAGCCCCTGACAACGGTATAAAAATAATAATAAAAATGTATCGAATCTAAACATCACATCGTCGAATCACGGATCGCTACACTGCTAAACATGTCCAAAGTTGGCACCCTTGTACTACTCAGCGTCCACAAGCTTGGGTTTTTCACCACTGGGATTCACGTATCCCACCCACCCCCCACCCCAAATTGCTTCTGTTATATGAGAGCAGTATACAGATACCCAGCCACCGTTTGCTCAGAACGCACAGCTCCGCCACAACGACGAATCCCAGCAGGTCGAGACAGCGGTTCCTGTTAGCCGCTTCGAGCATGGCAGACTACACAGGGGCGCAGGCGTGGGCACGCTCGTGCCGTGTAGGCTTGTTTCGCTGCACGTTTGCGTTAAGGCGCGATGCCGTTAATACACGGCGGTGGCACGAGACGCTGCTTCACGTCAGAAGTGGCCGTGGCAATCTCTCGGGAGAAATCGGCTGAGCCAAGCACCTTCAGTCCTGAGCCAGCGCCCCGGAGATGCTGGGCTCATGCCTTCGGACTTGCCACTGGAGGAAACCAAATTTCTGTGTCGTTCCAAAGTCAAAATGTTTCCCGGCTCAAACGAGCAGTGGGTTGAAACCCACCTTCTTTGGCGGACGTAGGCCGGTGCTGGAAATTTCACATTCCCATGGTTGACTTCCAATAAAATTTATTAATTTGCCTCCCTCTGTCAATCCACTGCTGGATGAAGGCCTCCTCATGTCATGCGAGTCATCGGGGTGGGATTGACCATTCGTCACAACACCGGTCACTCGGAGGGGTTAGGAGCGGTTCAGATATCTCTCGGCACTGCAGTTGGCCGTGGCCAGGAATTTAACCCCAAGGTTGCCAGTGCGCTAATCACCCTGCCACCGCTCTACCACACTTCATATTAAGTGGGTACTTAATTTTTCAAATGACTAAATCACCACAAATGCACCTGATCTCCTAGCTAATCAAGGTTGAGTATGATTAGTAATTTGATAGGTGACCACTAGAACCTGCCTGGTGTTGAAGGCATGGGGCTACAAGGTGGTGGGTGAGGAGCGTTAACTCCCCCATGTATCGGTTTCTCTGGGCATTTTGCTTTCCTTCCACACACCAAACTATTGAATTACAGTGAAACCTTGGATTGCGAGTAACTTGGTCTGCGAGTGTATTGCAAGATGAGCAAATTTTTTAAATAAATAATAATTTTATAAACGAGCGATGTCTTGCAATACGAGCAGTACGTACAGTATACGCTGTCTGCCGAGCGTCACGTGATCACAACTGAGCCAACGGTTCTTCTCTCTCTCGCTGCGGAATTGTGGGTAATCATCTCCGATGTTCGGTCTCAGTCGGCGTGCCTCACTCGTATAGTCAACATCCGTGCGAGCGTATACTGTTTACTATAGTGTTGTGATCACGTGTGTGTGCGTAAAGCATTTTTTTATTTTGTGTCCAAGTGTAGTGACTGTTCTTTAGTAACTGTACTGCAAGTGAAAGTCCTCCTACACAATAACCCTCTCCTCTCTCTCGTCTACCTCACACCAGCCACGATTAAATTTAATTAATACATTTGATTACTTTATATTAAATTTAAATAAAAATATAAAAAGGTACAGTATTTTGTATTAATAATTTTTATATTAATATTTTTGGGTTTGGGAACGAATCATCTGAGTTTCCATTATTTCTTATGGGGAAATTCGCTTTGATATACGAGTGCTTTGGATTACGAGCACGTTTCCTGAACGAATTATGCTCGCAATCCAAGGTTTCACTGTATACGGTTTTCGTCATAACTCTCCTTAAAAATAGTGGCTTTCCGGAGTAAATAATTGACGTGATTTTTTGTTTATATAATTGTAAAGACTGGTGTAATAGTAGGCAGTGTCAATTCGAGTGGCACAGTGCTCACCTCCTAAATGAAATAATCTTGAGTTTAAATCCAAGCCATCGGTCAGACCGAGCCAACCATCAATCTTCCAGTCAATAAAATTAACACCGCGCTTTGCAGAATCAATAGCAGTCGTCCCAAGGACACAAGAATCCTTGCCACAGAAATGTGGAATGTCCCCGCTTGCACAAGACCGCCGAGGTAGAAGACCACCACGCAACCCTCGTGTGAGTGTTGAGCCACTGGTTTTTTTAGTTGCAAAGAAAGAAAATGCCGATGACATGTCACGGTTAAAGTCGCAACCCCCCAAAACCCCTTCATGTTGCCACGCAGACTGACTCCCTTTGGCAAAAACTTTGCACACCGACACACACAAACACACACAAGCACAAAGATCACTCGTACAGCCATACAGACTGTTGGGGGCCATTGCAGTTAGAAAGCACCTATTATGGACACGCACTCGCATACATAAGTGGAAATCGGACAAGTAGCTGAGGACGGGTGGATGGACAGGTGAGACACTGGAATGGACAACTCAATTGCATATCTAAGGGTACAGGTACAAAGCAAATAATACATTTTGCTTCAAGTCACATTTCATTGCCGAAGTAATCATTTTTGGCGACGTAAAATTGCGCAGAAAACGTGCGAACTTGGCAAGGGAAATACATTACAATGATTTTGAATTTGTTATCTTAGCAAACAAATTAGTTAAAAAAGTCAATTGGTACAAAACACGAATACCCCAAACAGATAGCCAGAAATGTCATCCGAACAGTCACATTACCGTTGAACCACATGGATGGAAGAGCTATATACACGGATAGTCTTACACTTCTTGATCACATGATGTGACCTGTGGACACACTCACGTGCACAGCCACAGCCATGAAGGAAGCTAATTTAGGCGACTGAAAGAAGTCATGCTGGTCTCCTCCATGACAAAGAGGCTCTGCTGACTGAAGGAGCTTCTGAAACGAAAGGGCACTGCCTCTGTTGTGCGTCTGACAGCAGAATACACACGAGATAGTGTTCGCCGAACCAAAAATTAATTTCATTCAGGCCGCTCGTAATGAGAATGCAAAGCCCGCGCAAGCAGCAGTATTGATTAAGTTATATCCAGGAATGATAGACCAATGTGCTCGCGTTTTCGCTTTCAAGGCAAGATCAGTGACTCCGTGTCATCCAATCAGAAGCGAGAATGTTATCGCGTTAATCTTACCGTTCACTGCGGTAAATGAAGTGCAAGCCTAGTCACGCAGAGTTTTAATTCAGTCCAAAATGGACTATGTCAGCCCAAATGGATTAGAGCAGGCTCAAATGGACCAGGCACATACCCCAGTAATAACTAGTCATGTATTGATTCACCTCCTGCAGCGATTCAATGAAGTGTTGCAATTCGGGGTCACGATTCGATTCAGGAATCAATTGGGGTTTATTTTTTTACCATTGAAAAGCAAGTGGAATCCCTAACGGCTGCAGGGGCCACATGAACCAGCCACATACCATATATAGGAAATCATTGATTCCGACGCGCATGATTAGAACATGCATAATTAACGAGAGACTCGATTGTAATTGACAGATTGAAGAATCTTGCCATTCCTAGTAACGAAGTTGTCGGTGTTTCCCCAAGAGGGCTCTCGGATTCAAAAGGGTTCTGCCACAATCATAAGGAGTGAGCGGCACAACACACGAGTTCCAATCCTGGTTGGAGGGTTAACTCTGGGTGTCGATAAAACAATAACTAGTTTAACACTTAACAAGCTTTCGCGGCCCATGTTATCAAATAAGAGGTTTTCTTGGGTTTAGATCGCGTAAATATAAATGTGCCGTTAAACCCGACACAGTGAATTAGTAAGGTTTGTCATGTAAACAAAACATGCCAATTCGCGAGTTGTAATTACTGGCGAAACGTCATACTCGAATTGTAAATGTTGTGGGTTTACTCTCCAACACACCGGTGTGCTGTACTGTTATGAATTGGCACGTTCTGTTTACGTGACAAACCTTACTAATTGGCTGTGTCGGGTGGTGGCAGGTTTAACGACACATTTATATTTACGCGATCTAAACCCCCAAAAAAACAATAACCATTTTGTAGGAAGGTCAACAGCACTGGTACTATGTAGAGACTCGCCACCACCAAAAGGAATGGGGAATTTCCAGCACTGACTTAGGTCAGGGCTGTAAACGTAAGATTAGCACTGCCTCAATGTTTACTTGAGCAGAGAAAACAACCTGGACTTTGAATCTTTTTCACACCAAATTTTTTTTACGTTACATACAAACAGTAAAATTTTCATTCTCGGAAAAATATAATTCCTCCAGGGTCTGAGGTCGATCAACCAGTGTCACTGTTATATAACCATCTAACAGTCGTTCCACACACGGCATGTCGACATTTGCTCATTTCTGTACGAGCAAAAATTTGCCCACTGATTAAGACATACGGACGGTCGCACAGGCTGGCACCGCTATTTTAAACGCACACGTATTCGCAATTTCTTTTAATTAGACTCTGCAAACAAAGACAGTTCAAATTGCAACCCGATTCATTTAGGTTTGGCGCTCTTGAATTTAATTTTGTGCCGATAAATGTGCGTGCATCCTCTCAGCGTGTCCCAATTAAATCCGACTAATTTGTATCAGCCGTTTTGCCCGTATATGAGACTCATGAATAAAATGCCGCATCTCATTTTTACATAACCTAATTAATGCAGCATGCTAAATCAAACTATGCACACATTTTAAATGCCTTGCATCGAATATGGAATAAAAAAAACATTTAAAAACTGTACGCACGGGTCACTTTCAAAGTGATTTTTTGGTACGTCCTTAATTTAACAAAATATGTTTCTTTTTGTGATACTTCATTGGCAGTGGTGAAATAAGCACAAAGAATAAATATACCATTCACAAATAACACTGCCGGGAAATATACACTATAATAGATTGATGTTTTGGGCACTGGTCTTTCTTCAAAGCAGAGAGGATCGGTTGAGACAAGATTGAGATTCATAGTCTCCTTTGCGCTGAGGGGGCTTGAGTCACTATGATGATAAATGCCTAAGAGGCTCGCAATATTTTATCCGAAAGATAACCTCACAATTTGATCTCACGAGCGGATGGCTTGTTGTATCAGAAAGAAGGTTTCACCAAACGTCTGCCTCGTATGACCTGGTGGACAAAATTACATCTGCGACCAATCACGGGCATCACAGCCTTTCAGGGGAGTTTTAATGTATGTAGAACTTCTTTCGCACCGTACGTAGCCAACCATGCTAATCAGAGGTGTGTGGGGGGGGAAGGACAACAAACTAATCACACAAAAAGAGTCCTAATCAGAGGCCAGGTGGCTTGGCAATATAGTGAGAGAATCGTAAGAGGAAGGTTGTGTAAGTTCATATCCTGGATGGGGGTTGACTCATCATGCCATCATCCTTTGGGGATAAAGACAATAAAAAACACTCGATGTGGAAGTCAACAGTGGATGTCCTAAGAATATGCATGCATCCACCATAGGAAAGTGGAATATCCACCACCGGTTCAGAGCCGTAAACAGGAGATAAGCACTGCCCTCAAAGCTCATTTGAGCAGGAAATCAATTTGACTTGACGTTTTGAATCGCAGTATCTGCGTGCTCACATGAGCAATGGGGTGGAGCTCATTTCCATCGGCGGCTCTGAGCCAGTGCTGGAAATGACACATTTGCAGCCATTTCAGAGGCATTCCACCACTGCCTTGCCACAACGGAGCACGACCCCGGAGGAACGATGGGCTGAGTCGGCATCCCAATCAGGATTTGAACTCGCAAACACACAATCCGGGGCTGAAAACTCTTGCCACAACATCACCTAGCCAAGTAAAAGTGTGTGGCATGCGCACTTTCCAGTGAACAAGGTAGCACTGATAGAAGGCAGTGTAGGTCTGTGGGAAGGCAGTGTAGGTCTGTGGAAATGCAAATAGCCCACTGTCATCTCCAGGCACTCTTGTTTCCTCCAACAAGCAAACAGCCCCATAAGGGAATTTAGTCTTTGTACAATTCCCCACGTCATTTCCGACAGTGCCATCGATGTCTTGTCACGAGATGGAGCATTCATTGGGGTCTCTCACGCAGCAGTGCGACGCTTTGTGTTCGTGAAGAGCCCGCAGAAGCGGATACATATCGCTGCGTTACCCGAGTTCTCTCCATGTGACCTCTGGCCCACATAACAGGGTGGAGAGGGCAATGATGTTCGCTGTCTCGAACCGATTTTCTTTTACTGCTCGCAGCTGGAATGCAGTCAAAATTAAGTGCAGAAACAAACACTGAGAGTGATTTTTTGGCGCAGTCATTGGCGACTGGGCTGAAACCATCAACTCGCTACACTTGAGAATCCAGTTAAACTACAGGCGGCCAAACATCTCAAGTAGGACCCTCCTGAAAATACGTTTTGGCTGCTCACAGTGAGGCTTTCTCTATAGATGGGGGGGAAAAAACATTCTGATTTGTATTGATATAAATTTCCGATGGGTTAAAAATATGCAATCAACGGACCATCTGGAGTTTCGTTATTCCCCACGGCAGGTCAACACTGAAAGGCAAATCTCGCTGCTAGAGGAAAGACTACACGTCTGCAGTCTACAGGGAGGCACAACGGTATCATTACATCGGGACACGCAGCAGCCCCCATCACCCCCACACACAACGCTCACTCATTGTGAGAACACGGGGCGCCCCTGTTATCCGAGCTGAGAACATCTCACTGAACAATGAGAGGCCAGCTTCCTTAACCAAATCATACTTGGCAGAGAATTTAATTATCAGTGCACGATGAACTTACACAGTATATGCCGCGTAGTTATGTTGGTGTAACACTATTCGGTCAGCGACTTTACATGTTAAGTCGGTGACTTTTAATGAGTTTCTTTGGCTTTTGATTCTTCTTATCGGCGTCATATCACGTGACAATCGAATGTCAACCAAGAACTCTTGCAGCAGGCAGTTTACCGCCTTGTGTAAACAAATGGTAACAGAAGATGAAGTCATATAACTACTTTTAAAGTCACTTAATAGGCCTCTTTATATACAACTAGGGAGACATTAAACGCCCTTGCAAGGAGCGTTTATGGCATGTCAATCAAACTAAATAGCTTTAATTCTCAGAAACGGAATAAAGTGACAAACTAAACTTCATGTGAAGGCTTTTTTGTGCAGTCATTGGTGAACTGGGATAACAACGTGAACTCTTTTCCTAAGACAAAAGTCCCATTATTACACAGGGGTCGGCTGCTGCAATTTCTATTCTCCATTGTACCTCTCGATTCTATGCATCTTCTCCGGTCACATTCGCTCTCCTCATATCTCATTCCAACCGCATCCTTCCATCTCGCCCATGGGTCTCCTCCCTCTACTCCTTCAGCCCTGACAAGAACATCAACTCTACACTTGAAAGCCAAGTTTAAATCAGGGGTGGCTGAATCCCAGATTTGAACCCAGGATCCTCGATGACGCCGGCACGGTGCTCTGTAATGATGTGGTACGGGCAGTCACAGGACCCCGTGGTAGCGTATTCGCCGCTTCTCGCAGTGGTTCGCAGCTTAATTCCAACAATCCGTCCTGATTAACACTGCCGGTGCATCAACCGTAAACAAAATACGCGCCGTCCGTTTCACATATGGACGTTAAAGATCCTTTGACGTCATTCGCAAGAGTAGGCCATTGCGCGGCGGAGTCGGGGAACACATTTCCTAGAATTACAAAAATTACCCCGCAAATTATTCAATCAAAATCTACATAGCAACAAGCTAAATACAAATAATATCATAATAAGTCATTTCCCTTGAGCCAACCGGGCACTTCAATGTTTCTTCGCTGCGAGCCTGTTTTGTTGATGCAATTTTCGTCACTCGAACGAGGATCTGCAGTTGGTGGTCGTGAGCCACGATTGAACAGTCCCCGTTCTTCAGCCGGGAAGCAGTAGCTCCGCAGGATGACGCCTTGTTCACTTCCCACACACTCCTCCTCAATATTCTAAATGCGAATCAGGCATTTTGCTTCAATGCAACCAAGCACGTTACGTTAATTTTTTTGCACTGTTCCAAACATTATAAACATAGTAACAATGCTCAAAAGTTATTTATGTTGATAAATTAAAGTGAATTAATGACAAACACAATCACCATTTGTTATTCTTTCATTTCCTTTTGGGAATTTAAAAAAGTTCTACTTTAATTTTACACCAATTCACCCATATAACCTTTGCTGATGCAGCAACAATTCTCTTGATTACATTTTAATTAAAACGTGCGTTTTTTGTAAAACGTGCTGACACGTGATTTCCGTAAATTTTTTAAACCTCATTTTCAAGTGCCACTTCCAATTAATTCATTAAGCGGAAAAGAAAAAATATTCAGCCGACTTGCAACGTCAAAACATTAAGAGAACGGCAATAATTTTTTCTAGCAATAAATTGCGAGCTAAGTGAAATAAAGAAAGTTTGTGCACTTTTGGTGATGAACGGTGCAGCCATCAAGACTTTCATTCGATACTTATAATTAGTATTACTGCCTACACAGTGAAAAAAACTCAAGTGAGTCCATTGTCAAGCAAGCAAGAATATGACACTCAAAACCATCGTCAGCCCTGAGTAAGCGGTGGAAATGTCACGTTCCCACGACAGAGGCCAGTTCATTCCCATGACATTATCTATTTCCCCACAAATTGATACCTAAAAGAAAATCACCTTCAATACGCCAGATGTCAGAAGCTAAGCAGGGTGGAGCACGTTTATTATATGGATAGTGCACTGTCTGGGAATACCAGACATTGTGGGGCTTCCCAAAAGAAAGCAGTACAAGAATTAATTAATCCATCCATGTGAAAGTTTGAGTGTTGACCCCCTGATATGTGCGGGTGTTCTCAAAGAACTCTCGTTTGCTGATGAAAGTGGCCAAACATTTCAATGCGGGATCTACCTGCAAAAAGCTTTAAGAATCAATTAGGATTTTCCTGGGTAATAATAAAGAGAACATTTATCGAAACTGGAGGAATGATGGGATGACAACGGTATTTTTACTCTCAACCTTCCGAATTTGAGTTGATCTCTCTACTCAGCACCAACTGTCCAGAAACTATATATATACACGTGATTAAAATCTGCAAAACCTGAAATGGAAGTCATTCCCTTTTCACGACTGTCAGGGCAGACGCTGAAAGGACAACAATTCGTTTCATGTTCCCTGAATAGACTGTCACTTCTTAGACGTTGTGGCTTCAAAGACTCGACGTACGTGTTCTGGACTTTAAAAGTAGGATCACATTCAATGCAAACGCATTGTGTGTTGTTTTGTTCGTTATATGACCAAGAGATGCCCTGGAAGGCAAAATAATATGGAACGGTTTTCCTGGTATAGTTCCTAAAAACACACAGGCAGGCAGACAAAGAAGTGGAATACAAACAGGCAAAGAGACTGGGAATTAGACGGGCAGACGGACATGCTGACAGGTAGAAATATTAACAAAGGCACATTAGACTTAAGGAATGCATAAGATTAACAAAAGACGACAACTAAGTCGATAATGCTAGAGTAAATACACACCCTAAGCATTTCACGCAATGCATGAAATAACTGATTATTGACAATATTGGGAGATGTGGTAAGACAGTTGTTAGGGCACAGTATTACGAAGTCAGTGCCCTGGGTTTGATTCACAGCTACGGCTTCAATCAGTGGCGAGATGATCGTCAACTAGCACCCTACCCTTCACCAACCGACACTGACCAGTGCGGTTAAATACGGTCAAACAATCCCCACGAACAACATGGTGTGCGCGGAGGCATTCATCCAGAAGTCGACCGACGAAGAGGTTTACATTCGTAATATAATGACAATGATATTCACACCTTACAATTGTATAAATTTGGTCAAATTAAACGATTCAATTCAAACAGAATTCTTAATTGCAAGAGCATATTTCCATTGATTTATTGATTACAACAAAGCGGATATAAAATAACTCCCCTAGGTCTTGAAAAGGCCGAACTTGCACTACCCCTACCAGAGTGCTTGTTAAGAGAAATGCTTGCGCAGCATCCTCACGTGTTCACAGAGCGCGTTGGTGGCTCGTTTTAACCTCGCACCGCCAACGCACTGCGTATCCACGTACGTGAAAAACAGTTCAAGATCGAGGAGGTCCGCTGGCAGTGGTGTGCCATCCGACAACAAAATCTACAAACTACTTTCATCGCCAGCCTCGAGACACGATACAGAAATTAGCTGCGGACTAATGTTTCACGCAATGGCCCTTTATTCAGAGCAGAGGTAGAAAGGTTTATAGATGGGAGACGAATACTTTAGAATGTCCAGAATTGGAAGCAGCTATATGACATAGGAAAAGTGCTTCCAATAAGCAATTGCATTATTTCAGCTATCTTTAAAATTCACCAGAATCTTTCAAGGCATCGCATTACAAAGTGTGGTCTCAAAACCATGAGTTTTTATTCATCTGCCTATCCCCTTACTCTCTCTCTTCTCTAAAGGGCCATTGCCCAAAATGGCAGCCAACTATATCTTCCATTTACATTTTTGCGACCGCATTGACCGAGTTCCTCCCCAGTCGGAGCGCTCGCCCCTCAACCAGCGTTCATGGCAAAGATGGCTCAATTCTCACTGCCACCCCACCTTGTTATTTATCAAGGGGTCGGTGGTAAAAATCTCCGAAGCATAACTGCTTCGGAGAACAGGCCATTGCGTGCCAGTGTCATCGCCAAGGTTTTAACATTTACTCAGATTCTAGACAGTGCCCCCTTGCTCTAATGACGGTTTGGCAGTGCTCTTCAACGTAAAAAGTCCTAAACTTTTAGTGGGCATTCCACATTCCTATGGTGCGCAACTGCATATTCACAGGAAAGCCACTGCCGACTTTCCACCAAGAGAGTGCAGGCTCACCACATGGTACTTACTTTACCAACCCCGGAGGGATGATGATAATGATCATGATGGTTTTGGGTCAACGCTGGCTGGGAATTGAACTCATGACCTCCCAATATTGGGAGATCCCTGCTGTTCTACAAAACGAACTGGCCCATAACCACACAAAGTGGCTCAATAATAAACACTCAGATCCCCAAGCGAGAGGATGGCCATCCCTTTAAACTTAATTAATATCTATCCATGTGGGACAATTCAGATTGCACGAATGTGACGATGTGTCAGCAACACGGTGATATAGAATACCGCCGTCTGTTTTAAAAGGCACTCTTCGGCCCTCGAGACACGCAGCGGGCAAAAAGCTCAACAGATGGTCAGGGTTGCGATTTAAACAACAACAAAATTAACCCGTAAAAACAAAGTTTTTCACTATAAATCCTTTATATGCATGTTCAATGGGCCACAACCCAGCCCACATTGGTCTTTGAAACGGGCGGCTAGAGTCCTCTCGTGCTCTGGCTTGAGATGGCTGCCACCTATAGGTCAGATGATTGCCTGCCACCATTAAGCAATTGGTAATTAAATATAAAAAAAAATTTACCTGAAAAGTGTAAAATTTTGGAAAAAAAATTTCACGAAAAGAAATTGTCACGCACAACGAGTCTGTGTGCAAAATGTCAGCTCGATTGGATCACGGGAAGTGGGTTAAAAAACGACCGAAAGATTTGCACGGTCGTAAGCGCGCAAGCAAGCAAGTGAACTTAATATAAAGGATTTAAAAAGAGTGTATGGGGCACCCGGCGCTTTTTATGAACAAACCCTCTTTCAATCCACACAGTTCAGAGCCGTTTGGCATGACCCCTTAGAGTGACAAGACGGCACCTACACATCCCCTGGCCTCGCATGCCCCAAGTCACCAAGATCTCGTAAGAGCAAAACACAACTATTTTTCGAAGGAGAAGCCACGATTTATTTTACCGCATCTCTACCGTATGCATCTCTACTGTATGCATCTCTACCGTATGCCCGTTTAAACACACACGACGGGAGCAGTTGGGTGCGCGTCAAAGTCAGCCTCCGTGCACCGCATGCACGACACGGCAGGCAATGCAGGGGTTACCCACTCTCTAACCCACATCCTTACGGCAGTTTGCTGCAGTAAGGCAGTAGTACTGATGCCGATTATATGGCAATGTCATACGGAGTCTCCATAATGTTTTGAGTTCTGCGTGGAATGTTCGGCCGAATCCTTTTAAATATGTTTTGTTTTTCCCTCACTTAAATTCCAATTGTGCCATTGTTGTAATGTTCCAGAGACAAAAGAATAGCTATTCTGGACTCTGCAGCAAGTAGTGCATCACCCAGTGCGGTAAAAGAACAGGATAAGATTGTCATAGAACTACTTCAGAAAGGCACCGCAATCAGCCCCCTATGTACACGAGGCACACTCCTCACATGCTCTGAAGAAAGTGTTTATTGTAAGTCAATCAAATTGAGTGAACTCTCAGAGCTGGATAAGTAAATTAAATGAAACACCAACTTTAATTTGAAGGTTTTGTTTGCTAATCCCCCCCCCCGCATACCATTGTTCAATAAAAGCAAATGGATCATCAAGCTCTGGACAAACCTTTTTTGCCACAATCACAAACTATGGGGGTTCCTCATTCATTGTAATCACCACCGAGCCCCCATTGTCAAGATACCGAATGAGCCACAAACGCCGAATGGAAAGTGCAAACTTGTACTTGTCAGTTTTGCTACACACGCAGTATATACGTGGCGATGATGAGCACTCCTTTGAAGTCTTTACATTATCCTGCAGTCCACCCGTCCCCGCCACCATGTTACTCACCTCCCTTCCATCTCACCATGTGAATAGTTTCACAAAACGATCAGAACGATTATTTATACTGCAGGAATCCGATGAGCTATAAAGCTCGTTTTCACATGTGTCCAGTAGGACATGAAATCCCTACCACACAAAGCACTTTGCCTGCCCTTTCTACATTTTTTTCACGCTCTACACTGCTAAACTCGGTAATTCAACTCCATTCTGCTTCACTCCCCATACGGTAAAACTCTGGAGCTCATCACAATTCTCCTGCACATCCTGTTCTGCTAAACTCTGGAGCTCCACACGATTACCTTTCACAATCCATTCTTGCTAAACTCTGGAACTCAACACTAACCTCTCCTTCACTCGACCTATTTCTAAAATATGGAACTCACCACCCTACTCTGTCAACCCGCCTGATTACAACTCAAAGCCTTCTAATTTGCCTGCAAATCATTTTCGTGTTTGGTTTTTGCAAATCACTTTTCTCTCCGCCTGATGATGACCGCTTGTGTTGCGATCGAAACGTCGTGGGTTTTTGCTTTTATTTTTTATTTGTTATTTTCTATTTACGTGACTTCACTGAAAGAACCAAGAATATCAATTACTGCAGTCACTAAAGTTTTCAGTCGAAAATTGGCTTAAATGAGTTGACTTTTTGTTAGCAGCATTCCATTAAAAATATTTAACTCCAAAGAGTCATAATAATCACCCAGTCAAGAACTTAAATTACACACCTTATCAATTCAAATTAATTAAACTCCCAGGTGAGAACCCATCAGGGTTCATTACCTCTATCGCATCGTGCACCTGTAAAGTGATACTTGAATTGGGGATGTTAAAACATATTTCGGCTTTGCTGCGTGCAATGTGAAAGTTCCCAATGCTGTCGATGACGGCAGCAAATAAACATTAGCTCTTCCAAATAATACCAGAGGGCCTTCAAATCATCTCAAAAGCAGACTGCAGCTGACATTAATTCCCCATAGAAATTAGTGAGCACAGGTAGCGGGAATCCAAGTCAGGCATGATGGCGCACACCTGTAATTCAGCACTATTGATGAGATTGTCGGTGGTTTAACCGTACAGATTTGTAAATCTCTCAAACCAGCTGGGCTATGGCATTTCCAAGAGATTACAGTACAGCAAGTTGCTTTGCCAACCAATCTGTACGGACCTACGTGCAGATTTACTCCTACGCACGCACACATCATCTCCATAAAAAAGGAAATGGCCAGACTTCCCCATGCAGGGCCCGACTGAAGAAGTCCGGCGATTCAATGAAGCTTTAGTGGATAAATAAATGCATTATCTTGTGAGAAAATAAATCACTCCATGCAAACCGACTCGGTCGTAAGCGCTACGACCACCCTGGCACTCGCATAGTCAATCAGATGTAGCCAATGATCCCAATATAACAAAAACTAACCAACAACTAGATTCAGGCCTCGGCACAGAGTCGTTGTCCTTCTGTTTGTCTTGGTGTGTGTCTTAGGTGTGTCTCTCTCTGCATGTGTGTCTGCCTATGTTGTTTCCGTGTCTGTGTTTTATCTTTGTGTGTGTCTCGCTCGGTGTGTCTTTGTGTGTCTCTCTCTGCATGTGTCTGCCTGTGTTGTTTCTGTGTCTGTGTTTTATCATTCATTCTTACCTGATGATGGTTGCGTGTGTTGCAACCGAAACGTCGTATTATTATTTTATTTTCGACATGACTTTACCGAAAGAACCAAAGAGTAACCAACAACTGTCAATAATTCAGTTGTGTGGATTAAGAACACCCGACGGTGGGTGCATTAAAAACCCCGGGATGGTTCATTTGTGGTACACGAGTGTGGACTGCGAATAGTAGCAGCATTCTGTCCGGGCGGCACTATGCTACCCCCTCCTTACATGCGGAATTGTTTCTTCGCGTACTCCAATTTTCTCCCACATGCAAACCACTCCGAAGAGAGGCATGGTCCAAACATGCCAATGAAAGAGAGATATTAAAAAAACTCAGCAAGCCTTTCCTGGATAATAAGGTCCACTGAAGATATTTATGTTTTCGTCGCAAGTGTTACGTGGCTTACACGACACCGAAAGCCCCCAAAATGAATGGACGGCGTTGAAGTCGGGCTGCAGCGTTACTTGTGACACCAATTCATGGCATTCCGGGCGTGATTGGTGCAGCTGGACCCCATTCGGGGTGCCCGAGAAAGTCAATGGGTCCAATTGAGTTGAGTTACCGGAACAGGCCAGTTTTCCAAAGAGAGGTGGGATTTGGAGGGTGCAAGCTAACAAGCAAAGGACGCGGGGTCACATGCTCATGCATGGACTCGTAATCTGCATGTCACGTGCGTAATACCTGGGTGTTTGTATGCGAGCGTGGCCATGTGGGTGGATACATTATACACCCTGGCATAGCACTTGGTTAACCCCCACTTATTTATCCCCAGTTAGGTTCCCAGCCACGGTCAACATTATTCACATCTGAATCGGTCTTAATCTCCCTTCCCTAAAACAACCTACACTGACCAACGTGAATCATGGTAAATTAACTCTCAAAACCAGGAAAGGATTGACCAAAGGAAATTTAAATGATTACATACATGCATGGCCATACAATATATAGTAGTGGTGGTGGTGGTTTGCGCACCGTGTTATAAATCCTGATTACCAGCCATGGCTAATATTAGGGGCAAGGAGTATCACAACTAAAGCTGAATCTCCCCTAGGTCAACTCAGTCTTAAATGAGTACGAGCTGTGGTGTGTAGACATCAGTACTGGGAAGACAAAGGTGGTAGTGTGGTGGTGGTGGTCACATCATCCCCTCTTGCACCAAGTCAGCCTTATGAGGTGCTCGCTATCAGCACTTGAATCGAGAGTCTACATGGCTCTGCAGAGGATCTGTCTAGACAATGTATCCAGTCGAGTGCCAGATATGGTTTGAGTACTCTACTTAACAATCTAAACGTTGTGACTTCCAATCCCGGTTGTGTGTGTAAATACAGCCTATCATCCCTACAGGGGTTGATAAAATAAGTGTCACTTTGTGGGTATGTGTGGAATTTCCACCGCTGGCAACATTGCTCATTAGAGCCGGGAGACACTTCTGAGTGCAGGCACGGCCATTCGCGGTCTTCCTTTAACAGTATACAAAACGTGGCAAGAGAAATACAATTGTCCTTTGGCAAGGGAGACACATAAGTGCCTATTGCAAGGGGCGGTGAACCATTGTTAGAGAAATGTACGTGAAGACCCAATAGCATTATTCAAAAAGAGGTTATTGCAAGCTCGTGTCTGAAACTAAAATCCCAAGTTTGAACAATCGTATCTCGTAAAAGAGCAAAAACAAATGGCTTACATCATGTGACCTGCGTAAGAGTATTAAATGCTTGGCTAGACGGCTCAAGGGAATGTGAACCACAGCAAGTTTCTTCACCTACCAGAGCCCTTGTCCAGTCAGCAGTTCACTGCTGCGGGCACCACTCAACAATGTACAGGCACATGCATCATCAACGTAGAAGGAAAAAGGTGACTCTCAAAGCCCCTTTATGAAATAAATGGGGGGGCGTCTTTTAACAGCTTTAGTGAAAGCAATATTTAAAAGGCGGCACACCTTAAGTACACTTTGGTTTAATACGTCACAATCGCAAGAACCGAAGCCGAATGACAGCGGGGAAAACGAGTAAGGAGTGCGCGGGAGGAAACAAGTACCCAATGTATGTACACGTATGCAGAAGTGCAATTAAATACGAAGTGTACATTAAAAGTGGGCAAGCATAAGTGACCTCATTGGGGTTTGAAATCAATGAATTATCCAAACAAAAAAAGAGATCTTATGCAGAGAAAACTGCTGTTAAGTGTAAAGTGGTGGTTCGAGACTGCTGCATGAACAGCAGCAGAAAAGGTAAGACTCATTTTAAGCTCACATCATTCAACGCATGCCACGCAAAAGTCACGAGAGAGAAGATGTTCATGACAGAGAAGATGTTCATGACAGAGATACAACACTCACACACGCACAAGGGTCAGTGACATGGCCCAGCAGCAGCAGCAGCGGGGTTCACCCGCTCGCTGCAAAGGTTCACGGTGCGAAACCAGCAGCCGCACCGATGAATACCGCATTTGGATTAGCCGTAAAAAAAATACGCACCCCGTTTGTTTCAAAGTGGATATTAAAGGTCCTGTGACGTCATTTGCAAGAGTGGGCCATTTTGTGTCTGTTTCATGGTCCAAATTTTGGCACATTTGAAAAATGAGCCGCAAATTACTCAATTTTAATCGACGAAGCAAACATCGTCCCCGACTGCGAAAACTTGGCACGAGACTCGGAGAGACGTTGCGACTGGACATCTGTGAAAAAAAGAGCTTCATAGCTCATCGGATTCCTCCAGTCGAAATTAAGATTCTGATTGTTCCTGGGTAAACGAACAGGATGAAGATAATAACATTACACAATTGAGCCTCAAACATAAACATGAAATGCTCGGAAAAATTAAGACGTTACACGAGTTCAAATGGAACTTACCCTGGACAATCAGTAAACAGCGTGGACATATGCACGATAGAAACTGACCATGCATTGTAGACACACTACGCCCAAACGGCATACAATTATAACAAAGAAGACAGATCACGTGCGTGGCAATAAGAACAGTGGCATGACACACGAACACATTTGGAAGACAATATTATCACACACACACACGACAATAAGAAAAGAGGTAGGATTTCAGCTCAACACAATAATACAAGCAGGATCACGCACTGAACACAATCAGCACACAAAACACAAACATGAACACTCGGTTGGTCACATGAATGGCAAATAAACCACAGTAAAGACATAGACTGAAGATAACATGAACACAAGCAGTACACATGCTTGATACAAATGAAATACGACATTAACACACACTGGACATAATGGGAACACTGCCAATACACGATCAATACACACAAAGACACAGGCTAAGCACAATGCATACCACCAATGGGAAACACAACGTAACATAATCAGGACACACCAATAAGAACACAAGCAGGTCAACAATAGCACAACAGTAACACAACATGGAGATAATAAGAACAAAGCCAGACCTCATAAGGACCCATGCTGGACATATCCGGAACACATTGGGGAAAAAAAACACCACACACACACACATCTAAGCGGCAATGTCACACAAGCAGGAAAGAGCAAGCATAAAAACTGGGCAAAATATATAGACTGCACAAAGATGCCACGTATAAAATTCAACAGACTTGGGGCAAGTGCTGTTAGCGAGCACCTAATAAAGCCGGCAACGTCCGCATTTGTCTCTCCCGTGCTGATGTTTACACGCCGTAGAATGTACCCGTTTAAGACTGCGTCGGTCTAGGAAAACAAATTCGTTTTTAATCACCGGTTGCTGAGCACAGACAGAAAGGCCCAAATGCCAAGCGTCCAGCAACGAACAGCACCAGTTGAGGTTCAACAGCCGAGAGTAAATAGATCTCTTGAATTGGACACGGCTGTACGAGTTGTGGAAAGAAAGACGACGGGAGAGAATTCCATTGTAAGTGGAGCAGCGGCGCAGACAAGCACGGAAATAGAGAGAGAGGCATTGTGACCTGTCATCGTGGTGCTTCAACACAGTACGGATGATGTAACGAAACAGTCGAGTACACCGACGTCCTCAACATGGGTGTATCAATTAATGAGGTGATCGAGTGGTTGAACACTGCATGGATGGAGAAGGAAGGCAGAGAGACAAGGCGAGCCGGGTTGGGTGTGAGCTGTGGTGGTCGTGGTGGCCTAACCTCTGAGCTTGGAAGTCGGAGAGTTGGGCCCTGCGGACGCGCGCTTCCACCCGCGCCAGTTCTGGCAAAGCGACTCGGGCTCCGAGATCCACGAGCAGAGCGAATCCTCCTCGAAGCGGTCACTGTCCTCGAAGGAGAAGCGCTCAGCCTCGTCCCACTCGGCCAGCATCAGCTCCATTGTCTCCAGCGTCCAAGCACTCCGAAGCAAGCAATGAATGGCACGAAGGATGACAAGAACCACGGCACGGATTTGCTTGAACCTTCTCAGTGGGTGGATGTGTGTGAGGTGGTTGTGGTGGTTATGGTTATCCTACCACACACACAACAGCAACACTGCTGTTGTACACGTGCAGACGGACAGCAACAACCGCCGGTTGGCTCGGCTGGCTGTCGGTACGCACCAGCACCACCAACAGCAGCCAGCTATAATTAGCTACCTAGCTAATTAATTAACACTGCCGATGTAATTAATTCACACCCCGTTCGCTCATCTAACAGGCCGGCACATCGTCCTTCCCCGCCATTGCCGCACCGGGCCGCTGTCGCCTCGCTCCCCCTCGCCTCCTCGCCGCCCAACGCCGCCGACCTCCCGCGCTCGAAGTTCGCCACGTCCCCCTCCGTTATTCCACCGCTCGTCGGCGACGATTCGCCGTCGTCGTGCGCGTCGAGCGAGGTTTAAATCGCCTCCTCACAGCCCCGAGCGGCAGCGGCAGGGGTGGACAAACATGGCTGTGACATCTTCACCTGCGAGCCGTCGTCAGCTGTTAGCGGCTTCCGGTCGGGAGAATATTTTTTTTTTCAAAAACGTACAAAGCCCGGCTTTAGGCTATAATTCGGTAAAGAGTAATCGTTAGCGGTCGTTTTATCGTCATGGTTACTTTAATTGATTTCTACTTTTATTTTGCAATATTAATACCGGTTGACCTTCCACCCGCGAGCGGAAGCGGTGTTATTTATAAACATTACGTCATCGCACGCCCGCATGCGTGTGACGTCACGCGGCGTTTAAAGGGTCCGCGTGCAGCTGTGGGTGGCACGTGCGTGTCACCAGCAGTGCGAGAGCAAATGATGGGCTGTCTTGTTTGCTATTATTCTCATGATGTATTCTCTTCAAATGTGAATGTATACATGTAAAAAAGTACAAGCCTAAGATGCGCTTGAGCGGAAATTAGTAGTCGAATAAAGATGGTCAATTGACCACAGCATGACGGTCTAATAATGTAAACAATACATTATTACGTAATGAATTGTGCTTTTAATGCACTCCAGATCTACACCGTACATGTGCCAATGCGTGTTAAGGCTGTACGGGGAATCTTTTAATTTATCTTTGATGTATGTGTTAAACTTCACAAGAGATATGCGTATGTGCATACTTTACCTCTACATTAATATTGTTTGGAGTACATAGCCATGATCTGTCTGTCCACTGCTGGATGGAGGTCTCCACCAGGGACGTGCGGTCAGGGGAGGCAGGGGAGGCAGAGCCTCACCAATGAAAATAGCTGTTACGAAAAGTAAAAAAAAGAATAATCAAATAAAATAAATATTAAGATTGTTCCACTTATCTGTGTTCTAAATGTAATTTCTGTACGATTCCAATCATTTTTATCGTCAAAATCGCCAAATTTGCGGAGCTCCGCTGCAAATACAGGAAGAGGCGAGAGGTGAGGCAGTGACGAGCTCAGCTTCCCCACTGATTGCGCAACCCCGCAGTAACTGGATGGAGCGCGGGCAATAAGCGTGTGCCTGTTACTATCTCAGTATGTCACCAATGTAATGTTGTAGACCCCTTCATTTCATGTCCTCGCCTTCCATACTCCAGATAACTTATTTCACGTTTGTGTATACAGATAATTAGGCTCGCTGGTCTCGTCATAAAACTGCAATGAAAAAGCACCAGGGGAGGCAGCTATCACATCTGCCTCACTGAGGGGGACGTGTCTAACACGCCCCCCTCAGTGAGGCCACGCCTCTCTCAGTGTGTGAATCTGGCTCTGACACGATCCAGTGCCTCCCCAGCCATTGACCTCACCGCACGTCACTGGTCTCAACCAAACCTGTCCTTCCACTGTCTCGCGATTCACCAATCTATCTCGCCCCTTTTCAGAATTAGAATCTGAATATTTATACTGGAGGAATCTGATGAGCTATGAAGCTCTTTTTCACAGATGTCCAGTCGGGGCTGATCAGAACATTCCAACAACATTACAAAAACACGATAGGAGTGCGAAGTATATGAAAGGTAAGCGCTTAATAAATAAAAGTAAAAATCTAAACAATTTGTATTTCACCAGGTAAAGCTAATGAGCCATTAGCTTATTTTTCAGAAGCGATCTGGCCACAAATTATAGCTCAACGAAGTGGCGTATGTGGAAATGTATAGCTGCCAAATACTCTAAATAATCACAGTTGACTTCTCGTGTGTGTTTTCTGCTTTAGGCGGTCACTTTGTAGTTCCTCTCGATCTCCGGCCATCATTTCAAGCGTTAGGCCGCACGTGTCATTTCGTCTTGGCTGTGTGGCAGTCGACACCCCGAGACACCCTTGCAGACGACATGTTTCACCTCGAGGGGTTTTTCAGGTGAACATACCTGTCACCCATACGGTTTACCCGTATTCTCGCCAGGGAAATTAAGTTTTCAGGTCTATACGGCGTACAGCCGTTTCAATACGAGCAAAATGTTTAATATTTTTGACTATTTGTTTGTGATGGGACTTTGTAGGATGAACGTTGAGATTTATAAGGGCACGGGGTGACCAATAAGGTCTGAATCACTGAAAAGGGGTTGACAGGTATGGGCTAAATACTAATTTTGAGGCACTCCTTACATTCACAGACTTTGCGAGGTTAATAAACTACATCAATGTAACTGTGTGGGGGCCGACGATATTTGACCACAGCAACTCCTCGGGCGAACAGGGTTATAATGTGCATCCAAAATATATTGTTTTAAATTACCTCTTGTGTGCTTGCCAAGATATTAAAAAGCTTAAAAGCAGTTGCATTGGCGTCCATCATTGACCAAAATGCCACAGACCCAATCAAGTGCTAATTGTCACACACGACCACTAAATTAGCTCGTAAAAGATAAACGTGAGGCAATATCATGCGTGCCAGACATTCCTCCAAATCTGGTTATGAATGTAACAGACGTGTGGAGAAAAAACAAACCGTGGGAAATAATTTGTGACTTCGATAAAATAATTGTTACAAATGGAGTTGACTTCTCCTTCACGCACGCTCGGATAAACTTTCCATCACCGTTGCGATTATTTCCACAGGAGGGTACACAACACACGTCAACTCGCCAACCGTTTCGAACCTTCATCCGCCACGTATCGGCAAGTGCAGCACCGAGCGAGGTTTGTGTCTTGGTGGTTAACCAAGAGCCTCTGCTGCAGCGAGGATGACTGTGTGTGTACCTGTAAACCGACGTTGCATTTAAAGACCCACATTCACAAAACAAGCATCTCACCCGGGCCAGAAACGTCCCTGTTGGGGTTGAAACCTCAAGGCAAGAGGTACCATCATAGCCAAGGGGCCGTCCATAAATTATGTCACGCACCTGGGGGGGGGGGGGGGGGTCAGGCATTTGTGACGATGTGTGACGACGGGGGGGGTGGGGGTTTGAGAAATGTGACGTCACATCAAAATGCGCAACTTTAAATAAATATAGACAACACGTTCTACTTATTTAAATAGACTTTTTAATAAATGTTTTCTCCTACAACATCAGAGTGCAGCGCCACTTTAAATACGCACTACAATGACAATAGTTTAAAGCGATTTGAAGCATGTTTTATTTTGGGGGGGGGGGGTGGGGCAGAGCTTTGTGACGTCATATTTGAGGGGGGGTCTGACTTTTTGTGATGCCGTATGACGATGGGGGGGGTCAAAAATCGTCCAAAATCGCGTGACGTCATTTATGGACGCCCCTTACGGCCTCACGTTGCTTCGCTTAGTGCGGCCACCGTGACGAACCAAACGCACGTGCGCGTTGCCGCACGTGTGGGTCCGGCCATACCTTGAGTTTGGGGTAAATGTTTCTTTTTTCATTTGCAGACGTGTACGATGCTGGTTTCGTTTTGTGATATAATTTTAAATACTGTACTGTATACGCAACACTGTAGAAATAAAGTACGGGTTTACGTAACGTCTAAATGCAAACACATTCCCAAAAGCGATCGCTTTCTCGTCCACTCTTAAATCGCCCTTCCTACTAAATGGACAACACAGCTGCGTAGAGTGAACATTAATCGATAAGTGAACATGCAGGTCGTCACGCACAGCACACTTCGATTTATGGAGCAGTAGCATCCAGTTGCGACCACATCTCCAACCGCTCTACAGACATGGCTGGGGTTTTACTGGTAGGAACCGCCAGGTTACACCAGCCCACAGGGGATTATTGTGTCCGTCCGTCCGTCTGTCGTGCAGGGAGGGGCTGGTTGGGGAGGGTGGAGAGGGGCTGGGTGGGGAGAGTGGGGAGGGGCTGGGTGGGGAGGGTGGGGAGGGGCTGTGTGGGGAGGGTGGGGAGGGTGGGGCTGGGAATGGGGGGGGCTGGGTGGGGAGGGGCTGGTCACCCCGTGGTGCCCTTATAAAACTCAACGTTCAACCTACTCACGCCGGCTTGTGCCCGCCCTCACAGTCGGGCATATTTGTGGAATACACCACGCCGCCGTTGACCCTGCAGGCCATTGACCGAGCAACCCAACGTTCCTACCGGCTCCCTCCGCAGGAATGTGTTCCTTGTGTACAAAGAGTCGCCAGCCAGTCAGGCAGAAAAACAAAGGTCTTGATGAGCCTGGGCTTAGAATATGTGCGGGGAGTTGACGGCACGGATGGCTGGGGGAAAGGAATTTCCAGACAATGGGGAAAGCAGAGGAGCGTTGGCTAACTCCCAGACGCGTCTTGCACATGTACACCTGCTCTGTGGTCTGAATTGGACTCAAGTATATCAAGGCATACTGTACGCCCGTGTGTAAATGCTGTGCGTATGTTTGCATGTTGAACTTCTTTCGCACCCTACGTAGCCAACCGCGCTAATCGGATAAAGGCCTCTCCAAACCATGGGTGTTGTTTTGACCATACTTTACCACGCTGGTCGGTGCAGGTTGGTGAAGGGGATCGCTCAGGATCAGTTCAGAAATCCCTCGCCACTGATGGTAACCGTAGCCAGGAATCGGACTCGGGTCCCTGCCTTCGTAGCGGAGTCTGTTAACCGCTGCACTCACTTACCGCTCCACCCCGGGATTTGAATGTGAAGTGAAACCCCATATTTTATTTTGGGATGTTGGTGCAGTCGCTCGTGACCATCGGAGACGAAAACAATTTCTTCTCCCTCCGCACTGACGAATCGATTGATTACACTGTTCAACACACTTTTTCTGGCGTAAGGTATTCCAACGGGTTTAAGGTAATTTTGGGGTGCTGATTACAAATCTGGCATCAGTTTTTGTCTAACATATCAGGTTTTTGAGATATCAAATATTGCATTTTCAATAAAACTGCAGAAGAAAAATATTAAATAAATGTGGATATCGAAATAAAATGATATTATAAACACACTATCCTAAAAATACAGCACCATATTTTAACACTAAAGCAGTCACTGACTCGCAACAACTTGCAATCATAAGTGACAGAGTTAATTTCGGGTAAAATCAATGAAAATGGGGTATGCCGATAGTATAAAAATGAGATGTGATAGAGCAAATCTGAGATCAGATTTGGAATCAGCACCCTGAAATTAGTCTAAAACAGCTGCAAAAGTCCAGGCCAGAATTTTTTTTGTTTTTTTTGTTGACCAGTGTTATTATAGTTGAAGGTCAAATTTCCACTAAATCATTATTTTTTTAAATATTGTGTTAGACGTGGCTGCAGTGGTCATCTGAAATAAAATCCATTCTCAAACATGTCATTCGATACATCTGTATTTGTGCTTAACTGATGAAATGGCGCATCGCGACAACCCTGGGGGCCATCGTCTTGCTAAACATGTCACATGAAAACCCATACAGGGCACACACTGTTGGTTGTAGCAAGAAGCAGCCTTGCACCCATACAGTACTTTTTTTAAATCCTTTATATTAAGTTAGCTTGCTTGCTTGCGTGCTTGCGTGCTTGCTTGCTTGCTTACGACCGTGTAAATCTTTTGGTCGTTTTTTAACCCACTTCCCGTGATCCAATCGAGTTGACATTTTCCACACAGACTCGTTGTGCGTGACAATTAATGTTCGTGAAAAAAAATTCCCAAAATTTGACACTTTTTAGGCAACAAAAAAAATTTCTTTACACATATTCAAATAGAACTCATTCATGGCTTTGGCTGAACGTCACAGTGTAAGAGCCCAGAGCGTAACCCCTCCATAGGCTGTGGTGGAGTAGCGCAGTTGGTAGTGCCCTCGCTTCCCATGCCAAAGGTCGCGGGATCGATCCCCGCGTCCTCCACAGGCGAATATATTTTTAAATCTTTTATATTAAGTTCGCTTGCTTGCTTAGGACCGTGCAAATCTTTCGCTCGTTTTTTAACCCACTTCCCGTGATCCAATCGAGCTGACATTTTCCACACAGACTCGTTGTGTGTGACAATTAATTTTCGTGAAAAAAAAATTCAAAAATTTTACAGTTTAGGGAAAACAAATTAAATATTTAATTACCAATTGCTTAATCGTGGCAGACAATCATCTGACCCATAGGTGGCAGCCATCTCAAGCCAGAGGACGAGAGGACTCTAGCCGCCACGCATATAAAGGATTTATAGTGAAAAACTTTGTTTTTACGGGTTTACTTGTAATATCCTGGAAAGCGAAATCGGCACCAGCGTTGGATGGCTCGCCCCGGGATACCAGTAGCAGCAATCCTTGCGAAAGGCATGTGCTTTCGATTGGCCGAATTCAGGAGAAATGTTTGCCAATTGGCTAGGCGCATTGAAAAACAAATAAAGAGGGCTCAGGAGACAGGTTTGACTGGTTTCGTGTTTGCACGCATCGCTTGCTGAACGCACGGCACGCATGTCCGGTCAGACTCAAGTAGCTGCCGGCAAGTTCCTGGACCGCACCTTGGCCTCCACATGCACCGTTTGTGTATGTGTGTATGTACGTTGAACTTCTTTCGCGCCGTACGTAGTATTCAACCGTGCTAATCGGAGGTGCGGGTGAAGGACAACAAACTAGACACACAAAAAAGAAGCAATTTTGAACACATTCGTTTTCAGTCTCGATTTAAAAGTGCATCGCTCCAGTGGCTTTCTAATATTGGAAGGGAGATCGATTCCAGACGGCCACAGAAGCGCATCTGAAAGCGCGCGATGCTCTGACCTTGTTCGATGGTTAACCAAGAGTCTCTGCAGCTGCGAGGATGACTGTGTGTGTACCCGTAAGCCGACGTCACCTTTAAATACCCACATTGGGGTTGAAACCTCAAGGCAAGAGGTACCATCATAGCCAAGGGGCCGTCCATAAATGACGTCACGCACCTAGTGGGGGTGGTGGGGTCAGACATTTGTGACGATGTGTGACGGGGGGGGGGGGGGAGAAATGTGACGTCACATCAAAATGCGCAACTTTAAATAAATATAAACACGTTATAGTTTATTAAATATACTTTTTAATAAATGTTTTTTCCTACAACATCAGAGTACAGCGCCACATTAAATGCGCACTACAATGACAATAGTTTAAAGCGATTTGAAGCATGTTTTATTTTGGGTGGGGGGGGGGGGCAGAGCTTTGTGACATTATATTTGAGGGGGGGGGGGTCTGACTTTTTGTGACGTCGTGTGACGAAGGGGGGGGGGTCAAAAATCGTCCAAAATCGCGTGACGTCATTTATGGACGGCCCCCAACTGGAAGGAACACGCTTCCCCCACCGCTGCAGGATTGGGCCAATAGATTGTCAAAAGATGCCGTTCCAGAGCATCTAAGTGCCGCACTAAGGGGCAGGGGAGTAGCTCACCACCAAACATGGAATCCCTTCACTACCTCCCCTGCAGTGGGCATTGATTCTGAAGAGCATTCATGAGGGAATGGAGGCACTCTGCTTCCCTCCCCCCCCGTGGTTGTCTCATACGGAGGTGTCAGAGCTTAGGAAGACACCACAGGTTGTAGAGTTCACTGGAACCGTTTATTGAAACATGCGGTTAAGACAGGTTTTCATCGCACTGTCATCCGTAATGTGTGGTTTGTGCTGGTGTCACTTGGGGGCTGACATCCCCTTCATATCCAATGTGTCGTGTACCCGATATCGCCATCTACTGATGTGAAATAAAGCCAACAACCATCAACATCACCAATACACGAGGCTAACCCACTCTTCCTGATGACGAACGCTTGTGTTGCGATCGAAACGTCGTAGTTTTTTGTTATTTTCCTTGAACCTATCTACGTGACTTTACCGAAAGACCCAAAGAACATCATCAATACAGTCGCCATTCGCCAACGAAGTGACGGTGGCCACGGCGCCTGTGCCAGGCCAGGTGCACTTTGAGGCTACCACGGGAAGTGTCGAAGGCTCGTTGGCAGGAGGAGGTCTCGGGACAGACCCTGCAGGTGCCATGGGTTGGCTGGCTGAGATGACTGGCAGATGCACCACCAGCTTTACCCCCTACTGTGCAAGGCTAGGTGCAGGAGGTCTCGGGACAGACCCTGCAGGTGCCATGGGTTGGCTAACTGAGATGACTGGTAGATGCACCACCAGCTGTACCCCCTACTGTGCCAGGCTAGGTGCAGGAGGTCTCGGGGCAGACCCTGCAGGTGCCATGGGTTGGCTAACTGAGATGACTGGTAGATGCACCACCAGCTGTACCCCCTACTGTGCCAGGCTAGGTGCAGGGGGTCTCGGGGCAGACCCTGCAGGTGCCATGGGTTGGCTAACTGAGATGACTGGTAGATGCACCACCAGCTGTACCCCCTACTGTGCCAGGCTAGGTGCAGGAGGTCTCGGGGCAGACTCTGCAGGTGCCATGGGTTGGCTGACTGAGATGGCAGATGCACCAGCTGTGACCGCAACTGTGCCATCAACAGCACTAACAGCAGCAGCATATTCAACACACGAAGCAAAGTCACCGACAGCTCAATGTTTTTTTTTGCCTCAGTGAACTTACACAATTTAACAAATTTGGTTTTTGTTTTACTGCTAAAATGTTACTGCATAGGAGGCGTGGTAGGGATAATAAATTGTGAAAACACAACGACTCGATTTATTTTTTAGCTGACGGACATTTTTCAGGAAATATTAAGGGCAATTGGCTGTTAGATAGCCCAATGAAGTTATATGAACGTTATAAACGAACGTTATAAATAGGAAAAGAGCCAGTTAGCACAAAATTACTTGTGCAACATGAACCTGGGGTGCAATTAAATAATGTACCGAACAAATATCTCCAAAGCAGAAAAACATGTCAGGGGCCGTCCATAAATGACGTCACGCGATTTTGGATGATTTTTAACCCCCCCTCCCATCGTCACACGGCGTCACAAAAAGTCAGACCCCCCCTCAAATATGACGTCACAAAGCTCTGCCCCCCCCCCCCACAAATAAAAAAAAACATGCTATTTACTTAAGTAGAACGTGTTGTCTATATTAAGTTAAAGTTGCGCCTTTTGATGTAACGTCACATTTCTCATACCCCCCCCCCCTTGTCACACATCGTCACAAATGTCTAACCCCCCCCCCCCCCCTAGGTGCGTGACGTCATTGATGGACGGCCCATAATGTAGTAATTTCTCCACCAGGGCAAGTGCAAGAAATACAACATTAAATACAAACTTAAACACTACATTCATGATCACTGCACAGTACTGGAATAACAGCATATAATGTGCAAATATAAAAAAAATTGGTGAAATGTTTACAAATGCTGAGGAGAACGTGACGTGACATTAGACTTGAAAATTGCTGAGTCGTTGCTTACATAACACAACGTATCCAAATGTTATGAAATCACAATTCAGTTTATTTTTATCTTGAACAATTTTCTTTATAAAAAAAATAACATTTTACTTTTACAGAATGGCAATAACAACAACAAGGAATAACAGCCCGATAAAAATAAGATTTATGTATAACAAAATATTTCGCCAAAATATAAATAGTTATGACAATCATCTTGCTCTTGTGAATTATATCTCAAAGCACACCAACGTGATTCTAGATTTGAAGCTTTCGTGACTGCAAGGATTCTAATTCTTAGGTTTTTTCGGTAAAGTCACGTAGGTAAAACATTAAAATTAAAAAAAGTAACAGCTTGCTTCAGCCGCACCGAACCTCACAAAATTTATATTCAGGGCCTACCTTGGCTCCTCCCACCCTCAACCAGTATACAGTATATATACAAATACAATTTTTTGGAATTTCTCTCACTTGATACAGCTATCGTGCTGTGACGGTTCCACCTGAAGACGGAAGCTTGTGTTGCCTCCGAAACGTCGTGATTTTTATTTTATTTTTTATTTTACTTTGATTAATTTAAATTTTTTACCTACGTGACTTTACCGAAAAAACCCAAGAATACACACCAACGTGGCCGTCTTGAATAATCAATACAGGAAGGTTGCTCCTTGCCAATGGCTGAGCCTCGTGCAATACCAGTGAACGTGAAAAATCCTGAATGGTGTCTGGGAGCCGCGGGCATTAATAACCTTAGGAATCTCACAGATGTTACAGTGGACCTCTGAGCCTTAGGGACTGACACTAACCTTTCACAATCCTTACAGGTTCAGTGTAACACTTTGCCGTATTTTTTCACGTCGGTAATGCGATGACTGCATCATGTGCTCTTGACCTGTGGATCGAGTTCACGCCTTCATTGCCAAGTAATGAGGTGCTACTGGATCATGGTGGTAAAGGTGGGAGCTGTAATATGTTAGTTCTCTTCTTAAACACCATCAAAAAGAGGAAACTGCAATGGTTTGGCCAGGACACGAGGAAGAGCAGCAGCAGCAGCCTCTCGAACACAGCCCTTCATTCGGGGAGCGATCGAAGGGAAAACAACGAGAAGACACAAGAAGACCCCGGTTTGGTAACCGTCAAACGGTGGATGGGAGAAAGAAAACCGACCGAGCGACGACTCCGATAGCGAATCATCAAATAAATATAGTACTGGTAGGAACCTCCTGGTTACACCAGCCCACAGGGGATTATTGTGTCCGTCGTGCAGGGAGGGGCTGGGTGGGGAAGGAGGGGCTGGGTGGGGAAGGGAGGGTGGGGAGGGGCTGGGTGGGGAGGGTGGGGCTGGGTGGGGAGGGGAGGGTGGGGAGGGGCTGGGTGGGGAGGGAGGGTGGGGAGGGTGGGGCTGGGTGGAGGGTGGAGGGGTGGGGCTGGGTGGGGAGGGGCTGGTCACCCCGTGTGCCCTTATAAAACTCAACGTTTAACCTACTCACGTGGATATCGCAGCCGGTAATGGATACCCATTGTCATTTGCATGCATTCATTAAACCTCACTCCCCTCATTCTCACGTGAAGGGCCCACAAGTGACGTCATCGCATCTATCCCTCTAAGAAACAGGAGATTTTTCCACAAATCTGGCTGCTGTCCACTTGATGATGCCGGTTGTAATTACTGGCGAAACGTCGTACTCACATTGTAAATGTTGTTGATTTGCTCTCCAACACACCGGTTAGTGCTGTACTAGTGCAATGAGCGACTTCCGCGACACGTCGTGGAGAGGGAACTTCTTTTATTCTCACACGGGTATAACCCAGGCCAGCCTTGTCCGTCTAACTCTTAGATATATGAACGTCTCTACTAGCTACACACAGCCGATCACTCGGCGTGGTCCCACCGCCCTCACTCGGCTACGCCGTTGGTTGACGGCGTTGACGGAGGATGGCGATGGAAACCCCGCAGGAGATCTTCCACGTGGCCGGACGGCGGAGAGAGATGGCGGCGAGCAGCGACGCAGTCCGGACCCAAGAATCCACACACGAACCCCGAGCCCCCCGGTCTGCCCGTGCTTTTATCTTCTCAGGCGCGGCTAGGCTCCGCCTTCGGCCACGCGCTCTCGTGGAACCTTCGAGCAAGTTCCCGGGGCATTTCAGCCAACCCCACCTGTTACCTTTGCCGCGGATACCTCTCCCTTTCGGATTGGATGTTGTCTTAGCGGTGTCCGTACCCGTGCTTCCCTTCCCCAGCCAGCAGGTGTCATCATGTCATTACACGAGTAACGGATTGGCATCTTTTGTTCACGTGACAAACCTTACTAATTGGCTGTGTCGGGTGGTGGTGGGTTTAACGACACATTTATATCTACGCGATCTAACCCAAAAAACACCTATATTATGGATGATATTGGTCGCGAAAGCCTACGTGTTAAATATAAATCCTCCTGTTTCGATCTCTAACATAGCAATGCCAGCGCATACAACAATAGGCTTGCTTGACGGATTAAAGTAATAAACCCTTTACCTGTTTTGACAGGTGCCCTCTGATGCTAACCCCAGCAATTAAGTTGTTTAACCTTCACCTGCCTCGGCATCGGTGGCATTTCAACGAGGGGAAAGAGCAACAACTGAAACCACCGGGGCAGACAAAGTTTCATCATCGAGCGTCCAGCCGGTGCCGTCTGTTCTCAGCCGTGCTCTCAACTGGAATCAAATGCTGCTTCGCTGAATGCGATGGGAGTTGACTGCAGGGGCACCGCATCTGCTGGTGACAACAGCTGTTTGTTTGTGTTTTACATGGATGAGTGTACATTTGTTAATTTAAACTGGTGGAGAAGCCGTTGCCGTGCAACAGAAAATAAGAGACAGCTGTTATGCTCACACTCTTTTCACAAGCATGCACTCTTTTTCATGCCTTAATGAAATGCAAAGTTAATATGTACAGTATCGTGAGATTTGTTTTATATTCTCTCGCATGTAAATACTGTTCAGGTGAAAGACCTGCATTTATAGGAGCACAAATTAAAACTGTGAAAATGCCGTCTGTGTTTGTCACTAATACTTCTTCGGTGTCGCGATCATATTGTCGTCTTCCGCCCTTTCAATTCAGTGTTTACTTGTTGCACGTCAAAATATCAGCCAGTTACCCAGCTAGTTTCCGTGGCAGCGGCCCCACAGCCCACTAACAATAGAAGTCACCTTTGGGGTGGAGACGAGTCCAACAAGCAGCGAGCCCAAAAAAAAGCACTCGAGGCAAAGATTGTTTTGAATAGTTGTATTAAGTGTAGCTTTAAGTCCTGCGAGGGAGAGCGGTGGCGCAACGGTTAGCTCACTGCGCTATGAACCAGGTGACCTGAATGCGATTCCGGGCAGCTTGTGAACAACCAAGGGCAAGTCATATGTGAAGCCGTTTTGGAATCCCCACCTGACCATCCTTCACCAGCACGCACAGACTAGCGTAGTGAAGTATGGTCAAACTACCGCGATGATCGACACGGTGTGGGGAGGCCTAGCTTAATTGAGAAAAGTACTGCATTGACAGACTCGATTATCCGCGTGCGGTTGATTCGATTTGCGGATGAACTGCGCAGCTGAGATTTTGACGTACATTATAAGCTCACTAAAAATAGTTAACCATTGTTATTCTTGGAAATGCGTACGTGCTTACACCGAACAAATATGTTGCTCCGGTTAATCCGAAATCCACGTGATCGCCTCTACAATACAGGAGTTGCCATGTCTTTGCAAGTGGGGCGGAGTTTATTTTTGGATTATCCGCGATTTTGACTTATCCGCGGCCGTCCTCTCCGTCATTAGCGCAGATGATCGAGAGTCTGCTGTATTAAAGTGCAATGATCCCATATCGCGTGCACACACGTCTTTCACTCGTACACGTTATCCTGTCGCTATAAATTCGTGACCCTATACCCCTAGGGGACAGATGTCCGCGACTGCTAACCATCAGGCGCGTGCGTGTGTGCATCGCGAATAAAGTTGCGTGTGAATAAAAAAATGATGATATAATCGCAAACGATTGTGGGCCGTGGCGAGTACTGGGAGTTGAGACGCACAGCTTGGAAGATGGTATCGTGATCTTTGTCTTACCGTGGTACTTTTGGATGGTGCCCCATTCGCATTACCGTACTCTCCCAGTAGCAGCTACCGCAATCACTTCGCGAGCGCGGCGGTCTTTAGGTCACTCTGCCCTCTCGTGGATTCCCGTGTAATAACAGGGTCTCACATAACAAGAGGCTGTCCTCCAGCCTTGGTTTATAATAGAGCACGCACACATTCGGAGGAGTGGAGCAACGCATTTTAATTCATGCGCGACTGTATTCAGACGACCAAAACGCCGCTAGCAGTAATACCATGCTATTATCCTGTGTTCTGTGTATGATCAGATTTCCATTTCATGATGCGCAGGATGACTCAGATGATTACCTTCATGATTACAATACTCTACAACAGTGGCATGCCTCCGATGGCAGCTCCGAGAATAATTCATCTTGGTTTTACTACCGTGCAATAAACATTACTCACATGTGCCAGTGTGTGTGTGTGGATCTTATGTTGTGGGAATCGGTAGTGTAACGGTTAGCGCGTTGCGCTACAAACCCAGCGACCCGAGTTCGATTCCTGCTCACGGCCAACACCGGTGACGATTATCTAAACTGGTCCTGAGTCTCCCCTAGGTCGACTCAGCCTTAAAATGAGTACCTGGGTCGGTGTGTAAATATCGTCACTGGGGAGACAAAGGCGGTCGGGCGTGGTGGTGGCCACCCACCCCCTCGTGTACCTTGCCAGCCTTCATAGGTGCTCGCTAACACAACACTTGCCCCAACATTCTGTTTAGATTATACGTGGGATCTTTGTCTTTGTGACTTGGAAGGACCTCAGATGTAGCTCTGTAATGTCCACATCTGTGGGCCGTTTTTTAACACAGCGTTGCACTGCTGTGAGGGATCCAAATGGCGACTTCATCTCATCACCTGAAACCGATAGCACAATCGGGATAGACCTGAAGACACAAAACACACAGACAAAACTGGGAAAACACAACTGTCAAAGTGAACTTATTGCCATCGATAAATTCGTAATGATCCTGGCTGTAAAATAAAAACATGTTTAGATATTAAAAGCCCAAGATGTACGTAAAAAGCATGACGCAAATGCTTGAAAGCCTTAGACACCATCTAAAATCCAAACGGAGGCTGTTGCGACATCCACCACAGAGCAAGCTTGACGTGGCCAAAATGCCAGGCGGTGTCAAACGCTTCAAACAAAAAACAACAGCTGCAGTTCAAAGGGCAAACCCAGGTCTCGCGCACGCCCGACAACCCCGCCTGCCACGGCTGCATACGGAATGATATTTATTCGTTTTGGCTAATGGTCCGTGATCTTCCCATTGAATCCGTGACGGAATCCGCGACGTCGGCGGGGAAAATCACGCACGCTCCATCGAGGACGACGAAGAACTCTTCCGAGTGCGCGTGCAGCCGGCACGCGAACACGGCATCAATCACCTCTCAAGGGGCCTCCGCGCTCACGGCTCATTTAACTTAAAGCAACTTAGAGGGGGGGGGGGGGTGTGGGGGAAATACGACGTTTATGTATTTTTACAACAACCAAAAGTTCGCGCCGTTTAAGTTGAACATCGGTGGGGGGGGGGGGGTGCAGTGGCCTACTTGGCTCCGAATGCGGTTCAAACGGGAAATGACTTCATCCTTTAAGAAATTTCCCCCCCAAAAAAATGACGCACTCGCGATGAACCCCCTTCGCTCGGCCACGGCTTTTGAAAGTTCACGCGAGTTCCACGAGTTCATCGGGCTTGCAGGGCCTGGCTCGTCTTGCGCGCTCGCTCACAAGTGTCTCCGGAGGATACGTAAGGCGTTGACGTTCACGGACGTTCATTCATAAATAGTGAAATTTATTAAATGTTGGTATGTACGTTGAACTTCTTTCGCACCGTACGTAGCCAACCGTGCTCATCTGAGGTGCCGAGGAAGGACAACATTCTGAAACAATGATCAGAGTATGAGAGCTCGGGGTAAGCATTTACACCATTGGAACCTCATTTGCCAGTAAAAAATATGATAATTGTTTTTTTACCCTTTTATCTGGCAACAAAACTTCAAGGACAGTGCATACATTATCAGAGTTATGTTTTTTGTTTGCATTATGACTGCAGGTATTGTGGTCTATGCAAACATGACTCCTTGTAAAAAAGATGCCAGTTTTGTTGCCAGATAGAAGGGTAAAAAACCAATTATCATATTTTTGGTAAAAAAACAATTATCATATTTTTTACTGGCAAATGAGGTTCCAATGTTGTAAATTCTTACCCCGAGCTCTCATACTCTGATGGTGCATTGTCTTTGAGTTGTGCGCCTTTTGGCGTCATCTGGTCCAACCCATGTGAGACGAGGCTCTAAGAAAAGCTGTCTCGGGTGTGGACCAATCAACTTCAAGGACAGTGCATATGTTATCACAGTTATGTTTTTGTTTGCATTATGGCTGCAGGTATTGTGGTCTATGCAAACATGACTCCTTGTAAAAAAAAAGGTGTCAGTTTTTGTTGCCAGATAGAAGGGTAAAAAAACAATTATCATATTTTTTACTGGCAAATGAGGTTCCAATGGTGGAATGCTCATTCACTTTCACCAACATCGATTGTGCAACGACCATCATTAATGTATGTCGATATCCTTTCGGAAAGGATCTAACAATCACTGTTCATAGAGATCGATTCTGATATGTTCACCCCATTGACATGCACCGAGATACATTCTTGAATGATCGTAATTTGCCTTGAGACCAAGTATTCACTTCCCTTTCAATGAGATCAATTCAGAACGTGAGAGCCTTCCATTTTTAATTTGCTCTTCACTCAATGAAGTTGGATTTTCAAACAATCCGTCATTCACCGCCGCCGAGATCCAATGTTAAGGGCCATCGCTCGTCCGGTATCAACTTTTATGCCATCGTCATTCATTTACATTGAGACCAAACGTCAAACGCTTTATTCCTCGTCAATAACACTGATTCCCAGACATGGAGAACGACAATTTATATTTGCGGTAACAGTGCTAATCCTACCACTAACCACCGACGGTTAGTGTTACTGAATACGGTAAACAGCTTATGAAGTGATGCCACTAACAGAGAGTCGCGGACTGCTCTAACAGGTCGAAATTAAACTTCGATGACCGAGTTACATTGACGCTTTTGAATAATTCAGGCACGCTGACCTGGCACATATCCAATAAGTACGCACCGATACATCACTACATCGACTCTTACGCTCACGACACACATACGTACAATTGTGCGCTTGACAATGGATTGTTTATGATATGTTAACGTCACATTTTAGGCGAACCCAGAGTTACAAAAACTGCGAAGAGAGACGGACGAACAAGCTTTACTGTGCAAAGAGACGGACACACAAGCTACGGTAACAAATGGATTCTTGAATCGGACAACAATTCTGAAATGTGACAATTTCATTGAATCATCAGAATCCTGACGTGCCCCTTTCTGCCACACGCTGTCACAGTGAGAAACTGCCAACGGCCACGTGGCCCCAACGTTGTCAACACCGCCTTGATATTGACCGAGTTGACGTGAGCAGAGCGGTCCCTGGTCACGTGGCGGTGAACATCAACGTTTAGTGATGCATATTCTTAGGTTTTTTCGGTAAAGTCACGTAGGTAAAAAATTACAATTAATAAAAGTAAAATAAAAATAAAATAAAAATCACGACGTTTCGGAGGCAACACAAGCTTCCGTCTTCAGGTGGAACTGTCACAGCACGATAGCTGTATCAAGTGAGAAGACGGAAGCTTGTGTTGCCTCCGAAACGTCGTGATTTTTATTTTATTTAACTTTTATTAATTTTTATTTTTTACCTACGTGACTTGACCGAAGAAACCTAAGAATATGTATCCTTGCAGTCACGAAAGCTTCAAATCTAGAATTAAGTTAAGTGATGCGACCGTAGCGTCGTGTCCACAGGTGTCGGTGGCGTGTGTGTGAGGGAGCGGTGGTGTAGCGGTTAGCGCGCTGCGCTACGAACCCGGCAATCCACGTGTAATTCCCGCTCATGGCCAACACCAGGTGATGATTATCTGAACCGGTCCTAGGCCGGGCCTCCCTTAGGTCAACTCAGCCTCGAATGAGTACCCTGTGCGGTGTGTAATCATCGCCACGAGGGAGACAAAGGCGGTCGGGTGTGGTGCTGGCCGCCCACCTTCTCGTGTGCCGTGTCGGCCTCCAAAGATGTTCGCTCACAGCACTTGCCCCAAAGTCTGTTCAAGGTTATACGGGGGATCTTTGTCTTTGCTGTGTGTGTGTAAACACCGTCCACGAACTCCAAGGTTAATTTCCAGTGCCTGATCGAGTTCACTTTCGCAGATTCTCTTGTGGGGGGGCATCAGCAAGCAGCTGATTGGCCTTGACTGATGATGTCTGTAGGATGTGCCATGAAGGTCGAGGCATTGGCTTTGCAACAACTAGAGGATCTGGCAGACAGAAGTGATGTCTAAGTGTGTGTATGTCTGGTCCCCATAATTGGCACCAGCCATGATGACCTCTTGACCTTTTTACATTCACCACAAATCTGAAAGCCAGACCAGATGAGAGGCTTTGTTGAGGCTCTTGTCAGCATTCCGTAAAGCGCAAACGTTCCCAGATGATAGTCAGAAAGTCGCAAAAGATGTCGTTTGATAATTTGCCAGATTTTAAAAGTAGTGAGAAATCAGCTTGCGTGCAGGTGCTGGGTGGATCATGCCACCGCAGGATCATGAGAGACGGTCGTGGCTTGAGGAGGCCTTCATCCAGCAGTGGACTGACCGTGGCTCATGAGGATGATGATACAACATCCTTAATACTTTAAAACCTCGAATCGCTCCCAAATCTACATGATGTCCCAGAAAGTGGCCAAATTTGTCGCGAGCAACTTTGAAAAAAAAGTTGTCGTTCGGGGGACGGCGGCGCGAGGGGGAAGAGAAAAATAAAAGAAACAAAAAAAAGTCGCTTGGTCGACAACACCGCGTTCCTGTCGACGCTCGTGAAGCGTCACGTGATGTGTGAGACTCTCCGGATCCAGCCGAGGTAGGCCGACACGCGGGTGTAGACGCCAGGGGAGTCACGGAGGCCACAGCCGCGGCCCCACGACGTCACGCCCTGCAGCTCCCAGCGCCCGTCGGGATGCTCGCACACCAGAGGGCCGCCGCTGTCGCCCTGTTCACGGGCAGGAGACGGCCCGTGGCGAGCGCCGTCGTGAGGATAACACGAGAGAGAACGGAGCAGCCGATTGACGCAAAGCTAATATTTAAATGACATTGGTAGACAATCATCAACACGGTACAATGAACCCTTTGCCGTTCCGAGACATCTGCAAGTTTGCAGGGTGAGTGTCCCGTTCACCGATGAATCTCAGAGGCTCGGCGTTCATTTTATTTAGAGGCGTAGAGCCGTTGTTTTTAAAGACAATGTACTCACCGCAGAGAACTGTAGCGACACGACCGCCGCACTCTGTGATAGCTGGCGTCAAACTGTGGCACACTCCCACCCGCATGGCCTTGTGGGAGCCTTGGTACCGATATAGTTTTTTTTATTAAACATTTTATTCCAGTCATCGGAAAGGGTTAAGCAACGGATGCTTTCGTAATCGTTACTGTAAAAAATGCCATAGGTGAATGTTTTAACAGGAAATTAGTTTGCGAGTTGATAACAATCCACACATGATCAAAAGCATTTTTCTAAGTATATATGTAAACTGTAGTTGCAATTTTTTTTCTTATCCCAAAATTCTGTCGTTATTTCCCACTTAAGTTTTTTTTTGCATCCCAAGGAGTAGTGGACTGATAGAGGGCTGTAAATTATTATTACGATTATTTGCCATGTCATCTTGAGATTTGCACAGACGACTCTCACAATGAGCGAAGATGTCACAACACTACATCTGAAGTCTCCCCACTATCGGACTCTTCATCAACGCTCGATGGCGCATTTGCTATGAATGGTGCTTGTCACCAGTGCCGGATTAGCCTAGGAGCAAAAGTAGCTGCACGTGCTATGGGCCCCGCACTTTCAAGGGCCCCGCACCAAATGCTATCAAGCTATCTATTCCGTTTCAGTGATTCTGCACTTGCTCTATTACTATAGTACTATACCGCCTTCAACTTTTGCGAACGACCGGGTGTTTAAGGTTACCAATTTGTCGTATTATCTGGCTGTATAGCAAATGTAAAAATACAATAACTTTACTATGCAAGTAAAAAATGTGTCTTTTAATATTTACGTGTTTATTTATTTATTTAGGGCCGCTTTATGACATATGCTACAGGCCCCGCACTAGCTTAATCCGGCACTGCTTGTCACTGCTTGTGACATCTCGTCAAGCGATCTCTCAGCCACGCGCAGGGGGGCAGCACTTTCCCAACCGCATAAAAAAAAAGAATCAGAATATCGGCGGTCTTAAGTTCCGCAACTAACCTCCGAGCCTCGTTCGAGTCCAAACTTACAATCTGCTTACTCGATCGCGCAGTGAAATTCCGCGCATTCTCTACGTACACTTACGGGCCAAAAGCTTTTTTTCTGCATCAGTAGGAGACGAAATTGTTTTCAATTCTCCATGGACGCGAGACCCTTACGATAATACCAGAAACTGATGAGAGCAGTCTGCAAGGAGCTACAGGTTTGAAACTTAAACTGAACGATAAAACGAAAAAGAATTTTTATTTATTTATTATAGATATTTTTCAGAAGCGTCGTGGTTACACATGATAGCTTAACGAAGTGGTTCATGGTGTGGAAATGTATTGCAGCCAAATAATCTAAACGCACATTGATTCTAAATGTGGAGGGAAAAACCGGAGGACCCGGAGAAAAATGCACACGACCACGGGGAGAGAGAGAGAGACACGCAAACTCCAAATATACAGCAGCAGGCGTCAGGGTCGGGATCGAACCCACGACCTCCTGTATACCAGGCGAGGTAGTCAACATCTCCTAGCCACCGTGATGATGATGAGAGAGAGACACGCAAACTCCAAATATACAGCAGCAGGCGTCAGGGTCGGGATCGAACCCACGACACAGCTCCCATTTGAGAAGCTGTGCAAAGAACGAACTGCGTACGTTTTAAAGTATTCAGCATTTTTCAGCGAGCGAGAAACAACTTCGGATTGCGTTCCCCTCTCTCCAATTATGAATTCCGGCTGCCACTCAAGACGGATGAGCTGCCTGTTGCAGCACGAAGGCCACTTGCAGTCGGAGCGATGTATCCCCGGAGGCCTCGGCGAGGGAGGTGCGCGCAAGAGGCTTGAACACACCTTGCGGGAATGCATCTCTGACGAGACTTGTTCAGCGACGCAACAACGCAAAGAGCGTCCGCGGCTCGCAGTCAAACCACTGCGAGTTGAAATCCCGGTCAGGAGTCTCGGTCAGACTTTTCTCGTTGGCCAAATTGCGACGTTCCAATTTAATTTTCGTACGTGATTTGTTGCACGTATCATGATCATCATAAGTGTGGATTTTAATCGATAACTAGATTATTTGTTGAATGGCTAATTTGTATGCATTATAATAATAATCATTGACAGCCCTTTATCAATCCACGTGTCGCTCACGGAGGTTTGTTTGACCTTGTTGGAAAGTGAATTAGACTCAGGACAAATCTTGCATATTCGTATACATCTTTAGGAAAATCTTGCACATCCTTAATTTGTCCTCTTGCATATTATTTGAAAACCATGAACGTGCAAGATGTTTTTGTCGTTCCTTGTTTAATTTAATTTCCATCCAGAACATCTGTGGCTTGCGTCCCACCACAGTGGCGAGATGTTAACTACCTCGCCTGGTATACAGGAGGTCGTGGGTTCCATCCAGACCCTGACGCCTGCTGCTGTATATTTGGAGTTTGCGTGCTCCCTCACCCGGTGGTCGCGTTGATTCTTTTGTCCGGATCCTCCGGTTTTTCCCTCCACATTAGAAACAGGCGTTTTAGAGTATTTGGCTGTTGTACGTTTCCACGCGATAAGCCACTTTTGTTGAGCTCTTATTTGTGGTCATGTCGCTTCTGAAAAAAGTGCACTATAGCTCAGTGGGCCTTACCTGGTAAAATAGAAATCAGTTAAATTTGTTTAGGATTAACTTAGTGCTGTCTTTTTTGCAGTTTATCTACTTGGGAGGCAGCGCATGGTGGATTGTGCTAATTCACAATTCCACATTTCCATTGACAGGGGACCGATCTCACTTTGGAACAAGCTCCATATTTCAGCTCGAGTTTGGGTCAGTTTTAGTGTAAACGGTGGCCGGACACCTGGCAGCTGTCGACGCGAGCGCCGTCCCTGATGCCGCCCGCGCACAGCATGCGCTCCGACAGGAAGCGCCCTCCGTAGTGCTGGTGGCACACGCGCCGCGGCAGCAGCGGCAGGCGCGCCTCCTGCAGCGTGCGCGAGTACGCGACGCCTGTCGCGCAAACAAAGACAAAGATCCCCCGTATAGCCTTTCACAGACTGATGGGGCAAGTGCTGTCAGCGAGCAGCTACGAGGGCCGGCACGGCACACGAGGGGGTGGGAGGCCAGAAACACGCCCGGCCGCCTTTGTCTCTTCAATGCCGATGTTTCCACACCGCACCAGGTACTCATTTGAGGCTGAGTTGACCTAGAGGAGGCCCGGGACCGGTTCAGATAATCGTCGCTGATGTTGGCCGTGAGCGCGAATCGAACTCGGGTCGCTGGGTTCATAGCGCGGCGCGCTAACCGCTCCACCACCGCTCCCCACATGCACGCAATTGACACTTATGGACACGACGTTACAAAGACAAAGACCCCCGAATAACCTTGAACAGACTCTGGGGCAAGTGCTGTCAGCGAACAATTATGGATGTTGACACGGCGGCCAGCACCACGCCCGGACCACCTTTGTCTCCCTCGTGCGATGTTGTACACACCGCGCACAGGGTACTCATTCGAGGCCGAGTCACACTGGGGGATGCACAGGACCGGTTCGGATAATCGTCACCAAGTTGGCCGTGAGTGGGAATCGAACTCGGGTCGCCGGATTCCAAACACAGCGCGCTAACCGCGACACTCCCGCTCCACGATGTTGCGCAAGGACAAAGATCATTCCATGTCGCCATGCGAACAGCTGGGCAACGGTAATATTGTTCATATTGGTGACCAAATGTATTTGTCAACAAAGTTACGTTGCGGTTCTTGTCATCGTTGACTATGGCTAGACGGGAGTTATCAAGCACCTCCGATGAGCACAGTTTGTGCGAAAGTAGTTTAAGATACATGATGATGATGATGATTATATGACTCCCCACCAAAGGCCAAAGGATGCCTGGCTCTGACGAGACTAAATTAATAAGTCGCAGACTAAGACGATTTAGTAACGTAGTGTACCGAGGAAGACCAGGATCAGTAATTAGCGAGATAGGTTTTAAAAAGGATTCATGAAGGCCACCGATTGGCCGACCTGATAAAATTGCGGGGAGGGGGGGGGCATAATTTTCCCACCCCTTCATACCAACAATGAACAACTCCCAATTGAATTTTGATTTAAAGCTTTCGTGACTGCAGGGATTCATATTCTTGGTTCTTTCGGTAAAGTCACGTAGAAGGGAAATAATAAAATAATAAAAATATAAAACAATAAAATTCTCACGACGTTTCGACTGCAACACAAGCAATCATCATCTTGCTGTGTTTTTCACACCTGATGATGATTGCTTGTGTTGCAGTCGAAACGTCGTGATAATTTTATTGCTTGATATTTTTATTATTTTATTCTTTCCCTTCTACGTGACTTTACCGAAAGAACCAAGAATGTAACTTCCAATTGACTCACCGTTTAACAAACCTTAGCCTGACGAGACAGAGAGAACGACAAAAATGAAATCCGAGACACTCGACGACCGACGCAGAGTCTCCGCCGTCGACGTGACGAAGCACGCGACCCCCTCGCCCGCCTCACCCGTGTCGCCCCAGCCCGTCACGTAGCACCCCCTCGTCGTCCTCCGCACGTCCCCCCGTCCCCGCGCGGGCAGGCAGGCGGGCATCACGCGCGCGCTCAGCCGCACGCACGCCTCCTCCTCGATGCGGCCGCCGCGTGGCCGGCCGGGCCGACCTCCGACCTCTTCGCCGCTGGGCCAGCGACGCGCCGGGGTCGCGGCGGAGGGCCGCCGCAGCTGCACGAGAGCGATGTCGTCCTGGTTGGAGCCCGAGGCGGCGTCGTAGCCCGGGTGGGTGACCACGCGCTCCACCGGCATCTCCTCCTCGGCCGCCTCGGGCACCAGCGAGTGGTGGTCGCCCACGCGCACCGCGTACGCGCGTGTGCTGTTGGTGCCATAGCTGCGGTACAGTGGGGGGGGGGGTACAGCTGGTGCATCTGTCAGTCATCTCGGTCAGTCAACCCATGGCACCCGGGTCTGACCCGTGACCTCCTGTCAGCGACCCTTCGATACTTCACGTGGCCTCAAAGTGCACCTGGCCTGCCACAGGCGCCATGGTGACATCACCGTCGCTTCGTGGCGAATGGCGGTTGTGTTGTAGCTACGATTAGTCGTGGGTGCAAGCAGCGGTGACGGTTAAGCGTGAGCAGAGGCAGCAAGGCCGACCTCACGGTGCCGTCTCGCCCATGCGCCCTCCCTCCATCCTGCACACGCATCCTTCCCATCACGACCTCCTCCTGGTCACATCGGCAGCACCTTGTGTGCTGCTACAACGCTTTCAAGTTGCCGACCCGACATTACCGTGGCACTCTCAAGAATCCTCCGGATCCACCTGTCGTCAAAGGCCACACACGTGCCCTCACTTGTCCATTTGTTAAAGATCGAAACGACTCTCTTGCCCCGCGCAGCAACAGAAACATTACTCCTGCCTCAAACTACCACCACCACCACCACATTTCAACATCGAATTTGAAATCTCCACTCTTTCACAGTTGGTCATTTAGTCCGTCGAAAGGCCAGCCTGCCAATGCTGGCACGCCTGTTGGATTTCCCTCTCACGGTCCCCCCGTGTTTTGCACAACACGGAATACGTCAGATGCAGTGTGGGGGGTGGCACGTGCCCCCCGTATGATCCGATCGAAATCTCTAATTTCGATCGGATCATTGGGGTTTATTAGTAATAAATCGGCATTTTGCGACCCCCACTGCCACTGTGGCAATAAGTAACAGCAAAGCAGTTATAAGCGACTCAGAATTGTGCGCTGTTGCGTATACAGTCCACGACTTCCCTGAAGATATTCACCTTCAGCGAGCGCGATGCCGATCACACGACGCGGTTCGAATTCGACCCTCGATCGATGGCTACGCCATCGCCGCACACGCGTCGAATAGAAAGCAAGGGACAACTCCTTACTTACTAACAACTCCTCTGTGATTTCTCATTGCTGGAGGGGTTACCCCCGCTACCTGAAGATCCTGGCTCCGCCATTGGATGCTATCGTTCAATATTGTGACACAGCAGCGTCAGCCCTCTGACCCGTGGTCAGGGTTTGAACCTCGGTCCTCCTAAATTATGGCTCGGTGTCATGACACCGGCATTGGACCCATCGATAGACAAACAAACCAGCTCCAGGGCTTGAACCCAGGCCCTGCGATGTTGTAGATCAGCGCCCTGACACCAGAGAGAGGAGCTCCCTGAGAAAGGGCCTCGGGCCTTGAACCCTGGACCCTCGAAGATGCCAGCGCAGCGCTCTAAATTGGCGCGAGTAACTCATGAGACACCCAGCACAAGGGCCCGAAGCCACGATGTGAGATCATTCATAAATAGTTTATTTTGGGTTACATCGGTGTGTAGGTGCAACGTGAAAACATTTTTGACTAAAACACCTCCACCACCCGACAGAGCCAATAAAAATCAAGTTGTCACGTGGCCCAATTTTGTCAGTTGATTTGGTGTTTCAGAAAACCGGAGGAGTGTTGAAAAGCACGTGAAACATTGTATTGGCACGGATGTGAGATGTTGATAATAATATAATTATATTTTATAATGCGAATTCCATCCTGGGATCCCAATGCGCAATGATGTGAGAAGTACTTAATAATTAGCGGAAAAAATAATTCCGATATTTTCTTTAGCTACTGACCTATTGGATTCCCAGACCAATACTTTCCAGTGGCATCGTTGAAGCAGACAAACGCTGAACTGATTTTTGACAGTGGCGGCGAGTGAATACGGGGCACCACCCCAGCACAGTTGGCTACGTACGGTGCGAAAGAAGTTCAACGTACATTCAAACACGTGATCAATTTCACTATTTATGAATGAACGCAAGTGAACGTCAACGCCTTACGTATCCTCCGGAGACACTTGCGCGTGCACGTGCGCAAAATGAGCCAGGCTCTCCAAGCCCGATGAACTCGTGAAACCCGCGTGAACTTTCAAAAGCCGTGGCCAAGCGAAGGAGGATGGGTTCATCGGGAGTGTTGATTTTTGTGGAGATTAAAAAAAACCACACACTTTTGAATCTCACTCTGTATCAATAAGTGGATAATCCTTGAAATGAAAAAGCATCTATAACAAATGTTTGACTTACAAATAAAAAGTGTCTAATTCAAGTCATTTTTTTTCTTCTTCTTTTCAAATTGAGGAGGAGAGCACCCCCCAATGGCATGGAAATGTCAGCGTTCAAATCTCATTGGCCGATTCAAACCACCCTTACGCAAGCCCACAGCAAGGGGCTTACCCCCCTCCAGTGGCGGCTCCTGCAAAATCTCTCAGGAGGGGCAAATGTCTGGATGATTGATAAGGATAAGGTCCACCCATGCAATGGATAAATTAACAGCTTAAGCATATAAAGGCAACTTCACTTCTTTAATATTAATGAAAAATAAAGTGACTCTTACAATACATCTTGTTTGTTTCTATACTCACTATTAAAACAAACCACTCAAGTTTCTTTTATTAAAGATTCCACTAGGTGGCGACAAATTATATTGTTGGATGAAACGTGCTTACGTGTGATGACGTAAGCACGTATGATGACGTAAGCACGTTAGGGCGAGCCCTCCCGGAAGCCATAGAGAATGCATTGCAGCGCCCCCGTTCGAAAAAAAACATCTTTGAATGTAAGTCTATGGGACCACTCGGGGCGATTCTCAGCTGGAGGGAAATCGCCCAAAAAGAGGTGGTACTCCACAGAACGTAGCATGACGCTGATTGGACTATACCCAGAGGCACAGTGACGGCTAGCGTGACTCTGTGGTTGAATGATATTGGTGGTGCGTCGCCCAATCGCCCTAATGAAGAAACCGCCCCTGCCCCCCTCATATTCCTCGCCTGAGGAATATGAGGTGGGGAAACGTTTTCTTGTTTGCTGTCCTTCCCCCGCACCTCCGATTAGCACGGTTGGCTACGTACGGTGCGAAAGAAGTTCATATGTTGTGTACATACGACGGAGCCGGGGCGGCGTTCCGGGCGCCGGGAGTCACGGAGCGCGGCGTCGCTCACCGTTTGAAGCAGTGAGCGGCCGTGAGGGCCCAGCAGGTGCCGATGAGCGTCGCCCCGCACAGCAGCCGGCTCTGGCCTCCCGGCACTCGCAGCCTGAGTGAGGCCTGCCAGGGCCAGCTGCCCCTGTGGGACGACAAGGCCCACGACAACACTGAAACCGGCTTTATTTTACTATGTTTCCACAAGCTGCAAAATCCGCGGACGTCAAGGGAACAAAAGTGGGTGAGTTGAGGGAGAAAATGCCACCTCTGACATACAAAATTCATGGGGAGGAGGAAAGGCAAAGTGCCCGGAGGAAACCCCACGCCTACGAAGGGAATAACACTCAAAAAGATCTGCACAGACCAGTTTAAAACAACAACAACTACTACTTGCTGTACCATCACATCACTGCCCATCAGGTTAATGCGTTGTTTCGCGAGAGGCCAGTGCATTATAGGGGCTAAGTGGGTGACGCGACTTAAGTGAAATCTACCCGAGCTTTCAATGTGAACGATGCTGTTGCCTTGTCGCATTATGGTAGGTCTGAAAACCTCCATTGCTAAGTGATGTCGAGGGCCCATTAAACCCCCTCAAAAATCCATTTGCCGTGCCATTAGGGGAAAACATAAACAGGCTTTGCAATATTCCACCGCGGAAGAGTGCAAACATAAGCGTGCGAATAACGGAAACCTCAAGAGTCGTAACATTATTCACTGCTGCTGGGACGCCGCCTTGAAGCGCAAGGGGCATCTGAGACGGAGGTTGCCGCTTCAATCTCCAGGCACGGCAGTGGAAACAACGGGCTTCTTTCTTCTATCCCTCCGACCTCTGCCCGCCCAGCGGTAGAAACGGGTTGGCCACGGTCGGTCGATCGTCAGGTTCGGAATCAGTGCCGGATTAAGCCAGTGCGGGGCTTGTAGCATATGTTATAATGTGGCCGTACGTAAAAAAAAAAACCCCATAATTATTAAAACACAAATGTTTACTTGCATAGTAAAGTAATTGTATTTTTTCATTTGCTACACAGCCAGATAATACGACAAATCGCTAACCTTAAACACCCAGTCGTTCATAAAAGTTGAAGGCGGTATAGTACTATAGTAATAGAGCAAGTGGAGAATTACTGAACTGGAATTGATAGCTTGAAAGCATTTAACGCGGGGCCCTTGAAAGTGCGGGGCCCGTAGCATTATGTAGCTACTTTTGCTAATGGGATAATCCGGCCCCTTACGTTATGGCAAGCTTCGGGGCCACTTCCTGGAGTCGTTACTTTTTTATTTTACCAGGTAAGGCCCACTGAGCTACATAGCTCTTCTTCAGGAGCGACCTGGCCACAAATGATCGCGCAATGAAGCGGCTTATTGCGGGGAAATTTATAGCAGCCAAATTATCGAAACGCGCGTTGATTATAAATGTGGAGGGAAAAAAACGGAGAACCCGGATAAATATCCACGCGACCACGGGGAGACAAAACACGCAAACTCCAAATATACAGCAGGCGTCAGGGTCTGGATCGAACCCACGACCCCTGTATACCACGCGAGGTAGTTAACATCTCGCCACCGTGGCGGGATGCAAGCCACAGATGTTCTGGATGGAAATGAAATAAGGAGCGGCAAAAACATCTTGCACGTTCATGGTTTTCAATTTATATGCAAGACGAAAAATGAAGTATGTGCAAGATTTTACTAAAGGTGGATACGAATATGGAGGCATTTGGACGCTCACCTGACAGCTCTGCGCCCTCCCACGATGCGCTTGCCCCTGCGGAGTGGACGCACGCCGCACACTCCTGCCTCCACCTCTGCATCGGGAGGGAGAAGGGGAAACACTTCACAAGTAGCTGTGAAACTCTCCTGTTGGTGGTTGTGCGAGCACACTGCATGTATTTGTGAATGAGTGAGAGGCAAGGCCGTAGCCATGGAGTCAACATTGGGGGGGACCAAATCTTCCAGGGGGTCTGGGCCCCCCCCCCAGAAAAAAATCTAAATTTGAAAAGAATTTCCTGCCTGAAATATAAAAAAAAATGCACTAACAGATAGGATGGACTTTTTTTTTCTTTTTTACAATAATGTCTAATAGTGCATTGTATTACATTGCTCTGATGTTTCTTTTTTACCTTTTCTTGTTTGTAATGGCAGAGATTAGGGATTAATAAACTACAACCATAACCACAGCAATATATTGGGGGGGACATTTTGAGCATAGTTGAATATTGGAGGGGGATGTGTGTCCCCCAATAATTACCCGCTTGGTGAGAGGATGTGTGATTTGGCGAGTGGGTGGGTGAGTAAGTGAATGGATGTGTGATTGGGTGACAATGTGGGTGAGTGAGTGAATGGTGGATCGGTGAATACATGAACAAGAGGTGTGCAAATTTCGATTTAAAGCTTTCGTGACTGCAGGGATTCATCTTCTTGGTTCTTTCGGTAAAGTCACGTAGAAGGGAAATAATAAAATAATAATATTTGTATATTTTATTATTTCCCTTCTACGTGACTTTACCGAAAGAACCAAGAAGAAGAGGTGTGCAGTGCTTATGTGCATGTCAGACTGAAGGAGGCATGAAGGAGGCATGCATATGAATGGGTTGGTGAGTGCATTTATGAATGGGTGAGTAAACGAGCGGATGGGTGAGTGGATTTATGATTGAACTGGCAAGTGAGTGATCGAGTGATCGAGTTAGTGATTGAGGGAACGAGTGAGTGATCGAGCGAGCGATTAAGCGAGTGACTGAGAGAGCGATAGGGTGAGCGAGCGCGTGAGCGAGTACCGTTGCCGCGCTCGCCGCTCTCGTCACAGATCACGCCGGCGTCCTCGCTATGCCGGCAGTCGTGGGGGTCCCCGGGGGAGCGCACGCATTCGTGCAACGATCCCTCCAGCCCGGAGCACTGCACGCTGTGGAGGTGGATCGGGCCCTCGCCCTCGCCAAAGTAGGCCATGGGCCACGCGTGCGCCGGCCCGCTGTGGGAACAACGACGGCACGGGCATCGGTCACGCGGCAAAACCAGGACAACTCGTCGCCCGCAGACAAGGGTGCGCAAAGGAGCACGCGCGGGTGCCCTGCTCGCGATTACGCTGAGGGACGGGCAGAGGAACACGTGGATTGCACGACGTAGCGCAAGCCACAGGCGTCGTGTCGACTGATGGGGTTAAAATGAAGCAGACTCGGGAAAGGACACGTCGCTAGAAAGGAGTGGTGGCCAAGGTAGGGGACACGTCAGTGAGGGCGTCCACCGGAGAGATGAGCTCGTATGCAGGGGCTACACGCATTGCTACATCGTGGGACCGTGAGAGGTGGCAGTGACTTGAGGAGGACTTAATTGTGATGACAATCAGGATGAATTCTCAGAGGTGGATTGTTTTTTGTTGTTGCCAATGCAAGATAGTGCGTGACGTGATCTTCATGAAGTCTAGTGATAGGTTTTTACCCTTTCAACTGGTACAAAAACTGACACCTTTATACAAGGCATCAAGTTTGCAATAACCACAACACAAGCAGTCAAAATGCAAACAAAAAAAAATAACTCTGATAATGATATGCACTGTCCTTGAAGTTGATTGGTCCACACCCGAGACAGCTTTTCTTAGAGCCTAGTCTCCATTGGTGTTGGACCAGATGACGCCAAAAGGCGTACAACTAAAAAACAGCACACTATCAGAGTATTGAGAGCTCGGGGTAAGCATTTACACTATGAGACCTCCTTTACCAGTGGCAAAATATAGTTACTGCTTGTGTTGTGATTCTTGCAAACATGATGCCTTGTATAAAGGTGTCAGTTTTTGTACCAGTTGAAAGGGTAAAAACCTATCACTATATTTTGCCACTTGTAAAGGAGGTCTCATAGTGCTTCATGAAGTCATCGGTGGCCGGGCTCGTATCATCAACTGGCTACACTTGAGAACGCGGCTCGATCGGGGTGAGTAACAGAAACGCAGATTCAATGGCCAGAATCTCGGCGGCACTGTCACAAGCGCGCTCCGACCGCCACGGCCGCCCGACCAGATCCGACGGCGCACGATCGTCTCGCCTGTATCCCAGCTGGCGGCACACCACCGCGGCCTCCCGGCGGCCCCAGCCGTCGTCGCACACCGTGCCCCAGCGGCCGTCCACAAGCACCTCCACGCGCCCCTCGCGCTCGCTCTCCCCGTCAGCCAGACGGAGCCGCGGGGCCGGGGCCGGTGCCGTCTTGAAGAAGGGCGGCCGGGAGCTGTCGCCGTGACGACGGCAAACGACGCCCACGTCCTCGTCGTGAGAGCAGTCGTGGCGCCCCCACTCGCTGCGCGGGCACGCGAGCAGCGAGGCCTCGCCGCCCCGGCACGACACCTCGTCCAGCAACACGAAGCCTGACCCGGGCCCGAACTCGGACTCGCGAGCCGGGCGGTCGGCGCCGCTACGGGTGGGTGGGAGGGCGGACCGCGCATCTGTGTGTACAGGTTACGTGGACACGCGTGTGCACGTAGTGACGGACTCGCGCGGACATATGAACCCTTTGGCGGGACCCCGGGGCCCCGAATAATCAGAAGTCAAAATCGCCATTTTGGTGACCCTGGCCCACTGCGCACATAAACGCCGCGACCCATCTGTCATCCAAGCGCAGCAGCGAGGACGAATGCGCAGAAGAAACAAAACTTTGAAACTTTGATTAGTGCATCGTGTAGAGCTCGTCGAGAGGAATAGATTGCCATATCGTTTGCCTTTAACAGACATAAAATGACGTCCCAAAGCAGTTCATGCGAGAGCCGGGGGCTTATGGCACCCCGGGGTCCTGCCATGAGGTTCATATGGCGCCTTGTGGGTGTTCGCGGCCGTGCCAAAGGGCTCTCCCGGGTGCTTTCGGGTCAGGAGCGAGAGCTGGGCCGTGCACGATGTCCGACGTTTCGCTCCACGTGCCGGGAAACTCATTCCTGAACTGAAACCGGGAGCAAAATGTCGGACATCATTCCGAACAATAACGCGGCATGAACCTTAAAGCACTTGGGAGAGATGCGTTTGCAAACACACGTAGGGTACACACATACATAGACACAGATCCCCCGTATAGCCTTAACAGAATGTTGGGGCAAGTGCTTGTTAGCGAACACCTACGAAGGCTCAACACGGCGGATGATGGAATGGGTGTCCAGCATCACCTTCCGGCCGGCTCTGTCTTGTCAGTGCAAATGTTCACACACCCCATGAGGCCGAGTTGACCTAGGGGAGGCCCAGGACCGGTTCAGATAATCGTTACTGGTCTTGGCCATTGAGCGAGAATCAAACAGCACACCGCACTAGCCGCATACACACAAGCACAAAGATCCCCCGTGCAGCCTTAACAGACTGTAGGGGCAAGTGCTGTTAGTGAGCACCTATGAAGGCTGGCACGGCACACGAGGGGGCTGTGTGGCCAGCACCACGCCCGACCGCCTTTGTCTCCCTAGTGGCGATGTTTACACACCGCACCAGGAATTCATTTGAGGCCGAGTCGACCTAGTGGAGGAGGGCCCAGCACCGGTTGAGGTAACCGTCACTGGTGTTTGCCGCGAGCGCAACGCGCTAACCGCTGCGCCACCGCTCCCCACACACACACCGACGTGCGCGGGTACGCACGTAGACGCAAGCGGCCTCGCCGATTGGCCGACCGCACGGCGTGGGCCCTCCCCAGTGTGCGGCATGATCACCTGAAGCCCAGCTGGCGGCAGACCACGTGGCTGCTGGTCATCGTCCAGCCGTCGTCGCAGACGTTGCCCCACTCGCCGTCGTGGTAGACCTCCACCCGGCCCTGGTGGCTGCCCTTGCCGCCCACCAGACGGACGGATCCCTCTGCAGGCGGTGGGGGCGGGGGGGGGGGGACAGATACGGCGAGCGGCGTTCAAATGCCAGCCGGGCAGTGTCGTGGTCTCATCGCTGTCGGCGTTGGCGCCGGGGTTGGGATCGAACCCACGACCTCCTGCATACCGGGCGAGGTAGTTAACACGTCGCCACCACGGGTACACATACGCACGTGGACACAAGCGGGGAAAGTTTCTTGAATTACCCCCCCCCCCACCTTCAGTCGTGCCCACTCAGCATTTGCAAATTGGCGCGGTGCAGCGGTGGAAGATTAAGACCACGAAAAAATAACCACCCCCTCGCGGAACATTCCGGAGCACCCTAGCATGGAGGGCCCCTTCCGCCAGCGGTCGCACGAGCGAGCAATCGCAGGCTTGCACCTTTACCTTTGCAGCGAGCGACTTCCGACACACGTCTAGTAGAAGGCTTCTTACTTATTAAGAGCACACAGGGTGATTACACTTCGTAACGCAGCTACAACCCAGGCTGCTCTAACACGCAGCCCATCTCCGTCCTGCGCTATGCTGGCTGGTTGACGAGCGTAGCGGCGGCGAAGACGGAGCTGCTCTTGCAGAAGAACAGCCACGCGGTCGAAGGCGAAGAGGTGAAGACGGCAGCGACGCAACCAGGACCCAGACCCCACGCTCACAGCCCCACAGCTCGGGCTCGGTGCTCCTTATATCCGCCTGGTGTGGCCAAGCTCCACCTCTGGCCACGCCCCCTTTCTAGAACCTACTAAACCCTTCGGGATGGTTCCCAGAGCTTCTCGACTGACACCGCCCTTAACCTTTACCCCAGATACGCCCCTTCACCATAAGGCGTCATGTAACGCAGCTATAACCGCAATGACCCTTACAGGCCGGCAGGTGTCACCCTGTCATTACACCTTTACACGACGCAGACACCAACATCTCAGTTCACGCAAGGGGGTGATGACCCCACCCCCCAAAGCACCGCTTGGACCCGCAGCAGGCTTGAGGCAAAGGATGCTACATTTCTGGGTGGTTCAACCTCTCCCAATGCCCACGCTCAGTGACATCACCACCCTCCTCCTCAGCCTGTGGGGATGGGCCACACGATGGCCTGTTGAGGTGGCTGCTGGTGGAGGCATTGAGTAGAGGGGGGGGGGGTCAGATCTCTTTTGAAAAATAAACTAATGCCTCAATGGACTTTATCTGCTAAAATAAAAAAAAATACTTTATAGTGTTTTTCTGTGATTTATTTAACTTTCCTATACTTTTCACTCCCTCTCGTGTAAAAAATAAAAATCTGTTCATTGCTCTAACTTGCCGACGCAACCAGGCTGCTGGTCATCTGTTGAAAACTAAATAAAGGAGATCACGGGCGCAGCCAGGATTGTCAGGTATAGGGGGGAAACCACTCCAGCAAATGAGAAATGATAGAGGAGTTGTTAGTAAGTAAGAAGTTGTTAGTAAGTAAGGACTTGTCCCTTGCTTTTTATTCGACGCGTGTGCGGCGATGGTGCAGCCATCGATCGAGGGTCGAATTCGAACCGCGTCGTGTGATCGGCATCGCGCTCGCTGTATACGCATCTTTTTTGAGTCACTTATAACTGCTTTGCCGTTACTTATTGCCAATTATGGACTCAGACTACAGTATTGTCCTATCATCTCATAGAATCCCTGGCGCGTAATAATATACTACACAGTGGCAGTGGGGGTCGCAAAATGCCGATCTATTACTAATAAACCCCAATGATCCGATCGAAATCCCTCATTGGGGGGGCACGTGCCACCCCCCGCCCCCCACCACTGGCTCCGCCATTGAAGGAGATTCGTTTCACGGCCCGTCGAACTCCTCCGGCGCAGAGCGAGATTCCCGTCGCGGGCGCGCCACCTTGGTGCGGGTTGCAGGCGACGCCGGCGTCCTCGCCGTGCAGGCAGTTGTGGTGGCCCCACGGCGCCCGGGGGCACAACTCCAGCGAGCCCTCACCGCCCAAGCAGCGCACCTCGTCCATCCAGATGGGGCCCACGCCCTCGCCGAAGCGCGCCGACGTCAACGCCCGGGCTTGCCCGCTGCCGACAGAGGCAACGGCAAAAAACTAAATCACCAGCAGCAGCAGCAGCAACACCAGCAGCAGCACCAGCAGCAGCAGCAGCAGCACCAGCAGCAGCAGCAGCAACACCAGCAGCAGCACCAGCAGCAGCAGCACCAGCAGCAGCACCAGCAGCAGCAGCACCAGCAGCAGCACCAGCAGCAGCACCAGCAGCAGCAGCAGCAGCAGTGGAAACCGTGGGGTGCTTTCAGGTGAGCTTCTGCGGCCGTCTGGAACGTGCTTCCTTCCGATATTAAGAAGCCACTGGAGCGATGCACTTTTAAATTGCCTCGATGGAAAACCAATTTTTTTAGAACCGCTTTTTATGTTTGGTTTGGTGCCCTTCAGCCGCACCTCCGATTAGCACGGTTGTACGTATGTTGAACTTCTTTCGCGTCGTACGTAGTCAACCGCGCCAATCGGAGGTGACCACGTACGGTGCGAAAGAAGTTCAACACAGATACACGACGATTCTACGCGTGGCCGAATTAACGCAGGGGGTTTAGGGGACACGGCCCAGGGTTTCTTAGTTTGTCAATATAATAATTTACAATGAGCGGTGGGAATGGTGCCGTGATGTCACTGTCGGCACACTGGACTTTCAATCCAAAAGTCGCCGATTTAATTCCATTGTCCGGCAGGGCAGTTGAAACCCAGTGTGCGATATCGATGGGCACACCACCGTTAGTCAAACGGTGGGGTAAAACGTGGGTATCCCCCACCTCTTACAAGACATCTGGGCAACGTGGAAGAGTGGGCGAAATAAAACGATTTAAACTGAACTATGTTTTATTTTATCAGGTTAAGCTCTTTTTCATACGCGACCTGGCCACAAATGATAACTCAACGAAGTCTTATTATGTGGAAATGTACAGCAGCCAAATACTCTAAAGGCGTGATGTTGATTCTAAACGTGGAGGGCAAAACCGGAGGAACTTGGAGAGAAATCAACACAACCACGGGGAGAACCTCCAAACTCCAAATATAGAGCAGGCGTCGGGGTTGGGATCGAACCCACGACTTCCTGCATCCCAGGCGAGGTAGTTAACATCTCGTAACCACCGAGATGTTGAAGAGACCCCCAGAGCAGCTGTATCGTGAGCACGTAATTTGGTGTTACTGCCCTTCGTCACTTTGATTTAAAAAGCAGACCATTAAATAACCAATGCAAGTAGCAAGAGGCTGTTTGACAAGGGGCATGGTGGGACATGGGACAGTGGTGGAAATTCCACATTCCTATGGCAGGGCGGTCGGTGCGGACCTCAGGCCGAGCTGGCGGCACACCACCTGGGCGTCGCGCTCGTCCCACTGGTCGTCGCACACGGTGCCCCAGGAGCCGGCGTGCAGCACCTCCACGCGGCCTTCCAGCGCCGAGCGGCCCCCCGCCAGCCTCACCGACGGCATGGAACCTGCGACCGCACGGACCCCCCCCGGCAGAGCGGACGCGTCACCGCACGACGCGGGGCGACCGTGGGGCGAAGCTTCAACAGGCAACGTCACAAGATACAGCTTCAACAAGCAATGTGTAGCCAGACAACACCACAGAAGAGACAGCTTCAACAGGCAATGTGTAGCCACCCCCCCGCGTCACACCCCCCCGCGTCACACCCCCCCGCGTCACACCCCCCCGCGTCACACCCCCCCGCGTCACACCCCCCCGCGTCACACCCCCCCCGCGTCACACCCCCCCCGCGTCACACCCCCCCGCGTCACACCCCCCCGCGTCACACCCCCCCGCGTCACACCCCCCCGCGTCACACCCCCCCGCGTCACACCCCCCCGCGTCACACCCCCCCGCGTCACACCCCCCCCGCGTCACAGCCCAACGTCACACCCCCCCCGCGTCATACCCCCCCCCGCGTCATACCCCCCGTGTCACAGCCCAACGTCACACCCCCCCGCGTCATACCCCCCCCCCGCGTCACACCCCCCCCCCGCGTCACACCCCCCCCCGCGTCACACCCCCCCCGCGTCACACCCCCCACCCCCACGTCACACCCCCCCCACGCGTCACACCCCCCACGTCACACCCCCCGGCGCGCTCGCACCTTTGCGCGTCACGCAGGCCACGCCAGCGTCCCCCGCGCGCCCGCAGCTGTCGGCGGCGGCGCCCCTGCCGCCGCCGCCGCCGGCGGTGCGCGGACAGCGAGACAGCGCCCCCTCGGCCCCCGTGCACGCCAGGCCCAGCCAGTGGCCGGAGCGGTCGCGTCCCGAGTCGCGTCCCGAGTCGCGCCCGGGGCCGGAGCGCGCCCGCTTCCTCGCGATGCCCCTCTCCCTGCCGAAGGCAACGACCGCCAAAAAATGACAAGATTGTAGCGCTGCGTCCGTCGCTCGAGCGGCGATGGGCGACCCAGGCGAGTTTGCGGGCCACGTGGGCCACGAGCCTGGCGTCGTGCGTGGGCACTAACCGTGACCCCCACGCAGGATGACCCCTAGAGCAGTGGTTCTGTGAATAGAGACACAGGATTGCTGAAACAAAGTCAGTTTGTACTGACTTGCTTCTACTTAATTTGTGTTTTCGATGATTTACCTCCTGAAAAAGTCTGGCCGTGTCTCGTGCCCCCCAGAAAGGGCGTCTCGCACCAGCCAGGGGGTGCAGCGTGATGCCCCCTGAAGAGGAAGAATGACCACTGCCCTAGAGACACACTGGGACCAGGCCACCATGAAGGGGGAGCCCAATCAGACCCCTCCTCCTCCATCAAGCCCGGCCACCGCCACGTCAATCTCGGGGCTGGTGCTTGCGGGATGTCTGTGGCCCCCCGACATTCTTGTCCCGTGATCGGTGTCGTGTCCCGGGGGGCTCGCGTTGAGTTGAAAATAAATGAACAAAAAAGCCACCGCATCACCGCGATTGTGACTGCCGGTTACGTGCCCGAAAAAAAAAGTTCCATTCGCTTTGACGCGCTGATGTAGCTTTTACGATTCGTCCATCGCATTGAAAAATATATAACTTTGCACTAAGCCCGTCGTCCCGCCGAGGTTGTCATCTCACATTGTGCGAAGTCAACAGGCGCTGCCCTACGGGGACACTGGCCCAAGTCATGAGAGTTTAGAATCCACGCTGCCACAAGCGATATCGGTGAAGCTCTACATTGGAGATTATCTCTACGAGTAATACATGTCTCTGTTAGTGAGTGTCTATGTTAGTGGGTGTCTCTGTTAGTGAGTGTCTATGTTAGTGGGTGTCTATGTTAGTGGGTGTCTCTGTTAGTGAGTGTCTATGTTAGTGAGTGTCTCTGTTAGTGAGTGTCTATGTTAGTGAGTGTCTCTGTTAGTGAGTGTCTATGTTAGTGGGTGTCTATGTTAGTGGGTGTCTATGTTAGTGAGTGTCTATGTTAGTGAGTGTCTATGTTAGTGGGTGTCTATGTTAGTGGGTGTCTATGTTAGTGAGTGTCTATGTTAGTGAGTGTCTATGTTAGTGAGTGTCTATGTTAGTGAGTGTCTCTGTTAGTGAGTGTCTATGTTAGTGAGTGTCTATGTTAGTGAGTGTCTATGTTAGTGGGTGTCTATGTTAGTGAGTGTCTATGTTAGTGGGTGTCTATGTTAGTGGGTGTCTATGTTAGTGGGAGTCTATGTTAGTGGGTGTCTATGTTAGTGGGTGTCTCTGTTAGTGAGTGTCTATGTTAGTGGGTGTCTATGTTAGTGAGTGTCTATGTTAGTGAGTGTCTATGTTAGTGGGTGTCTCTGTTAGTGAGTGTCTCTGTTAGTGAGTGTCTATGTTAGTGGGTGTCTCTGTTAGTGGGTGTCTCTGTTAGTGGGTGTCTATGTTAGTGGGTGTCTATGTTAGTGGGTGTCTATGTTAGTGGGTGTCTCTGTTAGTGGGTGTCTCTGTTAGTGGGTGTCTCTGTTAGTGAGTGTCTATGTTAGTGGGTGTCTCTGTTAGTGGGTGTCTCTGTTAGTGGGTGTCTATGTTAGTGGGTGTCTATGTTAGTGGGTGTCTCTGTTAGTGGGTGTCTCTGTTAGTGGGTGTCTCTGTTAGTGAGTGTCTATGTTAGTGGGTGTCTCTGTTAGTGGGTGTCTCTGTTAGTGGGTGTCTATGTTAGTGAGTGTCTATGTTAGTGAGTGTCTCTGTTAGTGGGTGTCTCTGTTAGTGGGTGTCTCTGTTAGTGAGTGTCTATGTTAGTGGGTGTCTCTGTTAGTGGGTGTCTCTGTTAGTGGGTGTCTATGTTAGTGGGTGTCTATGTTAGTGGGTGTCTATGTTAGTGGGTGTCTGTTAGTGGGTGTCTCTGTTAGTGGGTGTCTCTGTTAGTGAGTGTCTATGTTAGTGGGTGTCTCTGTTAGTGGGTGTCTCTGTTAGTGGGTGTCTATGTTAGTGGGTGTCTCTGTTAGTGGGTGTCTCTGTTAGTGGGTGTCTCTGTTAGTGGGTGTCTCTGTTAGTGGGTGTCTCTGTTAGTGAGTGTCTCTGTTAGTGAGTGTCTATGTTAGTGGGTGTCTCTGTTAGTGGGTGTCTCTGTTAGTGGGTGTCTCTGTTAGTGGGTGTCTCTGTTAGTGAGTGTCTCTGTTAGTGAGTGTCTCTGTTAGTGGGTGTCTCTGTTAGTGGGTGTCTCTGTTAGTGGGTGTCTCTGTTAGTGGGTGTCTATGTTAGTGGGTGTCTCTGTTAGTGAGTGTCTCTGTTAGTGAGTGTCTCTGTTAGTGGGTGTCTATGTTAGTGAGTGTCTCTGTTAGTGAGTGTCTCTGTTAGTGAGTGTCTCTGTTAGTGGGTGTCTATGTTAGTGGGTGTCTATGTTAGTGGGTGTCTCTGTTAGTGGGTGTCTCTGTTAGTGAGTGTCTCTGTTAGTGGGTGTCTCTGTTAGTGGGTGTCTCTGTTAGTGGGTGTCTCTGTTAGTGAGTGTCTCTGTTAGTGGGTGTCTCTGTTAGTGGGTGTCTATGTTAGTGGGTGTCTATGTTAGTGAGTGTCTCTGTTAGTGGGTGTCTCTGTTAGTGGGTGTCTCTGTTAGTGGGTGTCTATGTTAGTGAGTGTCTCTGTTAGTGGGTGTCTCTGTTAGTGGGTGTCTCTGTTAGTGGGTGTCTATGTTAGTGGGTGTCTCTGTTAGTGAGTGTCTCTGTTAGTGGGTGTCTCTGTTAGTGGGTGTCTCTGTTAGTGGGTGTCTATGTTAGTGAGTGTCTCTGTTAGTGGGTGTCTCTGTTAGTGGGTGTCTCTGTTAGTGGGTGTCTATGTTAGTGAGTGTCTCTGTTAGTGGGTGTCTCTGTTAGTGGGTGTCTCTGTTAGTGGGTGTCTATGTTAGTGGGTGTCTCTGTTAGTGAGTGTCTCTGTTAGTGGGTGTCTCTGTTAGTGAGTGTCTATGTTAGTGAGTGTCTCTGTTAGTGGGTGTCTCTGTTAGTGGGTGTCTCTGTTAGTGGGTGTCTATGTTAGTGAGTGTCTCTGTTAGTGGGTGTCTCTGTTAGTGGGTGTCTCTGTTAGTGGGTGTCTATGTTAGTGAGTGTCTCTGTTAGTGGGTGTCTCTGTTAGTGGGTGTCTCTGTTAGTGGGTGTCTCTGTTAGTGGTGTCTCTGTTAGTGGGTGTCTCTGTTAGTGGGTGTCTCTGTTAGTGAGTGTCTATGTTAGTGAGTGTCTCTGTTAGTGGGTGTCTCTGTTAGTGGGTGTCTCTGTTAGTGAGTGTCTATGTTAGTGAGTGTCTCTGTTAGTGGGTGTCTCTGTTAGTGGGTGTCTCTGTTAGTGGGTGTCTATGTTAGTGAGTGTCTATGTTAGTGGGTGTCTATGTTAGTGAGTGTCTCTGTTAGTGAGTGTCTCTGTTAGTGAGTGTCTCTGTTAGTGGGTGTCTATGTTAGTGGGTGTCTATGTTAGTGGGTGTCTATGTTAGTGAGTGTCTCTGTTAGTGGGTGTCTATGTTAGTGAGTGTCTCTGTTAGTGGGTGTCTATGTTAGTGAGTGTCTATGTTAGTGAGTGTCTATGTTAGTGGGTGTCTGTTAGTGGTGTCTATGTTAGTGAGTGTCTCTGTTAGTGAGTGTCTATGTTAGTGGGTGTCTCTGTTAGTGAGTGTCTATGTTAGTGGGTGTCTATGTTAGTGAGTGTCTCTGTTAGTGAGTGTCTCTGTTAGTGAGTGTCTATGTTAGTGAGTGTCTATGTTAGTGAGTGTCTCTGTTAGTGAGTGTCTATGTTAGTGGGTGTCTCTGTTAGTGAGTGTCTATGTTAGTGAGTGTCTATGTTAGTGGGTGTCTATGTTAGTGAGTGTCTATGTTAGTGGTGTCTATGTTAGTGGGTGTCTATGTTAGTGAGTGTCTATGTTAGTGAGTGTCTATGTAGTGGGTGTCTATGTTAGTGAGTGTCTCTGTTAGTGGGTGTCTATGTTAGTGAGTGTCTCTGTTAGTGAGTGTCTATGTTAGTGAGTGTCTCTGTTAGTGAGTGTCTCTGTTAGTGAGTGTCTATGTTAGTGGGTGTCTATGTTAGTGAGTGTCTCTGTTAGTGAGTGTCTATGTTAGTGGGTGTCTATGTTAGTGGGTGTCTCTGTTAGTGGGTGTCTATGTTAGTGAGTGTCTATGTTAGTGAGTGTCTATGTTAGTGGGTGTCTATGTTAGTGAGTGTCTCTGTTAGTGGGTGTCTATGTTAGTGGGTGTCTCTGTTAGTGAGTGTCTCTGTTAGTGAGTGTCTATGTTAGTGGGTGTCTATGTTAGTGGGTGTCTCTGTTAGTGGGTGTCTATGTTAGTGAGTGTCTATGTTAGTGAGTGTCTATGTTAGTGGGTGTCTATGTTAGTGAGTGTCTATGTTAGTGGGTGTCTATGTTAGTGAGTGTCTCTGTTAGTGAGTGTCTATGTTAGTGGGTGTCTATGTTAGTGGGTGTCTATGTTAGTGGGTGTCTATGTTAGTGGGTGTCTATGTTAGTGAGTGTCTCTGTTAGTGAGTGTCTATGTTAGTGGGTGTCTATGTTAGTGAGTGTCTCTGTTAGTGAGTGTCTCTGTTAGTGGGTGTCTATGTTAGTGGGTGTCTATGTTAGTGGTGTCTATGTTAGTGGGTGTCTATGTTAGTGGTGTCTATGTTAGTGAGTGTCTCTGTTAGTGGTGTCTATGTTAGTGGGTGTCTATGTTAGTGGGTGTCTATGTTAGTGAGTGTCTATGTTAGTGGGTGTCTATGTTAGTGGGTGTCTATGTTAGTGGGTGTCTCTGTTAGTGAGTGTCTATGTTAGTGGGTGTCTATGTTAGTGGGTGTCTATGTTAGTGAGTGTCTCTGTTAGTGAGTGTCTATGTTAGTGAGTGTCTCTGTTAGTGGGTGTCTCTGTTAGTGAGTGTCTATGTTAGTGAGTGTCTATGTTAGTGGGTGTCTATGTTAGTGAGTGTCTCTGTTAGTGGGTGTCTATGTTAGTGGGTGTCTATGTTAGTGGGTGTCTATGTTAGTGAGTGTCTATGTTAGTGAGTGTCTCTGTTAGTGGAGTGTCTCTGTTAGTGGGTGTCTATGTTAGTGAGTGTCTATGTTAGTGAGTGTCTCTGTTAGTGAGTGTCTCTGTTAGTGAGTGTCTCTGTTAGTGGGTGTCTCTGTTAGTGGTGTCTATGTTAGTGGGTGTCTATGTTAGTGGGTGTCTATGTTAGTGAGTGTCTCTGTTAGTGAGTGTCTATGTTAGTGAGTGTCTCTGTTAGTGAGTGTCTCTGTTAGTGGGTGTCTCTGTTAGTGAGTGTCTATGTTAGTGGGTGTCTATGTTAGTGGGTGTCTATGTTAGTGAGTGTCTCTGTTAGTGAGTGTCTATGTTGGTGAGTGTCTCTGTTAGTGAGTGTCTCTGTTAGTGGGTGTCTCTGTTAGTGGGTGTCTATGTTAGTGAGTGTCTATGTTAGTGAGTGTCTATGTTAGTGAGTGTCTCTGTTAGTGGGTGTCTCTGTTAGTGAGTGTCTATGTTAGTGAGTGTCTATGTTAGTGAGTGTCTCTGTTAGTGAGTGTCTCTGTTAGTGGGTGTCTCTGTTAGTGGGTGTCTCTGTTAGTGGGTGTCTATGTTAGTGAGTGTCTATGTTAGTGAGTGTCTCTGTTAGTGAGTGTCTCTGTTAGTGGGTGTCTATGTTAGTGAGTGTCTATGTTAGTGAGTGTCTCTGTTAGTGAGTGTCTCTGTTAGTGAGTGTCTCTGTTAGTGGGTGTCTCTGTTAGTGAGTGTCTATGTTAGTGGGTGTCTATGTTAGTGGTGTCTATGTTAGTGAGTGTCTCTGTTAGTGAGTGTCTCTGTTGTGAGTGTCTCTGTTAGTGGGTGTCTCTGTTAGTGGGTGTCTCTGTTAGTGAGTGTCTATGTTAGTGGGTGTCTCTGTTAGTGAGTGTCTCTGTTAGTGGGTGTCTCTGTTAGTGAGTGTCTCTGTTAGTGAGTGTCTATGTTAGTGAGTGTCTCTGTTAGTGGGTGTCTATGTTAGTGAGTGTCTCTGTTAGTGAGTGTCTCTGTTAGTGAGTGTCTATGTTAGTGAGTGTCTCTGTTAGTGAGTGTCTATGTTAGTGAGTGTCTCTGTTAGTGAGTGTCTCTGTTAGTGAGTGTCTATGTTAGTGAGTGTCTATGTTAGTGAGTGTCTATGTTAGTGAGTGTCTCTGTTAGTGAGTGTCTCTGTTAGTGAGTGTCTATGTTGTGAGTGTCTCTGTTAGTGGGTGTCTCTGTTAGTGAGTGTCTCTGTTAGTGGTGTCTATGTTAGTGAGTGTCTATGTTAGTGGGTGTCTCTGTTAGTGAGTGTCTATGTTAGTGAGTGTCTATGTTAGTGAGTGTCTATGTTAGTGAGTGTCTATGTTAGTGAGTGTCTCTGTTAGTGAGTGTCTCTGTTAGTGAGTGTCTCTGTTAGTGGGTGTCTCTGTTAGTGAGTGTCTATGTTAGTGAGTGTCTATGTTAGTGGGTGTCTATGTTAGTGAGTGTCTATGTTAGTGGGTGTCTATGTTAGTGAGTGTCTATGTTAGTGGGTGTCTCTGTTAGTGAGTGTCTATGTTAGTGAGTGTCTCTGTTAGTGGTGTCTATGTTAGTGGGTGTCTATGTTAGTGAGTGTCTATGTTAGTGGGTGTCTATGTTAGTGAGTGTCTCTGTTAGTGAGTGTCTCTGTTAGTGGAGTGTCTCTGTTAGTGGGTGTCTATGTTAGTGGGTGTCTATGTTAGTGAGTGTCTCTGTTAGTGAGTGTCTATGTTAGTGAGTGTCTATGTTAGTGGGTGTCTCTGTTAGTGAGTGTCTATGTTAGTGGGTGTCTATGTTAGTGAGTGTCTCTGTTAGTGAGTGTCTATGTTAGTGAGTGTCTATGTTAGTGGGTGTCTATGTTAGTGAGTGTCTCTGTTAGTGAGTGTCTCTGTTAGTGAGTGTCTCTGTTAGTGGTGTCTCTGTTAGTGGGTGTCTATGTTAGTGGGTGTCTATGTTAGTGAGTGTCTCTGTTAGTGAGTGTCTCTGTTAGTGGGTGTCTATGTTAGTGGGTGTCTATGTTAGTGAGTGTCTCTGTTAGTGAGTGTCTCTGTTAGTGGGTGTCTATGTTAGTGGGTGTCTCTGTTAGTGAGTGTCTCTGTTAGTGGGTGTCTATGTTAGTGGGTGTCTATGTTAGTGAGTGTCTCTGTTAGTGGGTGTCTCTGTTAGTGGGTGTCTATGTTAGTGGGTGTCTATGTTAGTGAGTGTCTCTGTTAGTGGTGTCTATGTTAGTGAGTGTCTCTGTTAGTGAGTGTCTCTGTTAGTGGGTGTCTATGTTAGTGGGTGTCTATGTTAGTGAGTGTCTCTGTTAGTGAGTGTCTCTGTTAGTGAGTGTCTCTGTTAGTGAGTGTCTCTGTTAGTGAGTGTCTATGTTAGTGGGTGTCTATGTTAGTGAGTGTCTATGTTAGTGAGTGTCTATGTTAGTGAGTGTCTCTGTTAGTGAGTGTCTCTGTTAGTGAGTGTCTCTGTTAGTGGGTGTCTATGTTAGTGAGTGTCTATGTTAGTGAGTGTCTCTGTTAGTGGGTGTCTATGTTAGTGAGTGTCTATGTTAGTGAGTGTCTCTGTTAGTGAGTGTCTCTGTTAGTGAGTGTCTATGTTAGTGGGTGTCTATGTTAGTGAGTGTCTATGTTAGTGAGTGTCTATGTTAGTGAGTGTCTCTGTTAGTGAGTGTCTATGTTAGTGAGTGTCTCTGTTAGTGAGTGTCTATGTTAGTGAGTGTCTATGTTAGTGGGTGTCTATGTTAGTGAGTGTCTATGTTAGTGAGTGTCTATGTTAGTGAGTGTCTATGTTAGTGAGTGTCTATGTTAGTGGGTGTCTATGTTAGTGAGTGTCTATGTTAGTGAGTGTCTATGTTAGTGAGTGTCTATGTTAGTGAGTGTCTATGTTAGTGAGTGTCTCTGTTAGTGAGTGTCTATGTTAGTGAGTGTCTATGTTAGTGGGTGTCTATGTTAGTGAGTGTCTATGTTAGTGAGTGTCTATGTTAGTGGGTGTCTATGTTAGTGGGTGTCTATGTTTGTGAGTGCTATGTTAGTGAGTGTCTATGTTAGTGAGTGTCTATGTTAGTGAGTGTCTATGTTAGTGAGTGTCTATGTTAGTGAGTGTCTATGTTAGTGAGTGTCTATGTTAGTGAGTGTCTATGTTAGTGGGTGTCTATGTTAGTGAGTGTCTATGTTAGTGAGTGCTATGTTAGTGGGTGTCTATGTTAGTGGTGTCTATGTTAGTGAGTGTCTATGTTAGTGGGTGTCTATGTTAGTGGGTGTCTATGTTAGTGAGTGTCTATGTTAGTGAGTGTCTATGTTAGTGGGTGTCTATGTTAGTGAGTGTCTCTGTTAGTGAGTGTCTATGTTAGTGGGTGTCTATGTTAGTGAGTGTCTATGTTTGTGAGTGCCTATGTTAGTGGGTGTCTATGTTAGTGAGTGTCTATGTTAGTGAGTGTCTATGTTAGTGAGTGTCTATGTTAGTGAGTGTCTATGTTAGTGAGTGTCTATGTTAGTGAGTGCCTATGTTA